>NC_133408.1:2462857-3078571 GCF_049350105.2 Macaca mulatta
TGCTATCTCGCATTCACAGCCTCACATTCACTTATAATGGGTCAGGCATTTAGTAGGTGAAACTGCGGCTCTGAGAGCTCAGAGAGCTTCTTTCACAGTAGCAGCTGCTCCCACAAGGGGTGGATTATTTTCTCTGAAACAGGGCAACGGAGACTAAATTATCTCTAACAATGGTGGGGTGGTGAGCAGCCTTTGCTTCAGTAATGGACATATGTATTCTGTACTCACTTTCATGGTCAAATGTTTTCTTAAGCTGATTAAGAATGGTAAGGTGTGGCTGGGGGCGGTGGCTCACGCCTGTAATCCCAGCACTTTGGGAGACCAAGGCGGGTGGATCATGAGGTCAGGAGATCGAGACCATCCTGACTAACACAGTGAAACCCAGTCTCCACTAAAAATACAAAAAAAAAAAAAAAAAATTAGCCAGGCGTGGTGGCGGGCACCTGTAGTCCCAGCTACTCAGGAGGCTGAGGGAGGAGAATGGCGTGAACCCGGGAGGCGGAGCTTGCAGTGAGCCAAGATCGCGCCACTGCACTCCAGCCTGGGCGACAAAGTGAGAGTCTGTCTCAAAAAAAAAAAAAAAAAAAGAATGGTAAGGTGTGGGTCACACCCTGGGGAGAGACAGTGGGCCCAGTGGCCAGGACAGCAGCTGAAACAAGCCATTCAATCACCCAGGGTGGCAGATTCGTTGCAGCTGTGTGAGGTGCTGTGGTCAGGCAAGACTTGTGCTTAGTCAGGTCAGGAGGACTTCCTGAAGGAGACGACATTCTTACAGTACAAGCAGTCATTCCCCAGGTCCAGAAGAGGCCTGGGGGAGAGCCTGTGCCCAGCAGGTAGGAAAGTGATGTGTAACCCAGCCAGGAGAGCCCAGGGAGCCAGTGCCTATCACTCAGGGGTGCTCCAGGGCTTCCTGCAAGGGAGGGCCTGGCATGGCAGGGGCCAGGGACCAGTGAGGGCAGAGGAGGGACTGGGGAGGAGAGCAGAGGAAGACAGGTGCGGCCAGATGGGAGGGTCCTGGATGCCACTTCTGATCCCGACTCCCCCCACCACTTACCAACCTGCAAAATCCTCCATGTTCTGTTCTTTCCCTTTTTTTTTTTTTTTTTTTTTTTTTTTTGAGACAGGATCTCACTCTGTTGCTCAGGCTGGTGTACAGTGGTGCCATTTCGGCTCACTGCAACCTCCGCCTCCCAGGTTCAAGTGACTCTTCTACCTCAGCCTCCCGAGTAGCTGGGACTACAGGTTCACACTACCACGCCAGGCTAATTTTTGGATTTTTTTTGGTAGAGACGGGGTTTCAGCCTGTTGGCCAGGCTGGTTTCAAACTCCTGATCTCAAGTGATCTACTCACCTTGGCTTCCCAAAGTGCAGAGATTACAAGTGTGAGCCACCGCACCCAGCCAATCTTCTGTGTTCTCCTCAACCCTGGTTAAAAGCCCACTCCCCTGTCCCCCTCCTCACCAGCCACCACTGCCCCAGCACCGCTCCCCATTCCATGCCCCCACCCTGCACACCCTTCCCCCTCCCTGCCCCCCACTCCCTACACCCCTCCCCCCGGCCCCCACTCCCCAAACCCCTCCCCCTTCCCTGACCTCGCTCCTCCACACCCCTCCCCGTCCCTGACCCCCATTCCCCCCATCACCCTCCTCTCTCCCTGCCACTGCCCCACACCCCTCCCTCTCCCTGCCCCTCATGGCCATCTTCCTAAAGGGCAGCACCCTCTAGACTCTGGAACTTTGCTCTGTCCACCTGCCTGTGTGTTCAGAAACCTCTCAGACCAGTGGGCACCCCCAGCTCATCCAGCCCCCTCCTGTATGTGGACACTCAGATTGTCACCAATTTTTTTTTTCTATTACAAACAGCGCTGCAAAGGAAGGATGTCAACCACAGGTGTCTTCGTTTTGGAAACTGGAGACATCTTCCCGGGGTCAAAGGCAAGTGTGCATGTCGTTTTGTTCGGTGTTGCCAGCGCCCCTCTGAGAGGGCGGTACCCAGTGGCGTCCCAGTCAGGGACTGGGACCTGCTTCCCACAGCCCGGCAGATGGATGCGCGGTCTCGTGGATGAGAGGCAGCACCTGGCTGTGGTTGAAGTTTGCGTTCTCTAAGGATGAGTGAGTGGACAGGTTCAAAGTATTTAAGGCTCATTTTAATCTTTTTGGGGAACTGTCTCTTTATGTCCTTTTCCTGTTTGTCTATCTGATTTCTGGTCCTTTGTCGTCAATTTGTACGAGTTCTTCATTTATTAAGGATGTTGGGGCTGGGCACGGTGGCTCATGCCTGTAATCCCAGCACTTTGGGAGGCCGAGATAGGCGGATCGCTTGAGGTCGGGAGTTCGAGACCAGCCTGACCAACATGGTGAAACTCCATCTCTACTAAAAATACAAAAAAATTAGCCAGGCGTGGTGGCGCACACCTGTAATCCCACTTACTCAGGAGGCTGAGGCAGGAGAATTGCTTGAACCTGGGAGGTGGAGGTTGTAGTGAGCCAAGATGGCGCCACTGCACTCCAGCCTGGGTGATGGAGCGAGACTTTGTCTCAAAAAAAAGAAAAGAAAAAAGGACTTTGGCCCTTCATCTGTGGCTTATGTTGCAAATATTTTCTCCTAGTTTTTCAGTGGTCTTTGTTTATGGTGTTTTCTTTTGGCTGTGCAAAATATTTTTCCTTTTTTATACCCATATTTACCAATCTTTTCTTTTCTTTGAGTCATAGTCTACCCCCGCACCCAGGTGACGGAAGAATGCACTCATGTCCTCTTCCAGGACTTGTCTGAACTCCCGTTTCGCACGTGGGTTCCCGAGCCGCTGAAGTGTATTTTTGTGTGTGGCGTGAGGCAGACCTCTCATCTTTTCTCCAAGCCTATCTGGTGTGCACCCCCACCCTGTTATTCAGAGTCCACTTGTGCTCCAGAGGTTTGAGGCACCCCCTTTATCTCATGCTGACCTCCCAGGTGCATGGGCCTCCTTCAGGGCTTCTCGTCCACCCTGTGTCTGTCCAGCACAACCCGCTGGAGGACGCTGTGCTGTCAGCAGGGCTGAGGCTGTCAGGGAAGGGGTGCAGGTGGCGGAACTAGACTTTCTTTTTCAGGGGTTCCTGGCTGTCTTTGAGGGATAAGTATTTCTTGGGATAAGATTCATTTATGTGAAGTTCAGCAGTCCTTCAGTTTTACTCCATTTCTTTTTCTTCTATTAAATTCAAGGAAAATCCTTAACTTTCCCATCTACTCAACGATCAGCTTGCATGTTCTGTCCACATCTTGCACAGGGCCTGGCCTCATCCGACATGAATGAGGGGCGTTTCTGGGCAAGGGGTCTGGCAGTGACATTTGTGGTTTGTTGTTGCTTTCTTTTTTTGTAACTTTCGGTATTGCTTGCCTCTTGACAATACGCATGCATTCTTCCTGTGAGGAAACCAAGTCATTATTCCAGAGCAGAATTTTTCCAGGAAGGAGCCAAGCGCTCAGATGGCTCCAGGTGGGGGAGGGGACGAAGTAAATCGCAGTCTGCAAATTAGAGCTCAGTGCATTAATATTTCCTAAAAATATCTCTCATTTGCATCTCCTACGAGCAAATGTTTTGCGGAAAAACCGTCTTTATTTCGGGATCTCTGGAGTGGTGGCGGCACCGCCGGCGAATGGCCTACATCTCCTGCTTCTGTTCCAGCTCATTCTTGCCTTCCATGAATACAAGACGCTGGAAGGTGCAGGAAGAGAGAGGAACGGTGATGAACGGAGCAGTCTCTGTCCCACGTGGCAGCTTTGGGGTTCTGTCTCCCTTTTTATCATAAAGAGGTGTTTTTGTGTGTTTCTTTCTCATGGCTAATTTGAGATTCTGGTTATTTAAAGAGCCCAGAGATGGAAGCCAGATGACTCAACTCCGGATTGGGGAGGGATTTCCTTAAAAGACCTCTCAGTTTGTGGGAGCACAGACCAACATGACCGTGCACCATGCATGCTCATCACGCCTGGCTACCCTGATGTACTCAGACTCCGAGCCGCTCGGCAGAAAGTGGAGGCTAAACAAACTCGTCTTCCCTCCCACCGTGGCTCTTGTTCAATAAAACCAACAGAAGCCACAGGCTGACAGCATCTGGTTAAGGGAGGGAGGGACCTGAACGGCTGCCGCGTGGTGACCACTGCACCCATAGCACGGGTTGCTGGCTGCGCCTGGGGAGCCCCATCCCTGTGCTTGTAACCAGAAGTCAGGCTTCTCTGCTCTGGGACTCTTCTTAAGATGAGCTCTTCAACTCTGCGGCAGCTGCCTTTTCTGGCGCTGCAGGCCGGTCCCTCCACACCGCGCCTCCTCCTGGGACGCCCATGACAGTCACCTGCTGTGGTCGGGAGGGGCATTCTCAGGAGCGGACCTGAGAGTTTCTGAGAGTTCCCGGAGGGCCTGAAGACGCGGGGGCTCAGAGCTGCGCTTTCCTTGCCAGCGTGGTCCTTCCGTGCACTCCCCGGCGCCAGCTGACTGCGTGGGGGTGGAAGGGAGGCCTGTGGTGGCCGTTGGAGGCTGGTGCTTCCCTGCCGGACTCCCTGGCAAGTCTGTTCTTGGAATTGTCCTTCCGGAAGCCTCCTGCGTGAACTGCACTCAGTGGAACCCGCAGGCTGTGGGCGCGGCGTCCGGGCTCTCTCCGCTCCAGCCCCGGGGCTCGCAGTGCCCCACTGTGTGCCGGCACAGTCCGCGGGAAGGTGGGCTCCGGCTCTCCCCTGGCCACGTTACATGAGTCTCAGACCCTCCTGGGGGGCCACCCCGAGCTCCGACACGCCAGGGCCAAGTTCTACGCTTCTGCCAAGCACTCAGCCTGCGGGCCTGTGTCAGCCGGTGTGTCCGGGACGCGCACACGGTCATTCCTAGAGCGTGTTATGTTCTACTCATAAAAGGCAACGTAGTGGGGGCAAAATCCTGGGGCCGTGGCTGTTTCCCTCCCAGCGGGTGTGGGGCCCTATATTCCAGAAGATCGTTTTCTAAGGAACTCGAGGTTGGCCTGTGCACGGGCTTCCAGGGTTTTCCCTCCGTGCTCCGCAGCCTTCGACACTCCAGACGGTCGACTGGGGCATTTCAGGGTGCCTCGTCTGTCTCCCGTAGCTCAGGGAGGGCTGTCCCTCGTTGTCTGATGCTGGCATCTTGACATCTCTTGTTTCATGTGGTTTTTCTCTTTTGATTTGTTTGGTTTTTCAAGCGGAAGGTAAACATGGTTCCTGTTACTCCACCTTGGCTGGAAGCCAGTCTCCTGTTCAGATTATCTTAGTTCCTTATTCTCTATTGTGAACAATCTTCTCAGACCCAGCAATTTCCAAAAACTGAGGATACGGGCTCTCCTTGGCCTCCCTATGTCCCCATGGACACCTTCTCAGCACCTCCCTCAGGCCCCAGGGTGCCCGCTGGCAGTTTTCTGTGCAGAAACTCCTTAGAGAGTGGGGGGCATTTCCTAGGAAATGCCTACTCCAAACATTTGGATTGCGGGCTCATCTTTTTAGAAATTCTGAATAGGTTATAGTTGGCTCAAACATCAAAAAGTATAAAGAGACATACAGTGTCCAGCGTCCCTCCCCCAGGCCCCTCCTCCCTGGTTACTTTCTCGTGTAAACCCGCGTGCAAAATTGTAGCTGTGGGCAACCTTCTATTTTTGGAAAGTGGTAGCAAGTTGATACCCACTGATCCTCACCTTGAATTTTTCAGCATATAGCACGTTCATGCAGGTAGAACCAGCAAAAGATAATGCTAGACTGGCATGGGGGCATGGGAGATAGGCCCGCAGATGGTCCAAGGACCTGCCTGTGTGATGTCAGGTCCGTCCTGTCCTCTGATGAGCTTGGCAGGGAGAGCAGACGTCTGTTTCTGACTACATTGGGGTGCTCGTTAGCCAGCGAGGTGGAGGAGTCCTGTAGGCGGCTGGATGTTGTGATGGTTACTTTCATGTGTCTACTGGACAGGGCCAGAGGGTGCCCAGATACTTGGTCAAACATCACTTTGGGTATTTCTGTGAGGGTGTTTTTGGAAGAGATTAGCATTCAAATTGGCAGACTGAGGAAAGCAAGATGGCCCTCCCCATTGTGGTGGGCCACATCCAGTTGAGGACCTGAATTCAACTGAGGGTCCTCTGAGGACCCTGATGACAGTGGAACTAATTCCTACCAGCTCTGTGTGAGTGGAGCTCATGTTTATTTTTAAGAGACAGGGTCTGGCTCTGTCACCCAGGCTGGAGTGCAATGGTGCCATCATGGCTCACTGCAGCCTCCACCTCCTGGGCTCAAGTGATCCTCCCACCTCAGCCTCCTGAGTAGCTAGGACTACAGGCACATGCTACCATGCCCAGGTTTGGTTTTTTTTGTTTGTTTGTTTGTTTTGTTTTGTTTTTTTGTAGAGATGAGACCTCGATATGTTGCCCAGGCTGATCTCAAACTCCCAGGCTCAAGTGATCCTCCCGCCTCGGCCTCCCAAAGTGCTGGGGTTACAGATGTGAGCCACTGTGCCCAGTGCAACCTAATGACTTCTAAAGATGCCTGTGCTTACCTCTTCCAAGGGCTGTGGTTGTGCTGGAGTTCCTGGACACAGCCCTATCTGGTTACATGGCGGCTCCTTTAGGCTTCGGTCTGTTCCTGTGCTGGCTGCGGGGCCAAGCTGGTGTCTGAAGGACATTTCTCCATTGAATGGGCAGTCTCTGGAGGGTCCAATTTTCCTTCTAGGTTTTCCTTTCTCAGGACACTGTCCTTGCCAACCGTTTCCTGCTACAGCTGGTGGCGGCCAAGTCCTCAGGGCCTCTCTGAATGCCCGGCTCCCGCTCCACTCACAATCGCCAGTGCAAGCCTCACCCGGGAGCAGCGGCTTCTCAGAACGTAAACCCCAGTGACGCTCTCAGGTGCCAGCTGTGTCTAGTGTGGCCCGTTTGGACCCCATGACTTGGAAAATTTTAAGAAGCACTTATAAATTATTAACCTGTGATTGTAGGTAATGAAACAACCAGAGGGCTTCATAAAATTCAGATCAAATTCTACCACAGAAGCATTTGAATCGGGCTCACTGCATGCCGGGCGCCGCTGTAAGCACCCTACCTGCATGTTCTCATTTGATCGTCAGCAGCCCCAGGAAGCTGGCATGGTCACAGCTGCACTCAGCTGGGTGAGCAGGTCTGTGTACCCTCTCCCACAGCCACGCAGTGGTCGGGGGCCACGCAGGTTCCAGCCTGTCCCTGCCAGACCAGCAGGCACTCTCGAGCCACAGGCCCGCTGCCCCTCACATGCAGAGGGTAGCTGGTCTCCCCAAAGTCGGCTTGGCTTCTGACGAACGCTCTCGTGCTCCCTCTGGCCCTGCCATGGGGGCTTCATCTCACACAATGCGCAGAGTAAGGACCCAACATTTAAAGAGACGAGTGTGGAAAGCATGTTACAGTCAGAGTTCCACGTACTCTCACGTCATTCCCGAGGGTACAGGCAGGAATCAGAACAAGGAGAAAAACCAACAGAAACGAAACAGTAATAACAAGCAAGCTACGAACCAAAGGCATATGCAGCACACAAAGGGTTAACGCCTTGACTGGTTCAAGAGTCAGAGATTAACGTCACGAATAAAACTGCAAATTAAAAAAGATAACAAGATGCCATGTTTCATTATTGGATTGGCAAATACTAAAAAGAAAGCTATGCCTGGGGTGGGGGATGCTGGAGGACGTGGGGCCGGTCACTCACTCCTGCAGGATGCCCTGACAATGCCTGTCAGAAATCTTAAAAATGTGTGCAACGTCTTAAAATTTATCCTGTGGAGATAATAAGGGGTATGCCCCCAGATAGATTCACAGCCTTTTTATAATAGCTAAGATCTGGACAACCTAAATGGCTAACACTACAGTATTACTCAATGACGTGTTTATTCAAACCATAGCATTCTATGCAGTGTTCAAATGATCCAGCTCTTCATTTATTGACCTTAAGAATTGCTAATGATATAACTGTTACATGAAAAAACATGCACAGTGCCTCGCGTGTCACGGGGTCAGACATGCACAGCACAACGTGCATGCGTAGTTTGGTCTGTCCACGTAGGTACAGGCATGAGTCATCACCTGTGTGATGGGGCTACGAGTGGCTTTTTCTTCTTTTTGCTTATTTTTCTTGTTTATATTTTTCTACAATGAATATGAGTAACATATAGCAAAGTGTAAAACAGTGTGAGCAGAGTCTCTGTGCCATTTCCTAGACCCCTGCCCTCTGGGAGCTAGATCTGCAGCCTGGCTCCGGCCCGTCCCCTGCCGAGCTCTACTGAAGGGCAAAGCAGGATGTCCCTGAGGAAGGGGCCTCGCCAGCTCCTGCCCTGGAGGAGCCTCTGAGCACATCGAACTAGAGTCTGAGCTGGTCACACAAGCCCCCGCTGAGCACCTGCCATGGGCTGGCACGTCCTGGGGACGGAATGTTCTGGAACCGCAGCAGTAGGTCAGACGGGAACTCTGGCACAGACGCCCCCTCTCCGGATTCTTGTCCAGATCCCAAGATGGATACAAAACATGGCAAGTATGAGCTGGGGCTTAGCAAAGCCGCATAAATCCATCGCTGCTGCGAAAACAACTCGAATGACATGGTGTTGGGAACAAAAACCATACGAGAATTCCGAGTCTGGGAAGGGCATTTCTAAAGCAGTTCTGGTTACAGAACAGAAGCGAGTATCATGAGGTGAACAGAAAAGGCAGAAATGTTAGTGAAATTTCAGGATGCAGGAATGAAAGGAAGTCCTGGAACTTTCCGAGTGCTTTAGGGAGGCCACTGTTACAACAGATAGACATGAACGTGTGTCACGGCCCAAGTGTAAGAGAAGCATGTTCATTCTTGGTGAGAGCAGGACAAGCAGGACCTGAGTGGTGGATCGGAGCTTGGGGACATGGGAGGGTTGGGTGGGGGAGTCTCTCCCCATGTGGCACCCAGGGGCCCAGGCTGAGGAAGGCTTCGCCATCTTGCTTCACAGGTGACTTTGAGGTCACTGGGGCTGATCCCTGGCCCAGCCGGGGAGAGGCTGTGAGGCTCTCTGGAAGCGGGGGGAGCATCCCTCCTGCTCACGGTCCACTGGCTGGAGCCCAGCCAGGGCCCACCTGGCTGCAGGGGAGCCTGGATGGATCAAGGTGTGCCTAGGAACAAGAGAAGGGACAAGTGTTCAAAGCAGAGAGCAGCATCGGCCTGCATTCATAGTTAACAGCTGACTATTTTGACACTTGAGAATGTTTTCCAGAATAAAAATGAGTAAGAAAAGGTTGAATTTGGCAAAGACGTAAGACATACATTCATGAGAGGTGCTCTTCTATAAACACAGCAGCTCACTTTAACTGCCTTAGAAATCTGGAAACAAGGAGATTCCAAGACCCACAAATCTGGCATTTGTCAACTATTTTTTCTTTCATTGACAAATGTAGATAGTATATTTTATGAGCATAGAGAAACATAACAACTTTAGACTCACAAATGACTGAAAAGTATTGATCTACGTGGTTCTTTTCAACCAAAATTAATATAAATAACATAAAAAAGTTGAATGAAAGATTTATTTTCCAAAAAGAACTTTTGTAGCAGACATTGTATATCTTTGGATGGCTTTTAATTTTTTAAACAAAATTTCCTCTTTTTCTTCCAATGTGTTTTTTCTATTTTTAAAATTTTTTGATCCTCGTACAACTTGCTCTGACCACACTTGTTTTTCTAAATTCTTGTGGAATCAAATGCTGTGTTTTCATTTTGTACCCAAACAATGTGAACATTACCTTGACCAAGAAGCCTGTAGACTAATGTTCACCAGATGGGCTGGTGTCTGGCATTCTCTGCAGAACGTGTCCAAATCCTGCCCAGTTGGTCATGATACTTCCTAGAAATGGACTGGGTGGGGGCGAGGTAAGGTGACCATCTGCCTCATGGTCCTTAACATCTAGAGCTGGAGAGGATTCGAAGGAAGAAGAAAGCATCCCTCTTATCTGAGTTGCTTTCAAGTTGAAGGACATTAGATGGGAAATCCTCATCAGAAGGTGGTAAATTTAGCTTGCAAGCATAATAATTACTTTATTAGTTGATGATACTTTTCACCCCATATATGTTTAGTATGGAAAACCCAAAATAAGTTTTTAAACTGCGGCTATTGAATATGGAATTTCCCTTGCAAATGACTTCTCAGCAAATGAATATATGGTCTAGAGATGGGACTCTATTTTAGGGGGTTACTTTCTTTAGATAGTGGAATGCCTGGAGACCACAACCAGATCTGAGAACATCGCATCTTGGTTTTAGTGTAGCAGACAGCCAGTTTCTCAGACTTAGGACTTAAAAATGTTGAAATGTATTCCACAGAAAAATCTTAAAAGTTAACCACTCAACCTCACGTTGGCCTAAGAAACATTTTTAGCGAAGGCATAAAAGCAACTCTAAAATTCTATTTTACTGTGCTTTTCTGAGAATATGATTATGCAATCACTAAATGGAAGTGGCTTTTTGCTATGGTTTCTGGCTACCCTGTCTCACCACTGTAGCTTTTGGACACAAAATTGAAAAGACCAGCCTGGAAGGGATGATGTCTACACTGGCAATATTTCTTACTGTCATCACGTTTTGTGTAAAACAAATACCTACTATTTTGAGAACAACTTTGGATATGTTTATTTTGGTTATAAAATTTAAACGATCTTTCTCTGAGTTTGATGCTGTTTTATTCTCCTATTTACTGAGCCACACCATGAGCGGGGCTGGGGGAGTGATACTGGAACACAGCTTCCGCCACTCCTCAGTCAACCTCACCCTTCTTAGTTCTTACCTGTCACTGTGAAGTCACCTGCTTCACCAATTTTGAATAATATCTCTTAGCCCTGGCTGTAAAGATGAGGAAATTAGTTTTCCTCCCCACCTACTCCCCACCTACTTTCTTTCTTTTTGAGACAGAGTTTTGCTCTTGTTCCCCAGGCTGGAGCACAGTGGCACTGTCTTGGCTCACTGCATCCTCTGCCTCCTGAGTTCAAGAGATTCTCCTCCCTCAGCCTCCCGAGTAGCTGGGATAACAGGTGCCCATCACCATGCCTAGCTAATTTTTGTACTTTTTAGTAGAGCCGTGGTTTTGCCATGTTGGCCAGGCTGGTCTTGAACTCCTGACCTCAGGTAATCTGCTCTCCTCAGCCTCCTGAAGTGCTGGGATTACAGGCATGAGCCACTGCGCCCAGCCTCTCCCCACCTACTTTCTGCCTTTCACTCCAAACCATGGTTAGTTTTATGATTTCTCTATGCTCAGAAATTTATTACTTTACATTCTTATAAATTTTTTCCAGACACATTTATTCTAGCTTTAGTCCTATAGTTAGATTCAAAACTTACTGCTAGTGCTTCCAATAATGTTTTAAAATTCATTTCTTAGTTGGCTGCAGTTTATCCTCTATTCCATAGGAATAATGTCGCTGAGTTTTGCATGTCTGAAATGTTTGTCAGTTGCCTTCCATGTCTATGACAGTTTAGCTGGTTATAATACTGGTGTTCACACTGTCTTTTGCTAAGGATCTCCTGGGATGCTCCACAACCCTCTAGTACCATTGTCATTGTAAAGAAATCTGAGCCAGACTGGCTTTTCTCTTTACAACTGACATGATATTCAGTCTTGCACATATTTAATCTCTTTTGATGGTCTTCCCTTTTGAGCATTTTCTCTTCAATTGCTTTTGTAAAGAAAGATTTTTATTATGAAAGATATCAAAATATATGAGTGCACAGAAATACAAATGACACTTGCAGGTATCCACCACCCAGCCACTATGCTTAGTCACATTCCTCCATTCTGGCATTTTTTTTTTTTGAAACAGAGTGTCCTGTGTCGCCCAGCCTGGAGTGCAGTGGCAGGATCTTGGCTCACCACAACCTCTGCCTCCCAGGTTCAAGCAATTCTCCTGCCTCAGCCTCCCGAGTAGCTGGGATTACTGGCGCATGTCACCACACCTGGCTAATTTTTGTATTTTTGGTAGAGATAGGGTTTCACCATGTTGGCCAGGCTGGTCTCGAACTCCTGACCTCAGGCAATCTGCCTGTCTCAGCCCCACAAAGTGCTGGGATTACAAGTGTGAGCCACCACGCCCAGGCACTGTTGTAAAATCTATGCCTCCACTTACTCCTAACCCCTCACTCAAATATTACTTTAGTCTTTTATGCAAATTTATATACATTGATGTTCACAAATCTTAGCCGTACAATTTTGAAAATAGACTGTATTTTTTAGAGCGATTTTAGTTTTGCAGCAAAATTGAGCAGAAGGTACAGAGTTCCCATGCATTCCCTGACCCCACACACGTAGCCTTCCCCACTATCAACACCCCCCACAGAGGGGGACATTTGTTGCAATTGATGAGCCTATATTGACATGTCACTATCACCCAGAGGGCACAGTTTACATGAGGGTTCGTGGTTCGCTCTTTGTGTTGCATATTTCATACGTTTTGACAGATGTGCAGTGGCATGGACCCACAATGATAGTATCACACAGAAGAGTTTCATAGCCCTAAAAGACGCTCTGTGCTCTGCCTGTTCATCCCTCCCTCCCCTCAGCCCCTGGAAACCACTGATCTTTCTACTGTTTCCATCATTTTGCCTTTTCCAGAATGTCATATAGTTGGAATCACATGGTATGAAGCCTTTTCTGATTGGCTTCTTTTACTTATTAATATGCATGTCTGGTTTTTCTATGTCTTTTCATGGCGCTAGAGACTGAAAGTTTGTGTACTCTCAAAATCCATATGTTGAAATCTTAACCCCTAAGGTGGTAGTATTAGGAGGTGCGGTCTTTGGAGACATGATGAGATCACGAGGACTACACCCTCATGCATGAGAGCAGTGTGCTTATAAAAGCCACCCCAGAGAGCTCCCTTGCTTCTCCCACTATGTTAGGACACAGCAAGAAGGTCCTGTCTACCAACCGAGAGATGGGCCCTCGACAGACATCCAATCTGCTGGGACCTTGGTCTTGGACTTCCCAGCCCCCAGAACTGTGAGAAGTAGAGTTTGGTTGTTTATAAGCTATGTGGTTTATTTTGTTTTGTTATAGCAGCCTGAACAGTATAAGACACATGGCTTGAGTGCTCATTTCTTTTTAGTGCTGAATAATGTTCCATAGTCTGAATGTGCCCCAGTTTGCCCAGTCACCCACTGAAGAACATCTTGCTTGCTTCCAAGTTTTAGCAACTATTAATAAAGCTGCTATAAATGTTAGTGTGGACATATGTGTTCAGCTCATCTGGGTAAATGCCAAGGAGTGTGATTGCTGGATCCTATGGTAAGAGAGTGTTTAGTTTTCTAAGAAGCTACCAAACTGTCTTGCAAAGTGGCTGCACCATTTCCGGCAGCAATGATAAGCGTTCCTGTTGCTCCACACCCTGGCCAGCATTTGATGGTGTTGGTGTCCGCGTTTTGGCCATTCTAATAGGTGTGCAGTAGTATCTATTGTTGTTTAATTTGCATTTCCCTAATGATGTATAATGATGAGTATCTTTCATGGCTTATTTGCCATCTGTGTATCTTCTTTGGTGAGGCATCTTTCAGGTCTTTTGCCTGTTTCTATAATTGGATTGTTCATTTTCTTATTGCAGGGTTTGGAGAGCTCTTTGTGTGTTTTGGATAACGGTCCTTTAACAGATATCCCTTTTGCGGTTATCTGGTCCTAGTCTGTAGCTTGTCTTCTCTTTCTCTCAACAGTGTCTTCAGAGAGCAAAAGTTTTTAACTTTAATGTCCTGTTGATCTATGATTTATTTCGTGGGTCAGCCTTTGGTGTTGTATTTTTACAAATCACCACCAAATCCTGGGTGATCTTGATTTTTTCCTGTGTTACCTTATAGGAGTTTTACAGTTTTGCATTTTACGTGTGGGTCTGTGATCCATTTTGGGTTAATTTTTGTGAAGGTGCAGGGTGTGTGTCTGCACTCACTTTTCTGCCTGTGGATGTCCAGGTGTTCCAGCACCCTCTGTCTTTGCCCCATTTTGTTGCCTTTGCTCCTTCAGCAAACATCAGTCGGCTACACATATGCGAGTCTATTTCTGGGCTCTCTGTTCTGTTCCATTCACCCGTGTGTCTCTTCTTCCTCCGGTACCACACTGTCTTGATTACTGTAGCTTTATAGTCAGCCTTGAAGCCAGGAAGTGTCAGTCTTCAAGTCCATTCTTCTCAATTAGCTGTACCATTTTGACAAATGGACACATACTATAACTCACAAACCTTTCATGACATGGGACATTTTTATCTCCCTAGAAAGTTCCCTCACGTCACTCCCCAGTCAATGCCATGCCCAGAAGAAACCACTGTTCTGAATATTTCACCTTAGATGAACGTTTCCTGTTTGAACCATCATATAAATGGAATCACCTCAAATGCACTCTTGGGTGCACAGCGTGTCTGCGAGCGGCCTCCACGCCATTGCTTGTGTCAGCGGTCAGGGTCACTCCAGGTTTCACTGCATGCACACTTCACCCCACGGTCTACACAGAGCCAATATCGTGCCACTTTTGGAAAACGTGACACCTTGACCTGCCTATAAGCCAATTCACCCCTCCGCCTACTGCGCTGTGCATACTGTATCGACCCGTGTAAACAGCACTTCAGTGCAATGTTATCATTTTTATTTTCAAAAGGCTTGGGAAGAGGAGGAAAATTGTCTTTTATACTAACCTCCTCAACCCCTTGGTGCTTTCACTGCTCTTCCATCCTCCCAGAAGGCCCATCTCCTGTTCAGCATCTTTTCCCTTCAGCCTGCAGTTTCCCTAGCATTTTATGTTGTGAAGCTCTGCTGTGAACAAATTCCGTCAATTTTCTTTGATCTGAAAATAGCTTTATTTCTGGAAGGATAGGCATAGAATTATGGGATGGCAGGTTGTTTTTATTCTTGTAGTCTCTTCAAGATGTTTTGCGCCATCTCTGGACCTCCGTTCCTTGTAGCTGGTTATTGGAGTGGTGGCCCAGGGCACCCCGTCCTTCAGGCGGCCCTCCTGGTTTCTGCTTGTCTTTTGGTTTTCCGAGCATTGACGGATGTGCTTGGGTGTGGGGGGTTGGGTACTGATGCCGCCTGGGGGCTGCTGGACTTTGCTGAAGTCCATGTTGTCCCCGCTGTTGGAGACCGGCCTCCCAGACTCCTTGCCAGTCCAAAGTGCTCTGTTGGAAGAAACACAAAGGTGCCCGGGTCCCGGACAGAAAGCGCAGCTAAGAAGCGGTGGAGCTGGGCCCCAGGTCTCGGAGGCAGAGGACGTCCTGCCCGCTCCACTCACGTCGGGCCCTGGAGGAAAGGGGTGTCTTCCTGCCTCTTCATCCACAGGTATTTTTCAGTCAGGAATGGAAACTCTTTTCTTTTTTAAAATTAGGATATTAGAATCACATAAATAAAAATGTAGCCTAATTTATGGATTTCTTAAAACTAAATTTTCTATTTTGAAAAATGTCAAGCTCACAGGAAAGTTGAGCGAATAGTACAATGAACAGCTGCGTGCCCTGCACCCAGATTCACCTGTTTTAAACGCCTTTGCATATTTTGCTGTCTGTCTACAAACACACACACACATGCGCTTTTGGGTTTTTTGCCGAGCCGCTTAAAGTAAGGTGCAGACATCAGGACTCTCCCTCTCACACTCTCGACGTGTGTCCCCCAAGAAAGCGACGTCCCACAGCATAGCCGCAGCTGCCCGCCCAGGCCTGACACTTCACACCCACCCAGTGCAGCCCCATCGGCATCCCCCGCCCCGCAGTGCCCACCACTGTGGCCGTGTGTGTGTGACTCGTGCGTGCTGTGCGTGTGTTACCTGTGTGTGCTGTGGGGTTTGTGCAAGAGCCTTAGACCTGCGTTCGAGGCCACCTGGAGCAGGGCCTTCCCCTCCTCCAGGCTGCCCTTGTGCGTGACCCGGATGAAGGCAGCCTCAGGGAGCACCCACAGGTTGTCCCCACTCTGTAGCCCTGGGGGGTGGAATGGGGAGGGCTGGAGATGCCTGCGGCCGAGCAAGCCCACCTGTTTGTCTCCACACCCAGGGGGACTGTGCTGGGATTCCCAAGGCCAGGGCCCTGCGCTGAGGGCAACGCGGAAGCAGGCAGAATCTACGCTTCTCCTACGCTGCCCTCTCACACTTCAGCCTTCAGCCAGGCTGTAGTCACCACACACACACACACACACACACACACACACCCACCACACACACCACACACCACACACATCTCACACACACTACATACACATCTCACACACACTACATACACACACCACACACACACCACACACACACTACACACATACACATCACACACACCACACACACCACACACCACACACACCTCCCACACACACCACACACACACCACACACACAGCACACACATCTCACACACACTACATACACATCTCACACACACTACATACACACACCACACACACACCACACACATACTACACACATACACATCACACACACCACACACCACACACACCCCCCACACACACCACACACACACCACACACACACTAATCACACACACCACACACCACACACACCCCCCACACACACCACACACACACCACACACACACTACACACATACACACCACACTCCACACATACCACACACCACACACACTACACACACCCCACACAGGCACACACACTACACACACATCTCACACACACTACATACACACACCACACACACTACACACATACCACACATATACCACACATATACCACACACACCAGACACCACACTCCACACTCCACACACACCACACACACACACCACACACACTATACACGCCACACATGCACACACACCACGTGCACACCACACACACACCACACACACCACACATACTACACACACGACACACACACCACACTCACTACACACACATCACATGCACACCACACACACACACACACCACACACACCACACACACACTACGCACCCTGCACACACACACCACACACCACACACACTACACACACACCATGCACACATACACCATGCACGCACATGCACATACACACTCACGCACATACACACTCACATATGCACACACAATACACACATTACATACACAAACACACATGCCACACACACCACATAAACGTCCCACCCCACACACACACCACACACATGCCACACACACACACACATATTACATATGCACAAACATGCATGGCACATACACAAACACATGCAAACATGCCAGTGCATACACCCCACACATACACACATGTATAAATCACACACATCACACATATACACACATATATAAACCACACACATCACACACATACACACATATATAAACTACATACATCATACACACACATATAAACCACACACTCCACACATACACATATGTAAATCATACACATATAAACCACACAT
The DNA here is from genome assembly GCF_049350105.2 of Macaca mulatta. Lineage (NCBI taxonomy): Eukaryota > Metazoa > Chordata > Mammalia > Primates > Cercopithecidae > Macaca > Macaca mulatta. Next base: position 2,480,227 of record NC_133408.1, read on the forward strand.
ATCACACACACACCATACATCCCCACAGCACACACACACACACCACGTACACACACACCCCCACAGACACATGCACACCACACATACACACAACATGCCACATAAACACGCACAAGCACACCACACACTACACATATGCACACACACACAGATACTATACTCCCACCTTCTGACCCACTAGGGCCTGGATCAGGCTTAGGTTAGTGTGACAGTCCCCTCAGGCACAAAAGGCATGAAAAAATTCAGGAATCAAGATAAGTAATATTTTAATGCAACATTTTGCAGAATCAAAGTGAATGCAAAACATCCACATTGAACAAAACATCAGAATGGTGGGGCAAAGGCAGGATCAGCCCTCCAGGCCTCCTCCAGCCTCAGGCCCCTCCGCAGGGGCACCGCAGGGCTCCTCATGAGAGTCCCTCAGGGCTAGGGCAGGGGCTGGCCAGGCACGGTCAGGTCTCGGCAGGGCGGGGAGCCTGGGCTGCACTGGCTCCTGTCTTCTGTCTTCTGAGTGTTTGGGAAGCGAGTGTCATTCTCTCCGTGCCCCCACCGCGTCCATCCCGGGTTGTGTAACTCTCCAGAAAGGGCATGGCACACACACCACAAAACTTTCCACACAGGGACTCCGGACACTGGGGAGCTTCCACACCCGCCACAGCCAAGTGATTTCCTAATCACAAATAATTTTGTCATTTTTTCTTCTTCTTCCCAGAAACACTGGGAGGTCGGTGGCGGGGGTGGGGGCAGTACTCAGAGAAGACCAGAAAATGAAAATGTTCAACATTTGTGTCTCCACTGTTTTTGATTTGTCTGTAAGCAAAATAACAAAGCCCTTGGAGAGGCGTTGAAAGTGGCAGGCATGGAGATCACCGCCGTATGTAAATTCAAAAATGAATGAGAGTAATTCAGTGAAACTGCAAAATGGGAATTTAGACAGAAAACCTCAGGCTGCAAATGAACATGTGTAGAGCCTTAAAATAACAGGAACTGCCGTGGGGGCTGTTTCCAGCTTCATCACCACGCAGACATCCAAGAGGAGAGAGACCCCTGTGCTGGGGTGGGACGCCAGCCTCAGATGCACTTTCTAGGCGCCCCGTGAAGCAGAAGCAGGGGACTCCTCAGCACCCAGGCCTGGCCACTGGTGCCCAGGTGGCTTACCCGGCCCTCAGCCTGCCTGTGCGCCCCCATAGTTCAGGCAGTTCCTGGAAGCACTGGCCTCCCACCCCGAGGCCAGCCCGTGTCCTGCTCTCCACCCCTCCGGCTTCCGCACGTTCACCCTTTTAACATTCAGCCACAGAAACTCTTTTTTTTTTCAAACAAAATCTTACCCCAACATGTAAATCTGGTAAAAGTGGAGCTGCTGGGGCAGGTCCCCCAAGCCAGCCTCCCCCACCACCTTGAAGGGCCCCCGGGGGCCTGTCCCCAGCAGCACATGGACCTTGGGCTCCTTCTGGGAAGGACAGAGGGCTCCCGGTCCTGATGCTGTGGGGGTGGAGGGTAGGAGTCCCTGGGCCCTGGCCTATCAAGTGCTCTCACAGGCACCAGATAGGGGCTATGGGCCCAGGACAGGGGGCTAGGGGAACTCCACACAGAGGGGACAGTGCCCAGGGATAGGCGGGTCTGCAGCCAGAGAGGTCGACAGGTGACCTGCCCGGCAAACAGAGCAGTGAGCTGAAGGGCAGGATGTTCATCGCCTGCAGGGCACTCACTGCCCTGCCGCCAACCTGGTGGGCCTCACCTCGCAGCAGCAGCAGCAGCAGCAGCAGCAGCAGCATGGCTGGTACTGAAGGCTCCACAGAGGACGGTGGCCCCCCTGCCACCCTCTCTCCTGCCTGTAGCCATCGCCCCATGCCTGTGCCTGACCCTGGCCTAGGGGGACCCTCAGCGGCGCCCCAGGAACTCTGTTAGTCTCTCTTTCCTGCCCTTCCTCCCCACCACCTGGAGGCCTGGGCAATTCCCAGCTTCTCGGTTTCTGGATAAGGGAGTCTGTATATGTGTTTCTCTTTCATGCTGCTGGCGGGTGCTTTCCAGAAAGACAAAAGGGCAATGCTGACTCCAGCAGTCCTGGACCATCTGCAACTACATCCAAGCCAATTTCCAAATTCCAGCCTGGGAAACAGGGCAAGACCCTATCTCAAAACAATTTTTTTTAACCCAGGAAGTGCATGTTCTGAGTTCTTGCACTTCTGGATCTGTTTCAACTTCACTGTCACTTTTGATGGACTGTTTAGCTGGGTATAGAATTCTCAACTCTAAATCATTGCTTTTCAGAAGCTTACAGGCCCCTTTCATAGACACCTAACGTCAGCGACACCAATGAGAAGCCAAATGCCAATATGACTCTCTTGCCTCTGTAGTAGCTCGTTCTTCCAACATCAGCAACACCAACAAGAAGCCAAACGCCATTGCCATCCTCTTGCCTCTGTAGTAGCTCGTTCTTTCTCTTGCTGGGCTTTCAGGATTTTCTCTTTGTGCTTGATAGTCTGACATTTTAGCAGGTGTGTCAGGTGTGGTGCCCTGTCCTTCATCCTGTTTAGGACACTTTGGATCTTTCAGACTGACTGCAATTCTTCAACCCTGGGAAATTTTCTCCTATTGTTGTTATTGTTGTTTAGAGACTGGGTCTGGGTCTGTCACCCAGGTTGGAGTGCAGTGATGCAATCATAGCTCACTGCAACCTCAAACTCCCGGGCTCAAGCGATCCTCCCACATTGGACTCCCAAAGTGGTGGGACTACAGACATGAGCCACCGTGCCCAGCCTTCTACTAATTATTTTAGTACTTCCTCACTCAAATTTTCTATTTTATCATTCTGAAACTTGTATTAGGTGGTGTCTGGAGTGCCTGGAATAAGCCTCTGTACTTCTTAAGTTATCTTTCATATGCCCATGTATTTGTCTATTTTCTCTGCATTTTAGGAAATTTCTTCCTCTTTATCTCCCAGGGTTCCCATTGAATTCCAGGCTTCCCACTGAATTTGAAAATCACATTTCAAATCTCAGACTCTTTCTTGCTCTCCAGTCGCTCCTTTTCTTTGGAAAACCCCATTCTTGTGACACAAATCTGATATCTCCATGGACCTCTTCAAAATTCAGTTAACTATAATTTTTGAAAATTCTTCCAGCTCTAAAGTATTAAGTATCTAGAAGAACCGAGTCCCCATTCCCAACAGTACCTGAGAGGCAATTTAGAATAGTTTAGTAGAAACATTATGGTTTAAATTCTGACTCTGCCACTAAATAGCCTCAAACAAATCACCCCCACCCCCAGATATTAGTTTTATTCCATAAACTTCTGAGGGGGGCTACACCCATTTTTAAAAATTCAACCGCACAAGCATGTACCAAGGGACTCTCATGCACCTGCCCCGGGGCTGGCTGCTGGGACATGAAGACGCTGAACTCACAGAGGGGAAGGCCCAGGGCTGAGGACATCAATCAAAGGGGTAGATGTGTGACTGATGGACAACAGGGTTGGGGGAGTGTAGGACTCACATGCCACAGATATGGCGTTTTAAGAACGTGCAAAACGTGCCAGGGCTGAAGGGCTCAGGAGGCCTCCCAGGGAAGAGCTGCCTTGGGTGCCAAGGTTGCAATGACCAGGGTGTGGCCCAGCAACTCCACAGACCTCACAAGAAGTGCCTGATGGCCACAGGACACAGGTAAATTCTCCTTCCCACAGCAAGGGCAGTAGCTTGGGGAGGCTTTTCCCTCTGAAGTCCAGAAAGATGTCCCAAGGCCCCTGTCTCCGCGCTTCCCTCCCAGCATGGATGCCCACAGATCCCCCTGCAGCTCAGGCTCACCCTTGAACTTCAGATGCACGAGCCCAGGGCTCTTCCATGGAACAGCAAACCCCTCTGGGTCACCTGCCTGTGGAAGGCAGGGCAGGGCTGCTCCCAGGATGATGATCGTGACCAGGAGGGCCCCCGAGGACCCTGTGGTTGGGTTGACCCCTCCATGCTCTCTTTCCCCTTTCCTTAAGCTCTGTTCTTTGGATGTGGTCCTGGGGTTTCTAGGGAGGACATCAAGGCAGAGGAGGCCTGGCCCTGAGGTAAGAGGAGCAGGGCTGTCCAGCAGCATGGAGCAACCACTGAGACGCCCACCTCCTTGGAGCCATTGTGTTGCTGTTGGACTGTTAGAGGCACCTTGAGCCTCCTGACCCATATGTCAGGGCTGTCTCCCATGGGCTCGGGGCTCAGCTGATGCCGCCCTGGTCTCCAGTGGCTCAGGCCGGAGTCTGGAGCCCTTTCCAACCCGTCTTTATCTTGGGCCTCCTCTAATCTCCAATAAGTCCCCCCACCTCCACCTTCTCCACACCCCAGAACACATATCCTCCTCACCGCCTGCCCCCTCGCCAGGACCCCTGCAGCACCTCCTCACTGGCCCCTTCCCTGCCTCCCAGCCGCTCAGGCCCTGAGAGTGAGAGGATGTGTGACCGTGACTCCCACCCTGGCAGGACAGAGCAGGACAGGACAGAGCAGGACAGGACAGAGCAGGACAGGACAGAGCAGGACAGAGCAGGACAGGACAGAGCAGAACAGAGCAGAACAGAGCAGGACAGGACACAGCAGGACAGAGCAGGACAGGACAAAGCAGGACAGGACAGAGCAGGACAGAGCAGGACAGGACAGAGCAGGATAGGACAGAGCAGGACAGAGCAGGACAGCTTGCATCTTCCAGCGTGGAGCTGTCACCTTCGCTTTTAGGCAAGAGTGTTCCGGGATCGGCCCTCTTAAAAACCCAAATAATATCAAGCATCACATTCCTAAAGCTAAAAATAAACGTGCAACCCAACATTTCCTAAGACACAAGCATCTTAGCCAAGAACTTTCGCGGCCGCAAATCCCACTGCAAAGCACTGCTCAGAGAGGAAAACAGACCCTGCTCCCGAACGGGGCTGTGCACGCCGGGCTCTTGGCTGTCCCGATCGCTGGTGCTAAACTCTCCTCTTCCCCACACCGAGCCCAGCACAACCAGGGCAGTGAGTCCTCAGAGGCCCGTGACATCAGCAGAACCAGCATGGTGGGCATGACCCCACATCCCCGCCATGCCGGCCAAAGTGCCCCTCACACCCTGGGAACACGAACGTCCCTCCCAGTGGCCGTGGGCCTCGCGGGTGCTGGAGCCTGCAGGTCTTGTGGCGACAGCCTGAAAACTAAACGGAAACTTTGGTTTCTGGTGGTGAACTCGGGAATTTGAGGAGAAGGTGATAAATCTTCCTGGGACTCAAAACGGAAAAATGTAAATGTGCATACAGGAGGCCAGCCAAGAGACTGGGAAGCCAGGGCCAGGGCCAGGTTAGCGGGGCCACAGAGGGCCACATGGGAGAGGACGGACAGGGAAGAAGAAAAGTCAAAAAGAGAAGCGGGTGGGGGCTTGTCTCTAAGTGACAGAGCGTCTCAAGGCTCAGGATCAAAAGGGCTTCTGAGAGCAGAAAAGTTGATAATGAGAGAGAGAGAGAGAGAGACGGAGGGAGAGAGACAGAGATTTTTACTTTAAAGGATTTAAAATAAAGAACAAGCCCGAGGAGCGTGGAACGGGCGCCAGGAGCTTTATCTGCTAAGAGCAAAGCCCAGCTGCTCTGGCAGACAAGGCCGGCCAGCAGACTAGAGGGATGCCTGCAGGGATCTGAGGGGCCATCCAGGGCTCCTGCCCTGAACTCAGCATTGGCGGCTGCGCGGACGAGAATAAGTCACCGGAGATGACCTTTGGAAGCCAGGGGTGGGCAGGCCGTCCCCTCTCTGTAAGCAAGGGTCCGCCGCCAGAAGAGAGGGAGGGAACCACATCAGCTCTGCCACTGAGGTTCCCCTTGTCTGCCCCTGACGTTCCCCTGTATTTATTAAGCCTTCTGCCCTGGGGAAATTCTAAGTTCCTATAAATTCAGGCCCCACTTGTTTTGCAACCACTGGCCTTGGTGACTAACAGTCCTGAAAGCTGCTCCTGGGGCAGGGCGCAGCAGTGCTGAAGCGTGTTGGGGGGTGGCCCTCCAGGAGGCAGGGTCCATGGGCTGGGGCTAGCCCATCCTGAAGGGCACCCCTGACTCTGAGCAGGGCCGGGAGGTGTGGCTGCATCACCACAAGGCCCCCAGAGACTGCCCAGCACACTCAGGGGCACGAGGTTCAAAGAGGAATGGGCGTGGGGGGACTTTGGGGAGGGCAAAGTGCCCCAGACAATGCCTGGAGACTGGGTGGGGGTGGGTGGTGGGGGGTCCCCACACACAAAATTGGTGCCCGGAGCCACCCCCAGTCTCAGTGGGGTCTGTATCTGGGGTCTTGGGCTCAGACACGGGGAAGATAATGGCTGGCTCAAGAGAGGCACCAGCTCTGTTCTCTGTCTGCAACTGGCTCAGAACCCAGGGTGGGGAGGAGCTGAGACCTGGTGCTTTGCCCAGGACACGTGGCGGGACCCCCTCGGCCGAGCCCCATGTGTTTCAAAGGTAGGGGTCCACACAGCCGTCGTGCTGGGCCATGAGCACAGGAACCCTGTCCTCACCCGCCCGGCTCCATCCCGCCTGCCCGGCCGGTTTCCCAGCAGTTTTGCCTCCTTTCGGGCTGGAGCCGACCTCCCCAGGACCAGCAGCAAGGGAGGCTCCAGGTGTGACTGGACAGCAGTGCCAAGCACCTCGAGGTCCTCCAGAGCACTTTCTGTGTGAGGTTGTGGATTTCACAGTCTTTCTGCTCTCGTTATCAGGCATACGTGTGTGAGAAGCCCCTTCACGGCCACCTCCCGCTCCGTTGCCAGGGTTTTAGCACAAGTATCTCCATTTTGGTTCTGACAACTTTCACTCGGGGAAAGCCCAGCCCCCGTCTGTCATTGCAGGAGCCTGGGGCAAGGACAGGCAGCGAGGCGACGTCCCCCAGAGCTGCGTGCACAGTGGCCGGGTTGCTCCAGCTCCTGGCGGGAGGGAGCCTGTTCTTGGAGCATCTTTCTTCTGCTATAAATACGTATTTGAGTCAGAAAATAAAATGCTTCCAACCGGGCGGCTGACCCTTCCGAGCTCGCAGTGGCCGCATGGGGGTCCAGGGCCCCCCACCCCCTGCAGCCTGGCCGTGGCCTACTTTCCAAGCCAAAACAAAGTTCTGATGGAAAATGATTAACAAAGAAAGGTTTTCTCCTGCTGCGTGGGGACAGTAATTGCGTGCCCTGTAAACTGTCGGGGAGCTCCGGGGAGGGGCTGATGAGTCCCCGCGCTGGCTGGAGCTGAGGGCACGGGTGGGTCACAGGGCTGGAGCCCTGCCTGCTGGGAAGGGCCCAGGTGCTTCTCTCCTTCCCTGTCTCCATTCATTCAGGTTCCACAGAGACCCCGGCCCCCGGCCTCTGACCTCCTCCTCTGATGCTGTTCGGTTTGAGGTGGGAGAAGCCTGGTCTCACGCACCCCAACCTTCAGGGTCTCAGGTGCCAGGAGCCCCAGATTCTTGGGTTCTGGCCCCTGGTGCTCAAGTGAGCTCCTGGCAAACTTTAGAGGGTACCAAGGAGCCTGCGTGTCGGGGCCCGGGTCCCAGGGGTTTAGGGGAACAGCTATTTTTCTGTCTATGAGAAGTCTGGGATCAGCCCCTCTTCACTCAGGTACACTCAGCCCCCATCTGGCGTCTCAGATACATCTGCCTTATAGACAATTTCAAGTAAGTCGTCCAGTTTTAAATAAATGAGCGTGTTCGTGGCTTCCTTTTGTGTCTTTATGGATTTCCCGTGTTTCCCGCCGTGAGCGTGGATTGTGTTCTCCTAAAGGAGACGGCGGTTTCCTGGCCCTGCACAGTCGCCTCCCCTGGGACTTCCCAGCAGGCCAGGCCACCCCGGTGAGGTCTGCAGGTCCCTGGGAATGGCTCTGCACCCCAAGACCCTCGCAGCTGCCCCTCATCTGCAGCTCCCCCCCGCCACCCCACAACCCAGGACTTCTTCCTCCTCTCTCCAAACCTTAACGAACAGGAAAGGCTTCCAGGACACGAGGGGTTTCCAGGATCACAGCGCCTACCCTGGGCATAGTGTGGCTGCACCAGCACCCCTGTGAGACGTTCAGAAACGTAGGGCCCCCCAAGGCCAGAATCTGATTCTGCATTTTCACAGGACTCAGTGACTCACACTCGCTGGAGAAGCAATGCCCTAAAAAGTTTCTGCAATTCACACATCAAAATGCTAGAGTTGTTGGAAGTGGGAAATGAACATTTGGGAAGAGGCTGAGATTTCAGCAAGACCTCTTGGGAACTGCCCTTTGTAATTCTAAAGTGGCTTTGCTGGCTTCTGAACGTAAACTTGAATCGTGTGAGTTCTGATCCACTCATAACATTACCATGCTTTATGTACTAAATGAAAGTGCGATTTGTTTGTACACTGATTATAATTTTACCCGCTGAGTTGGCTCTTAGCTCATTTAAGCTGTTTCAAATGGAGCAGCAGCTGCCAAACCCGCAGAAATCCGCCACTGATTAGCTATTGCCAATTTATGAGGAAGACAAAGACCCAAGAGGCTGACGTGCGGTGAAGGAGGTGCCTGTGTGAGGCCAGGCTGGGGCTCTGTGGCCCCTGGAACCTTGGACTTAAGATGCCAGCCTGGGCTCCTGCAGTGTCCGGTTTTCTCAGTCAAAACTGCGCCTGAGGGGGTGAGGTGACCAGATGCGGGGGGTGGGACAGGCGACGAGGCACCTGGCTAAATCCAGGTGGGGAGGGGCCTCTGCACAGCGAAGCTGGGGCTTCAGGACCCTTGTCTGGGACAGGTCTGGGAACCATCTGTGGTCAGAGGGGCCCGTGGGGGAGTCGGGGGCGAGGCCGAGAGGACGTCCTGAATGCCACCTTTGTCCAGCAACAAGGTCTCATTAGTTCCATCTTCTGAGCTGTCATGCCGGCACCTTCCGCCTTCCCCAGCGCCTCATTAGCCCCGAACAAAACCCACTGGTGGTGGGCTCAGCAGAGGCAGGGAGGCCACGCCAGCTCTGCTCCGCTCACTCAGGAGAGGGAGGAGGAGGCCTTGAGTCAGGGTCACGCTGGGTGACAAGGGGCCGCCTGCAGGCTTGTTCTTGAAGGATGAGAACTGCATCTTCCGATAGGGACCAGACCCAGCCTGGTCTGAACCCGGCAGGCAGAAGTCCTGTGCTGATTGGCCATGGACGCTGGCTTAAGTCACTGACACTGGAAATCAGCACAGCCCCAGAGCATAGCTGAGCACAGCTGCTGAAGGGCAGGGAGGCTCCAGGCTGCATCTCGGAGAAGGCCAGCAACTTTCTCCCTCCAGATCCTGGGCCCGGCCACCCAGTCACCGGCCAAAGGGGAGCAGCGCTGTCTGAGGCCCATGGTCAGAGTCCCCAGGCATGGCCAGCTCTGGGGGAAAAGGAAGATGGGAGGTCTCGGGGTCACTGCGCCCCCTGAGGGAGCTCCAGGCTTGTTGAACTTCTGTTGGGATTGGGGGGAAGGCAGGCACAGCCCTGAGTGAAGTCCCTGTCGCCTCCCGCACCCCAGGACTGTCTCCACCAGTACAGGCCACAGCCCCGCAGAGGACCCAGCTCAACGGACCCGTCTGGAGCGGGCTGAACGGTGACCCCTCAAGATGCCCACACTGGAACCCTGGAACCTGTGAATGTGGCTTGTTTGGAAATAGAGTCTTTGCAGAGGCAACTATGTTAAGGATCTTTTCTTTTTTTATTTTTGAGATAGAGTTTCACTCTTGTTGCCCAGGCTGGAGTGCAATGGCGTGATCTCGGCTCACTGCAACTTCTGCCTCCCGGGTTCAAGCGATTCTCCTGCCTCAGCCTCCCGAGTAGCTGGGACTACAGGTGCACGCCACTACGCCCGGCTAATTTTTGTAGTTTTAGTAGAGACAGGGCTTCGCCATGTTGGCCAGGCTGGTCTCCAACTCCTGACCTCAGGTGATCCGCCTGCCTCAGCCTCCCAAAGTGCTGGGATTACAGGCATGAGCCACCATGCCAGCCTGTTAAGGATCTTGGGATGAGGGTGCCCTAGATCCAACGACAAGTCTTATGAGAGACTAAGAGGCAGGAATGGGGATGGCGTGGCCACAAGTCAAGGAGCCGCAGGCACCTCCAGAAGCCAGAAGAGGCAGGCGGCCCCTCCACAGGACCCTGTGACCCCCAGACAGATGGTTCCTCCTCAGGACCCTGTGGCCCCCAGGCCTCTGGAAGGGCACATCTGCCTTCCGGCCACCCAGCTTGTGGCACTGTGTTGCAGCAGCCACGGGAAGCCCCCACTCACGTCGGCCTAAACCTGGAACATGCACAGCCCCAGCACAGGGGGACTTCTGGGGCCCAGGGGGAGCAGGGCCTTGCTTGGGGGTTCACATCCTGCACAGAGGGCATGCAACCGGCTGCCCAGGGAGACAGGATTAGGACCCAGAGCTGAGTGTAGGCTGGGGAGCACCCAGGGGTACAGGGGGCTCTGGCCCACCCAGCCCAACTCTTCCCCTCGCCTCAGGGGGCAAGGACCCTCCACAGAAATGAGGTGAGGTGTTGACACAGTATTGGGGGCACATATCTTAATGGATGGGGATCCCAGGTAAGTTCCTAGAATAGGGATTTTTTTATCTACAAGCAAATCTTAACCTCTGGGGGTTTCAGCAAAGGCCCTGCCTGAGCCGCTCTCCTTATCCGCTCGCCCTCCTGAGGGTGGAGGACCTGTCGTTGGCGGTGCCCAGGGGATTCTGGTGTACTTGCCTGGGGAGGCCCCAGGTCCCGAAAGCCAGGGCCACGCTGCCTGGGGATCTCGTGGTTCCTGTGGACTCAGGACCCATGTGTGCAGGGAGGGGGCACTCTCCCCACCTGCTCCATCGCTCCTTGGCCTGGGACCCTGCCTGGCGAAGGGGCCCAGCTCTGTCCTCCTGCCCCTGTGTCTGTCTGACCTTCCATCTGTCCCGAGAGTCTCTGCACATCTCGTCTGGTTTGACTTTGACCTGAATGCCCAACCACCCTGCTGTATCCACGGCCCCTTCCAAAAGGACCCGTTCTCTCAGCACCCAACCCGGAGCACCCCTCACTGCCTGGTCCCCGTGCTGTGACAGGACGAGTGTTCACCACCCCTCCCCCAGTTGCAGGACAGATGTTAGATGCAGTGGCTTGGGGTGGTCTGGTGGACGAAACCCGACGTTTCCTCTGAAAGCTGCCTATTTATTGTGCAGTCCCCAATCTTGGCAGAACGTCCTCCAGTCCTCTGGACACTCCCTCCTTACAAATGACCTTGAGGAGAAATTTGCAAGGCCATGGCCACCTGGCTCCATCACCACAGAGGCCCTGCCTGGGCTGGACCTGTGGGGGTCAGAGGATTCTTCTACGGAAACCGGAAGAAAGCCAAGGCCCGGTGTGGCCGCCAGATGGCTGCCCCCTCCCCGCTCCCTCTGCAAGAAGCTGCTGCTCTTCCATCTCTCTGAGACCGTCTGACAGGCGTTCACTGAAATACCGGTGCCTCCCGTGGGCATGGCTCACGCCGTCCTGTCCCCTGCAGGAAAAACCATATCCACTGCTGAGGCCCTGATGACCTGTGCGCTGTCACCCGGTCACAGCAAGGCCAGAATCCAGTGCCCTGTCCCCTGTGCTGATGACCTGTGCTCTGTCACCCAGCCACAGCGAGGCCGGACTCCAGTCCCCTGTGCCATGTCTGTTTCTCTCTGCAGCAGGTGTAGCTCCAACATCCTCGTGGCTTAAATGCAGAGCCAGTTCCTCGCCGTGGCCCAGCAGTCCCTGTGCCCAGCAGGGAAAACCTTCCAGGATGCACGAAGCCCCTAACAGGAGCTGTGCGGCCTCAACTCCCCTCAAGACCTAGAGCTTGGCCCTCCCACAGGAGGCTGCCTGGACCGAGTGGGGCCTGTGCAGCTGGTGTCCAGGCTATGATGGCACCTTCGGGACTTTGGGGCTGCACAGTCAGGTTTCTCCTGAGTCCTTGGGCTAAAAATATCCCTGCTGAAATGTATAACAAAATCCAACTGTGCTCTGCACATTTTCTAAAAGCCCTCCCTGCCAATACACAGCTCTGTGAGGCAAAACCGATGCTCCAGCATCTCTGCCAGTGACGCTGGGGCACCAAGTCACTCAGTGTCCTACATCCGGGCCAGTGCTCATGCACCCCTCATGTTGCTCCAGGTGCCATCAAGGAGCGAGGCTGTCCCCAGCCTCCTTAACTTGCATCTGAGGGGCTGGAGGCCTGCGCAGGCTGTGGATGGTGGCAGACAACGGTGGCCCAGCACAGCTCCCCACAGGGAGGGAGGACCTCAGGTCTCGGCTTGGCCACCAGTCTGCCCCCTGCCTGGTCTCTCCCCTCAGTTCCGAGCATTTGTCCCCAGGCTGAGCTAATGGTCCCCAGTCCCATCCTTCATTTGTCAAGGACTTGTGGCCATCCAGAAATGATGGATTCTGAGTCCAACAATACGATTATACTCTGGCTAGTGGGATGGAAGTAAAAGTGGTCTAGGTCTCTCTGTTAGTAATGTCCTAACAGGGAGAAGGAGGTATACTTCCTTTTCATTTACCTCTCTACAGTTGGCTGGAAGACAGGCATGACGGCTGGCACATGGGCAGCCATCCTAGACTAGGAGTTAGCAACCACATATTGAGTACGACTGCACAGCAGGATAAAGAGGGTAGAGCCCCTGATTCCAGCCCTGGTGTGTTGACATTTGCAAGAAGAAATGGACATTCCATCTTTTTAAGCCTCTTTCTTTTCTTTTTCTCGTCTTTCCTGTGACCGTTTCCTAGGCCTTGTACAGTGTGGACTAGCATGATGACAGTGGGCACCCTGCATTGCTCCTGATCTTAAGGAGAATGCGTCCAATGGGGAAAAGAGTCCCTATTTAACAAATGGTGCTGGGAGAACTGGCTAGCCATAAGCAGAAAATTGAAACTGGATCCCTTCCTTACACCATATACAAAAATTAACTTAAGATGGATTAAAGACTTACATGTAAAACCCAAAACTATAAAAACCCTAGAAGAAAATCTAGGCAATGCCATTCAGGACATAGGCACAGGCAAAGATTTCATGATGAAAATGCTGAAAGTAATTGCAACAAAATTTTAAAAAATTGACAAATGGGATCTAACTAAAGAGCTTCTGCACAACAAAAGAAACTATCATCGGAGTGAAAAGATAACCTACAGAAGGGGAGAAAATTTTGCAATCTATCCATCTGACAAATGTCTAATATCCAGAGTCTAAAAGGAACTTACACAAATTTATGAGAAAAAAACAAACAATCCCATTAAAAAGAGGGCAAAGGACATGAAGAGACACATCTCAAAAGAAGACATACATGTGGGGCCAACAAACATAAAAAAAAAACAAAACTTGACATCACTGATCATTAGAGACATCAAAACCACAATGAGATACCATCTCACACCAGTCAGAATGGCCACTACCAAAAAGTCAAAAAACAACAGATGCTGATGAGGTTGTGGAGAAATAGGAACGCTTTTACACTGTTGGTGGGGTGTGAATTAGTTCAACCGTTGTGGAAGAGAGTGTGCTGATTCCTTAAAGACCTAGAGGCAGAAATACCAATAGACCCAGCACTATTCACAATAGCAAAGGCATAGAATTAACTTAAATGCCCATCCATGATAGACTGGATAAGGAAAATGTCATCCACATACACCATGGAATACTATGCAGCCATAAAAAGGAAAGAAATCATGTCCTTTGCAGGCACATGGATGGAGCTGGAAGCCATTATCCTCAGCAAACTAATGCAGGAACAGAAAGCCAAACACCACATGTTCTCATTTATATGTGGGAGCTGAATGATGAGGACACATGGACACATCAGGGGAACAACACACACGGGATCCTGTTGTGGCAGGATGAGGGGAGAAAGAGCATCAGGAAGAATAGCTAATGCATGCTGGGCTTCATATCTAGGTAATGGATTGACAGGTTCAGTAAACCACCATGGCACACATTTACCTATGCAACAAACCTGTACATCCTGCAAATGTACCCCGGAACTTAAAATAAAAGTTGAAGAAAAAAAAGAAAAGTAATCAAATGAGAATTAAAAAGGGGGAAATGCTTCCAAGACTTCACCACTAAGATACAACATATGATACAGGTTTTATTTTTATTTATTTATTTATTTATTTATTGAAATGGAATCTTGCTCTGTTGCCCAGGCTGGAGGGCAGTGGTACAATCTCGGCTCACTGCAACCTCTGCCTCCCAGGTTCAAGCAATTCTCCTGCCTCAGCCTCCCAAGTAGCTGGGACTACAGGTATGAGCCACTACGCCCGGCTACTTTTTTTGTATTTTTAGTAGAGACAGGGTTTCTCCATGTTGGCCAGGCTGGTCTCAAGCTCCCGATCTCAGGTAATCTGCTCGCCTTGGCCTCCCAAAGTGCTGGGATTACAAGCACGAGCCACTGCACCCAGCTGTCTGTTTTATACTGTATATTCATTTCACCTTCTTTTTTCCTTTTTTCTCTCCTTTCTTGCTTTCTTTGAATAAATCACACCTCCCTCATTCCTTCCCCTGAATGAGTATGAAAGTTACGTGTCCTGCCCTTCCTGTCTTCTTGGTCGTTTTACTGCTTACTGACCTTTCCAGTCTAAAGCCAGCCTCCCCTGCTCCATGCGCTCTTGTGTGTTGTATTTCGTTTTATCTTTATCGTCTTAGCCTCATTAGACAGTCTGTGTGTTGTTTTATATTGTCTGCTTTATACAGCTTCACTGTACATATTTGCCACTTTCTTTTCTATGAACCATGTGCTCTTCACATTGTCCATGTTTTTGTTTCTCTGTGTTGGATTAGAGATTATTTCTTCAGATTAATCTTCCATTTCACTAGCTTTTTCTTTAACTATATCTAACTGCAGTCAAATCTATCCATTGAGGGTTTTTTAAAGTGTTACTATTACTGAATTTTTTTTCAATTTCATTTGTCTATTTTTGATCCACTTAGTTTTCATTTCTTTTATTTTTTCTTTTATTTATGTATTTTGAGACAGGGTCTCACTCTGTCACCCAAACTGGAGTGCACTGGTGTCATCTCAGCTCACTGCAGCCTCAACCTCCTGGGCTCAATCAATCCTCCCACCTCAGCCTCCTGGATAGCTGGGACTACAGGTGTGCACCATCATGACCAGCTTATTTTTGTATCTTTGTAGAGATGGGGTTTCACCATGTTGGCCAGGCTGCTCTTGAACTCCTGGTCGCAAGTGATCCTCCTACCTCAGTCTCCCAAAGTGCTGGGATTACAGTTGTGAGCCACTGTGCCTGACCTATTTAGTTTTCATTTCTAGAAATTCTATTTGGCCTTTTTCAATTTGGCTTTATCATCTTTTTATATTCACATGCTCTATATTCATTATTTTAAATCCCTTTTTTACTTACTTAAGCACATCTAAGTTATATCCTCTGCCCTGGAAATCCTACAGCTGCAGGATCCGTGAGCCATGCTCTGCTGCCTGTGTGCTTCCAGCCGCGGGTGTGCCTTGAGTCCTGGTGTGCTTTGTGAGTTTCCGCGACGGGTCCGCGTGTGTGCGGCAATGCCTTGAGGTCTGGGTTGACCTGGTTTCTCCCATGGAGGACTTGTGTTTACTGCAATCCCGACCAGTCTGAAACCAACTCACACTAAATCCTGGGCTTTGGACCCCCAGCTTGTGTGACTTTTGGGGGCCAATCTCATGAGTGCCAGCTTGTGGTCACATATCTTTAGGGAGAAGGTTTGTGTGACTTTTGGGGGCTGACCTCATGAGTCTCAGCTTGTGGTCACAAATATTTAGGGAGAGGATTTCTCCTCCACTCAGTGCCCAAATCAGGGATACTGCCCCAGGGGCGGGGACCAGAGAATGCTGTTCTAGCCCAGTTTCGTGTGGTTCTTTATGTGGGCAGCGTCTCCCACCAGACTGCCCTTCTTCAGTCAGCCCTGAGCTGTGCCCTCTTCCACCTGGGTTTCCAGGCCAAGCTCAAGTTCACGTTTGTAATCCAGTAAATGCCCTCCCAGGCCCAGCCAGCCCAGAGCTCCCCTCAGCCCCCCAGGTTCCCGCCCACGCCCCAGCTGCAGCTTCTGAGTTCATTTCTCACCTGCCAGCTCACTCATGTGTCTGAGAAAATACTGTGTGTGTTTGTGTTTTACTCAGCACTTTCAGCTTCCAGTGGGAGTGACGGGAAGGGAACCAAGTTCCCTGATCTGCCAAAAATAGAAGTCCTCTGTGAGTGCGAGACCCCTGGTGCTGGGAGGGCCCCCCACTGGGACCTGGGGTGTGGCACGTGGAGGCAGGAAAAGGCCTCTGGCTGCTTACACGTGGCCTTCTGCCTCCTGACATGGGGTGTGGGGGCTCTGGTGAAATCAACGATGCTCCATCCGGAGGCCCCGGGAGAAACGCTCTCCATGATGGCTACATGACAAAAACGAAAAAGCGTCTTGTCACATGGTGTGTGCACAGTGTGAGGCTGGCTTTGCTTTATAAATGTACGAACTGCAATTGTCTGTTAGTGAGTGCTGTGCCGGCACTTCTGTCATTGTTCCCGCCTCACAGCATTTGGGTGAACTGGCCCCAGGTCTCCGACAGGCTCCACCGGTCGCTGCAAGGATCCCACTCGGCAGAACGGACGCTCGCTTGGCCTTGGCCTCTCTGTTCCCTGGGCAACCCAGTGCTGAGGAATGATGACCTTGTGTCATTGGCCAAGACAAGTAGACCAAAGCACGGGCCACGTGCACCCTGCTGGAGCCATGGTTCTCTGAGCGGGGACTGGAATGAGCAGGGGGTCTCTTGCACACCTGCCCTGCCCATGGTTTAGTGATCTGGCCAGGGTCACCCTACCTGAGAGATTGGAAAAGCACAGTCTCCGAGTGCAGTCAGGTGATCAGCACAGCAGGACACTCGATGATAAAAATAACATTATTTCTGCACACTCAGGGCTTACTGTTTATGGAGAGCTTTTGCCACATTAGCATCCTCATCGCCCATTGCCGTTCTGTGGAGAGGATTCCTCCTCCTGCTCACTTTACAGGCTCCCTGCCAGCCTCACTTGTGGCCCGGCCAGCCCCAAGGCCGTGGCCCCGCGGCTGGGCAACCCCAGTGGAGAGAGGGCCTCTGGCCTCTTGTTTACCCTGAAGTACCGGGGAGAAGAATCAAACCCAAGAGAGCGGCGTGTCCAGGCTGTCCTGGGCCTAGCTGGCCACGTGTCCATCCAGCCCACGTTCTCAGTGCCCTGTGTGCCCGAGGTCACTGGACCTCAGCTGGTGCAGGGGCTGGCTGTGGCTTTTTGTCTTTCAGCCACTTCCTGCTACTCCCAGGGGAGTGTGGCCCGGATCAAGGGGGACTGGGAGATTCCTGGGCTGGCTGGCCTGGGGAGGGGCTGTGAGGCACAGGGACACGGGTTTCCTCTGGCACTGGCCTCCCGATGTTCCCTCGGCCTGGCCCGCTTCCCCCATTGCCGATAGATCCATCCCTGGCCCTGGCCCAGCGTTGAGTATCTTGTACATACCTGAATCTCTTTGCACGATTATCCAATTAGTTCCTTGGGGCACATCATCACAGTGAAGTTGCTGAGATGCAGACCTCAGCGTGTCAGACCTTTCTGACGACCTCAGTTCATATTGCCCAAAAGACTTCCCGAGGGTTGTGGGAGGGTCAGGCTCAGACGTCCTGTGCTGCTGGCCTTGCCGTGCCTGGCTTTCTTACTATGCCACTAAAGGTCGCCAGTCTGGAGGGTGAAATACGATCTTCCCTTAGAATTTGTCTCTCTTAGATTCCTAAACATTTTTCATGTCATTGTGGGCTACTTGTGTTTCTCTTTTTGTGGATCCTTTGCCCATCTTGGTATGGTTTCTTCAGAACTAGATCTCAAGTCCAGGATTTGAGTGTAAGTCTGGGAGGTGGTCCCAGGACCCGCCGGAAAGAGAAGGAAGGCAGTGGCTGGGGTCTCACTGGGTATAGACCATGTGCCTTCCGGTCACTGCTCCTCAGTGACTGCCCACAGCTCAGGTCAGGCTCTGCGGAGGCTGCTGGAGGGGTGGGGGCGGGGACATAATTCTGCATAAGCCGCATGGACTTCCGGCCAGGACTTTCATGAAGTGGGCTGGGCTGTGTGCGGCCTCCCTGGGCTTGTCCTGACTGCTAAGGAGCAGCAGCGATCAGATGGCCCCCATGACAACTGACCCTGCGTGTGCACGGGCAGGAGCAGACGCCTCCACTGGGGAGCAGGGCGCAGGCCTGTTCCTAGTGTTCAGGTCACGCCTGTGGGTCTGCAGAGATGGTAGCTGTGGCAAAGGCCAGCGGCTTCCGTAGTCTGATTGACCTCAGTTTTCCCAGTGTGTGGAACCCGTGTGGCCAGGCAGGTGGCCGCACTGCTCACTTTTGGGGGAAAAGAGTTCTACTTTCCTGTCTTCCAGCCGAAGAGTGGACCACGTGGCTCCCTTTGTCCCGATGCTTCTCCCTGGGACCGCACACTCTTGCTCACACAGGTCACCACTAAGTCCTTGTGGAGCTGGTTAGGGCAGAGGGCCAGACCCCATGGGTTCTCTGCGTTTCTCCAGAGTCCAGGTCCTGTAATTGCGGTTTGTGTCATGCGACTGTGGCAGCAGAAGCAGCGGCATTCTGTGTGTTGGTGGGAGAATTTAAACATGCTTCCATAGACACGGGTGCCAGGCCCCTCTCCCAGCACCATGCAGACACCTCTGGAGAAGGTGCTACCATGCGGTCTTCCAGATGAGGAAACCGAGTCTGGACTCCGACCCCGAGGGTGGCTGGAAGTAGCGTCTGCCACCTTAGCTCTCACATGCTGAGTCCTGAGAACGGGGTGTGTGCCAGGGGATGCACAGTGCGGTCTTGGCTGGGCCGTGGCTGTGAATGGGCAGATCTTCAAGTCTTTAACCAGACATCCTTGGCCCAACACTCTAGTCATAAGGTCGGGGTGGGTCCCTTGGCCTGTCCACTCCCTGCAGCCGGCACTGACAGCCGACACGGGCCACCGACCACTGCCACCACCTCAGGACCCTGCAGCCAGCAGTGACGTGGCAGGAACGTGGCGTCTTTCTCAGATCCACCTGCCCGGGCACCGGGGCCCCTCCGAGCTGCTCCCTCCAGGGCCCCCCTGGTCGGCGGGTGCAGCCCACGCTCAGGCTCCAGGCCTCAGGCGCAGTGTGGGAACCGAGCCCCGGGGTGCGCTGCCTACAATAACAGAGCGTGACGAATGGTATCGCCCGCGCCCAGCGGGACAGGGCCCGGGTGTGGGAGCCGGCGCCCGGCCTCTTCCCAGCGCCGCCGCCAGAACGCCCGGAGCCTGGAGACCAAAGAATGTCTGGGAACGCGCGACAGCGGCCGGGGGCGGCGGGCCCGGGGCAAGGGCGCAGACAACCAGCGGGCGGGGGTCCTGCCCGGGCCTGGGACAGACGGGCCCCAGGGTCGCCTGCAGGGAGCGCGCGCCGCGACCTCCAGGACCCAGCGCGGGAGGACCCGGCCCCTCCCCGCCCCTCCGGGCCCCCGCCCCGCCCCCTCCCTGCACAAGCCGGGCTCGCTCGCCGGTGGCGGGAGCCCAAGGGCGGGGACGGGGCCGGGGCCCTGCGGGTGGGGCTGGCCCGGCTTGGCTTTTCCTTTCGTTGTTATTTTTGCCAAAGCAACGTTTGCACCCAGCGTGAGCATCACAGAGCACCAAGGCCAATCCGGGGCTTCCCGCGCCGCCCGGGACCCCGACCCCGCGCCCCCTGCCCCCGCCCCCACCCCGCCCCGCTACCTGTCCCGGTCCCAGGCCCCACCCCGCGTCCGTCCTTCACAGCGACGCTGCGCGCGGCGACATCGCGGGTTCTCCGGGTCTGCGCGTGGACCGTGGGTCTCTGCCCCGGTGGGCGCCGCCTCTCAAGGGCGCACTCGGGCTCAGGTGCGGCCGCCATGCGAAGCCCCTCGCAGCGGGCTTGGCGGCTTGGCTGGTTTTCCTTCCCAGCCATCCCCAGTAGGAAGAAGCGCGTGTCTTCGTTTCCCGCGGCTGCTCCTGCTCCAGGCCCCCCGCCACCGCCTCCGGCCCGGGCCCCCTGACCTCACCCGGCCCAGCGCGGAAGCCCTGGGGGCTTCCTTCGTGGCGCCCTGGGGCCCCCATGCCGTCGTCCGGGCGCTTCCCGGGGCTGCTGGGGGTCCTGCAGGGTCCCGCCTGGGCCAAGTGCACCCACGGCTGAGGGCGGGAGTGGCCTCTTCGCCGCTTCTCCCAAGGAAGGCCCCACGCGAGGCCCAAGCCAGTGGCCATCGTGCCCCGACTCTCACCCCTGGCAGCTGTGGCCCAGTTCCCTTCCTTGCAAGGCTGAAGTGGTCCTGCTGTCGTGGGGACCACGTCGTGTTCACCCATTCATCCTCCCTGGAGGCGCCGCTGCTCCTGCGTTTAGCCAGTGTGAATAATGCTGCTGTGAACATGGGGTACAAAGATCTTTTCTAGACCCGCAATTCTGGGTATAGACCCACAAGGGGGTTGCTGGATCCTATGGTAATTCTATTTTTAATTTTTTGAGGAATCGCCATACTGGTTTCCATAACGGCTGCACGATTTTACACCCCACCAGCAGAGTCCAAGGGTTCCAGTCTCTCCACATCCTCACACTTGTCATTTTAATAGTAGCCATCCTAATGGGTATAACTCTTCCCTGCACTCCCCTGGTGATCAGAGCATCTTTACATGTGCTGACTGGCCATCTCCATATCTCCCCTGGAGAGCTGCCCACTCAAGTCCTGTCCACTCAGGTCCTGTCCACTCAGGTCCTGTCCACTCAAGTCTTATCCACTCAGGTCCTGTTCACTCAAGTCCCTTAGAGCTCTGCTACTTTCCAGCTTGGGCTCTCCCCCATGGTGGGTCAGAGGCGACCCCCTCCAGGGCCTGCAAGCTCCAATCACAGAGGGTGACTCCTTCCCTGCGTTGGGGCACAAGCCCTGGGAGGGCTCTGACCCGCCTGGCTCAGGCCACGCAACCATCCCCAACCCTGTCTCTGTGATCAAGAGGATGAGACGCTCTGACTAGCCCAGCCTGACTCACCCGCACCTGGAACTGGGAGTGGGCCCAGCCCCAACCAAGCCACAGGGTCTAAGAGTTGGGGGAGGGTCCCCAAATAGACATTAGGCAGATGAATGACCTAAGGCCACCAGAATACTCACTGCTGTGTTATTCACAATAGAGAGAATCTGGAAATAACCAAATGTCTACAAAGCGGCTGGATTTTGTAGTGTGTGCATGCAGGGGATGTGGAGCATCCGGTCACAAGGATGGTGCACAGTGATGGACACCAACATCGTGGGCCCATGTCCGGATGAAACGTCTGAACAGTGACAGACACCAACAGCGGGGCCCCATGTCCGGATGAAACGTCTGAACAGTGATGGACACCAACGGCGGGGCCCCATGTCCAGATGAAATGTCTGCACAGTGACGGACACCAACATTGTGGGCCCATGTCGGGATGAAACGTCTGAACAGTGACAGACACCAGCAGCGAGGCCCCATGTTCGGATGAAATGTCATGCGGTGGAATAAACACCAACAGTCATTGTATCTGAGTGACTGGAATACGATCGATTTGCATTGTCCTCATTTTGCCAGTCTGCATTTTCTCAAGTTCCCAAAAGGAACACATTCCTTTTATAATAAAAAGGAAGTGACACCATGGATAAACACATCGGAGGCATCCTCATCAGCAGCCCCACTGGCTGCGGTGGATGGCCTGGCACTGCTCCAGGCCTAACCAGGCATCCTCCCAGCAGGGGACGAGGTCCAGGACCTGCAGACCACCCCGGGTCATCCTGTCTCTGCTGCTGTTCAGCCAAGGTCGTCACACCCGGGGCCATGATTCCCCCAGACCTGGACCCTCCCTGGCGGAAGACTTCCACGGCTGCCCTTGGCTTCCTGACTCCCCAACTCCCCGACAGGGCCCATCTGTTCCTTCTGAGCCTGAGGAAGCTTCCCTGTGACTGCCCTGACGTCTGAACAGGGCCTGGCGTGTGCGATGGTGACAGCTCCCACAGTGAGAAGCATGCTTGTCCCTCACCAGAAGATACCCAGCCACACAACTCAAGGGGTGCAGTCACCCCAAAACCTAGCCGGTGCAGGTGCCTGCTCAACGCCCCCTCCAAGGTCTCCGAGCTCCTGGCTGCTCCTGCCTGCTGGTGTTTAGCGATCCCTTTGGAAAAGCAGAGCTCAGAAGCCAAGTATTGATCTCACGGGATGCTTTTTTTCCTAATGGGCCATTCACATTAAAGCGGGCTCACTGCTTACATTTAAATTTTGGATTCCTCTGGTCAAACATCCATCAAGTAAATGGATAGAATGTTTAATTTGATGGAGGCTGTGCTGGCATGAGCAGCTGGGCTGCAGCTGCCTCTGTCCAGGCTGCTGCCACCTTTCTCCTGGACCAAGGGGACGCTTGGGGGCAGGGGCTTTTCCACCAGGAGCCACCAAGGCCAGAGCTGGGTTGGGCTGGCTCTCAGAGGGGTGCAACCAAGTCCACCGGGCAATTCCCTGAACATCTGGCCTCTTGGCATCATGGAGGGAAACGGATGGCTATTTGCTGACTTCTAGTAGACAGCTGAGTTTATGCAGACTACCAACAAAAAGGCAAAGAAAAAAATGCGTTTTGCCTTAGAACTTTCAAACAAACGAGCTACCGTTGTGCTGTGGGACACAGTCCCCCAAAGGTGCAGACCCCCCATAGGGATGCTGTGTTCTGCTTCCAGCAGCTTCTGCAAGGTGGGCCTCCCAGCCCAGCTTCACAAAGCGTAAGTGGACCCCCAGCAAGTGTTCACGAACCGAGCACACCCTTTAAAGTGGCAGATCCAGAAACAGGTCCACGCCACCCTGTCCTGTGGCTGCGGCTCTGACCTCTGTCTCCACGGGTGTCTCCGCCTGTTTGAGTCCCATAGAGACAGTCACACTACGTGTGTGCTGCTTCATCAGAAACTTCTAGGCGGTCACCACTGCGACGGCCGCCTCACCCTGGCCTCATGGCTGCATTCACACTGGACTGAATTCAGAATCCTTCCCCAGTGTCTAAATCGAGTTCCGAGTTTCTTGGCAAGGGCAGGCTGGGCTGTGGCCCTACGAACAGGACTCTGAGTCTGGAGGCCCCGTCAGGGGCTCACTGAGTGAGTGTGAGGGGCTCCCCAAGCCTTGGAGGCCTGCAGAGGTGGGGGCTGGGGGTGACAAGGTGCTGGATTCTGCTCCTGATGCCCCCCAGCACCTCCAGGCCCCCTCTCCCCATCCCTCCCCTATCCTGCTTTTCCTTTTCTCCTGCCTTGTGGCCCCATCCCAGTTCTACAACCCTCCTGCTGCCTTCAGGATGCTCCAGATGCAACTAACAGGAGCCTCTTCTCACACTGCCCACCCCCCAAAACCTTCACTGGCTTCCAGAACCTTCACTGCTCCCAGAGCTGGGCAGCTCAGGGCACGGGGGGCCTCAGGCATGGCTGATCCAGGGCTGTGGGATGGTCGAGATGGGGGACAATTTCCACCCTCTGCCCACGCTGCCCCTCCCATCTTGGGGTGGCTGTGGCCGCAACAGGGCTTTGTGCTAATCGGACCACCCTGAGCCAATCCCCAAAGCCAGGGGTTCTCCCACTGTGACCAGCTTAGACCAACCACTCACATTTGTGAGGGGTGTCGGAAGAATTGACAAAGATTGAGATGAGCAAAGAAGATCCCGGGGATCTCCACTCAGTACTGGAGGGGCTTCCAGAGCCCCCATGGTGGCTGCCAGTGGGGAGTCCCAACCTGAGGCAGCTGCCTGCGCGTCTGGCCTCAGCCTTTTCCATACAGTGAAATAAGAATAGTTAATAGATGCAAAGTCCTTATAATGCTGCCCGGCGCACCACACTATGGGAGCCTTGCTGTCACACTAGGTCCTGTCTGCTTCCTTTCTGGAATCTTCCTGGGCCTCTTGTTGCACTCAGAGTTCAACCCTAACCCCTCTCAAGGCCCAGGGGCCTGGCACACTGTTTCCTGCCTCCCTGCTCCTCGATACACCTCCCTCAGCTCCCCTGGCCCTGGCTGAACCTGCCAGCTTTGCACCTGCTGCCCCTTCTGTCTCCGCCCAGGGCCCCGAGTGGCTCCTCCCCCAACCAGGCCCTGCTCGGTGGGGGCTGCCCGTCCTGTCTCGCTCCCGTCTGCCACTTCGTTTCTCTCTGCTGCCCACAGTGTGTGTGTGTATTGGCTTCCTGCTGTCTTCCCCCAGGAACAGAAGTGCAGATCCCCTGAGACAGGAATCATACAGGGTGGTTGCAGGAGGATAGAAAATTCCAGGCAGCAGTTTCCCATGACCAGCAAAAGGGAACTGTTGAAATAGATTTCTTTGTCTGTTGTCAGCTGTAAGACCCTGACAACCAGAGTGTGGGCCAAGCTGCCTAAGACCAACTGGACCCACCCTGGTGCTGGATTTGACCCAGGTTTCACTTAGGACCCCATGATACGCTCATTAACATTCTAAATCCCGGGCCGGGTGTGGTGGCTCACGCCTGTAATCCCAGCACTTTGGGAGGCCGAGGTGGGTGGATCACCTGAGGTCATGAATTCAAGACCAGCCTGGCCAACATGGTGAAATGCTGTCTCTACAAAAATACAAAAATTAGCCGGGCGTGGTGGCGCACGCCTGTAATCCCAGCTACTTGGGAGGCTGAGGCAGGAGAATTGCTTGAACCCAGGAGACAGAGGTTGCAGTGAGCTGAGATCGCACCACTGCACTCCAGCCTGGGTGACAGAGTGAGACTCTGTCTCAAAAAATAACAAAATCCTAAATCCCACACACGGGCGCCAGGACAGTTCTGGGAACACCCATGTTCGGAGTAAAACCTGGTGGGACCACAGTTCTGAGAAATCTCCACCTTTTTCCAGGAATCTTCTTGAACTCTGCTCCTCGGTTAAAGAAACCCATACAGGTGGCCGGGCGCGGTGGCTCAAGCCTGTAATCCCAGCACTTTGGGAGGCCGAGACGGGCGGATCACATGGTGAGGAGATCGAGACCATCCTGGCTGACACGGTGAAACCCCGTCTCTAGTAAAAATACAAAAAACTAGGCGGGCGAGGTGGCGGGCGCCTGTAGTCCCAGCTACTCGGGAGGCTGAGGCAGGAGAATGGCGTGAACCCAGGAGGCGGAGCTTGCAGTGAGCTGAGATCTGGCCACTGCACTCCAGCCTGGGCGACAGAGTGAGACTCCGTCTCAAAAAAAAAAAAAAAAAAAAAAAAAAGAGAAGAAACCCATACAGGTAGCAGCCCCAAGCCTTGCTGCGCAGCCCTGTCCCGGGAGTCCACGCAAACTCCTCTCTTGAGTGTAGACTTTTCGCTTTGCAGTAAATCTCCGTACTTTCACTATTTTCAAACTTGTCCTTAATTCCTTCTCGCGACGGTGTCAAGAGCCCTGACGCCGGCTGGGGTTGAGGTCCCATAAGCATTTGGGGACCTCACATAGCCCACCAGTATCACCCTCAGATGAGCCGAGGGCGTGCAGATCCCAGGTCCACTTGGTATCAGTGGCATGAGTGGCCGGTCTGTGAAAGCCAGGGGACCCACAGCAGTATGAGCCCCCAAGGTAGGGCCTGCTTGCCCATGGCTCCCCCAGGTGTGAGCCCGCCCTGCGGCAGCAGGCTGCCCCTGGTGGTGCTACAGAGCCCAGGGTGAGTTCGGTTCTGTCCCCAGAGGGCCGGTTGGCCTTCTGCTGGCTGTTTGCACAGCTCGTTGGGTGCAGGGCAGCCTTGGCCCTTAGCAGGGGCCTCCCTCTCCCTGAAAGGGAGGGCCCCCAGAGTCACCGGCCTGGCTGCTGTTTCTGCAATGCCCCCCGACCATCAAGGCCCCTCTGCCCTTGCCTTCACTTCCCCAGGGCTGGGGCCTCCATCTGCTTTCACGTCCCTGGGCTCCCAGGCTCAGCCCTCCAAGAGTTGCTGAGGCTTTTCTCTTTCTCCTCCTTTCACTACAGATGCATCGCCCATCAGTTCCAGGTGTGGGCTGGGGACAGAGACAAGGGCGTTGCCCAGGCTGCCATCCTGAAGAAGTCCACGTGGGAAATGGGTAACCCACAGGAACAGACTTGGGTCAGTGGCAGGCACATCCCATGCAGACACATCGGCTTCCCGACCCCTGGCCGCTCCCTTCAGGCTCAGGTGCCCCCTCCTCTCTGCAGCCTCCTGCCAGGACCAGTCTGCCGGAGCTTCCTTCGCACAACCCTGAGCCCCGCCCACCACTCCCTGCGGGCACAAACCCCTGATTTCTGTCCATCTGTTCCTTGCCTCTGAAATGTCACCATTGGGTGTGAAAGGGTCTGGAGGTGACCTGGGGCAGGTGAGATGGGGGGTCGGGGGGCCACTCCTCAGCCCTGTGCTCTCTATTCGCCCCAACAGGAGCTAAGGAACAGTTCTTCGGTCTGGTTGTAACACTGCTCCTGTGCTCTCACTGTGTGGTGGGCTGAGTAACGGCCCCGGAATGTCTGGGCCCCAATCCCCGGAACATGTGAAAGTGACCTCACCTGGCAGGAATCTTTGCAGGGGGGATTCAGTCAGAGGCCCTGAGACGGGGGATTATCCCAGATCATGCGGGTGGGCCTGAGACACCTCCTGTGTCCTTAGGAGGGGAGGTCTGCCCCAGAAGACCATGTGACACCAGCCCCGTGCTGCTCTGCTGGCTGCGAGAGGGAGGCCGAGGGGGCAGCGCGGGGACTGGGGTGGCAGGAGCCACAGGGAGCACAGTCCTGCAAACACCTTTGTTGTGCCTGGTGAAACCACTTTGGACCTGGCCTGGAGCTGTGAGAGCGTCCGTTTCTGATGTTGCAGCTGCCTGCTCTGTGGCGATTTCTTGTAGCTGAAGCCCGTGCAGTGTGGCGGTGGTGTGATCTGTGTTTCTCGGGGTGCATGGCCCCCGTTCCTGCTGAAGCCGGGACACTGAGCGGAGGTCCTGGAGGCCCAGGGGGGCATGCGTGTGGTCCCCTTGAGGCTGCTCGGCTGTTAGGATCAACGTCTCCACCTCCTCCAGCAGCCCGCCCTCCTGTAGCAGCTGGGGTCGGGCGGGGCGTGGGGGGCGCAAACACAACGGGCCAGAACCCACGTGTGGGCTCGAAGCTGCTGGGGGGGCTGCTCCCTGCAGGTGCTGTTCCCACATTTGACCAAATAATTATCTGGTCAAATGTGACGCGGTCCTGCAGGGAGACTCGGCAGACTGGGCAGAGCCCGACGGGCTCACACACTTTGATCAGAAATTCCTTTTTTAGAAATTGCCTCTAAGGAAATGCCATGCGTGGGGATCAGACGCGCAATAGAAGGGGCTTGATGCCGCCGCTCCTCGCATTTTGGTGGATTTGGTGGGAGGCACCACCCCAACCACACCTTCTGGTGTGTTCCCTGTGGGCCACTGTCCAGACAGACGACCTGGCCCCAGGGTTCCAGGCAGGGTCTGGGCTCACTGACTGTTGCTGGAGAGGTTGGAAGAAGGGGTGAGGGGGGGCTGCCCCTCAGTGACTTGGCCCCGCAGCTTGAGGTCACACCCTGGCTTCTGTGTCGGCAGCGGGTCCCACACAGGCCCGTGCCAGCCTTGCTGTGCGGGCACCCCTCTGCTGGGGTGGGTCTCAGCAGAGATGGTGAATATTGTGTTATCGAGAACACTAAACATGTTAGCTGTCAGGGAGACCATAAGTGATTCCTACCGTTTTCTTCATGTACCTTTGTATTTCTAGATTTCCTACAATAAACGTGTATTAAATTACTATTCTAGTGAAAGAAATAAAAGATAGTAGACTTCCACTTCTAGACAAGATGGGGTGACACGAGCTGAATGTATTTGTCTGCCCAAAACAACTAAATAAGAGACAAGACTATTGAAACCATGGTCCTCAAGGCAATGGGCATCAGACAAAAAGGGGCCGTGACCCGAGAAATGGGACACAGAAGCGATGAGTCCTCCGAGGGCCCAGCCGACCTCCCGGAGACAGTTTCCAGGTCACAGTGCTGGGAAGTGATGCAGGTGGAGTCAGGGGATCTCCTGAGTTGAGGACGCTGAGAGTCGGGGAGACCAAGGCAGCCACAGTTTGCAGGGCAGAGGACAAGAGAGGGGAGCTGCATTTAGCAAGAACCCTGGAGAGGTGCAGAGGGCCCCTGAGAGGTAGCAGAGGGCCCCTGAGAGGTAGCAGAGGGCTGATCAGCAAATCGAATCTGTAGTTAAAAATCTTCCCCTCTCACATACAAAATAACCCTGGGCTTAGACGGCTTCACAGGGGAGTTCCAGCCAACATTTAAAAAAAGAGCTAATAGCAATTTTACATAAGCTCTTCCGGAAAGTTGAAAAGCAGGGATTTTTCTCGAATCCTTCCAGGAGGCCAGCATGATCCTGATATGAAAACCAAAGACGTTACAGGAGAAGAAAATAGGAACAAGCATCCCCCTTTAGAAGTTCTAAACAAAAGCTTACTAAATTGAACCCAACAATGCGTTAAAAAGATAATATCTCACAACCAAGGGGAATTTTCCCCAATATGTCAGGATTGTCTTAAGGATCGAACACTTAAAAATCAATTTAAGTCCCCATATTAACAAACCGAAAGAAAAACAATGTGATTCTCTCAATAGACACAGAAAAAGCATTCGACAAATTCCAACATGCATTCTCAAAACACTCTTGGCAAACAGGAGTGGAAGCAGTTTCTCCAACCTGATAAAAGGCATCTCTGAACACCCCACAGCTGACATCATACCTACTGGTGAAAGACTGGGTGCTTCCCCTGAGACCAGGGACAAGTCAGGGACCGCACTCTCAATGGTCCCATTCAGCATTGTACAGGAGGTTCTAGTCAGGGCAATTAGGAAGGAAAAAAGAAAATGAAAGGCATCGTTATTAGAAAGAAAGGAATAATACTGTCTTTATTTGCAGAAGACAAGTTCATCTATGCCAAAAAAGCAATCTAATGGAATCCACGAAACAAAAAGCTGCCAGAGCTGAGGAGTGAGCGTCACAAGGTTGCAAGGTCAAGATCAATGCCAAGGGGCCGGGCGTGGTGGCTCAAGCCTGTAATCCCAGCACTTTGAGAGGCTGAGACGGGTGGATCACGAGGTCAGGAGATCAAGACCATCCTGGCTAAGATGGTGAAACCCCGTCTCTACTAAAAAATGCAAAAAAATTAGCCGGGCGTGGTGGCGATGCCTGTAGTCCCAGCTACTCGGGAGGCTGAGGCAGGAGAATGGCATAAACCCGGGAGGCGGAGCTTGCAGTGAGCTGAGATCCGGCCACTGCACTCCAGCCTGGGCGAAGGAGCGAGACTCTGTCTCAAAAAAAAAAAAAAAGATCAACGCCAAGAGTCTGCATTTCCATACCCCAGCACGGACAGCCAGAAATCAAAATGGAAAGAACAACACACTTAAAACAGCAAAACTTTGAACTAGGGATAAATCTGACAGAAGGTGTGAAAGACTTGCACACATACAACAAGAAAACATTGCTGAGAAAACTAAAGAGAACATAAGAAATGAAAACTTCCACCATCTTCATGGGCTGAGACTCCATGTGCATAAGATAGAAGTTATCCCCCAATTGATCCATACATTCAGCAAAATCCCAACTGAAGTCTCAAAAGTCTTTCTTTTTTTTTTTTTATTTGGAAGAGGATTTAACAAACCCATTCTAAAATTCATACAGAAAGGCAAAGGCCCTATAATAACCAGAACATCTTTGGAAGTAGAGAGCAAAGTTGAGGATTTACACTAGCTGATTTTTAGATTTTATAAAGCTATAGTAACCAACATAGTGTGTTTATATAATGCTCAGAAATACAGCCATACACACATGGACAATTGGTTTTTGACGAAAGACTCTCAGTGAAGAAAAGAGAGTCTTTTTAACAAGTGGTGCTAAAACAACTGAATAGCCATATGGAGGAAGGAATATTTATCTATACCCCAGGGCCATGTAAAAAATGAACTCAAAATGGATTATAGATCTAAACGTAAACCCTAAAACTATAAAACTTCCAGAAGAAAACACATGAGAAAATCTTTGTATGTTAGGCAGAAATTTATTAAATTCAACACCACAAAAAATGAATAAACTAGAATTCATCAAAATGTAAAACTTCTGCTCTGCAAAAGACATGTTTAAGAGAATTAAGAGATTGGCAACAAACTAGGAGAAAATATTTGCAAACGATGAATCTGATAAGACTCCAGCATGCATTAAAGAACTCCCAAAATTCAATAATAAGAAAACTAATAACACCATTAAAAAATGGGCAAAAGATTTGAACAGAAAATACCTCAAAGAAGACATAGAAATTCAAATCAAAACACAAAAAAGATGATCAACATCATTAGTTACCAGGGAAATTTAAACCACCATGAAATGCCACTGTCCATGCATTAAAATGGCTAAAATG
This sequence comes from Macaca mulatta, assembly GCF_049350105.2. Taxonomy (NCBI): domain Eukaryota; kingdom Metazoa; phylum Chordata; class Mammalia; order Primates; family Cercopithecidae; genus Macaca; species Macaca mulatta. Next base: position 2,510,520 of record NC_133408.1, read on the forward strand.
AAAAAGACTGGTAGTATCAAGTGTTGGTGAGGATGTGGAATGTCATGGTTGAACGTCTATGTACCTCCAAAATTCGTATACTGAAGCCTTAGCCCCCAGTGGGGTTGTATTGGAGACGGGCCTCTAAGGAAGCAATTAAGGTTAAATGAGGTCCTAGGGGTGGGGCCCTGATCCAATAGGATTAGTGTCCTTATGGGAAGAGACACCAGAGAGTTTGCTCTTTTTTCTCCGTATGTGTGCACTCGTGAAGGCCCTGTGAGGACATAGCAAGAACGTGGCTGTCAACAAGGCAGGAGAGAGCCCTCACTGGGAATCAAATCTAGCAGCACCTTGATCAGGAACTTCCAGCCTCTAGAATGGTGGGAAAATTAATTTTTGAGGTTTAACCCCCCATTCTGTGGTATTTTGCTAGAGCAGCCTGAGCAGATCAAGATACCAAACAACTGAGGATGTGGAGAAACTGACACTGCTGGTGGGGATAGAAAATGGAACAGCCACTTTTAATAGTAGTTTGACAGTTTCTTAAAAAGTTAATGATATGCCTGCCATAGGATCCAGACCTTTGACCCTAAGTTTTTCATCAAGGGAAATGAAAGCATATATGTCCACACAAAGACTTGTCTACAAATACTCACAAATGTTCACAGCAGCTTTATTTGTAGTGGCCACGGACTAGAAACAATCCAAATATCCAGCAACAGGGGAACCGGTAAACGAACTGCTGTCTCTCCATACAATGGAGTCCTAATAGGAATGCCACACTGATCCACACGGCAGCACAGGCGGATCTCAGAAGAATCACGCTGAGTGACAGAAGCCAGATCAAAAACAAACCAACCAACCAAAAAAACAACAACAAAAAACCATACTGGATGATTCCACTTACATAAGTTTCTAGAAAATGCAAACTAATCTATAGTGACAGAAACAGATCAGTGGTTGCCTGGGGATGGGTTTACGCGGAGGGGTGGGAGGGGGATGGGGTTACGCAGAGGAACAGGAGGGAGACGGGGTTGTACGGAGGGGCAGGAGGGGGACGGGGTTGCACGGAGGGGCAGGAGGGGGACGGGGTTGCACGGAGGGGCAGGAGGGGTCAGGGTTGCATGTAGGGACAGGATGGGGACGGGGTTGCATGGAGGGACAGGAGGGAATGTTGGGGGTGCATGGAGGGACAGGAGGGAATGTTGGGGGTGCATGGAGGGACAGGAGGGAATGTTGGGGGTGCATGGAGGGACAGGAGGGGGACGGGGTTGCATGGAGGGACAGGAGGGGGACGGGTTTGCACGGAGGGATAGGAGGGGGAAGGGGTTGCACGGAGGACAGGAGGGGGACGGGTTTGCACGGAGGGATAGGAGGGAATGTTGGGGGTGCATGGAGGGACAGGAGGGGGACGGGTTTGCACGGAGGGACAGGAGGGGGACGGGTTTGCACGGAGGGATAGGAGGGAATGTTGGGGGTGCATGGAGGGACAGGAGGGAATGTTGGGGGTGCATGGAGGGACAGGAGGGGGACGGGTTTGCACGGAGGGATAGGAGGGGAAGGGGTTGCACGGAGGACAGGAGGGGGACGGGTTTGCACGGAGGGATAGGAGGGAATGTTGGGGGTGCATGGAGGGACAGGAGGGGGACGGGTTTGCACGGAGGGATAGGAGGGGAAGGGGTTGCACGGAGGACAGGAGGGGGACGGGTTTGCACGGAGGGATAGGAGGGAATGTTGGGGGTGCATGGAGGGACAGGAGGAGGACGGGTTTGCACGGAGGGATAGGAGGGGAAGGGGTTGCACAGAGGACAGGAGGGAATGTTGGGGGTGCTGCACAGGTTTGTTATCTTGATTGTAGTGATGGTTTCATAAGTATACACGTGTCAAAACTTGTCAAATTGCATGCTTTAAATGTGTGTTTATTTCTCATCAGTATTACCTCTGTTTTTAAAATTCTAGATGATGACGACTGCAAAATGGCAGGACAAGGACGTCCAAGAACCCTCATTGATAAAAGCAATGAGAACACTGGCAAAAATGATCAGAATCAGGTTTTTCAGACCTCTGGAAATTAGCCAAAGATTTGCATTGAGAAATGAAATTCCGGTGAAAAGCAATAGCCTGGCAGCCACTGGGGTGGAGAACCGAAGCTGAGCTCCTCCAAAGCCTCTTCCCAAAGAACTGCCATTGTCTGAACTGCCTCTCTGTTCCATGGAAGACTCTACTTGCAGGGCTAACTTGCCTGATTGACTAGGAGCTTAACCAGTAGGAACAGCCATTTCCCCAGGGGCGTTTGCTAAAAAGAAGAAGAAAAGAAAAAGAACAAACAGGCAATTATTTAACATTGCAGGTGCCTGAGGCAGTGGGTAGCAGTTGGGGGGTGGGGGTGGGGGGGAAATAGGCTAACAAAAATGTTTAAAAGCAAAATCTGGGGGAATGAGACATCCGTAGGGAGATATGAAAAGTTCCTGCATATTCCTGAGAACCTCAAAGGCCACAGTCATGCCCAGGGTCCATAAAGAAGACCATGTGCTCATCTCCCACTAATCGTGAGGCAGGCAGCGAAGGCTGAGGCAGAGTTGACAGCTGCCTGGCTGAGTGTTGACAGCACGCCCCATCACTGCACGGAGCTCCTCAGCAAAGACCAAGAGACTCTTCAGTTCCAGACGCTTAAGGAAGTCTCTGCCCAATTATTCAATGGCCACTAAGCTAAGTGAGCAGACACTTCAGCGGGCACGCATGATAGAGAATATAGACTCGACAGAATTTGTCCAGAAACCACTAAACAAACAAAAGCAATAACAAGGAGAAACAACAACAATCTCTGGGAAGGGAAGAGAATTTGATTTCTAGAATTACAACATTCTATTATTTTAAATGTCCAGTTTTCAAAAAAGAGTTTTAGCGATATAGAAAGAAATTTTACAAAGTGTCAAACATGGGGAAAAAAGCAAACAATAGAATCTGTCCCTGAGAAAGTTCAGAGATGACAGTTACTGGACAAAGACTTTAAATCAGTGGCTTTAAATATGTCCAAAGAACTAAAGGAGGCCGGGCGCGGTGGCTCAAGCCTGTAATCCCAGCACTTTGGGAGGCCGAGATGGGCGGATCACGAGGTCAGGAGATCGAGACCATCCTGGCTAACACGGTGAAACCCCGTCTCTACTAAAAAATAGAAAAAACTAGCCGGGCGAGGTGGCGGGCGCCTGTAGTCCCAGCTACTGGGGAGGCTGAGGCAGGAGAATGGTGGGAACCCGGGAGGCGGAACTTGCAGTGAGCCGAGATCACGCCACTGCACTCCAGCCTGGGCGACAGAGCGAGACTCCGTCTCAAAAAAAAAAAAAAAAAAAAGAACTAAAGGAAACTATGTATAAAGAGCTAAAAGAAAGTATGAGAACAGTGTATCACAAAGTAGAAAATACAACAAAGGGATGGAAAGTATTTCTTTAAAAAATTCTGGAGTTGAAAAGTACAATAACTCAAATGAATCCTTCATTGTAGGGGCTCACCAGAAATTTGAGCAGGCAGAAGAAAGAATCGACAAACTAGAAGATAGGTCAGCCTGTCCAGTTTGAGAAACAGAACAGCGACAACAGCAACAGGAATATGAAAAATGAACAGAACCTTCCGAGACCTCTGAGACACCATCACCCAGACAAAAACACACATCACAAAGTCCCACAAGGAGAGGAGAGCGAGGAAAGGGAAGAAAGAATATTTGAAAAAATAACAGCCAACTTGACTTTGATGAAAACATTAATCTACACATCCTAGATGCTCAACAAACTCCAAGTAGAATAAACTCAGAGAGATCCACACCCAGACGCATGATAATCAAGCTGTGAAAAGTGAAAAGCAGAGAGAATTCTAAAAATAGGAAGAGAGAAGGGACTCATCTCATATAAGGAATCCTAAATAAGATTAACAGATGACTTCTTATCAGAAATCATGAGGCCAGAAAGCAATGGGATGGCATATTCAAAGTGTTGAAAGGAAAAGACTGCCAACCAAGAATTGTATAATAGTATAGCTATCCTTCAGAAGTGAAGGAGAAATTAATACAAATAAACAACAAAATAAAATGATAAAATATAAATAAAATTATATAAATACAATGCATTATATATAAAATTATATATATTAAAATTCTAAATAGAAATACAATTATGTATGTGTGTGTATATACATATTATATATCATTTTTTAAAACAGTGTTTAAACAAAATCTGAGATAATTCATCACTAGCAGACCAGATACTATAGGGAGGACTACAGGCTGAAATTTAAGGACACCAGACAGCCACTCACATCAACATGAAGAAATAAAAAACACTTGTAAAGGTAACTATGGAGGTCAATATAGAAGATGGTATGAATGTCTTTTTAAATTTTAATCTTGTATGCTTAGACATAGAGTTACCATATGTGTTAAAGAAATACCTGAGACTGGGTGATTTCTTTTTTTTTTTTTTTTTTTTTTTTTGAGACGGAGTCTCGCTCTGTAGCCCAGGCTGGAGTGCAGTGGCCGGATCTCAGCTCACTGCAAGCTCCGCCTCCCGGGTTCACGCCATTCTCCGGCCTCAGCCTCCCGAGTAGCTGGGACTACAGGCGCCTGCCACCTCGCCCGGCTAGTTTTTTTTTGTATTTCTTAGTAGAGACGGGGTTTCACCGTGTTAGCCAGGCTGGTCTCGATCTCCTGACCTCGTGATCTGCCTGTCTCGGCCTCCCAAAGTGCTGGGATTACAGGCTTGAGCCACCGCGCCTGGCATGAATGTCTTTTTTAATTTTAATCTTGTATGATTAGACATAGAGTTACCGTATGTGTTAAGTTGTTTTTATGGAGCTATAAAGAAATACCTGAGACCGGGTGATTTCTAAGAAGAGGATTAACTGGCTCACAGTTCTGCCAGCTGTACAGGAAGCATAAGGGCTTCTTCCTCGGGGGAGGCCTCAGGAAGCTCTTACTCATGGCAGAAGGTGAAGGGGGAGCAGGCGTGTCACGTGGTGAAAGCAGGAGCAGCAGGGTGGGGGAGGTGCCGCACATGTGTAAACACCAGATCTCCCAGGAACCCAGAGTGAGAGCTCACTCTTCACCAAGGGCATGGCTCAAACCATTCCTGAGGGAGCCATGCCCGTGACCTAAACACCTGCCACCAGGCCCCACCTCCAACAAGGGGGATAGCAATTCAACATGAGACTTGCCAAGGATGTGCATTTAAACTATATCACCATAAAACCCGGGAAGTCTACCCCTAGGCTGATGCTCAAGACAACTGAAAACAGGTCCACACAAAACTTGTAAATCAATGTTGAGCACAGCATTATTCATCATAGCCAAAAGATGAAATCAGCCCAAATGTCCGTCAGCTGATGGACAGGTTAAAAATGTGGCCCGGCCGGGCGCAGTGGCTCAAGCCTGTAATCCCAGCACTTTGGGAGGCCGAGACGGGTGGATCACGAGGTCAGGAGATCGAGACCATCCTGGCTAACATGGTGAAACCCCATCTCTACTAAAAAATACAAAAAACTAGCCGGGCGAGGTGGCGGCACCTGTGGTCCCAGCTACTCGGGAGGCTGAGGCCGGAGAATGCCGTAAACCCGGGAGGCGGAGCTTGCAGTGAGCTGAGATCCGGCCACTGCACTCCAGCCTGGGCGACAGAGCAAGACTCCATCTCAAAAAAAAAAAAAATGTGGGCCATCCATGCAACAAAATGTTGCCCAGCCTCGAGAGGCATGAAGTACTGATGGAGCTTCATGTGGAGCAACATGGAGGAGCCTCAGAAACACCCGCCGTGCCGCTGCCTGCAAGAGGCGGATGCGGAAGGCCACGCACTCTACGACCTCATCCACGGGAAACGCACAGAGCCGAGGGCCACCAGGGCCTGGGAGGAAGGGGCACAGGAGGGCCGGCTATGGGGATGGTGTTTCTCCTGCGGGCGGTGGGCCGGATGACCCACTGCACCACCATGGGAGTGGACCGAATGCCGCTGAACTGCCTGGAGTTTCAAGGGGTAAATTCCAAGGTATGTCAATTACATTTTAACTTAAAAACATTCTGTGAGAGATCATTTTTGTTAAAGATGCCTTCTATGCTTAAAAGCCTGCACCAATGCCAGACCATACCACTGTGGGCCCTGGTGCCCCCACCCAGGCAGCAGTCCAGCTGTGAGCCCAGGCCAATGGGGCCAGCAAGAATGGGAGGGGCATGGAGGGGCCCACAGATGCTGCAGCCTGGCCTGGCCTGAGAGGGGCCACCTCTGTGCTGGGGCTCCCAGGCACCCACCTCCCGTGGCAACTCCTGGCTCCAGTCGGCTCCCGGCCCCTCCGTGGCTTCGGAAGCTGAATCTGCCTGCATCTGCCATTGATTTCTAATTCCAAGGATGTTGTTTACAGTGTAGTGAGATGGGTTTGTGTTTCTGCAGGAGATTCTAGAAGCCAGACCTCAGAGTGCTGGAGGTGCCAGGCCTCCTTCCCACCCGGGTAACCCGACCCCGAGCCTGGGGAAGCTGTCTTGGCACCTCCAGCCCTGACCTCTCCTTGTGGACCTGGCACGGCAGGCTCTGGGCACAGCCAGGACCCCCAGGGCCTCGGTCTAGCCTCTCATTTCCCAAGGCGGCAACTGAGGCTCAGGCAGGCTTTCAAAGCCGGAGCAGAGCCAGCCTGGAACTCACGTCCCCAACTCCCAGCCATGGAACGTTGTACAAGAGGATTCTGGCAGCCAACCCTGACATCTTTAAAAATGATCTTTCTGACCCTTAACTACTGAGGCGGCACAGTTCCTCGGCCGTCTGTCTCTGTGCTGGGCTGTGCCTGGCTTTGTCTGCGGCTGTCAGTCCTATTTTGTCCGCTAGGAACAAGGCCAGGGCAGCCTCTGTGATCCCCTCGAGCTGGCCAGTCTTCCCTGACCCTTCCCTCTCGGCCCCTGGCCTTGCTGTAGTCGTGTCCATGGATACCTCCTGCCCACCCTGGTGGGCACCACTGTGTGGACACAGTGCTGGGAGGAGTGGGGGGGCACCACATTGAGAACCGAGGATCTGAGCTCTGCCCTGTTTTTGAGCCCTGGTTTTCCTTGTGTGCAGACAAGGGCTCCAGCCAGGTCCTCTCCAAAGTCTCGGCCCCCTGCCTGGCACAATCTCTGCCTGACAAACCTGGACCCCCGAAGTGCTCTCACTCCTTTGAGTCTCACTTTGTTAAGAGGGGGCTGTTGTTGTGGAGAATCCCGCACTCTGTTGTAGCTGACCCCACAGCAGGGAGGTGGGGAGGGCAGGGATCTTCTGCCCACTCTGAGGATGAGGAGACAGCCTGGAGGGGGTGGCTGGAAGGTCTGGCTCTGTCCCTTCCACTCCTCAGCTCCCTCCCCAGCCCCCTCCCCAGTCTCTCCTAACCCTCTCCCCAACCCTTCCCCAGGTCCCTCCCCAGCCCTGTCCCTAACCCCTCCCTGCCCCTTCCCCAGCCCTTCCCCAGGCCCCTCCCCAGCTCCCTCCCCAGCTCCATCCCCAGCTCCCTTCCCAGCTCCCCGACAGCTCCCCAACAGCTCCCTCCCCAGCCCCTCCCCAGCCCCTCCCCAGCCCCTCCCCAGCTCCCTCCCCAACTCCTCCCCAGTTTCCCCAGCTCCCTCCCTAGCTCCCTCCCCAGCCCCTCCCCAGCTCCCCCCAGCTCCCTCCCCAGCTCCCTCCCTAGCTCCCTCCCCAGCCCCTCCCCAACCCCTCCCCAGCTTCCTCCCAGCTCCCTCCCCAGCCTCCTCCCCAGCTCCCCCCAGCTCCCTCCCCAGCTCCCTCTCTAGCTCTCTCCACAGCCCCTTCCCAGCTCCCTCCATAGCCCCTCCATAGCCCCTCCCCAGCCCCCTCCCCAGCCCCCTCCTCAGTCTCTCCCAACCCCCTCCCCAGCCCCCTGCCCAGCTCCCTCAGCCCCTCCCCAGCCCCTGGATTTCAAGGCTGCATCACCTGGCCTCTTGCAAGGACAGACCAGCTGGCCGTGGTGCTGGCTCTTGGGCTTTCTGGAGCAGCTCCCTGGAAGCCTAAGGGGGCTGGGGCAGGGGCAGACACAGGCGTTCAGCCCCCGTGCCCAGCCCCCTCACAGGAGAGTTAGCAGGGCAGACGACAGACGCCAGGCGGGGACTGACTATGGGCTCAGGACAACACTACCTGAAGGGGCAGCAGCCCCCAGGTGAGCAGGGCTGACTCAGTAGCTGCACGGGGCGCTGGGCCTCCAGCCGGGCCGCACTCACAGCTGGCTGTCCTGGCAAGCTCAGGGCTGAGACCAAGGTCTGGGGGTGCGGAGCAGCGCCTCCAGGCCTGTTGCCCCAACTCAGCATCTCGGGATCCACTGCCCCAGCACGGGTGCCCTCCCAGGACCTCCACACGGGGACATGGGCTGCCAGACCCACCCCCTGCTGCCATGGCTGGATCCAGGGTCACCTTCCTCTGCAGACTCTCGTGGGCTGGGGGGTGGGAGCATGAGGCTGGGGAATTCAGAAGACCCCGATTGCAGTTCTGGCTGGGCCGCAAATCAGCTGCATCCTGGCAAGTGGGCCCCTGGTGGCCACATGCTCTCAGGCGTGTCCCATGTCCATGGCTCCTGCCCGGATGCCCCTCCATGTCTATGCACCTCCCTGCTGCTACCAGGCCCCAGGCTGAGTGAGAGCGGCCAAGGCCCAGCCTCAGAGCCCACGCTGCCTCCCGGCCTCTCCTGCCCCACAGGCCCTGGCCCAGGCTGGTGTCCACGCTCCTCGCTCAGAGCTCTGCCAGCCCGTCCTCCCTGGCTTCCTGCCACTCTCTTTGTGTGTGAGTCACTGGGCAGGAGCCACTGCGCCAAGAAAGGAAGCCAGTAGGGTGGAGAGTGCCCGCAGCGTGTCGTCAGGGGCACCGGCCTGGCCGCCTACTGCCAGGCCCCCCGGACGTGTGATGGGGGCTTCTTCTCGGGGCGCACTTGGAGTCACAGACACCCTGGGGCAGAGGCGCCGTGAGTGCTTCCGGGGTCCAGGCTTTGGCTGGTGCAGAAGCCTGGGCTGAGGTGCCGCGGAAATCTGCAGGGTCTGGTTTTGGATCTGATTTACGTCTCTGCTCTGTCGCCAAAGTTTTGCCTTTTCCGGAATGTTACAGAAATGAGGTCTCACAGGATGCGGCCCGTCTGGCTTCCTTCACTTAGAAAACACGTTTAGGACTCGCCTGTGCTGTGAAGGGCCAGCACGTGCCTTTTGCCCCCAAGATCCCGCAGTGTGGGGGGGCCACAGCTGTTTTATCCCCCCGCCGGTGACGGGCACCTGAGTTCTCTCCAGTGCGTAGGGGGTTACAAACACACCCTCTCTCCACATTCACTCCCAGGTTTTGTGTGAATACAGGTTTTCAGTTCATTCGGGTGCACGCCCAGGACAGGTTTCCGTTGAGCCCTGGCTCCTCTGACCGGAGGGTCCGCCTGGACAAAGGGGTGGTCACGGAATGTGGGCGAGGAAGTGCAGCAGCCTCAGCGGCACAGTTTCCAGAATGCTCTTCAGAGGCGGCTGCTTGGAAAACCGGAAAACTGCAAAACCAGAAAACCGAGGCTCCACAGCACCCACCTGGTGAGCTGACCAATGGGGCGGGGCCACAGACCCCAGCAGCAGGGAGGCCGTGGTGGCCGCCCCTGGCTTTTCTCAGACAGCAGGGCACCTGTGCAGTTCTGTGGTCACAGCAGTCGCCCCACTGTCGTCCTCGGTTCCAGGGAACTAGGTGGCGTCAGGAAGAGCCCGGGCCACACCACAGAAGCAGGGTCCTCCTGACCCCCTCCCCGACCTCACTGCCTGGTTACCCCACCGGGATCGCCTGAGCAAGGAGCTCCCAGGTGAGGGCCAGAAGCACATCTCACTGGCCCCAGGCCCTGAACATGCGGCTTCCAGGTGAGGCTCAAAGGCCCTGCCCTGCAGACATGGGACAGGCGTTCCAGGCTGGAAAGGCTGCCGTGGGCAGGAGGCGCCAGGGAAGGGACACGGCCCTGCAGACGTGGGACAGGCGTTCCAGGCTGGAGAGGCTGGCGTGGACATGGCTAGGAGGCTCTGGGGAAGGGACACGGCACAGAGGATGGCCCTGCCTGGTCAGTTCTGTTGTTCCCGGGGATAGAAGGAAAAGCAAATGGTGTCAGAAGACCAATCCAACCGCAGGGCCACAGGTCACTCCAAGGCCTTCCCCACAGGGAGGAAGAGTCCGTGAGAGCATGCAGGGCCTCCAGGCTTCCTGCAGCTGCTGTGACAGGAGCTCATTCTCTCACAGTCCTGAGACCAGAGTCCAAACCAGTGTCACTGGGTCAAAGTCAAGGTGCTGGCCACACGCCCCTGGAGGCCACAGGACGTGTCCTTCCTGCCTCCCCCAGCTCCTGGCGGCTGTCCGAGCTCCTTGGCTTGTGGCCACATCACTCAGCCCTTCAAGGTGGAGTCTTCCCCTCTCCCTGCTACGTCTCCACTGAGTCAGCCGGATCCCTCTGCCTTCCCCTTGTAGGATGCTGGTGATGGCGGTTAGGGCCCTCCCAGGTAACCCAGGGAAATCTCCTTATTTTAAAATCCTTAATTTAATTGCATTTGCCATCCAGGGAACAGCGGCTCATCGCCTTCCTATTCACAGTTCCAGGGATGAGAAAGGGAATGTGTCTCTGGGGCACTTGCCCGCCTGGTGCACAGGCCAGAGCTCTTCTCATATTTCCCAGCTGGACGCCGTCTGTGGTGTGGGGAAGAGGACGGTTTTGCGAGTTTGGTAAGAAGGCGTCACACGTGAGACGCATCCATCCTCGTGTTTTTCTGATGAACGCTCGCGGACATTTCCGGTTGGTGATGGTGTCACCTGCGGACATGACTCATTTGTTCCTCGCCCTGGTGCCCTGGCCAGGGCCCCTAACGCTGTGTAGTGGCGCCCACAGGCCTCTGGGCCTTGTTTCTGCCCCTGAGAGGCACACAAGCGACTCACCGCCCGGCACGTGTGAGCTGACGGTGTGGACGGATGTTCATGCAAACTGGGAGGGCATCTCCTGAGAATGAATTCGTAAGTTTTTTTTGTTTTTTTTTAAGCAGAACTCACTGGTGGAGCAGGAAGCCCCTTTGTTTGGGGAAGATCTCCAGGTGAAGCAGGGAGCCCCTTTGTTTGGGGAAGATCTCCAGGTGGAGCAGGAAGCCCCTTTGTTTGGGGAAGATCTCCAGGTGGAGCAGGGAGCCCCTTTGTTTGGGGAAGATCTCCAGAATCAGCCCTTTATGGGCAAAAACGTGAAATTAACACCCACTGTTTTTCACAGAGAAAACTGTAAGATGACTGTTGGCTTGTCTACAAATGTTTTAAGCCAGTGAGGTCTGCATGTTGCTTTGTATCTGTTGGACCATCAGTCTCCTAAGGGTCTCTATCCACAGACCGGGTGGGCCAGGGGTACAGTCGTCGGCCAGCATGGGAAGGACATGCAGCCATAGCGCTGACAGACCAGCTAACGAGCCCATGTTAACCTCGTGGGGGTGAGAGGAGGGGCCCGGCGGGCAGGGCTGGAGCCAGCACCCGGCTGTCGGCCCCACGCCATCCCGACTTTGCCTCACAGGCGCACCGTGGTGCGGCTGCGTCTGAGCTCCGGTTCCCAAAGGTGCTTGTCATGGGGCACACATTTCTGCAACATCCAGGTCACAGAGCCCTGAGCCAGGAGCCTGCTGCCAGCCTGGAGCACAGGCCTCCCACAGGATTAGGGCCTGGGCAAGCCGGACGTGTCCCCGGCCCTCGTCATACTGCAGGCAAGGTGCCCCGAGGCCCCCCATTCTCTTCACAGCATTGCAAGAAAGCAGTCAGGGCTGCTTGGAGACAAGAAATTCCTTGGAAAACATCACAGCAAAGATTTATTTGCTATTGAACAGTTTGCAAATGTCGTAAAATAACTGGAAATCATCCTGGCCTGGAAAAAATTTCACACAACCGATCCACTAGCCAGGAACTTTCGGAAAAAGGAGACAGCAGAGGAAAGCCTGGGCCTTTCTCATCCAAAGATCCTCAGGTCCCAGAGGAGATCCAGCTGCGTATTGCTTTGGTTTTGAAAACACAGGTGCCTCCAATCACTCGTCCTCTGCAGCAGCAGCAGCTCCCTGACCCCGCAGGTGGGGATGGGCGGGGCTGGCCCACGAAACCAGCAACCGTCAGGACCCACAGCCATGCTGCAGCTCCCATCCATGCTCCACGCCCAGCATGGGCACCTGGGAGGTGTTGTCCTCGCTGTGTTAATGCCCATCACACAGGAACTTGGGGGAGATGCCAGCATGGCACCCAGGGTGGGGTCCCTGTGGAGCAGCCTGCGTGGGGCACCCCTGTGACCCAGGAATGGACTGAGAGCCCACCAGGACAGGACCATGAGCACCGTCCCTCTTGGGTTTCCTGTGGAATTCGGGGTGGGGGTCTGGCCAGTGAAATCTCCAGCGCCAGGGTGCCCATCCAATGCCCAGCTGCCCGTGTGCAGTGTTTGCCAGCTACTGTGGTGTAAATATTCCTGCCTGGCTGATCTCAAAGCAAAGCACTGAGCTAAACTGTACGCAGTGACTCTGACAGCACTGCACAGTGGCCCCAACACCTGTGCAGCATGGACTCCCTAAGGACTCGACAGAGTGAGTTTCAGGGGTGCAACAACAGCTGTGAGGTCCCTGGGGCATCCTCCCGGCCACCTGCCACAAACACGGCCCAGCTTCTCCCTCCTGGAGGTCCCCGCCCCGGGTCCTGCAGAGCCACGTGGTGTCTGACACCGTCTCCCTTCCAGCTCTGCTCTGAGGCCTGACCGTCCCTGGCCGCCAGCGTCTGCTGACCATCTCCCTTCCAGCTCTGCTCTGAGGCCTGACCGTCCCTGGCCGCCAAGCGTCTGCTGACTGAGAGCTCCAGCTCCGAAGAGGTGCCCAGTACCTGGTGAGCAGAGGGGTCTGAAGGAGCAGGTGCCTCCTCTTCAGGCACCTGTGGTCACTTCACAGTGAACGAGGCTCCAGCCGGGTGCCCTGAGAAGTGACCAACACCCTACCCAGGAGAAGACGGCACAGCCACGGCCAACGTGAAGCTCTAACTCAGGGCTCTGGCCTCCAGCCCAGTCCTTTTCCTTGAGTAGGGACGACCCTCGCAGTGGCCTCTCCACGTTGCATGGGTGGGGAGCATGTGTAGTGAAGACAGGCAGCCTGCAGGTGCATGCTATGCCTGAGGGCCACGGCCGACGGAAAGCTCAATCATGAGTGAAAAAAAAAGCAAGTGTTTCTGAAAATATAACAAGTCAGTGGAAATTAATTTATCAAAAAGCAATTTAAAGCAGCCTTGCAAGAACATAGATTCGCACTGGCAAGGCCACTGCTCACCTGTGGGCTGTGTCTATCCGTCCACTCAACAGATCCATGAGTCTCTGCCCAGCGCTGTGCCCAGCCCAGGGGCACCAGCATCCCGAGCTCATGGCCGGGATGGGGGTCCTAACAGACTCATGTGGGCAGTGAGGGCCAAGGTGCTGGGGTGCCAGGCAGCCTTGCAGTGACCACAGCTCTGCTTGACCCTGCGGGGGGACGCTTATGCGGAGCCGCTGAGCTGCCTGGATGGGGGTCCCAGGCACTGGGCACCCAGGACTCGCCCCACAGCCAAGACGGTGCCGCATAGCCTTTTGTCAGGTTCCCAGGATCCACACAGATGTGACCCCCAACCCCGCATGGAGCCCCAGAGCCCTGGAACCCTGGCTGGCAGAGAGAAAAGAGTGAAGGGTTCCTATTCCCCTTTTCTCTTCTGAGACCGGCAGGGCCCCCTTGGCTGCTGTCTTGTGAACCATTGCTCTGCACAGGGCTTTTCTCGGGTGAGAGGTAGGCGGAACTGGCCTGAGAAGCAGCTCTGGCCATGCCTCCCCCACTGTCTTCAGGGAGCCAGGCCCGTGTTACCAGCCCTGTTCTCCCGGGAGAGGCGGGTGGCACACAGTGCCTTCTCCAAGAGGCTCCTGGCATGACACACAGAAGCTGCTCCCCCTGCGAAGCTCCCAGCCCAAGGCAAGGGGACGGGGCACCATCCCACCAGGCTCCCTGCCAAGCCTTCTGGAGCGTGGATCAAGGACTGTGGCGTGGGCAGAGGCTCCAAGGACATGTGGTCCAGGTTCCTGTTTCAGATGAGGGAAACTGAGGCCAGGGGAGTCCTCAAATCACTCCCTGTGGGGTCAGAGGTTGAGCTCAGCCCGGCTGAGCCTCTGCTGCTCGTGCTGTCTCTGTACCAGGTAGGCCGGAAGGTGCCTGACGGGGCCCTGGCCAGGGGACCCCTCCCACCCTCACAAGATGGGGACTGGGGCGCAGGAGGTCCAAAGGGGGCAGGCCAGATTCTGGCTGCTGTCCCTGCCACCAGCCTGCGGCCCGGTGCAGGGACAGCTCCACGCAGCAGGGACAGCGAGGGTGTGCAGCAGGGAGGTCGGGCTGTCTCCACTGCCACCACCACTGCCCGGGGGACGCCTCCACAGCACAGCACTCGTGGCCCTGCGTGGGGTAGAGGGAGGGCCGGGCGTCAGGCCAGCGAGGCTTCAGAGTCCCCGCAGCATTGGCATCTGAACCAGCAGGGCTGTGGGACCTGAGCAGCCACGTGGCATCGTCCGCCACAGGCCTGGGCCTCCCCCGACACCCCTGGCCACTGTGGAGGCTGCAGTCCAGTGCGGCCTCCCCGGGGGCAACTTCAGCCTGTTCTCCTCCTCCTGGCTGTGAGATGGGCCCAGGGCCTGCCCCGCACAGCTGGGTGTGCTGCCTCAGACCAAGCCTACCACTGAGGGAGATGCAGGAGGCCCACACACGGCCAGAACGCTGCTGCCACTCACCCCCATCGGCTGCTCCCCTGCAGGGCTGATGTGAGCAACCCTCATCGCCCGGGGAGGAGGAAGCGGCCAGTGGCCCAGCTCCCAGAGCTGCAGGGACAGGGTGTGCGGGCACCAGGACAGTGGCTCCCTCCTGCCTGCTATGGAGGCAGCCCTGAGGCCTCGGCCTGGCCCCTGCTCTGCCATGCTGCTCAGCCCAGCAGCAGAAACAAGACTCACGGCCCCAACTCAGAGGGCAGGAATGGAGCTGGCACTGGCCGAGCACCCCCGTTCCCAGCTGCTCAGGGCTGAGCAAATCACAGCTCTGAGCAATTCTGACCCTTGACACCCACCCTCCTGCTGGGGCACCACAACTCCCGGGACACCCAGGTGCCTTCCTCCCAGGGCACCCACCTTCTTCCAAGGGTACCTACTTTCCTCCTAGAGCACCCACCTTCCTCCGGGGGCACCCACTATCCTCCCGGAGTACCCCATCTTCCTCCCAGGGGCATGAGGTTCCTGGGGAGCTGTGTCTGCAGGGGCAGCATGTCCAGCCTGTGTCCAGTCCTGGGCAGGGAGTCTCACAACGGCCTCCAGACACACCTGCACCTGCCCAGCCAGGGTAGCCTTGACCAGGCAGTGCAAACACCAGGGCCTGGCGTCTCCCACATGGGGTCATCTGCTCACCCAGGGAGGGCTCAAGACTCACCTCAGCCCCTTCCTCCAGCCACAGGGAACAGGGGACCAGGGCAGCCTCCAGAGCAGTCCTCAGGGTGCAGATGGCTCCAGAGCCCCCAGACCAGCCCCAGCCCCAGCCCCGGGCTCCTGGGCCATGCCCAGAAGGGACCCTTCTGCTCAGGGCTGGAGATGCCTGGCCTGGCACCAGCTACTCAGCCTTCTCCAAAGCGCTTTAAAAAAACACCCAGCAGCAGCACCTCATCCTTGGGGCACCCGCAAAGCTGAAGATGCAGACAAAAAACACAGTGAGACTCCTGGCAGTGACAGGGCTGAGCTCGTGCCCTGTGAGCTCTTTCCCAGGTTACAGAGCTGAAAGGAGCCCAGGGACCTGGAGGAGGCTATGCCAACCCCCGCCTGATGGCTGGAGGTTGAGGGGCCGGCAGTGGCCGGCCTGCCCACGGGCACTCAGATCCATGGCCGGCGGCTCCTGGAGCAGGCCAGGGAGGCAGCGAAGCCCCTTGTGGGGTCTGTTTCTTGCTTCCCCCAGAGCCACTCTGGGATCTTTTTGATACGCTCTCGGATGCCTTTGTTCAGTGAGGGGGGCAGGCGGGGCAGGTGGAACAGACCTCACCACTGAGTGGCCCCCATAACTCCTCCCCAGCCTCCCGAGGACCTTAGAGGGGGACCCTTTCTCTCCCCCACATCTTGGACAAGGGGTCCTGCACTGGAGCTGGGGCCTTGGTCAGACTCCAGGGGCCTGAAAGTCTCTTCCTTCCCCACTGAGGCTGGGAGAGGAGGCGGGTGGGCCTGGAGGCTCAGGTCGGGCTGCTGCTGGGCACCTCACTGGCTCTGCACCTACCTGCCCGTGGTGTCAGCTGCTTTGCCGCTGCGTCCCCAGGTCACACCAGGAACCCCATGTGGCCACCCCCATGCATCTTTCCCAGCATGGGGCCCCAGCGGAGGGTGGGCTGGGACCCTGTCTTCGGCTCCTGTTCCACAGCTTGCCCGAGCCGGCAAGGGCTGCAGACTCAGCTGACAGACCAAGCTTGCCAGAACCACTGGTCCCGTGCAAAGCCAACACCCAACTCTGATGGGCAGCAAAGCGCCGCAGGCACAGAGCCTCCTTTCATCTCCACAGCAGGGCCGAGTTTAAAAAGCAGATTTTCTACACAACGTCCTACGCGAGTCCCAAGAGAGCTCAGGCCACGACCTCCAGCTGCCTGCAAGCCTGCATCTTCCTCCGGGAGGTTTCCCCCTCACCCACCTCTGGGCCCGGGTTTGAGGGGCGATGGAGGCAGGATCCCCTGCAGCCGGGGGTTCTGGGAGCAGGTGCCCAAGGCAGAGGCCATGGCCTCTGGGCAGGCGGCAGCTTCGCCCCCACCAGAGCCTGCAGCCCTCATGGCACCCCACATTGCCCCAGTCACTGCCTGGTCCAGGCCCTCAAGCTGCTGGCTGGGGTGCCCAGACCGTGGAGGCAGTGGTTAAAGGCTGGTGGCTCTTGGTGTCATTAAATACTCTGTTTTTACCTGCTCTGGGCCTCAGGAGACCAGCCTGGCACCAGAAGAGGGGATGGCAGAGCCCCAAGCTGAGCCAGGCTTCAGCCCACACCCACCGGCCCCAGGTCTGGCCACGGGCTGGGCCCTGGTGTGCAGACACCAGTGGCCACTGCGCCAGGGCCTTTGCACAAGCCGGCTGCTGGCCCAGGAGGTCGTGGGGAGTGGGGCTGCAGCGGCCTCGTTTTCCTTCCCCTCTTGGGAGATGGCTGCTCCTCCCAGCTGTTTCCAGAAAGTGTGTGTGTTATTTGGCTCCTGGAAACACCATCTGATGAAACAGGCTCTGTTGGGCTGGCCTGCCAGGCAGAGGCTGTGGGCGCCCAGGAGTCCCACCACAAAGCAGGCGGCAGAGACCCGACGGCCCCACCCTGAAAGCTGGGACCTGGCACCTAAACGGGGAGACGGAAGAACATGGAAAATTCCCTGAGAGCACATTGATGCTCAGCTTCCACGGGCACCAACTTGCTGTGGAATCCTGCTTTGCGGTCATTGTTCTTCGAGCATTCGGACGCCTCGGGCCCCAGAAGTTCAAGAACAAGAAAGCTCTGTTTCATGCGGACACGCTCACACACGCACACCTGCTCTCACACGCACACCTGCTCTCACACACACACCTGCTCACACATGCACTCATACATGCGCGCACACACACGCTCACACACGCACACCTGCTCTCACACACACCTGCTCACACATGCACTCATACATGCGCGCGCACACACGCTCACACACGCACACCTGCTCTCACACACACCTGCTCACACATGCACTCATACATGCGCGCGCACACACGCTCACACACGCACACCTGCTCTCACACACACCTGCTCACACATGCACTCATACATGCGTGCGCACACACGCTCACACACGCACACCTGCTCTCACACACACCTGCTCACACATGCACTCATACATGCGCGCGCACACACGCTCACACACGCACACCTGCTCTCACACACACCTGCTCACACATGCACTCATACATGCGCGCGCACACACGCTCACACACGCACACCTGCTCTCACACACACCTGCTCACACATGCACTCATACATGCGCGCGCACACACGCTCACGCACGCACACCTGCTCTCACACACACCTGCTCACACATGCACTCATACATGCGCACACGCTCACACACGCACACCTGCTCTCACACACACCTGCTCACACATGCACTCATACATGCGCACACACACGTGCTCACACACGCACTCATACATGCACGCACACACACGCTCACACACGACACATGCACACACGCACGCTCACGCACTCATGCACACGTGCTCACACGACACACACGTGCTCACACACACGCGTGCACACACACACGCTCACAAATTCACATGCACACTCACACACCCATGGCCATGTAGCCCCAGTCTCAGCATCATGTCCTCTATTTAGAAATATTGGCTAAACACCTAACAAATAACTGAACAGAAATGTAATCTTTAATGAAGACTCACAAACCAAAAGCCAGCTGGCAGTTCCATTTAGAACATGAACACAGCTGCATTTATAGGAAACCTTCTCCAACAGCGATGCTCCCGTGTGTGACAGCCCCCCCCCCCCGCCAAATGTCCTTCCTTCCCCTTCACACCTCCTCACAGCCCAGGGCCCTAGGGACACGGGTGCCAAAGGACTGGATCTGGTGGGCAGGCCAAACCTGGGCCACGGGCCGCGGTACTGGGCAGGCGGGGCCCTCAGGGAGGGATGGGGCTCCCTGGGCCAGCCCTCTGCCAGCCGACCAAGACTCACCCTAGATGGTGCCCTCGACCTGTCCTCCCTCAGCAGCCCCATGACTGTAACATCCAGACCAATTCGTGGCCCCTAGGAGGGGAAACTGAGTCCCAGCTCCAGAGTCCTCCCTCAGCTTCACCAGGTGCCCCATGGAGGAGACGGCCAGGGTTTGTCACCTGACAGGCTCACCAGAATCAGGACAGGTGGGGGGACGGGGCAGGTGGGGACAGGGCAGGTGGGGACAGGACAGGGGTAGACTCCAAAGCGAGGCCGGCAGCAGTGTGTCCCGGGAGGCTGACAGTGGCCCTGGAGGCGTCAGGTCTCCTCCCAGGCCAGCAGCAGGGCCATATGCTGGGAACAGGACCTTGTGGTGAGCAGGTGGGAAGGAGGTGGGTGGAGACGGTGGGCAGCGCTGCCTGGAAGACTCCCCAGGAATGGCCATGTGTGTTGGGGGCACTGCTGGAAGGACGGTGTGACCAGGAGGAAGTCCCAGGGACGGGGTGAGGAACCGGAACCCAGAGTCTGGGTGTGAAGAAGTCACCCTCAGCAGGCTGGGCCCAGGGGGGATCAAGGAGGGGGAAGGGAGATGGGGAGGAGGCTCAGACCTGCCAGGAGCCGGGTCCTGGTGGGCAGCAGATGGCACGGTGCCCAGCAGCACTGAACGGGAGTGGGTGGGAGGACACGGAGCCAGGCCAGCCTCAGTGGCGGGGTCCTGGGGCCCATGTCCAGAGGCGAGGCCCACACAGCAGTGGAACTGGTCCTGCAAGTGCACGGCCACAGTCGGCAGGGGTGGGGGCTTTGGTGCCCTGGCTGCCCAAAGCTTGACACTAACCTAGGGCCAACCAGACCCCACATTCAGGGCACACCCCACGGCGTATCAGACACCTATAGCTGTGTAGCAAATAACCCCAAAACTTAGCAGCTTAAAAAGGCCTCCACGTGTTAGCTCCCCCATTTCTGGGGCAGCGTGGCTGGTGGCTGCAGCTCAAGTGACAGCCACAGGCAGTCCCACGTCCCGGACGGGGCTCACAGGGCTGAGGGGAGGCCGCAGCCCCTGACCACGTGGCACCCCCAGGCTGCCAAGTCTCCTCCAGGTGTCAGAAGCCACAGTCTAACCCCCAGGTCTGGAAGTGGCCTCCCTTGTGCCTGCCGTGGGCTGTGGTCACACGGTCACCCTAAGACCACATGGGTGGGGCTGCACCAAAAACGTCTACACGGGGTCAGGGCATCCGGGCTGCCACAATGCCAGCTCCTGCAGTGCTGGCCACGTGCCCGGCAAGGAACCCTGTACACAGACCCTGCTCTGCCCATTCCCCAGGGGCCACACCTTCCATGGCAGGCCCAGGGTCGGGGGTGCAGCAGGAACTGTGGCCTTGAACCCAGAGGCTCCGCCACATCTGGGGCTGCTCTCGCCAGCCGTGCAGCCTGGGTGACTCCATGGCTCCGGGTCGTGGGCCGTGCTCCATGCCTGGGGGGCCTGGCCTTCTGTGTCTCAGTCTCCCCTAACCCTCCACACAGCAGGCTAAGGACGCCTGATCCGTGGGACTCAGGGAGCTGAGTGGGATAATTTTTGGAAAGCACAGCCAGGGCTGGCATCAGTGAGGGCATGAGCTTCTGGCCACCTCTGCCCTTCCCATTCACAGCTGCCTTGCTGGTGCCTGCCGTGGCCTGGAGATGCGGCTGTGGACGCTGTCTGCTTGCGGTTTTTCCCTTTTTTAGCCCAAGGCTGAGCGGTCCTTCCGGACTGAGGTGTGTGGAGCCTGGCTCTTGACTGAAGGGAGACGCTCTCCTAAAGCTCCTGGAATGTTACTGACGGCCGGGCTGGGATGGCGCTCACATTCTTCTAGGTGTGGATAGTGGAACAAAACCAAAATATTAGCACAAGGCTAAGTTTGTTTTACAGCATCCCGTAACATATGAGGTGCTTGTTTGGATTTTATCTAAACAACTTTCCCTGCACACGCAGCAGCTGCTGAGTTTCAGCTCCCGGCCCCTGGAGCCCCTGCGGCTGAGGCTGGGATGGGGGCTCCAGAGGTCACTCCTCCCCTGGAAGACATACGTTGGCCTCGGGCCAGGGGACCCTCAGCGACGGGGTCACCCCAACGTACTGGAGGCTGTGGCTCTGCTTCCTCCTGGGGCTGAGCTGAGCAAGCTTTAGCTCTCGGGCCGAGTGCAAGGAGGGCAGGAGCGACGTCTCCGACGGTGCTGAGGTCTGCCCCGGGTGCAAGGGACCTGTGTTTTCAGCGCTACTGTGCAGCCCATGGATGCCCCAGGCCCTTGGACAATTGATATCTGGGGTCCACACTCCTGGACAGGGCTGAGGAGGTGATGTCCCCAGACTTGCCCCAGCACCGCTGTGGAGGGCACCCCGGACACCCGCCCCGGCCTCAGGCTCCCACCCCAGCTGGCCCTGACATGGGTATACGTGACACCTCCTGGCCTTGGCCTCTCAGGCCCAGCTCAGCCACGGCCATCCAGACCCTTGGGCTCCGGTGTCTTCCAAAAGCTCTGAGACGCGCCCCCTTGGGGCAGCCGGGGCCCTGACTACCCTCCGACCCTCAGCTGGACTCCCTGTGGCCCAGTCTGGAAGGTTCTCCTTAGAACAGAGGGCAGATGAGGCAAGAGCTGGCTCTGAGCTCTGCCCTCCGGCACCAGCAGCGCTCAGAGCTGGCTCTGAGCTCTGCCCTCCGGCACCAGCAGCGCTGTGAAGGCCCACAGGGCGGGTCAGTGGTCCCCAGGGACCTCGGCCTCAGGGGAAGTGCAGCAGAGGCCTCAAGTCCCCAGGTGCTCAACTAACGTTGCCCTCGCTCCTCCAGGGCACAGCCCGAGCTGCAGGAGGGCAGATGCTCCGCCTCTCGGCCAGTGTCCGTAACACCCGTGTGGAGAAAACAGCAAAGGCCGGTGCGGGACGGAAAGGATGTGAACGGTGTCGCCAGCAGTGAGCCCAGGGGGACCAGTCCAACAGCCAGTGCTCCCAGACACCGGCCAACAGCAATGCCCCATCCTCACCACAAACGCCGCTGTGATGCGCTGACAGTGGACACGAATGGGTGACAGACAGCGAGTGCCAGTGTGACCGTCACGGCTGATGCTGAGCACTGCACCCACACACCAGGTAACCCGCAGGCCCAGGGCTCCGCTCCTGCTCGCAGGGTGAAGGCCGGGCCTCACCGTCCTACATACACAGCAGCATGGGCACTTCAGGCTTCTCCAGCCTCCTCCATGCAGAGCCTGCCACCATCCGTGTTGCACAAGGGACAGGTGCTGCACAGAGAGGCCACGTGCCTTGCCCCGGGCTGCCAGCTCCAGAGAACGGTCCGGGGATGCCAGGGTCACCCGGCCCCAGGGCTGCTCCTGACCCTCCTGGGACGAATCCTCCGGGCAGAGACAGGATGAATCACATTCCGGACGGTGGCTCCAGGTCAGAAAGCTGCCAGGTCACCCAGGTGCCATGCGAGCCGCTCCCCGGGGACAGTTTTCAGCCTTGGATTTATCACGGCGGCTGTTCTCCGTCTGCCAGGCCAAGCCCAGCTTTCATCTCCCATTGCACAACCCTCTGCTTCCTCAGGCTCTGGGCTGATCGTGGTTTTCTTTTTCTCCTGTCTGGAACTGAATGTTTAGTTCATCTATTTTGTATTATCTCTTGTTTATATTAAAAACATTTTAGATGAGAAGTTTTCCTCCCAGTAAGTGTGTTTCTGGCCACCTTCTGAAGCCACGGCAGCATCAGCTCCTCTCTGACTTCACAGTGGCTCTGGAGGGCATCGGTTGAGTGTCCAAGCACCTCTCACCTCAGTGCAACACAGGGTCTGTTTCCAGCCTTCCTGCGTGCCTAGGGGTGCCTCACGTGTGCATATCACAGCTGCAGTGCGCTGTTCCCGGGGGGCCGACCTCGGCTGCACGCTCGCCCACCAGGGCGTGGAATCCCACGAACAGGGTTTCGTCAAACAGTGACAAGGAGACATGAGTAGACCCCACGGTAGTATGGGAGGGGCCTGTCTAGTGAGAAACTCAAGGGAACAACCTTGCCAGAGGCCCACAAACCCAGAGAGCACAGGGACTGGGCTCATCCTGGAATGTCAGGAGCAGGACAGTGGCCCGAACATCAGGACATCCAAGGGCCAGACCAGTGCTGGGACTCCCGGGAGTAGCAGGTAGTAGTGGGCAGCAGCCTCAAAGAACCCCAGGACCCCCACCCAGGGGGCAGTTCCGGGTGGGGACAAGGACAGACAGGACACCTGGTCAGTCCTGAGAAGCCACACAGAAGCCTTGCTCTCAGACAGGCCTCCCTCAGGCCTGGGCTGCCTGGCTCTGAGCCCCCAGCAAGGTTTGCAGTGCAGGGAGGGAAGTTAGGGGTCTTGACCTCTATGCGGCACCAGGTCGGGGAGCAGCAGGGCAGGCAGGGTGGGGTCCCACCTTGGAGGACCACCTGCCAAGGATGAGGCAGGGGCAGGGAGGTGGCCGGCAAGCACGTCCCCCTCCCTACCAGCTGCAGCTTGGGGTAACGCTGCTGAAAACCGCAACCCCAAGGCCTCAGAGACACGACCTGCAGGACGGGCCTCTGTTCAGCCAGGCTGGACACCAGCCAGGAGGAAACCTCTGCTGCCCCGAAATACGAAATTGGAACAGAAGGTTACGGGCCAGTTCACTCATGGGCAGAGGACAACTCCAAAACGAGGCCCTGGCAGGCAAAATACAGCCCGGCCCAGGAATTCCCGTGCCTGAGCTCAGACTTCAGAAACACAAGGCCGTGCGGCACACCTGCCCCCAGGAAAACCAACACCCAGTTTTCTCAAAGGGCACCGAGAGGGAAGTCAGTAAAAGCTCCTGATAAAAGTGTTGCAATGACAGGTTTCATTCCTACTTGACACAAGTGAGCATATAAAAGCAAATGCCTACGTACTTGTTGAGAATGCTTGGGTTTGCCCCTAAAACCACACACACACACACACGTGTGCACACGCTCAAGTGCGCGCACACCCCCAGCTCCGCCCCGGAGAGCCAGGGCGAGGCCGTGTGTCTTGACTTTCCAGGTGCAATGGTGCTTGTCAGCCGGCTTTCCCCTGAGGACTTCAGGACACCCTGGGGCTTCCTCCGTTGGGCTGCAGGAAGGACTAGGCCCCTCGGGTGCCCCCTCGGCAGGGGTCAGTGGCGTGTGCCCATCCTCTGCAGCTGCAGCACCTCCCCTGGGTCCCACCTGCCTCATCTAAATCTGGATGCCACCCCACCCCCGAAGCTTGAGTGGGAAGTATGGGGCCCCCCAGCCTAGGCAGACAGTGGTCAGCACGGTCACTGCCCCGGCCCCTGGAATCACCCCCAGGCAGGGCCTTGTCTGAGTGGACCCAAGTGCCCACTGGGCTCAGCTGTCCCCTGGCCTGAGTCCTTGGCCACTTCTCACTGAGCCCAGGGCAGCCAGGATGCTTCTGGGGAGGAAGAACATGACCCAGCATGGCGCCCCGGAGCCTGGGGTCCACGGGCTGGGTCCTAGGGATCCCAGAGCTCTGTGCCACCCCGAGCAGAGGCGGGCGCTGCCTCGTGGCTGCAGGCCTGGAGCCCCAACCCTCCCCGCGCACCAGGTCACAGAGGTTGGCTGACACTGACCAGCAGCAGTGCCCGTTGGAAAGGATTTTGGGTTTTCGAGACACCCATGCACAGATACCTCCTGGTGGCACTTTCAGCAGTGCCCTGAGGGTCAGTCTGGCTGGGCTTGGCCATGGGCCCACTGCCCAGGGCAGGGAGGCCCAGGCTGGCTGGCAGCGGAAGGGTCCAGTGGAAACAGGTGGGGAGCAGCAGCCACCAAAGGTTGGGGGTGGGGCCAAGGCAGCCCATCCATTACAGGGGCACAGAAGCCCCAGAACAGAGCTGCCGGGAGGGGCTCAGGGGTCCACTCCAGCTCCCCTGTCTTATAGGGTCGACTGAGGCCCATAGAGGGAGCACGACCTCCCCAAAGCCTCAGCCACCAAGTCTGAGGCCAAGCCAAGAGCAAATCACTCACTGGGCCTCATGCTGGGGCAGAGACCTCGCCCTGGGTCCTCTCTCCAGCAGGCTGCGATCGTGGCATGTGGTCAGCGGACACAGGAACCCAGGACCGCAGGCTGCAGAGCTGCCAACGGGAACAGAGAGGTCCCAGGGCTCCCTCCCAGCTCTGTGGAGGGCTCCCCTGAGTCCAGGCCTTCCTGAGGCTTCGATGGTGTCCCCAGAGGCCAGGGATGTCCTGCTGGCATGGGTTTTGGCCACCCCTGCCCAGGCTGGCCTGGGCCCCTGGCTGAGGTGCCCACTCTCTCCCAGAGGGGTGGGGGCATCTCCCAGGGGCACAATGGGGTGCAGGTGAGCAGCTGTCTTCTAACAGACACCAGGGTGTGCCCGTGTTTCTGCAGTAAACAGGGCACCATCCCTGTTCCTTGGGACAGGCACCCTCTCGCTCTAGAGTGCTCCAGCAGCACCAGACCACAAGGGCCTGACACAGGATCAGCCCTGGTACGCCTTTCACCCCCCACCCGCTCTGGACTTTGTCTCTCTCTGGAAAACGCGAGCTGCTGCCTGCAGGGCTGGGCTCGTCTGTGACATGGGGCCCCTGCCCGAGCCCAGCCAGCCCCGGAGGATTTGCAAGCTGCTTTCCTGTCCCTGTCCGTGGTCTGGGTAACAGAGGACAGATACTTTCCCCGGACGGCAGGGAGCTTCCTGCCAGCTTCCCTGCTGCCTCCACGCTCAGTAGCTGTAAGCAAAAGCGCCAGCCTTGTGGGGCCCACAGCCTCATCTGGGAGACTGGGATGCAGACGTGATAGCTGGGGCTCTGGCAGCTGCTCTGGCATGAGAACGAGGGGAAGGGTGGTGGCCCCTGGGCTACCGATGGCATTGCAGAGGCTGGGACTGCCGTGCCCAGACTTCTCACTTTGAGACGGAAAGGCCCACCGCGTTTTAAACACAACCTGCCAGGACTTGGGTCTTTTCTTAACAAGCAGCCTGCCATGAGACTAGGAGGCCAGCAGGCCCTGCTTATTCCCAGGACTGGTGAGCCCGTCCCCGCCTGTTCCACGTGGGCCTGAGTTCTGCCTACCCCTGGGCCCCACCTGGCAGAGCTCGTCCTAAAGCAGCAGAGTCGGGAGTGGGGAGCCTGGTCCCTGAGCACCTCCTGGCCGGAAGCTGCCTGCTGCCTGCCTAGCCTGGCCTCCACCCTCCTCAGTCCCCATTGGGGCTGTCTCTCCAGGGCCCAGGCCTGACCACCCTCCACTTGGAACTCTCCCACCTCCCAGAGGTGCCCCTTTCCCTCCCAGGAGACTTCAGGGCCCGCCCAAGGGGACAGGGGACAGGGGACAGGGGACAGGGAACCGAACTTCCTGTGGCCGTCCTATGCCCCCGTGGCTGAGCTCCGAGGGGGCGGGCTGGAGCAGGGATCACAGCTGTCGCACAAATGAGACAGAGCTCGTGGGCCCTGCCAGGGACAGGCTTCAGGCAGCGGGAGCCAGGCCCTGTGTGGGCAGGGGCAGTTTCGCCGGGGATGGAGGGGTCGTGGGGCAAAGGCCAGGTCCAGTCAAACCCCAGGCCACCCAGGAGCCATGCAGAGTCCCAGAGGGGAGAGACAGGAGGCTGCCCCCATCCCATAGGAGCTGCACAGACAGGCCCGGCCGCCTTCTCCAATTAAACATCAGGGTTAATTAGAGTCTTCCGGGCCCAGGGGAGGGGACCGAGATGGAGTAATCACGGCTGTGCCAAGAAATCCAGAGCTAAGGCTGGGGGAAGCGGAGAGCATGCTGCCCACTGGGAAGGCGGGAAAGCCAGGGCTCTGCCACCCACGAGGGGTGCTTCGGCCACGCCAGCTCTGGGCTGGAGCACACACAGGTCACACTCGGCTCAGCGGGGCCCTCAAGCCACCTGTCCTCACGACTGTGTGTGGTCACCACCACCATCGGGGCCGGTGGGGGATGCCAGAGCCCGAGAGGCCACAGGCTCAGCATGGCGGCTTCTCCTGAGACAGCAGGGTGGGGTGTTTGAGGGGGTGTGTGGGGTGTGTGTGGAGGGGTGTGTGTGGGGCTGTGTGGGGTATGGGGGTGTGTGTAGGGGTGTATGTGGGGTGTATGGGGGGTGTGGGTGTGGGGGGGGTGTAGGGAGGGGTGTGGGGGGTGTGTGTGGGGTGTGTGTGAGGGGTGTGTGTGGGGGGTTGTGTGGGGTATGGGGGTGTGTGTAGGGGTGTATGTGAGGTGTATGGGGGGTGTGGGTGTGTGGGGGGTGTAGGGAATGGTGTGGGGGATGTGAGTGTGGGGTGTGTGTGTGGGGTGTGTGGGGTGTGGAGGGGTGTGTGTGGGGTTGTGTGGGGTATGGGGGTGTGTGTAGGGGTGTATGTGGGGTGTATGAGGGGTGTGGGTGTGTGGGGGGGTGTGTAGGGGGTGTGGGGGATGTGTGTGTGGGGTGTGTGTGTGGGGGGATGTGTGGGGTGTGTGAAGGGGGGTGTGAGTGTGGGGTGTGTGTGTGGGGGGTGTGAGGGGTGTGTGGGGTGATGTGTGGGGTATGTGAAGGGGGGGTGTGAGTGTGCGAATTCCACCCCTGAACTTGGAGTTTGGGAGGGAGGGGCTCAAATGGAAAACATCCGGTCTCGGACCCTGCCTCCAGCCCCGTGACGCCTGGGGTGCTGCTCCTCCCGGGACACCGGAGTGTGTACCACAGTCCCCCTCACACAGACCGGAGCACGGTGGGAGGTTCAGCAAGTAAGATGAGGTCTCGGGTGGACGCTGACCTTGAGAATGGAGGGGAGAGCCGGAAGCTCCGTGCTCCTAAATGTCAGCGCCCATCACCTGGCTGGCTGGGGAGGGAGGCTCTCTCCTCTCAGGCCTCAGTTTCCCCACTCAGGGCTCCAGGGCTTTTTGTCCTAAGTGGCTCGGGCCACCGGGAGATGAGGCCTGTGCTCCACGGCCTTGCAGGGACTCTCAGGCCCCAGGCGCCTCTGCATCTGTGTCACCAGGAAGAAGTATTTGGAATCAGAAAACATGTCATCACCGGTTTTCTCCAAGTAACATCCCACCAAACATTTTTAAATGAAAACTCCTTAATCTTCAGGAAGACTGAAACAACCCAGCAAGAGGCCTGTCGTTATCATCCTGGCCCACAGTATTTTAACATCTCTGGAAAAAACGCTTTAATTCGGTCTGTTTGACTTTAAAAAAACGGAGCTTTCCGTACAGACCCGAGGGTCTCAGCGCCAGGAGGCAGGACCTGGCATGGAAGCCCCAGGACGGCAACTTCAAAGGGGAAAAGGCAAGACCAGCATCCTGCCTCCCCGCCCGCCAGGGGCCACCCCGGCATCCTGGAAGCACTGGCTGATAGTGGTGCCCCTGGAAAACCCTGGTCACCGTGGCAGCTGAGAACCCACCAGGCTGGAGGGGCCGCCAGGGGCTGCGGGCAGACAAGGCCTGGGCGGCAGCCAGCACCCACCAGCGTCTCGGAGCAATGACAGTGGCTGCCGTCACCGGCTTTATCGCCACACAGGGAACATTCCAGAAGCAACACGCCTGGTGTTTGTACAACACTTGGCTTCCAAGCAGCACAGAACCCTGACTCACCAGCTTGGGGGCCGCGGCTGTGCCTTGCCTCTGCCCGATGCGGCCCCAGCCACCACCCTCCCTCCCCACGCAAGACAAAGGTCAAAGACCTGATGTAACCTTCATGGACAAACTCAGGCTGGCGCAAGGGCGCTGTGGGGCCTGGACAAGCCAGGTGCAGGCCTCATCTAGACAAATCCCTCGTGTGGGACGCTCTCAGAGCCCAGCGATCCGGGCAGTGGAGCAAAGGACCCGAATGCAAGCCAGCCCTCAGGGCCAGCACAGGGTCCCGCCGCCTCCCACAGCAATGCCGCACGGACACACCCCTTGCCGGGAGCTGACCCACCCACACGTCTGGGGTGATCCGGGTGGACCCCATCGCGCTTGCCCGCAGGGGAAGGTGGAATGGGCAGGCTGAGATGGACAGTTCAGGGAGAGGCCCACCAGCACGCTGGAGTCGGCTCTGTGTGCAGGGCCCGTCCAGGCCCCGCTGTCTCCTGCCTCCCATTCGTTCGGTGACACTCATCTGTGCACAGTCCTGGAGCTGACCACACCGCACAGAGCAAAGACCCTGCTCTCAGGAGCTTTCCTTCTGATGAGGAAAGAAGGAAAACCAGGGCCCCAAAGTGTCCAGGAGCATCGTGGCCAGGCCAGGAGGGTGCGGACAAAGAAAGGCACGGGCCGGGTACTTCTCTTTGAACTGGGAGATCAGACCCTGAGAAGGGGCCAGAGTTCCGGCTGGGCAAGGGGAGCCGGCGTGGATGCCCCCAAGGGCCCTGGAACAGCCTCCACCTTCCTTCCCTCATGGTCCCATCCCAGCCTCAGCCCACTCGTGACCATCAGCAGCCACCCTACGGCCGCCCAGGCCCCCGCTTCTGGCCATGAGGCCCACACCACCTCTGCAGCCCCCATCACACCCACGGTGCTCAGCTCCAGCTCCAGCTGCAGGCCCCCTCCCACCTGCAGCAGGGGCATCTAAAACCCTGGTGCCCGAGGGTTTAGTCCACCCCCTAGATCGGAGATTTCCCAAAACTCACGTCCCCCAGAACCTCAGAGTATTTGGAGCCAGTCAAGGTAAGGCCACATCGGAGTAGAGAGGGCCCTAGCCCAACGTGGCCTGTGTCCTTATAGGACGTCACAGACACAGGGACGGGAGCGACGTGGCCACAAGCCAGGACGCCAAGGGCTGCTGGCATTTGTGGCACCAGGAGGAAGTGTCTGGAATCAGAAACACAAGTAATCACCAGCAGCCGGACAGGCAAAGAGGACCCTGCCCTGCAGCCCGAGGGAGCGCAGCTCTCGACACCAAGTGCAGACCACCGGCCTGCGGGACACACACAACGTGCCGCTGTCTGACGACCCCACTGTGTGCCAGTTAGCGCAGCTCTCCACACCCTGAGTGCAGACCACCGGCCTGCGGGACACACACAACGTGCTGCTGTCTGACGACCCCACTGTGTGCCAGTTTGTCACGGCAGCTCCAGGAAAGGAACTGTTCAGCCAGCGAGGCTGGTCAGGGTGTGCGGAGCCTGGCCCGGAGCAGTGGGGATGGTCCCTGCTTGCATGAGGACCAGGGCGGCAGCTGGTGACAGACACACAGCTCCCGGGAATAGGGACTGCTCACTCAGCGAGGGGCCCGAGAGGAACGGGAGGAGGGCCGGGGGCTTTCTTGGGGAAAGGCGGATCCAACAGCTGCTGGGTGTGGGCATTGCAGAAGCCTGGTGGGTGCTGCGAGGGGTTTCCTCAGTCCCCCTTGGAGTGGCCACACTAAGTGCAGACTGAGGGCAGCCAGGGACAAAGGAGACCCTGGGCCCCTAGAAGGAGGACCTGGGCCTGCCCGGGGCTGAGGACTGAGGACAGCCAGGGACAAAGGAGATCCCAGGCGTCTGGAAGGAAGACCCGGGCCTGCCCGGGGCTGAGGGAGGGTGACCCCCCAGGGCCTGCTGCTGTCCCAGCCAGGAGCCCTTCACCCTGGACCTGGCATTTGCTGTTCCTTTGGCCAACACCCCACACCCCGGGCAACCAGACACTGCCCTTCCTGCGGGACTGGCGGCGGTGGGGGGAGGGGCGCTACTCCCACTGCCTCTGCTGTCTCCCACTGTGCCCCACAGCCCCCCATATGCCAACACTGGGTCTGGGGCTGAGGCACCCAGGATGTGCCCAGGCTGGGTCTGTGGGCCTCGAGCCCGGCATCCACCGTCCCAGCCCAGAGCTTCTCAAAGGGTCATGCAGGCCAGCGTCAGGCACCTCCAGGCCCCAGGAGGCTTTGACCTGCTGTGTTAACCCTTTAACTCCGAAAAACGCACCGAGGGCCCCAGGGTCTAAAAGGCATGAAAGCCCAGTCAACTGTAGAACTTGTTTAAATCGATGACTGGGGGATTCATGTTCCTTCTCCTGAAGCTCCTACAGTCATCCTCTCTGACCTGCTGATGCAGGGGCTCTACCCCAGGTGTCTGTCCAGAGAACACACATGCCCCATCCTCTGCCTCGAGCCTCCCTCTCAATGGTGGCCGGGAGAACTCAGCTGACAGCCACGGCGAACCCCACACTTGGACGCTCTTCTGTCACGGGACGACCCCGTCCCAGCTGCCGCCATGGCTGAGGGTCGGGCTCTCTGCACCTGCAAAGAATGCTGGGGTGGCACCCGTGGGAATACCATCAAGGGCTACTTCCCTGGGACAATCTGCGTCCATCTCAGCCGATGGGACACCTGCTGCCACTCCTGCCCGTCGCTGTCCTTCCACAGCACCCTCCTCCACGCGACTCTCAGGCACCGCCAGGGGCTGCTCGCCCAGGGAGGAGTTAGAGGCCCCTGAGCCCACAAGGATCCCTAGAAGAGGGGCTGCGAGCCACAACCAGACAGGAGTAATTTCAAAACCAGGAAACAAGAAGGTTTTTAAATTTTTATTTTTTAGAGACAGGATCGCTCTGTCACCCAGGCTGGAGTGCCGTGGCGCAATCTTGGCTCACTATAGCCATGGCTTCCTAGGCTCAAGCAATCCTCCCACCTCAGCCTCCCCAGTAGCTAGAACTACAGGCACGCACCACCACGCCTGGCTAATTTTTGTATTTTTTTCGTCGAGATGGGGTCTCACTATGTTGGCTGGTCTTGAACTCCTGGCCTCAAGTGATACACCTGCCTTGGCCTCCCAAAGTGCTGGGACTGCAGGTGTATGTCACTGCGCCCGGCCAGATTTTTCACAAGAAACCCAGACCATGGGATGAGGATGTTGGAGAAAGTGGAAGCCGCCCCCGCCCGCCTCCCCACCACGCTGCCCTGCCTGCATCCCACAGACGTTGTTCCCAGCACTCGCTCTACCACAAAAATGGTTTTGTTGCAAGCACTGGTTTGTGACCAGCTCCTCTGAAGCGAGAAGCCCGTTCTCTAAGGAGCTGGGGCTGGGGCTGGGCAGCCAAGCCGGCCCCACCCGAGGGAGTGTGGGATCCGCTGCCTGTGGCTCCTGTACGCCCGTCTGTCCCATCATCGGGGCCTCGGAGGGTGTCCAGGCTGTGTCTGTGGATGCCGTGTCTGCTCGTGTCAGGGAAGGGCCAGGACACTGAACAGAAGGGATGCAGGCTCCAAGTCGTCTCGGCCACCCACTCGCCAGGAAGCCTTTGGTGGGGCTGCTGGGGCTCTGAACCCTGAGCAGGCAGCAGGGCCGGGGAGGTTGGACCACGGGCGCTCACGACAAGAAGGGCCATGCACACAGGGGCCACCCACATGCCCTGGAGCCCCTGGGACTACCCCCACCCCAGGCAGCCTGGGAAGGCTAAGGGTGCTGGGCCCCTGCCTGGGAGCTGAGAGTGGTCCTGCTCTGTACTTCCCAGACACCCCGAGTGGGGTACACCACCACGCCCAGCCTGCCCAGCCCTGCTGCAGGACATGGGCCAGCGAGGTCCCACAGAGCACTGGGGTGGGGGAGCAGGGGCAGGGGGAGCCCAGCTGGGCCTCAGGGGCCTGGGGACGCACCACCCCCTTGCTTTCCACACCCTGAAAACAAGGACTGATCAGTCACTGATTCACAGTCCAACAAACCTTCAAATACCAGGGCTTCCAGCAACAAAAGAGGCCCTCTCCTGCTTCTGGGTCAGCAAGAGCTTCAGGGCTGGGCCCACTCCGCGTCTCCTCCCTGCAGAAGGACCCTCTGCTCTCCGCCCCCAGAGCAAGGCAGTGGGCTGCCTGGGTTTGGAGCAGCTGGGAAGGGCGAGGGCAATGGTTGGGGTTGGGGGCACAGCCCAGGGGGTGCATACACAGGCAAAGAGCAGGCTGGGGCCTTGCCAGGGCCATCTGTGTCCCTGGTCACTGAGGGTGGCAAGGGAGACTGGAAGGGAAACAGACCCCCAGGTGGGGAGGGCCCCAAGCCAGCCCCCATGGCAGCCCCTGCAGGCCTCAGTGCTCCTGGATCCCACCAGGGCCGCAGCAGGAACCGAGGCTGAAGCAAATCAGGGTGGCTGGTGGCACAGTTGGGGCCACACCCAGGCACAATTCCCTCCCAGGGGGCTAGCTTGGGGGCACCGGTGCCAGTTCAGGGACGGATTTAGGGCCTCCACAACTACAGTCCCCACAAACCCTGTGCACGGCCCGCCCTGACTCAGCGTGGGGGCCGCAGCTGCCAGCGGAGGGATGTGGCTTGTCGTACTGAGCAGAGCAGGGGCAGCTGTCCCAGGGTGGGCCCAGCCCTGTGAATCAGGGAACAGCTCATGGGAACGGCCCTGGGGGTGCAGGGTAAGTTCACAGAGCCCTTTATTGAGTCCCACAACCGACCAGAAGGAAGGGCGTCCACCAGGCTCAGATCATGGTCCTCGAGGGGCTGGCGCTCTCTACCTGGCCCACACGTGTGTCCTGAGGAGTTGGGGCACGCCCACTGCCCTGGTCAGAGCTGGCCGCCACCTTCCAGCTGCATCTGCCGGGCCAGCGTCTGCCCGATCGCCACCAGGGGTCTGGCTCTGTAGGCCGGACTAGCCAGCAGCTCCCGAAACCGGGTCCTTTCTTCTTCACTGAAAGAATGGAGACCACAGATCAGCAGGCAGGAACCCCCAGGCCCCTCAGCACCCCCAGGATCCGACGCAGCTCAGCCCCTCAACACCCAGGCACGTCGGACACCGGAATGAATGGCAGAGGCCTGGGGCCACCGCTGGACTGAATGTCGGGGCCTTGGAAACTTCCAGCAGGAGGGGAGAGGCTGCCCCGGGCCCGCAGGGCCACATGCATCCCAGAGCCCTGGCAGTGCCCACTGTGGGGTGTGCCGTGGAGCCACATGCGTCCCAGAGCCCTGGCAGTGCCCACTGTGGGGTGTGCCGTGGAGGTGTCACCCGGCCCTGGCAGTGCCCACTGTGGGGTGTGCCGTGGAGGTGTCACCCGGCCCTGGCAGTGCCCACTGTGGAGTGTGCCGTGGAGCCACATGCGTCCCAGAGCCCTGGCAGTGCCCACTGTGGGGTGTGCCGTGGAGCCACATGCGTCCCAGAGCCCTGGCAGTGCCCACTGTGGAGTGTGCCGTGGAGGTGTCACCCGGCCCCGGCAGCAAGTCTGGGGCTGATGGGGCTGCTGTGAAGGCTGAAAAACGGGACGGCAACTCACAAGCCCTGCAGACCACACCTTACATAAGAGACGGCTCCCTCCACGGGCGACCAAAATAGACGCACACGGAGGAGAGCCGAGAGCTGGACAGCCTGAGCTGGCACAGGCCTGCAGCAGAGGGGGGCACGGCAGCCCCAGATGGATGCCACGGCGACGACCCAGCACAGCACCAGCTCACCCCAGCCACCACCCAGCCTGGCAGCCACTCAGCTCCTGCTCTAAACACAGAGCAGCTGCCGGCATCCCAGAGGGGTGCCCGGTGGAACACAAAGGTGACATGGGTCCCATCTCAGGCACAGAAGCCTCGGGGGCAGCTAACAAGGCTCCTTCACACCCCACTGGATGACCGCCTGGGCAGGATGCCCACACACCAGAGCCACCGAGGACAGCAGGGCTGGGGCCATCTCCACAGCAGGAGGCGGTCAGGGCTCTGCTAGTCACTGACCACCGCCTCCTCCTGCCACTGCCATGCTGGCCCCAGCATGGCAGCTGGGACACTCCCCGTAAAGTCAGGGTGAAATGCCTCAGTCACAGCCTGGACATCACTAGTGAGCTCTGGGGCTATCAGGACCCAACAAGGCCCCACCAGGGGCAAATGAGGAGCCGAGGCCAGGGAAGGCCCAGGCCAGGTTCTTAGCACTATGGTCCATCGGGCAGAGTCCTGGGTCAGAGCTGGGGGGGAAAGGAGCCATGACAGTGACGCTTGGAAGCGAAGCTGCACGGGGAGGGGTTGCAGGGGGAGCCTGTGCCTGTGCCCGAGTTTGGACACGGTATGGGACACGGGCTCAGAGCCCCTGGCACTGTGTGACTGCCACGCTGGGCCAGGCCTCCAGGTGCCATCCTGGACAACCGTAAACACAGACTCACAGACAGGGCCCTCCCACCTGAGAGAACAGCCCTTTCCTTGGTTTGGTACACATGGGAGCAGCCGTGGGGCACAGACCACCAGCCCCAGGAGCTACAAGGCTCATGCCCAACACGGAGCCCCCAGGGGAGCACGACCCAGGGAGGGGCCACTGTTGCTTCCCACTGGAATCTTGGGATTGAAGAATCCAAAGCCACTCAAACACCTGAGCCCTGTCCACACATGCCAGAAAGCACCACAGACACAGAACACGGAGTGAACAAGGGGCCTCCCGCTCTCCTCTCAGAAGCAACAAGAAACCAAACTCAATCTTTCATGAAACCAGGAGACCTGTTAACCTGAGCTGCTTCGAAATGCAGCGACCCCAAGGACGTGGGGGCACCAAGGGGTGCGGGCCACAGATACTCTGCGAGAGGAAAACCTGTCGCCCTGTCCGGGCAGGGAGGGGCTCCCTGGACCAGGCTATACACTGGGGAGAGGTGGAGAGGGAGGCCAGGCAGGAGGATGGCCACAGGGAGAGGGCTCTGCCGTTTCCAAACTGTCTCCAGACAAGACTGACCTGGGAAGAACTCAGTTCATAAACAGAGAAGCACAAACCAAAGAGGACAAACATAAAGATCTACAGGAAGACCCCGCTCCTGAGGAGGCCGAGGCAGGAGGATCACTGCAGCCCAGGAGGCGGAGGCTTCAGTGAGCCTTGATCACACCTCTGCACTCCAGCCTGGGCCACAGAGCAAGTAACTGTCTCTAAAAAATAAATACAAAAACATTTTAAAAAACTAAAAAGACAGTTTACTATAGTGTCTATACTTCACTCTAGACACGACGAAGTGTCTAGAGTTAAAATGGATTAGAGAACACGAGATGGAAGACAGATTAGAGAGATGCAGTAAATTCGTAATTGGTGCCCCTGAAGAAAAGCCAAGACAATAAAGAAATCTTTGGAGCTACCATTCGACACCAGCTTCTAAACACAACCGTACTCACGAAACAGACTTCAGATTCTACACTGGAAGGGCACAATGGGCCTCAGTAGAAACTGACACGGAATGTTCCCTACTGAGAACTATCTTAGCAAAGTTAGTTCGAAAACAAAGAAAAAAATCATTCCAGTAGCTTAACTAAAACCATCTTATAAGGGCGTAAAACGTCCCTCAGTGGAAACTGGAGCTGAGTCTACAAAGAGGCAAGAGCGTGGTCTGCAGGTTTCTGTACCCCAAGAGGACAACTAAGTACAAATTTCTGCCAATTACAGGGTCCTAGCCCTGCTAACTGGGGGCCGCAGTGCCCAGTCACAGAACCAAACATGACCATCCGGGGTTCAACCAGCCAGGGGAGGGGAGGGGCGGAGCGGGGGCTGCGTCCACCCGTCATTTTAGATCCATGACTCTCCTTGGAAGCCTTCCTGGGAGGCGGGCCTTGCCCCAGGGCCACAGGACCTGACTGCACTCAAGAGCCCCCCTGGAGTGGATAGGCAGGAGCTAGTGGAGCAGCATGGAGGGGACTGGGGGGGACGGGGGCGGGGTTCTCAGCCGCTGAACCCCTGAGAGGGCAGGCCGAAGGCACTCAGGACCCTTGGAGAGGGCAGGATGGGGGCACACAGGAGCTGAACCCCTGGAGATGGTGGGCAGGGTGAGGGCACTCAGGAGCTGAACCCCAGGGAAGTGGATGGGGTGGGGGCACTCGGGAGCTGAACCCCGGGGAGGTGGGTGGGGTGGGGGCACTCGGGAGCTGAACCCCGGGGAGGTGGGTGGGGTGGGGGCACTCGGGAGCTGAACCCCGGGGAGGTGGGTGGGGTGGGGGCACTCGGGAGCTGAACCCCGGGGAGGTGGGTGGGGTGGGGGCACTCGGGAGCTGAACCCCGGGGAGGTGGGTGGGGTGGGGGCACTCGGGAGCTGAACCCCAGGGAGGTGGGTGGGGTGGGGAGGTGGGCGGGGTGGGGGCACTCAGGAGCTGAACCCCGGGGAGGTGGGCGGGGTGGGGGCACACAGGAGCTGAACCCCGGGGAGGTGGGTGGGGTGGGGAGGTGGGCGGGGTGGGGAGGTGGGCAGGGTGGGGGCACTCGGGAGCTGAACCCCGGGGAGGTGGGCGGGGTGGGGGCACTCACAGAAGCTGCTGTCTCTGGGCTGTGCTCATCCGGCTGAGCTCTGAGGGCCGGGGCTTGTTGCTCTCCCTGCTGTGGACACAGAGAAGCCACGTCAGTCAGCACCCAGCATCCCCTGAACACCTTCCCGTGGGCAGAGGTTGGCTCCTCCCTTCCTGGAGCAGACATCGTGGTGGCCGAGGTGACCAAACCGCTGCAGAACCACAAGTTCCATGCTGCACTGTGGCTGTGGAGGCTGGACCCGGACAAGCAGAACAGCTGCCTGACAGTCCTGTGACCGCCGGCCCCAAGCTGCTGTGCATGGAACCTGGTGACTCCTGCAGCTCCTCCTGGCTCCGTGAGGCATGGAGGGAGTGGTCAGCCAGGAACACGACACACAGCATCTCCACCCCACCTGCCTGGCCAGGGCAGGCTGCACAGACACCTCACGCTTCGGGCCAGATGACCCTGGCAGGCAGAGCCGGTCCCACTCCCACAGCACAGGCCACTTCCCAGGAAGGCTGAGTCACCCACCCATGCCGACATGTCCCCAAGTCCTCTCTCTAGAAAGCACATGCTATTCTACAGTGGGGAGCTGCACCTGCCCTCCTGATGACTGAACTTGGGGACAGGGACACAGACCCCCCATAGATTCTGCCCTGCCTGCATCTATGGGGAGGGGGTACCAGCGAGCGCTGCGGTCCCCCATGGACAGGTGGAGGAACTGAGGTTTCCTGAGTGCTGCTGGTTATTCCCTTTAGTTCTGGGATCTCCAAACCACCAAGCTGGGCCCTGACTCAGGGTGCAGGCGGGCCAGGACACTCTCATCTCTGACGTCTACCCCAGGCAGGCTCTGGCTCCCTGCGGAAATTCTCACCCTCAGGTAACCGTGGGAATCTCTGGGAGCTCACTTGCACTCCCTGTGGTCAGCTGGCCAAGGCAGCTGCCCACCTGGCTGCACGTTCAGATGGGACAGCGACCTGGGCCTTGAAAGGAAGAGAAAATCTTCAGGGCCACACCAGGTGCCTTCCCAGACCTGCCGTCCACACAGTGAGGTGGGACCCAGAGGACGGCGGGAAGGTGGAGCCACGGAGTCCTCAGGCCAGGAGACTTGATCTTTTATTCATGGATCTCTTAAAATATGAATGACAGACATTTTGTGTCTGCCCAAAATAGCCCTCAGCGCCCGCTTTCTTTTAACCCTGGCTCTGTGCTGACTTGGGGAAGGACTCAGTCCCCATCCCTTCCTGCTCACACCGGCAGATGACAGCCCCTCGCGTCTCCCGTCCCCTCCGCCCGCTCAAAGCCACAGCTCCATTCATCCCAGGGGCTCTGCCAGGGCCGATGACATCTCCCCACGGCCTCTCCTGGGCCAGCCTTGCCCCGATGCGGAAGCTCTGCCCCTCTGGCCGGCTGACCCCCTCCCTGAGTCCACCCCTGAGCAGCAGCTCCCTCAGCGACTGCCCAGAGCTGTCCTGGGTCCCCACCCTTGCAGAAGCCATCAGCGTGGGGCCCCCTCCTCTAGGTGCACCCCTGGTGCCAGGACAGAGCCCTCAGCGGGGGCAGCCACGTGCTGGCATCAGGAGACCTGAGCTCAGGCCCAGGGTAGCCTTCCTGGTTGGGGAAACCTTGGGCCCCGGAGCTGCACCCTCACTTTAAGAGATGAAATAGCAGTGGGGGCAGGACCAATGCCTCCCAAGGTCGCAAAGCAGAGGAGCTGCACCCAGGGTGGCTGCAGTGCCCACAGGGCCAGGCGCAGCACCTCCTTCTCCCCACTGCAGGGACCGCCCCCCATCCACACGTCCCACACGCTATCCTCCCAGGCGGGACGCACAGCCTCCCAGTGGGGTTTCCCGAGTTCAGGGTCCTGGGAACAGAGTGCTGGGCAGTCACTGTCACGGGCCAAGGTGACCCGTAGGGCAGCACCGGCAGTGACGCGACTCCGAGAGGCCTAACAGCAGGAAGCCGTGGAGGAATTCCAGCCTAGCTCTGCCCAGTGTGGACCCTCGCCAGTCCCCACAGCACTCCCTCCAGGCAAGAGCAGCGACATCACCACCATCCCCCTCCTGACAATCGCCCACAAAGCGCACACAGGAGGCCGAGGTCCAGAGCTTGGGGGGTCACCGGGGTCAAGTGTCGCTCGATGCCTGCTTCCCAGCCAGGAGCGACGTGATCCCCAAACACGGGCCCTGCCCTGGCCTCTGAGATTCCAGCTCTGCACCCCGCACCCCAGGAGCATGAGGCCCTCAGGGCAGGGTGCCAGGACGGGATTGAGAGGACTGAGGGTTGGGAGGGGCCGCGGGGCAAGGACCCAATGCTTGGGTTCCACAAGGACGGCTCTGCCAGCCCAAGCCAGATATTCTCCCCGCTAGGTGGGAAGGGGAGAAGTGGGAGACAGGGCTCCAGGCTGCGAAGGAAGGGCTGTCCACCCTCCAGCCTCCCAGGCCACTGGTGCTCGCCTGCTGACCCCTCAAGCCCAGAGCACATCAGAGTCCATGAGTGGTGGTCAGTGGGGCAGAGATCTGCCTGCTGGGACCTAGGTGCAGTTCCCAGAGACGTGGCCCACCGCCCAGGCACGCCGCGCCCCAGATCCCAGGGTCTCACACCTCCTGCAATACCAGGGTCAGAGCTCCCTAGAGAAACAGCAGGACTGACTGGCAGGAGATGTCCAAGACGCACCTGGCATACCTGCTGGTGCTGGGCAGTGGGAAAGAGCTAAAAACACAATCCCCACCTCAATGGGGCTAAAGGGAGCCGGAGGCAACTGCAAGAACTCCCAGCGGCCAACGCTGGAACAGTTTCAGCACCGAAATCAATAGTGCTGGATGACAACCCCGAGTGTAAACTAAACATCCATCTGTCCAGACCAACACCAAGGCATGACCGATACATATTCGGGGAGGACAGACAAAGCTCCTTTCCCAGCAGAATTCCAAGCAATCTTTGTCACTGCTCTGTCTTCCAGGAGGTGGAGCACAACCCCCACTCCAAGCCCGGGCTGCAGAGTGACTTCCTTCCAGAGAGGACAGCATGGAGGGGGGGCCTCAACCCACCAGGGGTCAGCTCAGCCTCACAGTGGTCAGTCACGGTGACAGCGTGTGCCCGATACAGTGGAGTGACAGTGGGCCTCCACCTCTGGGGGCTTCGTCCCCACACTCAGTCCCTTCCTGTACCGTGAGAAAAACATCAGACAGCTCCCAGCTGAGGGACAGCTTCCTCAGAACAGTCAAGGTCACCAAAACCAAGAAGAGTCTGAGAAACTCACAGCCAAGAGGGGCCTAGGAGCTGTGACGTCTGTCACCTGGGATCCTGGACAGATCCTGAGGCAGAAAGGGGTCGTTAGGGAAAAATGAAGGAAACCTAAGGTATGGGCTTTAGTTAACTATTAATTACTTACAGCTCACTGTTTCTCTTTTGATACTGGTTCCTTACGTGACAAACACACCACACTCACGTCACAGGAAAAGCACGCAGGTATGCCGGAGCTCCACGGAGCTCTCGGTACCATCCTTGCCATTTTCTACGAGTCTAAAGCCTGTCTAAAACAGGGCCCATTCCATGAGCTCCACCAGGGTCAGGAGGCACTGCTTCCTGAGCCTCATCTGAGGAGGGACAGGGACTTCCGGCGACAGGAGGCTCTCAGGGCTGAGAGCAGCCCCGCACAGAGCCGCAGACAGCCCTGAGGCAGGGGCACATCCTCCTCGGCCTGGGGGCTGGGTGTTTACACAGCTCTCTCCCTTCTGCGAGCCCCAAGCACATTTTTCAGATGAGAAAACTGAAAATAGGGAAATGATACTTGACCAGGGTCACATTTTTGTCCAAGAACCAGGAATGTTCGGTCGTCACATCTCCACTTCGGGCGGCCGCTCCTAGTCTGGACCCAGTGCTCCACCGTGGGATGCCGGCTGGAGCTGCCTGGGCCTGCAGCGCGTGACCTACCACCCCCGGGCCTGGGCAGCTGGGCCATGAAAGGATGGACCCCAGGTTTGACATTGCACACAGCCCCTGCTTTCTTCTCAGATGGAAAGTTAGTAGGAGAAAGAAAATTATTTTTAAAAAGGCAAAATAAGACCAGGTGCGGGGGCTCACGCCTGTAATCCCAGCACTTTGGGAGGCTGAGGCAGGCAGATCATAAGGTCAAGAGATCGAGACCATCCTGGCTAACACGGTGAAACCCCATCTCTACTAAAAACACAAAAAATTAGCCGGGCGCGGTGGCGGGCGCCTGTAGTCCCAGCTACTTGGGAGGCTGAGGCGGGAGAATGGCGTGAACCTGGGAGGCGGAGCTTGCAGTGAGCTGAGATCGAGCCACTGTACTCCAGCCTGGGCAAAAGAGCAAGACTCTGTCAAAAGAAAAAAAGAAAAGAAAGGAAAAGGAAAAGGAAAAGGAAAAGAAAGGAAAGGAAAGGAAAGGAAAAGGAAAGAAGGAAAGGAAGAAAGGAAGAAAGGAAGAAAGAAAAAGAAAAAGAAAAAGAAAAAGAAAAGAAAAGAAAAGAAAAGAAAAAAGAAAGAAAAGGCAAAATTAGAGATGCACAAATGAATGAGGAAGGCCCGGAAGCTGAGACAGAACAGAGCAGCCTGGCCTCTTTCCAGCCAGCTCTGAAAGCTGGGCTGTGACTACACAGCTCCTGCCTGAGCCCGAAGCCTCAGCACCCACACCTGGGCGGTGCCTCCCACCCCCTGGGGAAGGGCGGAGGCTGCTCTCCTTTCGCCGGCATGTCACCCAGGCACAAAGAGCCGGAAAGAAAAGCTGCCGGGAGAGAGGTGCCACAGGCAGCAGCTTATCGGCAGGCTGCATCCCCTGCAAGGTGACAGCGAGGGTCATGCAGCCGCCGCCCTCCTGGTTGAGCTGTCCTGGGTCGCACACACCACAGCAGGCTGGCAGGGCCACATCCACATTGCCAGGGCACAAGGAACCTGCCACTGGCAAATGGCTCACTGGGTGACAGGGTTCTGGAGGGAGCATCTCAGTGCGTCAGGAGGGCTCATGCTGGGGACCAGGCCTTGCCCAGGGCAGGAGGGCGGAGGGGCCTCACTGAGGCCCAGGCCTGCTGGCTCGGCCGTTCACGCACTAAGGGTCCAGAATCCACCACCCCAGCTCTCAGCAGGGGGCAGGGGAGGTGCACTGTGATGCCAGCAGCCAAGGGTGGGGCAGGGGCCTGCCTCTTCCCTGAAGAACAAACCACATCCAGACCCGTGGTGAGGCTGGGCGGCATGTGCCTCCCACACAAGTAGGTACAGCTCGGGAGAGCAGCCGCACTCACACCAGGCCCCGGCCCTCCTGGGGAGGATGCACGAGGCAGCTCCCACCCCAAGGGGACAAGCTCCAGGGATGTGTGTCCCAGGGGCCTGCATGTGTGGGTCCCACGCCCTCAACACGCCTGACGGCAGGCCTGAGCCATCCCCACGGGCCACCCTCTGTGGGACGGAGTAAGGGGCAGGGTAGGGTGTGCAGCATTAGGCGGGCGTCAGGGAAAGGTCCACTCCAGAGGGGAGACGGGAGCCCCCGTTAGAGGCACGGGAAGAGCATGGTAGGTGCTCAGGCGCCTCGGCTGAGCACAGCGGGGTTTCTGCAGGACAGAGGCTGTGGCAGAACAGGGAGCTGCGGGGACCCCCAGTGGGGCCTGGCAGGAGCTGTGGCCAGTGTGGGGGGAGGGGCACTCGAGGGAGCTCGGCATCAGCAGAGTCACCAGGCTCCTCACAAGGGTGGGCCTGGGTGCCCCCGAAACATACCCCACAGCCCCCGCCAGCCTCACGAACTCACGCCCTGGGAACGGGGTACCTGCGTGGAGCACCAGCTGAAGCCCCAGCTCCTGGCCTCTGCAGGGTCAGGAGCCACCGTGGCCCACAGGTCCGGCTCATATCCCTCCACCTTTGGACCCGGGTCAGCCCCACAGCTCAGACAAGGCCACCCCTCCCAGATACTCACCTGTGGGCTTGGCGTCGGCTGCTAGCCTTGAGCCCCAGCAGCTCGGGCAGGGCGTCCCTGAGCGGGTGCAGGTCCCCCACCACCACCGTGGCCCTCCGCCTCCGCTCCTCCCTGTGCTTCTGCTCAGCCAGTTTTATGGCTTCGATTTCTAAGGAAGGAGAAACGACGTTAGAGGCAAGCAAGAGGCGGAGGGAGGAGCCCAGGCCCAGAGCCCCTGGCCCACGAGAGACCTGGCGGGGTGCCCAGCCCTGCTGCCTCTCTCCTTCCCGCTGTCGCCCCCATTCCGCCCCGGGAACCTGCAGGGTGGGCAGGCTTGAGTTATTTTTTTTCCCCTTAATGACAGAGCTGTGCTTTTTAATCGCAGGGCTGACAATGAGGTGGAGCTGCAGCCACTGAGGATTTCTCCTGCAAAGGGATGCTGGCAGCCGAGGCCGGAGCACGCATGGGGGAGTGCACACAGCTACCGAGCAGAGGGGAAAATGAGGAAAGGGGTCC
This sequence comes from Macaca mulatta, assembly GCF_049350105.2. Taxonomy (NCBI): domain Eukaryota; kingdom Metazoa; phylum Chordata; class Mammalia; order Primates; family Cercopithecidae; genus Macaca; species Macaca mulatta. The sequence goes on from NC_133408.1 coordinate 2,553,727, forward strand.
TCAACTTAAGATGGCAAGTCACAGCCTGGGAGGCTCAGCTTTGTTCCCAGGAGGAAGAGGGCTCCTCAGAGGGAAGGGGAGGAGCCCCAGGACAGACCTGAGGGCTTGGGGCCATGGGGGTTGGCAGGCAGGGCTGAGGCCTCCACACTACAGAAGGGATTTGGGCAGGGTCTGGAGAGAAGGGGCATGGCCTTGGGATTTGATTTAATTTAAAAATTTATTTATTTCAAAATTGCTAAGAGAACACATGCTCGGACATGCTGCTTGCTACACGTGGCTCCTGGAGGCTGTGGAGTGCGGACAAAGCCTGCTCTCTTCAGGGCAACCCAGTGGGACAGGCCTGCAGCTCAAACACTGCCAGCTCGTGACACAGGCCCGGGCATGGCAGCACCTGTGCCCCCCGGGAGGAGTGCCCAGGTTTCCAGAGGTGCCAAGAGCCAGCTCCTCTCCAATCCCGCTGTCTGGGACGGCGGTGCCCCCTCTCAGCCCCCAGGGCAGGTGACTCACGGAGCAAGGACTGAAGGGCCCACCCTGACCAACCCAAAGTCAGGGATGCCACCCTGCCCTGGGTCCCTGTAGCAGGGAGTGTTTACCTGGCTCCAAATCGCTGACAAGAACCTGGGACAAAGACCGCCCTTCCTCTGGGCCCTCAGCCCCCAGTGCAGCTTGAGAGCTTGGAAGGTGTACACCAGCTCTCCACAGCCTCGGGAATCATAAACATAAAGTAAGAATCCAGCACTTCTCAATCCTGCCGGGACTGTGGCAGACACGTTACACGGCACCTCATCCAAAAGAGCCAGGGCACCCTGGAAACCTGGGGTAGGGAGGGGCGGGCCAGGCCAGGTGGCTCCTTCACAGGCTGCAGACCCAGGCCAGGGAAAGCAAAGCAGATGCGTGTGGCTCCCATGAGGACAGACACAAAGGCCTGCACCTCTGCAAGTCAAAGCCAGAAGCCTTTCAAAAGAATGATACTTGTGCCCAAGCAGGGTGAGCCTCAGGCATGCAAGGATGGTTCTCCCGGGAAATGCCTCAGGGTGACCCTCCACAGTGGCCACTCAAGAGGCGAGAAAGCCTATGGTCACCACCACCAGTGTCCAGAGGATTCTGCACAATTCACTGCCCACGAATGGGAAAAATTACAACGAAACCACAAACGGAAGGAAGCTCCTTGACAGAGATGAGCTGCTAGAAACCCACAGTGAGTATCGCATTTCAGGGCAAAACATTAGACACTCAATGATAAATCAGAGCAAGGAAAGGACGACCACAATATCGACAGTCCCACCTGGCCCGCTCCATTCTGAGAGGGGAGGGAGGGAGCGAGGCAGTGGCGGGCGGGACCCACGCCCTGGGAACACTCAGCACTGCTCTCATCTGCGGCACCTGGGGGAGGGGAGGCCCCACACAAACACCAGCTTCCATGCAGCCAGGAGAACCCACGGGAGAGTGCAGTTCTTCTCTGTCAGCTACTCCAGAAAAATCTGATGCTGCCTCAATTAAAATTTCAACAGGATTTTTAGTCAAAACTGTGCAGCTAATTCTAAATTTTATTTTTTAAAAACAATTAAATGCATAAGAATAGTAAAGACATTTTTTAAAAAGAACAAGCAATAAGAAAGTAGGACTATCGGATATTAAAGCAAATGATGCCGCCTAGGAGGACAACCAAGGGTTGGGAAAGTCAACTGGGACATGTGTGTGATTCCAACTACCCACCCTCCCGCCTACGGGACGTGGGGAGCCACTGCCTGCGGCATGTGGGGCACAGGCTGTGTGGTGAAGCATGGAGGCACTACCCGGGCACCGGGCAGGTGTGTGGACAAGACAAAACAAGGGACACAGAGTGACTAGGGGAGGCCTCCAGGAATGGGAAGGCCCTGCAAGGCGGAGGAACAGCAAGGATAGTTTGTGAGCTTGCCCTCACAAAGACAACGGGGGGTGGCACGTGCAGATCTACAGCAAAAATTTCAACATATGTTGGGGAAAAAAAAGCAAACTGAATGAAAAAATCCACACATAGAGAAACTCTGCATTTCTAAAGATCCTAAGGAATCTACCAAATGACTACCAGACCTAATCATGATATTAGTAAATTCATAGGATACAAGATCAATATTTTAAAAAAACAATTGTGTTTTAATATACTAGCAGACAGCTGACAAAAAACTGCATTTATGATAGCATAAAAAACTATAAAAATACTTAGCAATAAGCTTATTACAAGATGTAAGACCTCGACACTACAACTATGTAACACTGATGATGAAAATTAAACAGAGAGATACACCACGTTCACGAACCTGAAGATCTGCTTTGCTAAGATGGTAATTCTGAACTGATCTATACATTCAATGAAATCCCAATCACAGCCCCACTAGGTTTTTGTTGTTTTTAAAGAAATAGACAAGCTAATAATAATTTATGTGGAAATGCCAAGGACCTAGAATATCCAAAGCAACCTTAAGACAGACAAACCAACAGAAAGGACTTGTGTTATCTGACTTCCAGACTAACGCTAAAGCTCTAGTAATCAAGACAGCCTGGTATTTGCTAAGGTGCAACAAACAGATCAGTGGAACAGAAACAGCCCAGAAGCAGATCCACACTCAGGAGACTTCCTGATTTTTCAAAAAGGCACCAAAACAATCCAATAAGGAAAAAAAGTATTTATAACAAATGGTGCTGGAACAACTGAATATCCACATTAGGGGAGACAAAGGAGCTTAACCACTAACATCACACAGACAAACAATTCAACATAGAAAAAAAAAAAAAAACTCTAAATATGAAAGTTCAAAGTATAAAGTTTTAAAAGAGGAATAATATCTTCATGGCTTGGGAGTAGCCAAAGTTTTCTCAAACAGGACACACATACACATACATACACACACACAGTAACTAATATAAATTAAACTTCTCAAAATTAAACCCCCGTTTATTAAAAAAAGAAAGTTCTCACGCCTGTAATCCCAGCACTTAGGGAGGCTGAGGTGGGCAGATCACGAGGTCAAGAGATCGAGACCATCCTGGCTAACACGGTGAAACCCCATCTCTACTAAAAATACAAAAAAAAAAGCCAGGTGTGGTGGTGTGTGCCTGTGGTCCCAGCTACTCAGGAGGCTGAGGCAGGAGAATCTCTTGAACCCGGGAGGCAGAGGTTGCAGTGAGCTGAGATCGCACCACTGCACTCCAGCCTGGGCAACAGAGCACGACTCTGTCTTAAAAAAAAAAAAAAAAAAAAGTTAAGAAAATGAACAGGCAAGTCAGAGTCTGGGAGAAAACATCTGTAAAACACATATCCAACCAAAGACTGGACTCTAGCACAAAGAATTCTTAGAGCTCAATAATAAAAAGGCAAAAAGCCTCATGAAAAATGAGTTTCACTGACGCTGAAACACAAACGGGCAGGGAGTACATGAAAATGCTCTTTTGGCGGCAATGAAAACGAGCACCACCGTGAGACACCATTTCACGGTCACCAGACGGCCAAGGCTGAGGAGACGGCGCGCCACGCACCACCGTGAGACACCATTTCACGGTCACCAGACGGCCAAGGCTGAGGAGACGGCGCGCCACGCACCACCGTGAGACACCATTTCACGGTCACCAGACGGCCAAGGCTGAGGAGACGGCGTGCCACGTGTTGGCAAAGCTGCAGGGCACGGACTCTCACAGGCTTCTGGTGGGAGCGTGAACGTACAACCGCTCTAGAAAAGCGTCTGGCAGCTGCTTATAAAACTAAACATACACCTACCCTATGACCCAGCATTCCATTCCTCAGCATTTACCCAAGAGAAACGAAAACATGTCCACAAAAAGACTTGTGAAGAATGTTCAGAGCAGCCTTATTCATAGTAGCTAAAAATGGAAAAAAGCCCAGGTGCCCATCAGTAGGAAAGTGAATAACCAATGGTGTATTCACACAATGAAATACTTCTCAGCAATCAAAAGGCATGGACTGCTGCTACACGCAGCCTGGATGGCTTTCAAAACCATCACGCTGAGCAAAAGCAGCCAGACCCAGAAAGAGTGCATCCTACATGATTCCACTTATATGAAGTCTAAGGCAAGGGAAACTCAACTGTGGACGAGAAAGGACGACACAGTGGTTATTACCTCTGGGGCAGGGGGAAGAGGTAACTGACTGGGAGGGCGCGGGACTGCCAGGGAATGGTGGTGACGGTCCGTAACCTGAACGGGATTTCAGCTGCACAGGTGTCTACAACATTTGTCAGAAATCACTGAATGGCACACTTAAGATCTGCATTTCATTTTATGTAAATACAGTCTTCAAAAGAAAAAGAAAAAAAAGCACCATAAATTCTAGCAGAATTATTTGGGGTGGAGTGTACTGATGTCTGCAATTTACTTTGAAACGCATTTTAAAAAACCCATGTTGGTACATGGACAGAAATTGCTAGATGAACAGTTATGTAATAAAGATTGTAAAATCTGTATGGTGGGTACAGGGTATTCACTATAAAATTCTTCCCACTTTCCTAAATAAAATTTTTCATAATAAAATACAAAGTAAAAGTAACTCGGGAAATGTAGCTAAGGCTGTATTTAAAGACAACTTACAGCCTTTCATTCCTGAACAAAACATATACAAACAGATGAGCAGAGCAACTGAAACCCAAAAAAAGCTAGAATGGGAGAATGATCAAAATAAAAACAAGTAATTTTGAAGACAAAAGAGTAGAACTGACCATTAAACATTAATTATTAAACGGAAGAGACATAACTTCTTAATCAGAAATGAAAGGGGGATACAAATAAAGAACGATAAAGAAAATAGAATATTTAATAAGAATGCAACTAACACATAAAGACTGAGCTCTGACTAAATTTGATTATTAATATTACTTACAGACAGGGACCCACTCTGCCGCCCAGGCTGGAGTGCACTAGTGCAATTATGGCTTCCTGCAGCCTCAAACTCCTGGGCTCACGCGATCCTCCCACCTCAGCCTCCTAAGTCACTAGGACTAGAGGCTCAGAGGCACGCACCACCTACTCTGCCTAATTTTTACATTTTCTGTAGAGACAAGGTCTCGCTATGTTGCCCAGGCTAGTCTGAAACTCCTGGGCGTAGGTGATCCTTCCACCTCAACCTCCCAAGGTGCTGGGATTACAGGCATAAGGCACCGTCCCCAGACAAATTCGATCATTTCGTGAGTGGCCAAAATTGACTCAAGTCGTGAAAAAAGAAAAAAAAGGACCAAGAGCCGTGGAATAAAATTTACACATCATCAAAGAATTATGGCCTAGAAAATCAGGGTCCAAATGGCCACAGTCCAGGAGTCCATCCAAATCCACTTTCACAGCTATGCTAGGAACTGTGAAAAAGAAAATGGAAGAATGAATCATTTCCCTAAGAAATATCCAAAAAGGGACAGAAATCATAAAACTAATAATCACGAAATAAACCGACAAAGTTTTCTAGGTCCTACCTCTGAAAAACATAACCTCCAAAGAAAAAATAAAGCAGATCATACACTAACGTATAAGAACATAAAAAAGAAATTATTTCAAATTAATTTCACAAAGTCAGCAGAATCACACACAAAAAAATAACCAAAAAATACAAAATAATTTTGACGAGAAACAATCTTAGAACAACACTGGCAAATATCCAGCATCATGAAAAATAAGGAGATATTCAAAACAACCTGAGTGGGAAGTGTGGCTTTCAGCCCTCAGAGACATGCGGCTGCGAGCACGTGGCAAGGCTGACCTCCTACGTGGAGCCTCAGAAAAGAGGGAGCCACAGGCCTGAAAGGGTCTGGGGACCCCAGGAGCCCTGCCCACACCCACATCGCTATGCACAGACACTGGTTTTCACCGCGGGCAAGGCCTGAAAGGATTTCACACACCACCACAGGCACTTCTGAACCATAAAGACTCCACAAGCACAGGTTACTTCCATAACAAAAAATTTCACAGTGGGGAACAAAAATAGGTAATTTTTACAAACAAGGAGCCGAGAGCAGCAGCTTCCCAAGGCCGTCCTCCAAAGGGAGGCAGCCCAGCTCGGGGTGGCAGTGCCACCCGTAACAGGCCAGACCAGTTTGGCTGTGCTGCCCAGTCTCCATGGCACCCTCTCTGTGCCTCCACTGTCCTTTGACCCCCACAGCCGCCTCTAAAGGGTCTTGGGAGATCCCCTTGGGCACCCTGGAGGGAGTGTGGCTGGTGTAGGCCAGACGGTGCGGCTGTGGGAACAGGAGGGCCCACGGGATGGGACCTGGGCCGGCAGCTGCCTTGAGATGCAGGCATGGACTTACTCTGCAACCACTGCTCACGCCTTAGCTTCATTTTCTCCTTCTTGGGCAAAACGGTCTTGGCCTCTGCACCTGAGGAAAGAGAACATGGGAGTGAGAAAATGGGTCCAGGTGGCACCCCCATGACCTGAGAATGGGCTGGGGAAGGTTCTGACGGTGGAGCCACCGCAGTCACTGCAACTGGTCTGGCCTGTGCCAGCCTCTCAGGCTCCAGAGCTCTGGGCAGCACCAGGGGCACCTGCAGCCTCAACCCGGCCTTGGGAGGCTCTCTCAGCAGCGGCCCCCCGCAGCGATGGCCTGGCCACTTACTCCTGACCTGCCCCGGAAAGCAGGTGTCCCAACACGGAGGCATCCTCCCCACCCATGCCCCGAATGACTGTCACGGCAGGCCACAGCAAAGCCATGCAGGAACACCCAACGGCTCATGAAGGGGCCACGAACAGGGCAGAGGCCCCTACGGGGACATCCCCAAGATCCTGCACGGTCACGTGAGGCCCAGCGATGTACCTGCTCCCTGCCCCCTGCCAGGCCCGATGACGTGCTCAGTGGACCAGAGGCTCCATCCCTGGACCCCACAAAGCGGCCCTCTCAGGGAGCCCCCAAAAGTGAACTCCACAGGTGCCCCTGTGCTTGGTCCACACGGAGCTCAGGCACCTGCCCGGCAGGCGGGGAAAGGAGCCTCATTTGCTCGGGGAACGGGGCAGGGGCGGGACAAGCCTGCAGGGCCATGCAGGTGGGGACAGCTGGAGAGGGCTCTGGCCGCTGTGTCTCTGACTCTAGTCTGCTCTAAAATAGAGGGGACTCAAGGGCATCCCCGTTTCCTCGGCCAGAACTGATTTCCAGGACGGTTCAGCCTCCGCCGCATTCTCCCCAGAACACACCTCCCAATTTCTCTTCTAATGCATGCAGACCTTCCCGGCTTGTCCAACAAATCCGCCACGCAACAAATCCGCCACGCAACAAATCCACCACGCAACAAATCCGCCACGCAACAAATCCGCCACGCAACAAATCCGCCACGCAACAAATCCGCCACGCAACAAATCCGCCACGCAACAAATCCGCCACGCAACAAATCCACCACGTCAAAGGAAAAACAAAGCAGAAGCAAGCCCTGCCTGGAGAAAGGCAGTCACTGCGCTCAGCATTTCAGACTTCACTTTGGGAGCTGGTGTGAAACCTCCAAGGCCCAGGGCTCCTTCCTGCAGGATCTGATCCCCTCCCACAGCTTCCCGGTGTGCCTGGGCTGACCTACTTTCCTCCACTGCATCCCCGACCTCTCGCTCCCGACCACAAAGGGGAGGGGCTGATTCTGCAGCTTTTCTGTAGTTCTGAAATTGTTTCAAAAGAAAAATGAATCTAAGACCAGTGGAAACTGACCCGGACAGTGACCTGTGTTGTGTCGGAATGAAGAAAACGAGGCCCGGGCGCAGGCCAGGTCGGGAACGCAGCACAGTGACCCTTCTCAGCTCTGGCCCCAGGGAGCTCCCCAGCCCCATTGCCATGGCACCACGAAAACAGGAACCAAACACGCTACTCCTGCAGGAGGAGAGGGCCTGGAATGCTATAGCCGGAGCAGAGGCTGCCTGGAACTGCTGGCGGCGGCCCCACGACCCCCAGCTCCCCCTGCTTTCTGGGCCCAAGGCGCCCTCACTGAAGTGCCCTGGCACAGGTTCATGCCTCCTCCCCTTCCAGCCTCTGGACAGGCTGACGGGTGTTCACGAGCTACGGAGGGGGCTCGCCCTGTGAGTCCCGCTTCTCTCTCCTCCGTGGGCCCAGGGCCACAAGGACAGGGCAGGTGGGTGCACCCCCACCTGTGAAGGGGACAGTGTGAAGTCAGCTCGAGCTGCTCCGGTTTCTAAATTTACCCACGACAAGGCCAGCACACCACAGCTCCCACAGGTCTGCAGAAGCACAGGAGTGTCCTGTGGGTACAGCAGAAATGCCAGCTCGGAGGAGGGCCGGGCTGGGAGTGCAGATGCTGGGCCTCAAGCAAGGGTGTCTGGAGCCACCGCTGTCCTGGGCCTCACCCCCAAACCCAGATCCCAGCAGCGCCAGCAGTACAGCCCCAGTGGCTATGCGGAGGGGAAGGTCACCAAATACGTCTGATTAGTGACAAAATGACAGCAGCAGGGGCCACCCCTGAGGCACGTCATCCCAGCCTGAGCTTCTCACATGGGGCCTAGCAGTCTGAGCGGGCACCAGGAATACCAAGGCAGAGCTGACGGTAAAATGCGACTTCACAGAATCAACCGGCCAGCCGAGCTGAGGCTGCAGAACGGTGCACCCTTGGAAGGGCTGTGACCTAGGGCTTCCCGCACTAGGCCGCCTGCTGCACGGGCGGCTCAGACACTGCCACTCCTTCTGGCCCGCTCAGTCCCTGACTCAAACGCGTCAGGGAAGATGGGCAAGTCCCCATTAAACTGAAACTCAAAGAACCCCAGCCAGTGGCTGAGGCAAGGCTAGAGGAGGTGCTCAAACCCTCATTCCCCCCAAAGCCGAGACGGGATCCCCCCAAGACAGAGCCCAGGCCTCCTTGTGGGGAAATATGCTGCAGGTGCCACCCACTCCCCCTCACACTCGGCAGAACCCTCTGGGGCCACCCGTTGCTACTGGCAGTGAACAAGCCCAAAGGGTGAAAGACAAGGCCTCAGGGCACGGGGTGGCTCCTGCGATCTGGGTCCTGGGGCCACCCAGTGGTACCCAGGGTGCTCCTGGCTGCCATAGCGCCTGTACCTGAGCTGGACTGCAAGGCAGATGGATGGTGGAGATGAAGACGAGGAGGATGAGAAGCCATGCCCTCGCCTGAGTCTTCAGGAGCCCAGGATGCAGCTGCCACGGAGCCGACCTGCAAAGAGGCGCCCGGCTCACACGCAGCGTGCGGGGACGGACCGTGCGGGACAGCCCCTCCAGTCCAGTGGGAGGCACTCTGAGGAGGACTCGAGGGCCATTCGAGGAACAGCCTCTCTAACCCTTGACTCTGGAAGATCCCGCCTGGGCCCTGCCCTTGGGGAGTGACTAGAAACCAGCCCTGAGCTGACTCGCCACGGAGCCCTGGGGGTGGCTTTGGTCCCCGAGCGCTGGCCAGCCCAGCAGAAACTTGCAGCATGAGCTGAATGGCTCCGCAGAGAGAGAGGGATGGGCACACACTCAGGCACAGGCTGCCTAAAAACCATGACAAGAAAAGGGAAGGTGAGGTGCTGCCATGCAGGAGCCAGGACACGTGCTCTGGAAGTGCAATTCTGGGGACCCCGGGCCAGCCAGCCGCCCCGCCAGACCACGCCTTCTCAGCTGCCACGGTGCTGCCTGCGCTCTCTCATCTGAAAAAGGGGTCCCGGGAACAGATGCAGTAAACCAGGCACAGGGGAGGACGCCACATGTGGCAGCCACACAGCAAGCCTGTGCTGCAGGCAGCTCACCTGGTTCCCAGCCCTCACCAGGTCAGCAGACACAGAACCAGGCTCACCAGAGTTGGGCTGTAGGGTGACGCAGTTCACGGGGCACGTGTTCTGACGGACCCTAAGGAAAATCAGCATGAGACTGGCTTTTCCGTGCACGACATCAACAAGCCATGGTTCTCACCCCACAAAGATCTGTATGAGGCTCAGGCACAGAACACAAGACGCGATGCTGCTGGCACGTGCTGCTTCATCTCGGGCTCGGGTGCCGGGAGATGCTGTGGCCTACAGAGCCGCTCAGATGCTGCCACCACCACCCAGGTCACGAGATGAAGCAGCACGTGCCAGCAGCATCTCATGGTGCTGAGGTTCTCCTCACCACGCCTTCTGGGTGAATGCAAGCTGAAATGCATTGTGGGACAGGCCGTTTGGAGAAAAATGAAGTGGGAATCATCCGTCTCACTCTAGACACAAAAATAAAGTCCTGATGGACTAAATACATTAAAAAGGCACTACAAAAGCACTGCAGAGAACACAAAGGGGCCACAAAACACACAGAAAACACAGAATTTGCTACAGAGAAACTTTAAACCTCCGCAGAGAAAAAAATAACATGAACAAATTCAAAAGAACTACCAATGAGGGGGAGATGTGTGCAGTTAACAAAAGAGATTGCTTCCTTCCTACACAGCTTTCTCAAACCAATAAACAGCCGAAAAGAAAAACAGGAAAAGGCACATACAGACAGCTCACAGCAATGAAGGCTGAATGCAGCCTTGCGGACGAAGAGCCGCACGTTCCACGAGGCAGGCACCGCCGGCTGGGTCCGCGTCGCAGACACCTCGTCCGTATCCTCCACAGGTACCGGCTGCAGGTGGAGGCCGACTTGGGTTCTGCTCCCGGCGGTGTCTGCAGTAGGCAGCCTGGCAACCCCTGTCAAGTGTCAGATGTTCATCAAGCTGGATCAGCAACTCCACCGCTGCGGTCTGATCTACAAATGTCTTTACTCACATTCACAAGGACGGCCCACACTCCCTACAGAGCTGGGTACACCGGACAACAAAACCTCAGCAGCCGTGACGTGAGGCTGCCCCAGAACACAGCCCAGGGAAGCAGCAGGGGCAGACACACACCCACTTGTAAAAACATAGGGGGCTGGGAGCAGCAGCGTGTGCCTGTGGTCCCAGCTGCTCTGGAGGCCGAAGTGGTGGGGAGGATTGCCTGAGCCCAGGAGGTCAAACCTGTAGTGAGCCCAGATTGCACCACAGAGCAAGACACTGACCCCCGCCTCTGAAAAGAAAAAAAAAAAAAGGAGAGGAGCAGATAGACCAAGACGTCTGCAGTGGGGAGGCTGTCACTCAATGGTAGTGTGCATTGAGTTTTTCACAATATCTATCATTCGCCACTTTGCACAACTTCACGAAGAGGCGGTGCTGCCGGAATACGCTGGAGAAAGCACAGCTTTCCCTGGGAGCACTGGTGGGCAAGCATCCAAGGGGGTGCATGCACCCAGCACCGCGGCAGCGGGGAGAAGCGGCAGGAGCACAGGGGACCGGGAGTGGGGCAGTGGGAGGGCCGGGTTCCCCTGCCTCTCTGTTTTCCAGCTTTCTTCCTTTTTTTTTTTGAGACGAAGTCTCACTCTGTCACCCAGGCTGGAGGGCAGTGGCACAATCTTGCAATCTCCGCCTCCCAGGTTCAAGCCATTCTCCTGCCTCAGCCTCCGGAGCAGCTGGAATTACAGGCACGCACCACCACACCAAGATAATTTTTGTATTTTTACTAGAGACGGGGTTTATCACGACGTTGGCCAGGCCGGTCTCGAACCCCTGACCTCAAGTGATCTACCTGTCACCTGTCTCTGCCTCCCAAAGTGCTAGGATTACAGGTGTGAGCCACCGTCCCCGGCCTCTTCCTTCTTTATACTACACGTTTGTCATCAGGTGTCCATTTTAAAGAAAAACTCAAAGATCTTTTTAAATATTGGTGACAAATTGTCCCGGTCAAAGACAGCGTCCTGGAACAAAACTGGAACAAACCAGGCACTGCCATCCAGGGTCCGCATCCGCAGACACCCCCGGCCGAGGTTTGCAGCGAGGAAAGTACCGGCAGCACAGCAGGGAAGAGCAGTCACAGCCAAGAGCGCCTAGGGGGTGGCGCTACCCATGGACATTGAAATGCACAGCACCAAGGCCATGCTGCTGCGCTGAGGAACCCAGGCTGCAGGGCCGGAGTATGCTTCCACCGCTGGTCCCTGTGCCCCCTCTGCTGTTCTGAGGAAAGGCAAATGGCTCACCTCAACTCCCTTCTCCCAGGACCTGAGGGTGGGCATTCAAAACCACAGACAAATCTGTCGACGGCCAGAGTTCCCCAAGTACCGTGTCGGGCAGCCCCCACCCTCCAGCCAACACCATCCACCCCAGCCACACACTCCCCCCGAGAGAAGGTGGCCTGGGAGACAGGGCCTCTGAGAGAAGGGTCGTCAGGAGCACCGGAGACAGCCTGTGCACGGCGCCCACAGAACGCTCGGCCCCTCTGATCCTCTCAGCAACCCACCGACCACAAGATGCGGAGTCTATGGGATCTGGTCTTGCAAGTGTCACGGAGCTGATACAAATAAGAAACGTGGGCTCCAAACCCCACAGGATTCTCTCCACAGACACGGCAGCAGGCTCCCGGCACACTCCATACCCACCCCCAATGTCAGCTCACCCCACAAGGACCCTCCAGAACTCCCCACGGGCAGCGCAGCCAACGATGGATGCAGCGTGCACTCCGGGAGCAGTGTGGCTTCTTGCTGTCTTGTGAGCTCCCAGCCAGGGTAACCAGGCAAGAGAAACATGTCAAAGGCCTAAGAACGGAGAAGCCAGAGACAGAACTACCACCGTCCCCATACATGGCACGGTCGTGATGCAGAAAATGCCAAAGGATCCACAGCTACTGGGACTGAGGGCTTCAGCAAGGCCTTGGGGTGCGGCCGAGGTTTGCAGCGAGGAAAGTACCAACAGCGCTGCAGGGAAGAGCAGTCACGGCCAAGAGTTCCCTGAGGGGTGGCGCTACCCAGGGACACTGAAACGCAGAGTGCCAAGGTCACGCGACTGCATTGAGGAACCTGGGCTGCGGGGCCAGAGGGCTCTCTTGGCCTCCTGCAGCCACACCTGGCCTGTGTCCTCGGCATCTGCCCAAACTACCCGTCCCACCTGGAAAGGAGGGAGCCCCAGAGGACTGCTTCAGTCCTAAGTCAACACACGACAGGCTCCCGAGGACACAGGGCCCCACCGCCGGGGATGGTGCCCGAAGGAGTGGCTGTCCTGCTCACCTAGAGGCGTCCTGCCCCAGGAGGTACAGCCACTCGTAGCATTTGGTAGGTTCAGCTGGTTTGGGGGCCCCACCTAGGGAATCTCACAAGAGAGCCTCCACGATCTGCCTATTCCTCAGACAAGCACATCAGAAAACCACAGTGCCCAGGCCTCGGCTGCCCACGGGTCCTACCCACAGCTGCACAGGGCCCCTGACCGTGACAGGCCGGCCACACGCCCAAAGGGGAAGGGATAGCACTGTAGCCAGGAGGGCATTCACTGTCACCTCCCATTAGGAGTAGGGTCTGAGAAGTGAACCAGGAGAGCCTGCTGCACGGGCTCGGCTTGGGCCTTCCCAGGTGGGGTTTGGAAAACACACCAGGTGGGGTACCAAGGGGGAGGCTGCCAGAGGCAGGGCCCTGGGGACCTCCCAGCCTCAGGACAGTGCCTGCAAGTCAGAATGAGTGCCATGCCCAGATTACAGTGGCATCCAGGGCCCCAGCCCTTCTCTGCTCACTCCTAAGTTTCCATTTGAAAACACTCAGCTGCCTCCCACCCCAGCTGTCGAGGAGGACAGTGATGCGCAGGACGCCTTAGCAGGATGCTGCCGCCAGGCCCCACCAACAGAACATGTCGAGAGCCTTAAATAGCTCCAGCCACCAAGCTCCAAGTGCCAGGTTTAGAAATAGCAACCCACATGCTCAGACACCACCCCGTCGTCTCCTAGCAGGAGGGCACCCGGAGCACATGACACAGACACCCACATAGCAGCACCCCAAATGAGGGAGGGTCCCACGGGGCCACATAACCCCAACTGTCCACCCAGACAAAAGACCTTTGCTGGGCACAGCATCCCCCTTGGGAGGGCGGTCCTGAAGCAGCTGGGGCCAGACCTGCAGGGGAGAAGGAGGGCCCTGGGGCCAACCTTCTAGTGATGGAAGGCGGCTTCTGGGAACCCCCAGCCAGGTCCAAGGTGATCAGGTCACACACTCTGATGTGAAAGTTCCAGAAACAACTTAAACATTAGCCCTGACAGCAGACAGCTCTGATGAGAGGAGTCACTCCCTGAGTGGCCAGGAAAGCTGCCGATTGCTGTCTAGCAAACAGAAAAAGGCAGTGGCCGAGCTTCCCGGGTGGCGAGCAGCGCAAGCCCAAGACGGCGGCCCAGGGACCTCGGTGAGTCAGTGAGATCCAGACGGGCCCGGCCCACAACGGCCACACACGGCCGGCGAACCCTGCTCGGACACAGGGCAGCAAGGGCTCCTGAAGATGCTGCTAGCTAAGGCAAGGGCCTTTCCTGAGACGCGCTGCCCCAGTTAGTGATCAGCACGGGCAGCAGGCCTGGGCAAGAACACGAGATGGTGCCCACACAGCGCCCTCGGGCGGCGAGAGATGGTGCCCACACGGCGCGCTCGGGCGGCTCTAGGGGCAGGGCCTGGCTTTTATCTCCCAATGGTGCGAATTTGCCTATTCTGCAATGTGTGCGTATGCGCTACTTTTTCAATGATGAAATGTTATTTTCTACAAAAGTAATTTTAGATAAAGATTGATCCCTAACCTTTAAATCTCAGCCACAGGCATGACGGTGAGTGGGGCACGGTGGGCAAGGACACGGCTGTTCACCCTGTGCATTGAGGACTCAGCCCCTGGATCCAGATGGTAGAGCCAGGACTTGAACACGACGGGCAAGGGGCCACATCCACAGCCTGTCCCTTTGCTTCTTCCGGGGCTGTGCGGCAAGCCAGGGCCACCCATGCCCACTCTCCCTGCCTCTCTCCTGTCTCCCTGCGCGATGCCATGAGGTTCTGGCCCCGTGGATGGCTGTGAGCTTCAGTGCCACCAGGCAATGGGAGCTCCTCTGCGCCCAGTATGGCAGTGGCCACGGTTTCATCTCAAGCTGAGTGAACAGGGGCCAGGCCACGAGACACAGGCACAGGAGACACTGGCCGAGCCCAGGGGCATCTTCTCCTGTGTGTTCTGCTGCTGCTGTGTGTTTAAACCATTTTTAAGGCCTTTAAATCCAACTGGCAACTTTAATCCGACGAAGGCTTAGCCGGCTGCACCGTGCCCATGACACGTGTGCCCAGTCGCCGTCACGTGCTCCAGGACAGGCACCAGCTGGAGTCCCTGTGATCCTCAGGCAGGTGCCACCCACACTTGCCTGGGACGGTCTCTGTGCCCCAAGTTCTACGAGGATAAACCCATCGCAGTTCTATAGTAGTCCCCAACACCTTCCTTCCGCAGGTGAAGGAGCTGATCGCAGAAACCCTGAGGACACCGGCAAGGAGGCGCAGGAGGCTGGAACCCCCGAGGCCCTGGCTGGCTCCTGACTCCCACTAAGATGGGAGGAAACAGCACTATGTCTGGTCCAAGTCAAATGCCTCAGCATGGCACCATGTGGCTGCGTGACCGTGGACCTGAGAAGCGCCACCAACAGGGCCACACTCCCGGCTGGACTGGCGTGGGCCACGCCTCCAACCCCTGATCTAGCATCTCAACAACACGTGGCTCACGAGGATGCCCGGCTTAAGAAACAAGTCACTGGGCTCCCAACATACCGGTCGGCACGGCCACACCCTCCACAGGAGCACAGGAAAGAAGGTGCCCCACTCCCAGCCACCGCACCCACCCCACTCCCAGCCACCGCACCGCGCAGCCAAGGCAGACGACACACAGGGAGCTGCGGCCGAGCCGAGGCCATCCGACCCCAAGCCTCACTTCGACGGAGCCATCTCCAACGTAACCTCCCCGTCGGTTTGTTCTTATTTTAACTTGGGAGTAGATATAAGGAACAAGTATGTTCTGCATGGTTTCTGTCATACCCTTGACTTCACAATTGTAGAAAAAGGTCTTAAAAAAAGGAATTTTTTTTTTTTAGATACTGGAAAATAGCAGAAAACGAGCCCATCCTGTTGTCAGACAGGCACCTGGGACTCAAGCTCAGAGACACAGGCAGGGTGGGGCAAGGTTCATTTCCTGCCATTTTCCAGTTATCTTTAAAAAAAAAAAAAATCCCTGAAGACAACCCTGTAACCGCAGAGTCTAAGGCACTCTGCACTGTCTGATGAGGAGCTGGGACTTCCCAAGTCTCCACTGTGCAAGGCAGGAGGGAGAGCCTGCATCTCTATCCCGGGACCGACCCACACCTGGGCTGACCTGACAAGGACACAGCTCTGCTGCCCTCTGCTGGGCAGATCACCAGTGCAGAGGGACGCCCAGGAAGCCAAGGTGGCTCCCTCCACTGCAGGTGCCTGGAGGTGGAGTGGGGTCTAAGCCGGTATGATCGCCTGGGCATCACTCTGTGCTGACTGGAGAGCCAGCCCTGCCCGAGGGCCGGGTGCAGGAGCTCCGGGTGTCCTTGCACCACAGCCTGGTGGCCTCGTCACCCAGTCCAACACGCCTGCAGATGTTCCACTGACCACAGGAGCAGCTGTACACAGCGGGGAGGCGCAGGCGGAGGTGGCAGGAGTGGCTGCCAGAGCAGCAGTGGTGGTGGGTGTCCTGTGCCCGGCATCTAAGAGCAGGCCTCTGCGGCCTCAGGTCTGGCCCCGCGGTGCGCTCTGGCCTGCTGCTGCTGCACAGAGGGTCTGGGGAGTAGGTGGGGCTGGGGCCACACTTTGGGGACCCGGACAGCAGTGTGTCCACCCGGCCAAGGGTGCCGGGTTCCTCTGGAGGAGCCTACGTGCAGGACCGCCTGGGCTGTGTCCCTAGGGTCCACCCCACATCGGAGTGACTGCCGGGCCTGACACCCCTGACAGCTAGGTCCAGGGCCCACGGCCCGCGGCCCACAATCTGCTCCCAGATCAGGAGCAGCCCTGGGCAGGACCACAGGCCGTGCAAGGGGAGCCAGAGCTGCATGCTCCAGAGCCAGCAGGAGCGGGAGCAAGCAGCAGCCCACCTCGGGGCTGGGGACCCAGCCTCTCTGCACTCTCACTCTTGCAGGCTCAGAGATGCCTGCTCCTGCTGCCTGGCCTCTCCCTGCTTCCAACACCCACTCCAATCTCAAAATGGGGTTGGGGCCGAGCCCAGGCGCTGTCACGGCCCGGCTGGGTGTGCACACACCCAGGCCCTGCCACCTCGGGCTCCTCTGGACCTTGGGCACCAACAAGCTCTGGGAGGAAGCCAAGGCAGGGGCTGAGGGTGGCTTGGCGCTGGCCTGCAACGGCCGGACCCTATGCTTGCTCACACACACCCTTTGCCACTCCACGCCCGACTCCAGTCTCCCTTGGAGCCATGGGATCCAGGCCTGTAGCACGAGCTTAGCACAGCCTGCCAGGCCAAGTGGGTGAAACGAGCCCAGCGGCCCTGGGCAAAACTCGAGCAAAGGTGCCACCGGCCACAGGTATCTGGCCAGAAAAGCAACACCTCCAAAATCCTGTAACCCCACCGGCGCCTCTCATGGCCCTCACGCCCCCAAGCCGTCCACCGTGCTTTGAGCTCCCTCTCCAGCAATGGTGACAGGCCTCCCTCCACCCTCTGCTCCAGGGGCCCCCAGGCCCACCTGGCTCTGAGTCCACGCCAGGCCTCGCCCCACCCTGCCTGTGTCTCTGGGCTTGAGTCCCGAGTGCCTGTCTGAAAACAGGTGGGTTCATTTTCTGGTATGAAGGAACACAGAACTAGAAATCCAATACTAAGCGTGCTCCACGACAAGCTCCCTGGACCACATGATGCTGCACGACCAGCTCCCCCGGACCACCTGATGCCAAGGATTGGCACTGTGTCCAAGGCTGCACAACCAGCTCCCCGGACTGCCTGATGCCAAGGACTGGCGCCATGCCCAAGGCTGGAGGATGCAGCCACCACTGGACACCCGGCCGGTTGCCAGGCTCTGGTGTTGCACAAGCTCACTGCACCAGCTAGAGTGGGCTGCACAGCACGCACAGCAGGTGGCACTGTGTGGGGGGAGGCTCAGGAGACGGGTGCTCACCCCAGCTCTGCCACAGGTCCCTCGCCACCCCCAGAGCAGACACGGAGGAGCTGTAGCCTCGATATGGGGTCCACGGGCTGCCACAAAGCCCCTGCATACACAACCTGGCCCACAGGCAAAGCGGAGTCCTGCTGGGGAGGTGCAGAGGGTCTTAAGAGAGCTGGGGCGGGAGGGGACTCTGGGCCAGCCTCAGCCTTGCACCCATGCCCTCCTCCTCTCATGGCAGGAGGCTGCAGAGCTCAGAGGGTCCCTCTCAGGATGCAGGGCCCACCTGTAATGGTAAGGCAGGCCCCAGGGCATAGGAAGGGAACTGGGGGCAGATATGGCTTCCGGGCAAGCTGGGATCCCAATTTCAAAAAAACATAGAGGAGGGGCGCAGGTGGGCACATGGATGTCCACCAAGTGATGGGCCACAGCCTAGACCCCTCCCCTGGGCCACCCGGCTCCTTGGCCAGAGATGCGGCATGCAGTGCTATTTCCAACTCAGGCCAGGGCAAGGACGATGAGACACATCTTGGGAAGTTGGTGTTGCACTAATCCAGACAGACAGGCACCCACAGGCCGCCACCTCACCTCCATAGCCAGGAGGGTCACTGAGGGGTGGCGGCCAAGTCACAGGATGCAGTATCTGCACGACATGGGCCTGCCCTGGGCCCAGGCCCCAGCACAAGCCCAGGGTGGGGTGGGGGTGGGGCGGTAGGGACCCAGGGCACCAGCCAATGAGGAGCTGAGGAGACCACACCAAAAAAACAGAACTGTTCCTGGAGAGAGGGAGGAACATGGTGAGGAGCAGCCAAGATGCAAAGGAGCCCAGTGAGGCGCCTGGATACCTCGGAAGCCCGAAGAAAAGGGGCTGGGGCCCCCAGACCAGGGCAAGCCCCTCCGCCTGTGGGGCTGCTCCTCTGAGGGTCTGAGGGCCCCACCCATGGGGCCAGGCACCCCTGCCACCCTGCCAAGCTGGCACTTCACATCCCAGGGGAAGTGGAGGCTTGTCCCTCCGTCTGAGCCCTCTGTGAGGTCCAATGGTCCCCTTCATCCAGCCCAGGACTCTTCAGTGCAGAGAACCCACAGCAGGCGGTGGAAGGAACATGCACCAGAACCCTGGGCCGAGAGCCACAAGCAAAGATGGCTGGCCAGAGGCCTCGCTACAGGAAGGCTGTGATGGGTGCCCGCGGTGATGAGCTCAGAACACCCCCTTCCACAGGATGGCCACCTGGAACGCACCTCAAGGACAACCTCCAAGGGACCATTTTGGAGCACCTTCTCCTGAATCCCCCTGGGGCACCGAGGCAGAAATCACAGCCATGGGCAGTGCACGAAACCACCGGCTCCTGGCCAGAGCCACTAAGTGCATCCCCAGGCCAAGGCCCCAACACCCAAAACCCTGACCCTGCCACACAGCTCAAATAATTCCCATCCTTGTGCCCCTCCAGGAGAGCTATGGGAGACACTGCACACAAGCAGGAAGCGCCAGCATGGACCAAGCTACAGTCCAAACAACACGAGCTCAGGGCTGGGGAGCGCAGAACGGGCCACACTCCAGTCGGCACAAGCTCAGGGCTGGGGAGCACCAGAACGGGCCACGCTACAGTCCGGTCGGCACAAGCTTTAAGGTTTTTATGCACAAATAAGGGTATATGAATTAAGAAAAAAATTAATTACCCAATGAACTCGCAATCAACAGAATCTTCAAATTTTTTCAACTTATGGTTCAATTACTTCAAGAAAACATTTCTATGCTCTACTCTCATAAGGTGGTTCTGAAATTTGAAATCAATCTTTGACACCATAAAGTTCAAGCTTCTACCCTCTCCCACCAGTTACTCTAAATTAATGAGGTTTGAGCTTACAGAAAACAAAGACCTGGCCAGGCGTGGTGGCTCACGCCTGTAATCCCAGCACCTAGAGGCCAAGGCGGGCAGATCACGAGGTCAAGAGATCGAGATCATCCCGGCCAACGTGGTGCAACCCCATCTCTACTAAAAATACAAAAATCAGCTGGGCGTGGTGGCATGTGCCTGTAGTCCCAACTACTCGGGAGGCTGAGGCAGGGGAATCACTAGAACCCAGGAGGCGGAGGTTGCAGTGAGCCAAGATCACGCCACTGCACTCCAGCCTGGTGACAGAGCAAATCTCCGTCTCCAAACAAACAAACAAACAAACAAAACCAGAAGATCCAGGGTGGCTCAAAGGAGAGGCCACAGGGCTGCTGGGCGTGACCTCAGCCCAAGAACACTGCGAGGCCAGATGCTGCTAATGAGGAGTTTCCCTGGTAGGCAAGAGGGGTCGTGAGCGTGACGCCTCCCTCAATTAGGAGGGGAAGAGGGGACGTGAGGGTCAGTGCAGCAGGTGGCCTTGGGGACCAGATGAGTCACAGGGGTTGAAGGGAGAGGGCCAAGAAAAGGCAGAGGAAAGAGGCCGCTGTGTGAAAGAGAGGCTTTCTCTGAGAAGCTCAGGCCAGAGCCAGGTCAGTGAGACCCATGACTCCCCTCCCCTTGGGGACAGCCTCAGTGGCCTCATCGGGAATCAGGGAGCGCACAGCTCGGGTGGACCACCCACAACATCGAGGCTTCTGGCTGGAAGGCACAGCTTCTCTCTGGAGTTACCTGGCCTGGTCACCTCACCAGGTCCTCCTTGGAGAGAAGGCGCAGGAAACCAGCACTGGCTAAATGTACCTGGATCTTTCCAGAGGCACAGTGAAGCCCTCAGCACCCATGAGCTATGTCTGTCGCCGCTTTGTGGACAATGGAGCTAAGGGTCAGAGAGCAACCACAATCACACGACACGCCCAAGGAATTAAGGCTGGCCACCTCTGGGCAGCTGCAAAACCCACTCATCCCCAGCCTTGCCGCCAGACCAGCCTCACTCAACAGATGCGGAGCGGACACCTCCACGGCCTTCACTGCACTGTTTTAAACGTTTCACACCAACTAACTCATCTCAACCTCAAAACTGCCAGAACTTAGGAGATAAATATTGTTACCACCTTTGACAGATGCAAAACCCAGGCCCAGAGTGATCAAGTGTGCAGCCAGAGGCTACCAGGCGGTGAGGAGCAGAGGCCCAGAGCCACGCTCTCAAGGGGCTGCCTACAGGCCCCAGACCTGGCTCGTGCCCTGTCCTGGCACTCCCAGCTCTGCAGACTGTGAAGTCAAGTGCAGTCTTCACTGTCACACTGGTGTCCCCAGCTCTGCACCCACAGCCAGGCCCTCTCCCTCCCCAACCCGTGGCTCTCCAAGGCTGTCAAGATGTAAAAAGTTGAGCTCTGCACCCACAGCCAGGCCCTCTCCCTCCCCAACCCATGGCTCTCTGAGGCTGTCAAGATGTAAAAAGTATTCCTTGTGGCCCTCATGGACTACCTTAGATGAGTGAAGGAAGCTCTTTCCTGGATTTATCCCTGGGAGTGACACTGTGTCACCATCCTCCAGCCAGAAAGTCAACACTCCTGGCGTTGAGCATGGAGGCCTGGAACTCTCTAGAACACCTCAGGCTCAGTAGGAGGTGCAGGGGACTGCATTCCCTGCTAAGCTCCAGACACTGGAGTGAGTGCGAATTCCCGGGCCTCTCCCTGGCCAGGCTGACGTGTGTGCTGCAGGGCTGCAAGGAGTATAATCAGGAGACAGGGAAGGGCTGCACGTGGCTCTGATGAAACTGACAAGACCCCACTTGGGCTTCAGGATCTAAACCCTAACGAGTTATTTGTACAAAATGATAAACAGCTAACCTCTGCAACACATAAAGCACTTGTTTAAGAAAAGGGATCAAAACTGCCCCAAACATAGAGACAGACCATGAGAATCAGCACACACGGAGAAAAGAGTTCAAACCCTGTTGGTCACCAAAGAAGCCCAAGTTCCTGTGGCTTTAGCGCTGCTGCCAGGATGCAGGGCAGTCCCTGCGTAGCTGGGGGGACAAGATGCAGCCCAGGGGCAAAACCACCGCTGCAATCTACTCTGGGGAATCACCCCAACAAACAGCCAGGGGCATCCCTTGCTCAAGGACATTGTCAGGTACAGGTTAGCTGGAAAGCTGCTGAGACCTCGGGTGTGTGAGTGAGTGATCCCAGATCTGCTGGGCATCAGCATGGCAACCCACGCACTTAAGACTGCTCACCTCTCCTGACGGAAGTGACACTCCTCACGTCCAGCTCCAGCTTCTGCACCAAGGCACTGGGGTCTATCTTGGTCCTGGCAAAGATGTTGGTGTTGATGAACGCCCAGTCCTAATGTCCCCAACAAAAAAGGAAGGAAAAAAACGGTGTGAGACTTGCTCTGTGGTTTCAGAGGGAAGTTAAAGGTGAGGAGAAGACGGAGGACAAGAACCCGGATTCCCCAGCTTCTCTGCCTGGGAGGACCTGGGGGAAACAGCCCTCACCTCCCAGAGCAGGAGCCTCCGGCCCCAGAGCTCCAGGGCAGACCCGCAGCACCCAGGCCCACCTGCTCCCTGCCTGAAATCACCAGATGGGCTTCAGGAGTCAGGACCAGTATCTCAAGAACCAAATTTCTTGCCCAACCGTTTCGTCTTACTCTTTCCACAACATCCTCCTGTGTCGCAGAAGAAACCTGCAGCTGAGCAGATGAAGGATAGGCAGCTCCCAGCCTGCCAGCCCCTTCAGCTCAGAATGACCACACCCCATCAGAACCAGTCATCTCAGCGGCCTCTCTGCCAGGTCTGTTTCTGAGCCACACTCATCCCTACATGAAGATTTCAGCTCCTCCAAGTCAGCTGTCGACCACACTGCGAGAAGACAGAACCCCCAGTCCCTGACCCCCGTGCTGCCTGGCCCATTCACGTGCAAGCCTCACTGACCTTGGCAGGGAAGGCAGCACCGACCTCAACAGAGGTTTCTGAAGGGCGTCAGAATACGCCACCCCCATGCCGGGCGCGGTGGCTCACGCCTGTAATCCCAGCACTTTGGGAGGCCAAGGCGGGCGGATCACAAGGTCAGGAGATCGAGACCACGGTGAAACCCCGTTTCTACTAAAAATACAAAAAATTAGCCGGGCGCAGTGGTGGGCGCCTGTAGTCCCAGCTACTCAGGAGGCTGAGGCAGGAGAATGGCGTGAACCCGGGAGGCGGAGCTTGCAGTGAGCCGAGATTGCGCCACTGCACTCCAGCCTGGGCGACAGAGCGAGACTCTGTCTCAAAAAAAAAAAAAAAAAAAAAGAATACGCCACCCCAAAACATGTCACTTTGGCAAAAGAATTATTTTGAGCTAAAGGCACTCAAAAATATAGCAGGTACCAAGAGGGCACATTAACCCCCTCCGTTTTTCCTGAAAGAAGATAAAATCCCCATGTGGAAAATGCCCTCCTACACCAGAAGGAAAGCGACATTCTTATCATCGGGGACGGATGAGAGGAGCCAAAAGCACTCTGTACAGACACACCTGGTGAACACAACCCCTCCCGTCCTGCAGCCTGCCTCCCCACGTGGTTTAGTTTTCCACAACCACCTCCATTCAACCTCTCACCCTCTCACAGAAGCACAAAGGTCTCCCACTTCCTTGTCTTCATTTCCTTATGAGGCTCCCATGTCACATAAAACTTCGACAAATGTGTATGCTTTTCTCCTGTTTACCTGTTTTACGTGAGTCTAAATCTCAGGCCCAACCTGAAAACCCTGAAGGTAGAGGTAAAATGTGGCCTCCCTCACATTACAGAGGAGACAGGGTGCAGGTGAGGCAGAAGGCAGCTAGGGCACCAAGAGGTGCCGGGCTGGACTGCATCTCCCAGGCACCCTCACCCACAGCACCTGAGGGAAAAGCCCTTGGTCTTGGGGGGTCACGTGGCAGGGACAGAAAAGTCGGTACATGGGAAAATATCAGACTCGAAGGGCAACAGTGCTGGAGACCAGGGCAGCCTTCAAATGGGTGGGCAGGTGGCTGAGGCAGCACAGGTAGGCTGAGGCCTCACAGGCAAACAAGGCCCAGGTGGGGGCAAGGGTTGGAGCGTGCAGCCTTCCAGATCATGAATGTACGCTGGTATATGGCATACGACTGCTTTTCCCACCGTACCCGGGACATTCTCCATGGTGGCACTTTATACCTCATTAATGCATATTTCTGGAGCTTCATATAAAAAACGCTGTTACATCATTTGAACGTCTTTCAAAGATTACAATGTCATTGTCTGATTAGACACTACAAATCCTTTTTACCTGTCTATTCCATATGCAAGTTCAATGACTGTATTTTCCATATATACAAGTTCTATCTGTTGCTTTTATCTTCAAATTTGCCAAGTCTTTTGAACGGCTCTTTGTTCCTTTCTATGATTCCTGAATTATGTCTTCCACATTTTCAGACACACTTGTTTTTTAGTTTCTGTCTGATAATTCTATTTTCTAATTTCCACCCCAGGCAGGGACATCAGAACACTGGGTCCCGATCAGCCCCACCTCAGCCACCAGCACGGCGCAGGTTTCAATGAGCCAAGACGACTAGGGGCACACCCCTCTCCTGCTAGTAGAGAGAGATGTCACCTGAGAAGCTGAAGCTGCTCCTGCCCCATCTCTGGTGTCCGGACATGGAGCTCCTGCCCAGGAGAGGTGGACCGCAAAAAGGAAGAACTCCACAGCTCTGCCAGAGGGGACTCACTTTGTCTGCAGCTCGTGTGAGGGCCCTCACGCCTAAGGGTGTTGTTGACCAGGAAGGAGCTCTGGGTGGTGACGGGTGCAGAGGGCAGGGTGCCCAAGGCTCCTGGGTAGACGGTAAGCCCCTCTGACCCAGGAACAACTCCCAGGAAGTCGCATCCCTGGCAGTCTGGAGGCTGTGCGCGTGTTCACCGATGCGCCCTCCCAGGAGTGAGCAGAGGGACTCCGTAAGCTACTAGTCCTTGGCTGTGCCTCTCTGAGGGCAGAAGGGAGGTCAAAAATACGAACACGCTGAACCTGACAGCCCCTCCAAGCCAGAGGTATCCAGTGGTAAAGGGCAAAAACCCACTGGCCAAGGAGGTGTTAAGAACAATTGCTGACCAGTAAGGAGCTTAAGCAGATCCAAGTAGCCAGGCTAAAAGATAAACAGAGGAAGGAGAAAAACAACAACAACAACAAGGGGGCACATCAGAGGCTACACACAGCTGGAAGGGGACAAGGAGAGAGGTCACATAGCTCAGTGTCAGATCAATAAACAAAGTAATCAAGCAAATACTAATCCCTGGTTGCTACAAGACTATCCAAAACGCCCAATTTTCCACAAAAAGTGATTCATTCAAAGAACTAGGAAAGCATGAGCCAGGCAACAGAAACTGCTTTGAGGAGCCCACATGTAAACAATTCAGAGTAGCCATTATAAATATTTCCAAGCACTAAAAGAGACCATTGTCTAAAAAACTAAAAGAAGGTATAATGACATTCTCACATCAAAAAGAAAACATCAGTAAAGAGAAACTATTTTTAAAAGGAGGAGGAACAGGAGGAGAGAAATAAAGTAAATTTTGGGGTCCAAAAAAAATGAAAAATTTCACTGGAGGGGTTCAAAAGTATCTCTGGGTTGGGAGAACATGTAAACTTGAATTAAGAGAGAGATTATGCCATCTGAAGAAAAGAGAAAAACTGAATGAACAGCGCCTTAGAGCACTGTGGGACACCGTCAAGCACGACGTACGTATTTATAATGGAAGCATCTGAGAGGAGTGACAGAAAAGGGCAGAAAAAAATCTCAAGGAAATAATGGTTGAAAACTTGTCAATGTAATGAAAAACATTAACGTACACATGCAAGAAGCTCAGTAAACTCCACGCAAAACAAAGAGATCTACACCAAGACACATCGGTCAAAATATTTAAGGCAAAAGTTAAGAAAAAAAATCCTGAAAGCAGTAATTCCTTTCACGTGCAGTGTCTGGAACAAAGACAGAAGGTAGATTCGTGCTTGCCTAGGGCTGCGTGGGATGGGGAGACAGGCAGCTGACTGCTAAAGGGAACGGGGTCTCTCTTGAGTCTGCTCTCCGTCCTTCTCTAACCCTGGGAACGTCCTTTCCTTTGCTAGGAGCTCAGTGCGATTCAGGAACCTCTGGGGTCGGCGTGGCAACCCTGGACCGCAGCGGGAGGGTCCCGACTCTCTCCCCGCCCCGGGAGCGGCGCGAGGCCGTGTGCCCAGGACTGCAGCGCAGAGCGGAGCCTCGGAGGTCGCGACGCTTTGCGAAGCAAGAAGGTCGCGTCTGTCGCGCAGCAAACGCCCGCAGGGCCCGAGGGTGGGCCTGGGTCGCGGATCCCTGCCGGAGGCGAAGCCCCGCAGCTCACCCGCCCTCGGACCCACGCGGCGGCCCCCGGCCTGCGCCTCCACTACTCACCTTCCCCGCGGCCGAGGCCGGCGGAGGGGCCGCCTCCGGAGCAGGGGGCGCGGGGCCGGGGGCGGCCTCCCCCTTGGGCCTCACGGCAGCCTGGTGCACTCTGGCGCGCAGCCCCCTCACTTTCCCCATCTTCACCGCAGAGATCGGCGAACGCGCGGAGCACCTCCCGGAAGCTGGTCCTGCCCTCTCGCCGTCCGACGGAAACAGGAGCGGCGGCTGCCGGGATCCGGGCGGGCGCCGGAAGTACCCGGAAGCAGCTCGGGCGGGCGCAGGGTCGGGGGCGTAGGGTTGCGGCGCTCTGAGGACGGGGATGGCGCGGAGCACTAGAAACAGTGAGTTTCTGTCTAGATCGTGGGGTACCCAGGGGGGTGGGTCCGAGATCGGGGATGGAGAGGACGCGACCCCCGCGGCAGTCGAGCTGGCCTTTTTAAAATTCTATGTTTGAGAAAGAGTCTCCCGCTGTCGCCCAGGGTGGAGCGCAATGGCGCGAAATCGACTCACTGCAGCCTCGACCGCCAGGACTCGAGCGATCCTCCCGCCTCAGCGTCTCGAGAAGGTGGGACCACCGGTGGGCACCGCCACGCCCGACTAATTTTTATTAATGTTTTGCTAGAGCCAGGATCTTGCTGTGTAGTCCAGACTGGTCTTGAACTCCTGGACTTCAGCGATCCTCCCTCCTCGGCCCCCAAAGCGCTGGGATTGAGAGCATGAGCCACACTGCGCCTGGCCAAGCTAGTCCATTTTGATTGACCTTCACTTCATGTCAATTTATTTTTTACTTTTCAATTTGTTTATTTTTACTAAATTTATTTTTATTTTTAATTATTTATAAATTTAATTTAATTATATATTAATATATTATAATTATATATTAATATAAAAATAATTTAATATTTATATTTAAAACTATTAAAAAATAAATTTAAATTTATTTTTACTATTCAATTTAGTCCTCAGAACAGTTCCTTAGAATTGGGTATTGCCCAGTTTACATGGGAAACATAGCATCCAGGTAACGGGCTGGGTCCGGTGCTGGTAATGGAAGCCCTGCTTGTCTGACTGCTTGCACCCCCTGCTGTCTATGCTGGGCGCCGTGGGGTGCATTAGGGAAGAGACCTGAAGATGCAATGCCTGTCCTCAAGGAGCCCATTGTTCTCACGGGGACACAAAGCTGACACATCAGGAACAAACTATGGAACTGGCTGTGGTTGGGGGCCATGAAGGAAGGCTGCCAAGTCTGGGCCCAGCCAGGTAGCGGCCACACCTCTACCCTGCTCCCCAACACTGGGCACCAGCACTTGCCTGCCCAGGACCCACAGTGAAAACCCACCCATACAAAATGCACTTTGAAGAAGAGTAGCGGGTCCCAGGCAGAGCCAGGGCCACCTCTCAGAAAGGACCTCAAGTTTCTCGCCCAACTGAGAGATGGACAGATGACCGCACAAGCCACTCGCAGCCCAAGGTGATAGACTAGGATATATTCAAGGCTGTGCAACTGGCTTGAAGTCATGTCTACTAACATATTCGAAGACCTATGGAGCATTCACAAGTTGTTCTTTTTACCCTCCAACTGGATGTGTTCACAGCCAGTCTACCTAGGAATGCTGTTGGCTGTGAAAACTCCAGAGATGAAAACTCCAGAGGCTGGTGTCTTTAGAGTTCCATCAGGGTGCTTCCAGCATCTGGGCCCAGCAACTCTTGAGGTGAAAGTGCTCATCCTTTTTTTTTTTTTTTTTTTTTTTGTGAGACAGTCTCGCTCTGTCGCCCGGGCTGGAGTGCAGTGGCGCGATCTCAAAGTACTCATCTTTATGTACTTTGGATGCCAGCGAATGTCTATTGTTTTAGCCACCTGGATCACTTTACCTGTTAACTATTCCAATGTGAGTTTACTTCATGGGATTGTCCCTGTTTTTAAAGAACATTCTGGCCAGGCATGGTGGCTCACGCCTGTAATCCCAGCACTTTGGGAGGCCGAGGCGGGCAGATCACCTGAGGTCGGGAGTCTGAGACCAGCCTGACCAATGTGGAGAAACCCTGTCTGTGTTAAAAATGCAAAATTAGCCAGGTGTGGTGGCGCATGCCTGTAATGCCAGCTACTCGGAGGCTGAGGCAGGAGAGTCACTTGAACCCGGAAGGCGGAGATTGCGGTGACCTGAGATTGCACCATTGCACTCTAGCCTGGGCAACAAGAGCAAAACTCTGTCTCAAAAAAAAAAAAAAAAGAAAAAATCTATGTGATTTAAAGATCAGCCTCCTCTTCCACGGCCAGCCCAGTATTTGAGACTGCTATGGTTTGAATGCCGGTCCCCTCTGAAACTCATGTTGAAATTTAATTGCCGTCATACCAGTATTAAGATGTAGCACCTTTAAGAGGTGATTAGGCCATGAGGACTCTACCGTCAGGAATGGGTTAATGTTGTTATCATGGGACTGGGTTTGTTATTCAAGTATTTTTTATAAAAGGACTAGTCTGTCCCCCTTTTGGCACGCTCTTGCCCTCTCTTTGCTGTTCCACCAGGGGTTGACACAGCAAGAAGGCCCTTGCCAGTTGTCAGCCCTTCAGTCTTGGACTTCCCAGTCTCCAGAACCATGAGCCAATACATTTCTGTTCATTATGTAAATTACCTAGTCTGTGGTATTCTGTTATGGCAGCACAAAGCAGGGTAAGACAGAGACAAAGACTCACCTGTACAAAGGTGGAAGCTTCAAAAGAAGCCATTCATGTATGGGGTGGCGCTGCGGAAGGACCACTGTAGAGAATCCCTCACCAGTAAGGAACTGTGTTAATCAGGTAACTAATTAATTTTAAAAAAGTTTTTTAAGAGACAGGGTCTCACTCTATTGCCCAGGCTGGAACAGTGGTGCAATCATAGCTCACTAACGGTGACCTCCTGGGCTCAAGTGATCCTCCCACCTCAGCCTCCTGAATAGCTGGGAACACAGGCATGTGCCACCACACCTGGCTAATTTATTTATTTATTTACTTCTTATTATTATTATTTTTTGCAGAGACAGTCTCCCTATGTTGCCCAGGCTGGTCTTAAACTCCTGGGCTCAAGCAGTCCTCCCACTTCAGCCTCCCAAAATGCTGAGATGACAGGCATGAGCCACTGCATCTGGCCCCAGATTTTCTTTTTTAAAAAAGCAACATGTGTATGATACTGTAGGGGAGGGAAATATCTACTTCCTCCTCTTAGGGTCCTGGCTGGGCCTGGGAACTAAGTTGAAATCAGATGGATTAACAGGAGAAATGTATACAAATTTAATGTCACCTTCATGTGACACAGAACCCTCCTAAGGAAGCAAAGACCCAGAGAAGTGACGAAACCTATGTGTTTTTGCAAGAGGTTGAACAAAGAGGCAGTTGTGGAAAAGTAAACCATGTGGGGAGGCTTGAGAACAACAGGAATTACTTTAATTACTTCAATGTCTGTACAGAATTCTGTCGGCTATGATGTGCTTCCCTGTAAAGGAATATTTCTTTGCCCGGTACGGGAAAGGAGTCTTTCTTTTCTTTTCTTTCTTTTTTTTTTTTTAAAGACAGTCTCACTCTGTCACCCAGGCTTGAGTGCAGTGATGCAATCTCGGCTCACTGCAACCTCTGCTGCCCAGGTTCAAGCGATTCTCGTGCCTCAGGAGAATCGCTTGAGATTACAGGCACCTGCCACCGCGCTCGGCTAATTTTTGTATTTTTAGTAGAGACAGGGTTTCACCATATTGGTCAGGCTGGTCTTGAACTCCTGACCTCATGATCCACCCGCCTCCGTCTCCCAAAGTGCTGGGATTACAGGTGTGAGCCACTGCACCTGGCCGGGAAGGCATCTTTCACATGGGCATTTTTATCTCCTGTCTTCAGGAGGAAAAGGAGAGATTCAATGATGCTCTTGCCAGTGCCGTCTTTCAAGTGCCTGAGGTAGAAGTGATTCTCACGTCAAAGTCACAGAGTCAGCCACCCTTCGATCCCAATGGAAACGTCCTAAAAGCTGTTTACAGCTAACAGTTTCCCTTCCTCCCCGACCCCAGACCCTAGTTCCCTGCCCACTTGAAATCATGATTACGGGTTTCCTGTCGCCATTCTAGAGACTTTTATACAAAGAGAGTTTTATCTATGAGAAAATATTTTATAGTGATCCTGTTCTTCATACCAATTAAACCAACTTCCCTGATCCACACCTGGCTTCTCTCACATCATAAAGATCTTACTGTTTGCCCCTCACTCCCCCTGGCACTCCATAGCGGCTGCAGAGGACACTGGATGTGGCCGTGGCTCCATCAGTTCCCATGTGGCTTGTTCCCTGTCTCCTGCTGTAGCTGACATGGTGGCATGCGCATTGCCTAATACATACAAACAGAAGCTTTCCAAAGAGAGAAGTCTCAGGAAATTCACGGTGAAATGTTTGGCAGCTGGTGTATATAAAAAGCTCAGGCCTGCTGCTCCCTTCCTGTTGTACCCAGGAGTGGCCAGAAGCCTCCTCTCCAGGCCTCATGGGGGAAACACTGGTCTCATGAGAGACCTGGGTCCTGCGCATCAGGACCAAAGCGGCATGTGCGAGAACCCTGCGGGCCAAGAGATGACAGCGATTACAAACCCCAGCCCCAGCCTTGCAGCTGACCTTGCAGGAGACACCCTGCCCGGCTGTCCCGGTGCAGCTGAACATCAGGGGCCTCTGCTGGACAGAAGCTCCGAGTCCACACTCTAACCCCAGGGGCTGGGGCTGGTAGGTGACACGTTGCATTCTCATTCTGGATTCTGTTGCCTCTTTCTGATCAACAAGGTGAAGCCTCAGCACGCAGAGAGGGGGCTAGGAGAGGCCCCTGCAGACATGCTGGGCCTCGTGGTACCTCAGCTGTCCAGAACCAAAGCACATGGTGCTGCTTTGCCCCAGCCATGGCCAGTGGTGAAAGGGACAGAGGGAATCACTGACACCTGCAGGGATGCTCGGACCCCTCAGGAAGGCCGCCCAGGTGCCCACCTTCAGGGAGACCCACAGATGCCCCATGCTGGAGGGGCACAGTATGAGTGGCCGGATCCTTGCAGAGCCAGTGCTGGGCTTGGACCCTGCAGATGCAGGGGTTGCCCCAGGGAGGCTCTCCATGGACTCCGAGCCTGCCTCTACCCTGGACTGTCTCCTGCTCTCTCCTCTCTGTCCCTGGAGCGGTGTGTACTGGCTCTAGGTCAGTAGGAGGCGTCATTCAGAAATGGCTTTCAGCTTGCCCCCCGACCACATCTCTGTTTCAGGACCACTTCTACGAGAGGGGATGCTGCCGTGGCTGCATCAGTTTCAGCCCTTTCCCTGCCCCGAGACGTCCCAGAGAGCGGCTGGGTGCTCACAGTTCCTGTTAGGCCATCAGAGGAAGATCAAAGATCAACCCTCCCCCATGGGCCTCTGCCTGCCAGGTGGGCTCCCTGCCTGTCTCCCGGCCCCCAAGAGCTCCACGGACTCTGCCAATAGCTGCTTTAAAGGAGGGAGGGAGTTTTCTGATCCTCTGGATATCCCTGGGGCTGGGGCTGTGGGCTGAGCCATGGGAGAGCCAGCCCAGTTCCCTGGGGGTTGGGGGCTGTGTCCCTCCATCCCTGAGTAAAAATACAGCAACTCCTAACTCAGAGTCAAGGGTCAATAGTCAGAAAACCTTGGTGCAGCCTGGGACAGGCGTAGAGGTCTCAGCAGAGCTGCCCAAGAGCAAGACCTGGGATCTAGCAGGGAACTATGCAGTCACCCCTGAGAGGCCGGGCTCTCTTCCTGAGCTCTGGGCCTAGGGTGGGGGTGGTTGTGGGTTCTGCACACGCTGTTCCCCTACGTCATGGGTCTATCCCACTTGGCTCCTCCCACTCGCTTCCCACCTGTGGAGAAGCCTGTCCAGGTATCACCACCTCCAGGAAGCTGTCTCTGATTTCTCCAGTTGAACAGTGAGACTTGCCACACCTCACATGCTCGCTCTTGTCACTGGAATTATAACCACAGGTTTTCCTGTATCCTGGAGGACAAGGATGAGGGCTTTCCACTTGAGCCTCCCTGGTGGAGTCCAGCTCCTGACATACCTGGTGAAAGTTCTCAAAAAGAAGAACATGGAGGAGGAATGTGGATAATAACCCTGGCTGCCTGCATATTCTGAGCTAGGAAGATGTAATGGTGAATGGCCTGCCTGTGTCACAGCTCTGACTCAAGGCCAGGCTCTGGGCTCCAGCCTGAGCTGGAGGACTAGGTCAGAGCCACACAGCGCCGGGCCACATCTGCCTCACCTGGGACCCTGCGTGGGGTACAGTCTCGGGCCCCACCCAGACCTGCTGAGTGAGAGACCCCATGCAGGACTCAGCCACCTGTGGTTTCACAAGCCTCCAGTGGGTTCCTAGGCATGAAGACCAGCGGTTAGAGGCTGAACTGGCAGGAGCCTGTCTCTAGCCCCTCGTCGCCCCAGCCTGGCCCTGCCTCAGAGGCGACACCCAGGACATGGCCATGACCCGTGGACTCCACTCAATCCTTCTTCTCCAGGAGCCATGCAAAGTGTCAGCCAGCCAGGCCTCCAGAAGACAGTTGTCACCTGTGAGGCATTGCGGTGTCAGTCATGTAACTGCCAAGTGCCAGCACATGGCCCATGTCCAGTGCTCGGTAGCAGGGAGCCATGACCTGGCAAAGATTCCAGGCTCAAAGGCGCACCTGGGGGCCCTAGCGTCCAGGTGGCTCAACTTTGCCGGCACATCTGCCTCCTTCCAGATCTCCCATGCTCACCTCTGCGACAGGGAGGGAAGGCTCTGCCCGGCCCGGCCTTCCTTCCGTCAGCTCCACCAGTGCAGGCTGGGCAGCCTGGGCTTTACAGCTGGCTTCTGCCCACACTTTCTCCTTGAAAGAAGAACAACACTGAGGCTGCCAAACGCATCTCAGATGCGTTTTAAAAATCCTGGCCCCCTGTCTCTGTCCCATCATCCGCCTCGGGGACCTCCTCTCTCCTGGTTCTCTCCCCACACTCTGTCACTGCCACATTTTCACCTGGGCCTGGCCTTTGTCTCCACCTGAAACTCCTGAAAATCTTGAAATGGATTTCTAGGTCCCTGGGGACTCGGACAGCACATTCCCCTTCAGAATAAAGGGCACCCACGGTCCCCCAGCACCTGCCCAAGCCACACTCCTAGCTCCCCTCCCTATCCCTGCAGCCCAAGGGTCCCTTCAGCCACCCCCAAGTCCCCACCTGGGCTCCTGCCCCGCCCCTGGCTGTCAGCGCCTTCTCCACCCGGCCCCTCTGCTCACAGAGCCCCCCTCGCTTCCCCTGGGATGGGGGGCCAGGCCATGACCCTGAAAGGCTAGCGGTGGTCTTGACCTCCCCTGAGCGCCCTCCCCTCCCTCTCTGTCCTCCCCTGACCCTGGCCCCGTCCTCTGCTGCTGGCCTCTGGGTCGCGCCCGCAGACTGAGCTGTGCGTGGGGGTCCTGGCGGCCTGGGCCGTCCCGCACCGAACGCAGACGGTCGGAGCCCAGCGGGGATGCGCGAGGTCCTTCTCGGGGCTCCTCAGACCCTTTCTCGAGTCGCCTGAGGGCGCTGTTTCCCCGCGGCCGCCCCTGGTTTCTGCGGAGTCGGGGCTTCAGACTCGGCGCCCGGGAGACCCAGTGAGACCCCGGGGAGGCGCGGGCTCTGCTCCCGGGTACCAAACGCACCGGCTGCCCCTTAGGAGGGGCGGCGACCTGCACCCACGGCGCTGGCGCCCGCACGGCCGCTCCTTCGGCTCCCGCAGCCTGGACGCCTTCCGAGGCCGCCCAGCCGGGTCCCACGCGCGGCCCCATCCACAGGCCAGGACTGCCTTCCCGGAGCTCGCGGCCCCCAGCCTGGAGGACCCGGCCCCAGACGCCCTCCCAGCCCTCCCCAGCCCACTCTCGCCCCGCAACCCCCGACGGGTCTGCGTGCGGGTCTCTGGCCCGGGCCTTTCCCGGGGAAGGAAAGCTCCCTTCGCGCGCCCCAGGGAGCGGCCAGGCTCGGAGCCTGGAAACCCTGCCCGCCTCGGGCCGCAGGTTTTAGGCAAGCTCTGGTCTTTCTGAGCCTCAGTTTCCCCGTCTCTACAATGGGGACGCCATGGGGTTTTTCTGAGAACCCACAGGAAAAGCTCCAGGAAGCGCCTACTCACAGCACTTGCTCAGTGGTGGCCCCGGAGCTGGCAGGGAGCAAATGCAACGGAATACGGCCGGGGTCGGGGTCAGGGTGGGGGAAGGATCACGGTGTCCGCGGCGGGGGAGGCTCCGAGC
The DNA here is from genome assembly GCF_049350105.2 of Macaca mulatta. NCBI lineage: Eukaryota > Metazoa > Chordata > Mammalia > Primates > Cercopithecidae > Macaca > Macaca mulatta. The sequence goes on from NC_133408.1 coordinate 2,588,150, forward strand.
AGCTCCGGGCAGCGGGGGAGGGGAGGCGGCTTCCTCCTTGGAGACTCACCCTCGTGCCCGGGGGGCACTTCAGGGAAGGAGGCGCCACGCTCCAGTGCACTGGGCTGGGACCTGCCGCAGCCTCTGCACGCAGCGGGCTCCATCCCCCGGGCCACGGATTGGGAGACTGAAGCAGGCGCGAAGCCCACCGCCCAGCCTCTGCCAGGCCTGAGACCCCAGCCACCTCCGGGCAGTTTTCCTGAAGCCCGGGGCCAGGAGAAGGTGAGCGGCTGCCCGTCGGGCGTCGGGGGTCGCCTGCACCGGGTGGACGCGGTGGCACTTGGGTGCGGTTGACTCCCAACCTCACCGTCCGACCAAGGGATTGCCCCGGCCGGGCGGGGACCTGGCGCGCCTAGGCCGGGAGGGGACAGCTGGTTTCGGGCGGCCTCTGCCCCAGTGATTGTAGACTTTGGCTTTGGTTCAGGGATGTCTGGGGTTAAAAATGATCGTTTGGGTTCCTGCAGTACTGTTCGCGGTCTGAGCATCTCCAGAACCCGCACATTCCCATAATGAATTTCCGAGAACGGTTACCGAGAACTGGGACGGCGAGGCCGGACCCCACCTGTGCACCTCTGTGTGTAGGGACGGCAGACGGCCCGGTTCCGCCTGTCCGTGCCCCAGGATGCTGCAGGAAGCTCAGATGCAAACTCTTTGGGGCTGTGGAGTTCCCGCATTGGGAAACTCTTGCGATAAAAATAATCGTGCTGTAATCCCCAGGGACCATTGAGAGGAAGTGGTGAGGGCGGGGGAGGGGCGGGAGGAAGCGGCTGGGGGCTGCGGTTGCCAAGTCTAGATTTCAGGAAGCGCTGTGCTGGGGTGGGTGGGAGACCGGCTGCGCCCAGCACGGAGCCGCTTCCTGATAGCCCTGGCGGCATCACCCTTGGGTCGGATTCCAGAGCCCGGGGGTCCTTTCAGCTTTCCGTTCGTTTTCCTTACACTTCGTCCCTCTCTCCAGCTAGAGAGAGGCAGGCTTCTGGGGTCTGGGTGCTTTTGTTTTGGAGCCATTTAACTTGATTTATAATAACATGCTTTTCTGATTATAAAATTAATGCATGGCTACTATAAGCAATTTGGCAAAGTCAGAAAACAAGTTAACACGTTAAAATCTCCTGGATCCTGTCTTGTGGGGACTGCAGGGAAGCCCAGACGGCCACCCCTTCCGGGGGCCTCTGTTCTCCCTGGGGACTTGCAGCCTTTCTGGGCTTGGCATTGCTGTGGCTAAAGTGTGAAAGGGTCAGGCAAGGCTGTCAGCCTTGCATCCCCCACGTGTGACTGCATGGGGTCCCACCCAAATCCGCGTAATAGACCCACTCAACCTCACCCCTGCTCTACTGGCCCCAGGGAGGAAATGCTCATCATTGCATCCGCCCACCCCGCCCCTGCGGTGCCACATTCACCAGCCTCGCTGGGCATGTTCCCCCTCCCCGCCCCTGCGGTGCCACATTCACCAGCCTCGCTGGGCATGTTCTCCCTCCCCACCCCTGCGGTGCCACATTCACCAGCCTCGATGGGCATGTTCCCATACCCCGCCCTCTGCCCCTGCCACTTTCACCAGCCTTGCTGCCCGTATGCCTTCCCTCACTCAGCAACCTCTGGGCCCCGGTCCCCACTGCCACTCCATGTACCCAAGCTCTGCAGTCCCAACCCTTTGTCTGCTCATCCCTGGGAGGCAGACCTGTCGCCCCATTTACAAATGGAAAAAGGTGCCTTTCAGGAACTGACCTGAGGCTGTGCAGCCCCCTGCCTAGCAGGTGCCTTGGGCTGCACCCCAGGTTTTCTGGGGCCCAGCCATGCGGGCCACCTGCCTGCCCAGCTCCTGTGTGTGTGAGAGGCCAGTTCGGTGGAGCCCAGCCATGAGGGCCACCTGCCTGCCCAGCTCCTGTGTGTGTGAGAGGCCACCTCGGTGGGGCCCAGCCATGCGGGCCACCTGCCTGCCCAGCTCCTCTGTGTGTGAGAGGCCAGCTCGGTGGGGCCCAGCCATGCGGGCCACCTGCCTGCCCAGCTCCTCTGTGTGTGAGAGGCCAGCTAGGCCCCTGGGGCCCAGTGGAAAGAATTGCTGCTGTTTCTATCAGAAAGAAAAACTCACAGGGGAGGGAGGGAGAGGAGGGAGGGCTGCCCTCCAGCCCGCAGGGACTTCCTCGGTGGAAGGGGCCGGACCTTTCTGGTCAGGTCCCTCTGGGTTGAGAGGTCATCTCTGGGCCAGGACCCAGAACTGGAGGAGGGAGGGGCAGGGAGGAAAGGTCCCTGCCTGGCGGTGCTGCCTTCCAGCGGGGCCTGGTGGGGCAGAGGCTGGAACACCCACTCGGGGTTTCCGGTGGGAACTGGGGAGCCGGGTGGGGAGCCTGAGTCCCCTCAGAGGAGGAGTCGTTTTGAAACTGGAGGGAGAGGCTAAGAGAGGAGGCTGTGGGGAGACCTAGGGTCGCCCAGGGTCCAGCATCAGTGTTTAGGTTCTCTGGCTCTTCCCTGCCTCCACTGTCCTCCATGTCCACACCATTCCCATGTGCCTGTGTCCCACCCCTTCTCCCACACACTGTCTCCACTCCCCACGCCTCATTCCTCTCCAGAGAATCACTGGTCTAGAATAGAGACCTACAAACTTGGGCCCTTAGGCTGGCCCTCCACCTGATTTTGTCAATGAAGTTTTATTGGAAAACAGTCATACTCATTCACGTTCAGAAGGTCTATGGCCACTCTGCAGCCACAATGGCAGAGCTGAGCAGTCGTGGCAGAGACCATTTGGCCAGCGAAGCGTAAAACACATACTGTCTGCAGGGGCTTCCTGGGTGGAGGGGGGTGAACCTTTCTGGTCAGATCCCTCTGGATTGAGAGCTCTTCCTCCCCCAGGGAAGAGCTTGCCCACCTCCTCCCTAGCGGGGACATCGAAGCTCACCTTTACAGAGCACTTTCTCTGTGTTCTGTGCCACCCAAGCCCATACCCAGGCCCAGTGAGCTCTGTGCATTGGTCATCCCCCTCACTGCAGGGGGAGGCCCCAGATACCACCCACGGGACACATTCGTGTGTGAAGTGCCACACTAGGGCCCAGAAGGGACAGCTCCCCACCAGGTAGGGACAAAGCAGGGGTGAAGGGAACGCATGGGCTGGCCTAAGGGCTGGACCCTTCAGTATGGGAAATGTGTGGGCGGGGTTGCGGAGGGGGTTGGTAAGGGGCTCAGAAACAACACAGATGTGTTCAGAGACAGGGCGGGTCATTAGATTTGATGGAGGCTTGGGGTCCCTGAGCTTAGAAAGCCCCCATGGAAACCAAGTCACAGGAATCCAGGGTAATGAAGACTGCCCAGACTTTTCTAGGAGATACATCCCCAAAGACGTCCTCTCGTGGCTCCATTTGGGCGGAAAGCATGAATTGAACAGGAAAGGAAAAATGTCAAGTATCAGAAAGAAGAGTGGCATGCTTTGAGGGCAAGTGGACCCCCAGTCTGGGGCAGAGCCTCGGTTAGGGTAAAGGGCACCCACCCGATCTGACCCAACCTGACCCTCGGGAGCCCTGCTCTCTGGTCAGCCAGCCTTCGCCTTCGTAGGGTGGGGAGGTGGGTGGAGGAAGAAGGTTTAGTGGTCTGTGAAGGTGGCACACCTCGTTTTGGTAGATGAGGGCATTACCTCCCATTGCCCCACCGCATTCGAGCTGCTTTCAATCGGCTTGGTGCTTTTGCTCTGACCATGAACTGTCGTTCACTGCTAGGCCATGTGGACGGACTGGAATTATAGTTTCTTCCCCTCTGGTTTTCCCCCGGAGTCCATCATTGCTTAACTGTTTTCCTTGCTCCATCTCCTTTGAACAATGAACATCTTCCCACACCCAGGGGGCCTGGAAGACCCTTCCCAGCATAACTCCCCCCCAAGCATAACTCCCCCCCAGCATAACTCTCCCCCAGCATAACTCCCCCCCAGCATAACTTCCCCCCCAGCATAACTCCCCCCCAGCATAACTCCGCCCCCAGCATAACTCCCCCCCAGCATAACTCCCCCTGCCCCAGCATAACTCCCCCCCAGCATAACTCCCCCCCAGCATAACTCCTCCCCCAGCATAACTCCCCCGCCACAGCATAACTACCCCCCAGCATAACTCCCCCTGCCCCAGCATAACTCCCCCCCAGCATAACTCCCCCTGCCCCAGCATAACTCCCCTGCCAGCATAACTCCACCCCCAGCATAACTCCCCCCCAGCATAACTCCCCCCCAGCATAACTTCCCCCGCCCCAGCATAACTCCCTCCGAACCAGCATAACTCCCCCCCAGCATAACTCCCCCCCAGCATAACTCTCCCCCAGCATAACTCCCCCCCAGCATAACTCCCCCTGCCCCAGCATAACTCCCCCTGCCCCAGCATAACTGCCCCCCAGCATAACTCCCCCCCAGCATAACCCCCCCAGCATAACTCCCCCCCAGCATAACTCCCCCCAGCCTAACTCCCCCCCAGCATAACTCCCCCCCAGCATAACTCCTCCCCAGCATAACTCCCCCCAGCATAACTCCCCCCCAGCATAACTACCCCCCAGCATAACTCCCCCTGCCCCAGCATAACTCCCACCGCCCAGCATAACTCCCCCCCAGCATAACTCCTCCCCCACCATAACTCTCCCCCCACCATAACTCCCCCCCCACCATAACTCCCCCTGCCCCAGCATAACTCCCCCCCCAGCATAACTCCCCCCCCACCACCCAGCCAAGGCTACCAGTCAGTCTGTCCCTGGGCAGGGGATGACAGGTGAGCCTGTCTGGCAGCCCTTGCCAGGGGCTGTGAAATCTTCCTTTGGGTGAGTCAGGGAAGCAAGAATGCCACATCCTCATCTCCCTCTCTCAAGGAGGAGCCACGCCACGCAGAGGAAGGCAGAGGAGGGAGGAACTGTGATCCCAGCGTGGGAAGCTGCATCAGGGGGAGCACAGGCCCACCCAGGCCACAGGGGGATGGAGGCTGCCCCCAGCTTCTTGCACCCCTGCCTCCTTCCTACACTCACCTGGCTGCCCAGGGCAGATCTCCATTTCTGCAATGAACCCAGTCGGGTGGCCTGAGACCAGCCCTGGTGGTCGGCCTGTTTGTATGAATCTGTGGAGGATCCCGTGAGAAAGAGCTCGTTGGAGCACCCCACCTGGGGCACCCAACTCCATTTCCTGCCCCATGCCCTCCCCACTCGCCTCCAGGGAGTGTGTGTCACCTCCTCCCCTCCGCCAGCACTGCCTGCAGCCCTCTCCCCGCCCCCGCCCCCGGCCCCGCCTGCAAAGGGCCTCACTCGCCTGCAAAGGGCCTCACTCGCCTGCAAAGGGAGCTGAATCAACACTGTAGAAGGAAGTCACTGGGGGGAAGAAGTGAAAAAGAAAAAATAGGCCTACGTGGGGGCAGGGATGGGAGGAGACCAGAGTTGGGTTGCAGGGGAATTTGCAGGCAGGTTGGAGGGTGGGCGGGAGAGAGAAGTGTGGTGAGTGACTGGGAGGGAGCAGCTGTGGCCCAGTGGTGCCCAGGGTCCTCACGGGGGTGCTCTCCAGGCAGGAAGGCGCTTTCTGCCACTTGGACATCTGCTGGGGCCAGACCCCAGGGGTCTTCACGGCTGGTGTAGACCCCATTCTCATCATCTCAGTTATGAACTCCACTGACCTGACCCTCTTCCCTCGGTGTTGTCAAAATACTGCAGCTCCCCTAGCACCTCTGTGAAGTGAGCCTGGAACCACCCCTTCCCCACTGGCCCTCTCCATCCTTAGCATCTTTCTTAACCTTCAAACCCTGCTCCTATGGGGTCTCCTCCGTGGAGACTTCCAGAATCCCACCTGTCACAGAGAGACCTCCTTCCCAAGCTCTGGGGCTACATGTTATGGGGATGGAAGCTGGGTGAAGGGAAACTGGGGGCCCAGGCCAGCGTCCAGGATGGGAGGGCAGGAGAGCAACCCTCAGGTTCTGAATCTCCTTCCCCGCCTGTGCTTGCCGGCTGCCCCCGCTGCCTCCACGGGTGGACACTGGGGGTCCCTCTCATCCACCCTGTGTCATGGCTGACGTGCTTGTCTCCTGAACTCAATGGACTGTTCTGGAGTGCAGGGTTGGCAGCCTCAGAGCACGCAGCTCTGCCAGGCCAGCACAGGGAACGGCTCAACCAACCCCTGATGACATCAGGTGGTTTTCTGGAAGATGTAAGTGAAGGCGACTGCAAATGGAATTTCTGGGCTGACTCGAGGGAAAAGATTGTTCTCAGAATCCTGTTCCAGTTCTGCTCACTCACACCCGGCTTCAGAACCTCGTTCAGTGGTTGAGCAGATGAGAAACCCTGAGCAGTTGTACCCGGACATGTGGCTAGTTTCACCCACCTGACTCCCTCGGCCCTTAGGGCTGGACTCCTCATTCCTAGCTTGGGATCAGCATCCACCCACTCCTGCAGCCGCTCAGCTGGCAGGGCCCTGGGAAGCAGCCCGGCGTGGCCCCACGGGTGCCGGTGCTGCTACGCTTCCTTCTGCGGTCGCCATTTCCTCATCAAAGCAAGAGGGCAGGGCAGCAGGCCTCCCTGCTCCTTGGAGCCTGTGATTTTCACTCCGTGCAGCCACACCTGATATTTTTACAGTAAATGCACCAATTACTCCCTTGTCTCCACAAAGAAGAACGTGCACGGCCTCTGACTTCCAGCCGTGTGCGATAGGCACATCAGATGGGTGACAGTGAGAGGAGTGCTGAGTCCCCAGAATGGAGGCCTGGTCCTCCCACAGCAAGGTCACGGCTCTGGGAAGCCCCAGAGTCCCTACCCCTCCCCTCCACTCCCTCCACCAGCCTCTTTTCATTTATTTATTTATTTATTATATTTTGAGATGGAGTCTCACTCTGTCGCCCAGGATGGGGTGCAGTGGTGCCATCTCGGCTCACTGCAAGCTCCGCCTCCCGGGTTCACGCCATTCTCCTGCCTCAGCCTTCGGAGTAGCTGGGACTACTGGCACCTTTTTTTTTTTACTTATTTATTTTTACTTATTTATGTTTACTTATTTTTTTTTACTTATTTATTTGTACTTATTTATTAATTTTTACTTATTTTGTTGTTGTTGTTGTATTTTTAGTAGAGACAGCATTTCACTGTGTTAGCCAGGATGGTCTCGAACTCCTGACCTCATGATCCACCCGCCTCGGCCTCCCAAAGTGCTGGGATTGCAGGCATGAGCCACCACGCCCGGCCTCCCTCCACTGGCCTGTTTTTATATCGGGCTTCAGCGATTGCTCTGGGAATTACAATAGACATATGAAACACTTCATTGTCTACTTATAATAAAATTAGTATTTTACCACTCCAAGTAAAACGTAGAGAAATGTCACAACTGTAGAAATTCCAACCGCCGTTGCTTTCTGCTGTAGCTGTCACATATTTTGCATTTATGTACATTGAAAACCCCACCAATGATATAATTTTTGTTCTCAACATATTTTAAAGAATACAAGAGGAGGAAAGTAATCTGTTCTATTTACCCAGATATTTACCATTTCTGTTGCTCTTTCTTCATTTCTGAATTTCCAAGTTGCCCTCTGGTATTATTTCCCTTCTGCCTCAGATTCCTTTTAGAGCATGTTTCCTGGGGTCTAATGTTCTTAGTTTCTCTTCATTTGAGAATGTCTTTATTTTTCCTTAATTCGTGAGGAACACTTTCACTGGATATAGAATTATGGGTGGGCATTTCTTGTCCTTAAGCACTTTAAAATGTTGTTCTATTGTATTCTGGCCACCATGGTTTCTGATGGGAAATGTGCAGTTCAAATGGGTGTTTCTCTCTATGGAATATCATTTTTTGTTGAAGCTTTTCAGGTGTTTTACTTTTGGTTTTCAGCAGTTTTAACATGGTGCATATAGGCTTGGTTTATTTTGAGTTTATCTTTTGGAAATTCACTGAGTGTCTTGAATCTATAAATTCATGTTTTTACCAAATTTGGGAAGTTTTCGGTCATTATTTCTTTGAATACTTCTTTCTGTGCCAATCTTTTACTCTTCCTCTTCTGGGACTCCAGTGAACAAATGTTATACCTTCTGATATGATTCCACAGGTCTCTGAGGTGCTGTTCTTGTTTGTTTGTCTATTTTTTCCCTCTCTGTCATGTATATTGAATAATTTCTATTGGTCTTCAAGTTCACTCACCCTTTCCTCTGTCTTCACTGTTCTCCTATTGAGCCCATCCCATTCACTGAATTTTTGTTTAATTTCTGTTACTGTATTTATCATTTTTAATTTTTTGTAGCTTCTATAGTTTTACTAAACATTTTTACCTTTGCATTTGTTTCAAGAGTTGTTGCCTTTACTTCATGGAACATGTTTATAACAGCTGTTTTAAATGCTCCATGTGATCATTTCAGCATTGGGATTATCTCAGAGTTGGCATCTGTTAGTTATCTTTTCTCTTACAAGTTCTCAAGGTTTTCTTTGTTGCTGTTTGAGTACTTTTCGGTTGTATCATGGACATTTTGAATATTATTTAATAAGACTCTGGATTCTACTAAAATCCTCTGGACAGCAATGATCTTTTTGTTTTGCTAGCAGTCAGTCTGGTTAGAGTTAGATGACAAGTCCAGACCTGCCTCTTGTGGGCTGTGGTTCCCATGTGAGTTCAGTTTTTATTTTTTTATTTTTCCTTCCTTCCTTCCTTCCTTCCTTCCTTCCTTCCTTCCTTCCTTCCTTCCTTCCTTCCTTCCTTCATTCCTTCCTTCCTCCCTCCCTTCCCTCCCTCCCTCCGTCCTTCCTTCTATCTCTCTCTTTCTCTCTTCCTCTCTCTCTTTCTCTCTCTCTTTCTCTCTCTCTTTCTCTCTTTCTCTCCTTCTCTCCTTCTCTCCTTCTCTCCTTCTCTCCTTCTTTTCTTTCTTTTCTTTCTTTTCTTTCTTTCTTTCTTTCTTTCTTTCTTTCTTTCTTTCTTTCTTCCTTCCTTCCTTCCTTCCTTCCTTCCTTCCTTCCTTCCTTCCTTTCTTCCTTTCTTTCTTCTTTCAACAGGATCTTACTCTGTCACCCAGGCTGGAGTGCAGTGGCATGATCTTGGCTCACCATACCCTGAACTCCTGGGCTTAAGTTATCCTCCCACATCAGCCTCCTGAGTAGCTGGGACCACAGGCATGCACCACCACACCTGACTAATTTTTGTATTTTTTGTAGAGACGGGATTTTGCCATGTTTTCCAGGCTGGTCTTGAACTCCTGAGCTCAAGCAATCTGCCCACCTCAGCCTCCCAAAGTGTTGAGTTACAGACGTGAGCCATGAGTTCAGTTTTCAAAGTCTGTGTGTCATATTTGCATCTGGCTCACACTCGCATCCCCGAGGCCAGTCTGCGACCTTGGCAGTCAGTGGTCTACCCCATGGTTCAATTCTCAAAGCCTTCGACTTGCTCTTTGGGGTCATTTCCACACAGGTTTGGTTCAGGGCTGAGTCTGGAACTTTGTACACAGCTTTATGGGATGCCTCTCTTGAGCCCCTCCTTATTGGTTTCTCATACTCTGTGGCTTTCCAGGAGCCCTCTTTCCTGGTCCTCGCCTCCAGGCATGTCACATGCTTCCTCCGGGCATGTCACATGCTTCCTCTGGACACTGTCATATGCTTCCTGCTGGCTCCTGCAGTTGCTTCTGCTGCTGTGGCTGCTGCTATCGCCACTTTGGGAGTGCAGTTTCAGGACAGGGGTTTGCTTCTGGGACAAGAGCAGGAGAAGGAAAACAGCACATCTCCCCCAACTCTCTTCATCCTCTGGGGCAACCCCTTTCCAGACCACTGACCAGAAAGGATGGTTTCTCTTGGCCGTACTCACTGTGCTACTTTGAGGTTCAGACTGCTGCACATCAAAGCCAGGAGACAGGGAAGGGCAAGAGGCAGGACACTGATCACGACCACGCTGTCAGTCCACCCTCACATTTTGATTTCTCTCCACAGTCTGTCTGCTATTATTTTATTCCGTGTGGTGTCTTAGCTGTGCTTGGTGACAGACATAGAGTGCACTCCACTTACTCTGTCTTAGCTGGGACTAGAAGCTACTGGAGCTTTTTGTTCTTCTAAATATCTTGAATTTAATTTTATTGTTTAACAGCATCATCAAAGTAGAAGTTACATGCCAATACTCACTCTTTTTCAGTGTACAATTTTATGATGATTTTTAGAAAATTTACAGAGCTGTGGGCTGGGGGTGGTGGCTCACGCCTATAATCCCAGCACTTTGGGAGGCTCAGGGGAAAGGATTGTTTGAGCTTAGCCCAGGCAACATAGCGAGACCTAGTCTCTGTTAAAAAAAAAAAAAGAGAGAAAGAAACAACAACAAAAAGAAAATTTACGGAGTTGTGCAATCATCACCACAATCTAATTTCAGAGCATCTCCACCCCCTAAAAGATCCTTCTGCTCATTTGCAGTCACTTCCTTCTAGTTCCTTTAAAAAAAAAAAAAGATATAAACTATTTTAAGAACACAGAAAAGCATGGAGAGCGCTAGTACCAATGCCTAGACTCCTACCTCTCATCTTGTCAAATCTTAACATGTTGCCTGACTTTGCCCATAACTTTTTCTTCCTTTTTAGTAAAGAAAACTCTTTAATAGAACACTGAAGCCCTCTGCTTCCATCTCCCAGGCCTGTAACCTTCTCTGTCTTCAGAGGTAACCACTGTCCCAGGTTCAAGTGATTCTCCTGCCTCAGCCTCCCAAGTAGCTGGGATTACAGGCACCCACCACCACGCCCAGCTAATTTCTGTATTTTTAGTAGAGACAGGGTTTCACCATGTTGGCCAGGCTGGTCTCGAACTCCTGACCTCAGGTGATCCACCCACCTCAGCCTCCCAAAGTGCTGGGATTGCAGGTGTGAGCCACCGCGACTGGCCTGATGTGTTTATTTCTGAGAGAGATGTGTTAAAGATATTTGCCGTTTGGGGCTGTGTTGGTTTGCTCATATATTTGTCAGTCTTTGTTTTATGTATTTTGAAGTTCGGTACATAAAGGTTTATGACTGCTGAACTTTCTTTGTGGATGGTAACTCTTGTTCGTTACATCTTCCTTTGTTCATTGGATGCATTTTGCTTTGATTTATATCTTTTTGACGTTATGTGGTATCTTCGTTAGTATTTTCTAGCACATATGTGTATTTTCCATTTCTTTATTTTCAGCCTTCAGTGTTGTTCTCTTTTAACCATGTATCTGATAGAGAGCCTTTTTTACACTTTTTACTTTTTAATTGGGATAAAATATACATAACATAAAATTCACCATTTTAACCATTAGAAGTATGCATTTCTGTGGCATTAAGGACACTTATTACTGTGTGACCATCACCACCAACTGTCTCCAAAACCATTTTGTCTTACAAAACGGAAACTTTATACCCGTGAAGTAATAACTTTGCACTTCCTTGAAATGTTTTTTTTAATCTTACTACAAAAAATTTCACACATCTACAAAAGTAGAGAGAACAGTTTAGTGAAGCCCCATGTCCCCAACAGTGGCTTCGATAATAATCAACTCACAGGTGACCTTGTTGTATCAACACCTCTCTCCCCGCACCCAACCCACCACTCTTTATTTGGAAATAAATCTGAAACATCCTACTGCACCATCTGCAAATATTTCAACATGTAACTCTAAAAGATGGGCACTTTTAAACATAACCACAAACCATTGTCACACCTAAAACGATTAACAATTATTTCAAAACATGCTCCTTGCATGGCAATTGGTTCATATTGAGATTAAATCTCCTAATCCAAAGGGTCTCTCTCCCTTCCTCTCTCCTCTTGTACTTTGCCGTTTGCCTCGTGGGGGTTTCTTCAGCTTGGATTTTGCTAACTGCATCCCTACGATGTCATCTCACACATCCCCCCTGACGCTTCTTTGTAGATCTAAAAGCCTCGACCTGATTCAGCCTCAATAGTCACCATTGTTCTTTCTATTTATCTTAATTTCTATTGTTATTTCATTAAGACTAACTCATTAAAGGTGTGTGCATAACGTCTGGTGCATCTGTGATGTTCCCAGCGATGGTCATTGACGACTTGAAGTCATCAGCGGGTGTAGTAGAATGATACTCTCTTTCTGTCCTTCTTCATTATTTTCTAGACTAAGTCTGTAATGAGAAGATGCCCTTGACAGAGAACATTTAATTGGAACTTATTTTGTCTCTTTATTTCTAAAACCCAATGCAAGACCTTGTTGATTTAAAACGAGAAAATGTAACCCATTCATAGGTGCTGTGATTCCTGCTGGGTTTGACATTATTCCCAATGTCTAATTGTTTGGTTTTTATTTACCTTTCTTGTTTGTTCTATTTTCCCTTACTTTTTTCTTTTAAAGGATTTGTCTCTCTTTTTTTTTTTTTTTTTTTTTTTTTTTTTTGCTCAGTTGCCCAGGCTGGAGTGCAGTGGTGCAATCATGGTTCACTGTACCCTCAACCTCTTGGGTTCAAGAGATTCTCCCACCTCAGCCTCCCTGGGACCATATTGGATGCCACCATGCCTAGCTAATTTTCAGAGCATTTTTTTGTAGAGATGAGGGTCTGGGTCTCCAAATGTTGCCTAGGCTGGTCTCGAACTCCCGGGCTCAAGTGATCCTCCCACCTTGGCCTCCCAAAGTGCTAGGATTACAGGTGTGAGCCACCGCGACCAAAATAAAGATTTGTCATATTTTTTTCAGGTATATACATTTTATTTTTATTCCTAAGGAGACTCTTGAATTGTTATCATATATACTTGGAATTTTTTTTAGCAAAATGCCCACTGACGAGCATCTGTATTCCTCCCCAGATAGGATGGAATGACAGTGTGCTCTCTGGCCCCTCCCAACCCAGCCCTCTAGGCATTTTGTTTCATAGTGTTAATATTTTTACCACTATTTTTAAATCAATGGGTTATGATATCATAATTTTTACTTATTTCTTTGCCCAACTTTGTATCATCTGCTCTTGTATTTCTCATGGATTTCTTCATGTCTATTTCTGCAAGACATCTTTAAAACAGAGTTTGGGGGCCAGGCGCCGTGGCTCATGCCAGTAATCCCAGCACTTTGGAAAGCAGAGGTGGATGGATCACTTAAGGCCAGGAGTTGAGACCAGACTGGCCAACATGGTAAAACCCTGTCTCTACTAAGAATACAAAAATTAGCTGGGTGTGATGGTACACGTGCCTGTAATCCCAGCTACTTGGGAGGCTGAGGCAGGAGAATTGCTTGAACCCGGGAGGTGGAGGTTGCAGTGAGCCGAGATTATGCTGCTGCCCTCCAGCCTGGGTGACAAGAGCAAAACTCCGTCTCAAAAAAAATTGAAAACAAAAAATAAATACATAAATAAAACAGAGCTTAGGGTAGTAATGTGTCTGAGTCCTTGCTCTGAAGATGTCTGATTTGGGGTTTTTTTTCTAGGTATAATCTCTTTCCCTCCTCTTCCTCTTCCTCCTTCTCTCCCTTCTCTCTCTCTCTGAGCCTGTAGTATTTTAGTGTTCTGTGGTATCATCCTCACGTTCCTAGTTACGGGACCTCATTGATCCATCCCTGAGGGGTTCAGTGGCCTCGCAATCCACGTCCCCGCCCAGATCTGCAGCCTTCCTCCTGTGACCTGAGCGTCTCCTCCTCACTGTCCCTGTTCCCTCCCCTCCCACCCCCGCGTGCAGGTGGATGTCAGTGCGTGCACGCAGCCACATTTTCTTGCCTGTTCCCATCTCTTTATCCTCCTTGGCTGGTTCCTCTGCTCTGTTCTCTGGCTCAGGAATTTGCTCTCCAGGGTTTTTCATTCTGCTCTTTAGCAGAATGTGTTACTGTTGCTTTCCATCATCAAACTTTTCACTCCCATGGCCTCTGTGTTCTTCTTCCTGATGCATGCCCTCTCCTCTGCCTGGCGCTCCTGGAGGCCGGGCCCCTCTCCCAAGTGCGAATCTGATGGAGGCAGGTCCTTCTTACTGGAACCTCGTGAGAAATGACATGTCCCACCTGTCTCGACGGGTTGTTCTCTGACATTAGAGCAGCTGTAGAGCAGAGAGGGGCAGGGGTGAAGGGCCACGGTGGTGCAACCCACCACTTCCTCCAGCGAGGAGCTGAGAGGAACAGGAAGTGTCGGGACTTTAGGACCCACGCCTCCAGCTGAGGTTTTTAGACGTGATCCAGGGCAGACTGATAGTGAAGCCCCCACGCCCAGCCAGGAGCACCGCCGAGGCCTCCAGCGCACCGAGGGTGAGTGTGCAGAGGACCCGCCATGTCCACGGTGATTTTTGGAGGGAAGCACCTTCCTGCCCTGGCCTGGAGTGACCCTGGTGACCCTGCTCATGGCCCCGGCCCAGGGGGTCTGGCAGGAAGGGGTCTCCAGACCATCTGCTCCACGGTCCCCTTTAAGACCCAGCAAAGGGAAGTGCCTCACACGGGGTGCTGGGAGCGATTGTGACTGAGGGTGGCGCCGGCATGGGAGGACAAGGGACTGTGAGGCCGACGAGGCCAGGAGAAGGCTGGGCCCACAAGCGCCTAGGGGGTGGCTGGGGGGTCCTGGCGCTCCGGGCTGGGCAGGAGGAGGGTTCCTGGGGCCTCCTCTGTGAACCTGCTGCGCCTGCCTGTGTTAGGCCCTCCTGTCTGCCTGCCGCCCCGCCAGGCTACAGTGATTCCATCTCCAGATCAACTCGCAGTGTGTGGTGTGGTTTGTGGTGTGTGGTGTGTAGTGTGGCATGGCGTGCATGTACGTGTGTTCATGTGTGGTTCTTGTGTGTAGCATAGCGTAGTGTGGTGTGTGTGTGTATGTATGGTGTGCGAGTGTGTGTGTGATGTGGTGTGGTGTCTGTTGTATGTACATGTGTGATGCACATGTGTGTAGTGTAGCATGGTGTGGTGTGGCACATGCTCCATGCTCCTCTGGGACCCTCAAGCTTCCCTGCCTCCTCTGTGGGGACCCCTGGGTGAGGTCTTGCTGTAGGGGAGCGGGCGCTGCTGTGCGATTCTAGTCCAGATGTTTCAGCTGGTGACCCTGGCCTCCCCACGACAGGCTCCTGGAGGCCGTTCCCAAGGTCCTGGTGGGAGGGGGATTGAAGCCATGCCCCTGGGTCCCGGGCCCACCTGGTCCCCTTCTCCCAATACTGCACTCTTGGGGCCAGCCCTCCCCACGCATCCTCCGCCCTGTCACCCCTTACACCACCACACCCACACACAATCCCCTCTCCCCCGGATCTGGGGGCCGGGATCCTGCCCTGCTGTCCCCGTCCGTCCATCTGGGGCCCCTCTCCTCTGTCAGTTCCTGGGTGGGGAGAAGGAGGGATGGCACGGCTGCAATGGGGAAGCGGGGGATGGCCTGAGAGCACAGCCTGGGAGTGAGCTGTGGAGACACAGGGGACACTCACTGTCACTCAACTTCCCCGTGACGGTGGCGCGACGCCCACGGGTTTGGGGGCTGAGGCTGGATTCTGGAGGCTTCACAGAAACAAGCTGCTAGAAGCTCTGGGCCGTCCACTGTCACCGCAGCGCTTCACAACTCCACGCCCAGCTCACTGCAGAATCCCCGGGGCCAGCGCCTCACTGAGAGTGGCCTCCAGACTCCACATTTTAGGAAGGAACTCCCACCCCACCCAGTTGACTGCAGAATCCCCGGGTCCCTGCTGGCCTGGCACCCAGTGTTCCCCTTGGTATTCGGGGATGAGTGGGGGAGTCCCTTTGCCGGGAAGAGGTCCCTAGCTGGGCCCCTGCAGGCGGTGGCTGAGCCTTGGCCCCAGGGCCAGTCCCCACCGGGTGTGACATCCTGAGCAGGGCCACAGGGCAGATTCCCCAAATGGCCAGGACCCCTGTGGCCGCCTGACCCCGGAGGGCTGAGGCCCTCGGTGAAGCAGGTGACCGGGCGGGTGTGGGGTTTGGTGTCAGCTCCACAGCATCACTGCCACTCAGCATATGAGTTTCCACTCCCAGCAGTAAATGAACAGACGAGCAACTGAAGGCGCCTCCAGTGCTGGGAGAGGAGACGCTCAGCCACCCAAGGGCCTTTGCCCCAGGGGAATAAATCCGGGCATTTCCTGGTGGGCATGGGCTGGGCTGGAGAAGCTGGGCCTCCTGGCAGGGGCTGGCATGAGATCCAAACACTGCACAGGCAGCTGGACAGTCCTCCCCTGGGCCTCGGGCTTCTCACCTGAACCACCGGGTGGTAACCCCTGCCCCTCAGGCAGCATCAGTGTGACCTGCCTAGTGCACAGTGAGCCTGAGGCAATACGGTCACCACTGGGGGACTCCCTGGGGAAGAGGCCCCCACACTGCAAGGTGCCCACGAAGGGACCACCACCACCCAGGAGATGGGAGGGACCCTGTCTGCACCCTGTCTGGAAGGGACGTGGGGTGAGCGGGCTATTTGGTCCCCTGGGACTCAGTTTCCCTATCTGTGAAACAGGAGGGGTGGTCTGGCCAATTGTGCACACTCCAGCTGTCTCTACAGTCAATCATGTAATTTGAACTCACTTCCCCAGGGCTCCTGCCAGGCCCAGCTCTGTCCACTCCAGCCCAAGCCAGGCCCCATCAGGTACCAGGGCTGTGGGGCATTTGCCTCTGTGGATGGAGCAGCATGGCGCCTGTGGCGGTTCCATGGAACAGGTCCTGTGTGGCCCCCCTTGCTGCACTCTTGTCCTGTGTTAGAGAACCATGGTTCTGCCTGAGGCCATGTCACCGGAGGCTGGCTCCTGTTCCCGGAGGAGAATGCCAGCAGCCACAGGGATCAGTAACACAGGCATTCACCAGTGGGTACAGACCAGGTCGCTGGGAAGCCCCAACTCAGGAGGCTCTGCAGTGGGCGCCTGGCAATTATGGTGATGCGGGTGACACCCACCCCAAGGCGGACCTGGTGCCAGCAATGATCCCTCATATCCTACTTGGCACAAACTGGCACTAACATGGGGCATTGATTAGGTGGTTGCACGCCTCGACTCTGAGCCCATGTGTGTGGAACCCAGGCCCTGAGTGAGCACAGAGGGCCCTGGTGCTATCCTGAGCAGAGGCTCCTGCCCACCCCCTGCCCACCCGGGGCTGCGTGTTCTCTCTGGCCATCCAGGGACCGAGAGTGCAGAAGAGTTAGCCGCAGGGGAACAGCTTCCTGCCTCGCTGATTGGTAAACAGCCTTGCTGGGAACACATGTTGGTGTTAGGAGCGGTGGAGGTTTCTGTGAGTGATGGAAACTCGGGGTAGGGGTTGGGGAGAAAGAGGTGCTGAGAGTCTCAGCAGAGGGCAGAGTCCAGGAGTTCTGGAGCGCAGTTCGGAGCCCATGTGCCGTGCCCAGAGGAGAGGCTGGCAAGCCCATCCCATGGATGGGTGAATGGGTGAGTGACAGTGGTGACAAGCCCACGCCAGCAGGGAGGTCCCACTGCCGTGAAGCAGTGTCCTCAGCAACGTCACGGTGGGAACAAGAAAGCCAGTGGCTTTGGAATCTGGAGGAGCAATTTCAGCACAATGCATCGGCCACCATGAAATTCAGTTTTTTTTTTTTTTTGAGACAGAGTCTCGCTCTGTCGCCCAGACTGGAGTGCAGTGGCCAGATCTCAGCTCACTGCAAGCTCCGCCTCCCGGGTTTACGCCATTCTCCTGCCTCAGCCTCCCGAGTAGCTGGGACTACAGGCGCCCGCCACCTCGCCCGGCTAGTTTTTTGTATTTTTTAGTAGAGACGGTGTTTCACCGTGTTAGCCAGGATGGTCTCGATCTCCTGACCTCGTGATCCGCCCGTCTTGGCCTCCCAAAGTGCTGGGATTACAGGCTTGAGCCACCGCGCCCGGCCGAAATTCAGTTTTTAAAATGTCCTTTTTTCATTTATCACAGAAAGGGTGGAAAATACAAACAGGAATAATGAAAATTGAAAATACTCATAGTGCCACCACCCAGAGAAACACAGAATATTTTGGTACTGTCTCTCTTCCTCTTTCCCACAAATTCACTTTCACCACAAAGCCAAGCTGCCCTGATTAGCCGTTCGCATGTTTTTGTTGCTGTGTGGGACTCCACAGTGCGGGCATCAAAACTGCCAAAGCGTCTTCCAGGTTGATGGCTACACAGGGAATCAAGATATTTTGGCTGAAATCCCTGGTTCTTTCCTAGCGTGACTCGTATGTTTCTTAGGCAGTTTTCTTTCTTCAGTTTTCTTTCTTCTTTTGTGAATTACCTGTTCAGGGTGCCACAGCCTGGAAACATCCTTGAATGGAGTATTTACCTTTTTGTTATTAATTTCTAAGATATCTTTAGAGGGGAAGATTACCAGTTACCTTTTGCACTAGAGAGATATTAGGTATTTTCTCTATGCAATTTGTTATGTACAACATGTGTCATTTTCAGAGTCTGTCTTCTTGTTATTTTCCCCCTTAGCTTTTCTTTTTTTTTTTTTTTTCTTTTGAGACAGAGTTTCACTCTTGCTGCCCAGGCTGGAGCACAGAGGTGTGATCTCAGCTCACTGCACCCTCCGCCTCCCGGGCTCAAGTGATTCTCCTGCCTCAGCCTCCCGAGTAGCTGGGATTACAGGTGCCCGCCGTCAGGCCCAGCTAATTTTTGTATTTTTAGTAGAGACGGGGTTTCACTATGTTGCCCAGGCTGGTCTCAAACTCCTGACCTCAGGTGATCCACCTGCCTCAGCCTCCCAAAGTGCTGGGATTACAGGCGTGAGCCACCACGCCCGGCCTCCCCTTAGCTTTCATGCTGAGGTTTCCTTAGTCTTAGATACCTATTCTTCTATTTCCTTTATTGTTTTATTCCCTAAAACCGAAGTCCTACACATTTGTGGCCATTCTTTTACGTCCACAACAAGAGCGTCCAGGGCCTCAGCCTCACGTTGCCACCCGGGAACAGACAGTCTCCTTCGTGTTAGACGGAAGAGTGGTGTCCCCTGGTCTAAAATGCTGTAAATATCATTGGATTTCCCTTTGACTTGAGGTATTTAGCGGAGTACTTTAGCATTCTTTATTAATATGTGTGTGTGTGCGGGACGGGGTGTCTTGTTTTATTTCATTTGGCCAGAAATTGTGGCCTTTAAAAGTTGTGCTATCAGGCCGGGCGCAGTGGCTCATACCTGTAATCCCTGCACTTTGGGAGGCCGAGGCGGGTGGATCACGACGTCAGGAGTTCAAGACCAGCCTGGCCGATATGGTGAAACTCCATCTCTACTAAAGATACAGAAATTAGCCGGGCCTAGTGGTACGCACTTATAGTCCCAGCTACTCAGGAGGCTGAGGCAGAAGAATTCCTTGAACCTGGGAGGCGGAGGTTGCAATGAGCTGAGATCGCACCACTGCACTCCAGCCTGGGCAACAGAGCGAGATTCCGTCTCAAAAAAAAAAAAAAAAACAACAGTGCTATCAAACTTCACAGATAGTAAAACGAACGGTAGGAACGCATCTCCCTGACCCTTGGGGAAATACACGTTTGCAGTGTTGGAGGGTCAGAGGAGACATGGGCTGGGGGTTCCTGCATCCTCTCCGCTCCGACTTGTTCCGATCTGATTTGACCTGTCTTTGTCCCTGGATTTCCTGGAGCCTCTGTGATCCAAGAAAAGCGTTCCAGCCCGCACCTGAATGGCTCTTCTCTCCAGTTCTTTATCATGTTCCTACGAAGCAGAGATGAGTCCATCTTGATGCTCTGGGTTTTGGCTTAGAAGGTGGATGCCTAGTTTATAATCATCCCTTGAGCCTTCAGTTCCCTCCCACTTCCTCTTCCTTCCAACCTCGTCCCCCACCGGCATCGTCCATCGCTTCCTGTGTACCTCCGAGTCACCTTGATGTGAGCGTGTCTCCTCTAAGAAGCATAAGGTGGGTTTTATTCCCTGACCCCAGCACAGGCAGGAGCAAGCTCTGATGCAAAGTTCTAATGGGTCTGTGGAGCCTCTGGCTTCTCAGGCAGTCTCCTCTTAGGGTTTTACGGGGTTGCAAAAAGGAAGCCTGACCCTGCTGATTCCTCTCCCAGCATAGGCTCTGCCCTCTCTCTGCTGTCTCACTTTAAAGTTTCTTTTCTTTTCTTTTTTTTTTTTTTTGAGACAGAGTCTCGCTTAGTCGCCCAGGCTGGAGTGCAGTGGCGCGATCTCGGCTCACTGCAAGCTCCGCCTCCCGGGTTCCCGCCATTCTCCTGCCTCAGCCTCCCGAGTAGCTGGGACTACAGGCGCCCGCCGCCTCGCCCGGCTAATTTTTTTGCATTTTTAGTAGAGACGGGGTTTCACAGTGTTAGCCAGGATGGTCTCGATCTCCTGACCTTGTGATCCACCCGCCTCGGCCTCCCAAAGTGCTGGGATTACAGGCGTGAGCCACCGCGCCCGGCCTTCTTTTCTTTTTTGAGACAGAGCCTCCTTCTGTCACCCAAGCTGGAGTTCAGTAGTGCCATTAAGCTCACTGCAGCCTCCCCCTCCTGGGCTCCAGTGATCCTCGCGCCTCAGCCTCCCGAGTAGCTAGGACTAGAGATGCATACCACCATGTATGGCTAGCTTATTTTCTATTTTTATTTTTCGTAGAGATATAGGGGTCTCACTATGTTGCCCAGGCTGCTCTCAAACTCCTGGCCTCAAGTGATCCTCCTGCCTTGGCCTCCCAAAACACTGGGATTGCAGGCATCAGCCACCACGCCGGCCTGTTCGTTTCCCGTGTTTGCTCCTGTTCTCCTGTCTTTGACTTCTGTGAAAGGGTGCGTGTGATTTGGCCTGGATCTGCTGCAGGTCTCTTCCGACGCCGCTTTCATGTCTCAGAGCCTGAATGCTCAGAGCTTTGCTCGCCGTGAAGTAGGGTTCATCTGGTGCCCGGGAGGGAAGGGCGCCCGGTCCCCGAGGGGTTCTCCGGGGAAAGATGACCCCATCCCCCGGGTCCCGACCCTCAGCCCCCCGCTTCCCCTGTGCAGGGGACTTGGTGACAGATACCACTTCCTGCAGCTGGGCTGGGGTTGCACCAGCACTTCCCTCTCGGGCAGGGTTGAGGTCAAGGGCGACTCTGATGCAAGGTTCTGAGAGGCCCGTGGGGCTGTGGATTCCTGAGCAGCCTCAGCTTTGGGTTTTGCACCTTAGGTCTTGGTAAGGGGACCCGCCTGCCCTTAGACGTGGGAAGTCCAGGAGCTGGAGGACGAGGAGGGCGCCCGCCCCCAGTGTGGGGCAGCAGGGAGGGCAGCAGGGTCATCAGGCTCCAGGCTGGAGCTCTGGGGCCTGCTCGGGGGGGGGTGCGGGACGGGGGGTTCTGTGCTCTTCCTCCCTGCTTGCCCTGCAGCTCTGTCGGCTTAGCTTCAGGGCACCAGAGGTGACAGTGGCCAGGTACCTGCCTGTTTGCCTGAATGCTGTCCTACATCTGTGCCTTACCCATTCCCGTCCCCCAGGGAGCTGGCACAGGCCCTTCGACCACCTCCAGGCACACGGAGGAAACGGACGCAGAGAGGCCAGATGCGGTCTTGGTTTCTTAGGCCTCAGGTGAGGCCCTGGACCTCCGTGGGCCATCCTGGCTACTGGGTGGAGGGGCTGCCCTGCCCTGTTCTCCCACAGAAGGGAGGCCGGCTGCCAGGCTCAGTGCACTGCCTTACCTCCCGGAGCCGACCTTCGTCCCCAGCTGTTTGTCTGGGCTCAGCCACTGGCATCGGGGGGTGGGGCAGGGCCTGGCTTCTCTTATGCCCCCAGCTCCGAGCCCCCCAGGGCTGTTCATGGAGGAGCAACAGTGGGGAGAGGTTGGCTCCCCGCCCGCCCCCTTGCTGTGGTCATGGTCAGGGCACTGTGGTCTCTGAGCCAATCCTGCTGGAATCAATGTGCACCCCATCTCCCTAGGGGCAGGGGTTTTGCTCAGGGTAACTGGGCTCCAGGTCCATATCTTGCTGCTGCTGGGGGCCTCAATTTCTGAGGGTACAAAGTGTTTGCATGCCGCTGGTCATGACTGTGTTAGGGGCGGAGATGTCAAGTCTGCGGCCCCAGGGAAAGCGTGGAGCTGGGGTGTGGGTCCTTACCAGCCTGGCTGAGGCTGCCGGGGGAAGGCTGCACCCCCTCCCCACTTGGCACAGCTGCGAACTGGGGGTGTCCTGAGGCCAGCTGGACCCTGCACCCTGGGGTGGCTCCAGCATGCACAGGGTCTCCGGTCAGCTGAGGGGTTGGTGGGCACTCATGGCACCGAGGTCTGTCCAGGCGCGGGACTTTGGGGGGGCGCAGATGGAGAGCTGGAACTGGCCTTGGCCTGAACCACAACCCCCAAGGATCAGAGACACAGGGGCTTTCAGACACAGGGTAGGCCCGGTGTGAACCCAAACCACCTCCTCCAGGAAGTTACAGCAGGTGCAGGTTCTGTTTTTGACCCCAGAATGGGAAGGATCAAGGGTTCCCTTTTGACATTTTGGAATTCTGACTGTAATTTTGCTGGGAACCAGGAAACGAGGTCACCTCCAAAACGACAGGACCTTGGGGCTGGTTGGGGCCTCTAAGCTGTGGGATGCTCAGATGGGCCCGGGTGGGTGTTCCGTCGGCCTCAGAGCCCCCGGCACAGGTGCAGGGGTTTTGGGGGATGGAGGGGAACCAGGGCCTGTGGCTGAGGGCACCCAAGCCTCCCCGGCCACAGCACAGCACCCAGCACTGTCTTCAAAGTGAGCAGGCCCTAGTTTGGTGTTCTGCTGGCTTGGGTCTGCCCACTGAACCTTGGGTGACCCTGCCAGCACCACCCGAGGGCAGTGGGTGGGGCAGAAACGCCCCAGGCGCCTGGGAGGCCGCGAGAGGAACCGGCGTTTGCTGGGGGAGGTGTGTTCATCTTTGCTTCTGATAACAGCCCCAGGGTAACAGAAGCGTCTTCCTGCCCACTATGGCAGGAAGGCTCCTGGGTACCCCTTCTCAGAACCTCTCCACCTCTTGGTGCCAGATAAAAGGGTCCCAGCGAGGACCCAACGTTCTCAGGTCCTGGAGGTCAGACCCAGAGGCCCACCCCACCTAGGAAGCCCTAAGACCCCCCAAGGAGCCGACCTAGGGCTGCTTTGGGCACCTCCAGGATGGAGGGAAGGGAGCCCAGGCTGAGGCCTGGTTCTGTCATTTTGCCTCTGGGGCCGAGGGCCTGTGAGTGACCACAGAGCTGCCCCAGCTGTGGATGACTGGGTTAAGGACGGGGTGGGTGTGTATCTGGAAACAAAGGGCAGGAGCCTGGCAGCTGGTGGCTTGGGCAAGTCAGGTGACTTTTTTTCCCCACCTGGCAGGGACCGCAAGGCTCCTGGGCAGGCCTTGCACACAGCCTGGCACTCGTGGGCATCAAGCCAGCTTTCTTTTCCTGGCCCTGTTTCTGCCACAGAGAGACAGGGCAAGCCCGGCTCTGCTCCAAGCACAGGCTCTGCTCACGGAGGACTTGGGGTGCACAGGGGCAGAGTGCACACACCGGGTGTGTGGGGTTGTGGTGTGCGTGTGCGTGCACATTTGCACGTGTGTATGGTATGTGTGTGTGGTGTGTGTGCCTGTGTGGTGTGTGCGTGTGTGTACGTGTGCATGTATATTTGTGTGTGGTGTGTAGTGTCTTGTGGGGAGTACGGTGTGGGTAAGGGGTGTATACATCTCTCTGTGTACATATGTGTGGCGTGACACATACATGTGTATGTGTGGTGTGTGCGTGCATGTGGTGTGTACATGCGGTTAGGCATGCATCTGTATGCGTGTACACGTGCATGTGTGGTGTGTGGTGTGTGGTGTGTGTATTGTCTGCATGTGTGTGTGCCTGTGTTGTGTGTCTCTGCAGGGACCTGCTGCAGCTGTCCTGGGTGCCTGGCTGCTGAGCAGGTGTGCTGCCCGCACTGCTGGGCCCGACCTCCCTCCCTCCCTGGCTATTGGAAGCTGGGCCCAGCGCAGCTGTGCTGGCCTGACTCTAACCCACCCCTGCAGGGGGGACAGGAACCCAGCTCCTTGTCCCAGGCCAGCTGGAGGCGGGCTTTGTGGGTGGTCAGCCCCAGGGGCTGGGCCTGAGACCGTCACCAAAACCCCTTCCCTCCACAGGACATGCTGGGCCTGCGCCCCGCTCTGCTCGCCCTGGTGGGGCTGCTCTCCCTCGGGTGTGGTGAGTTCTGTGTTCCACGGAGGGGACTCCACGCGTGACATTCCGGTCAGGGAGAGCAGGGCCTGCCCTCATGTTCCCACAGATAGAAGTTCCCGGGAGGCTGGGGAAGGATCATGCCCCTGGGGGCAGGTCGGGGACTCAGGCCTCGTCCCCCCACACGCCAGGAAGCTGTGGCTGTGCTGTTTCCCCAGGGCCCCCCTCTGCACCTGGGGGTGGTGGCTGATGCGGGGTCTCCTGGAGGCTGCCTCCCTGTCTCTCTGGGCCTCCTCTGACCCTCCTGCTCTACTCCCCCTTGGGTGCGGGCCTGTGGTCACTCACAGGCCCCCTTGGGTGTGGGCCAGGGCGGCCCAGAGCACCCACTCACCTGCCGGCCTCGTCCCTCAGTCCTCTCTCAGGAGTGCACGAAGTTCAAGGTCAGCAGCTGCCGGGAGTGCATCGAGTCGGGGCCCGGCTGCACCTGGTGCCAGAAGCTGGTAAGTGCCTCCTGGGTCCCTCCCCACCTGCCCAGCTCCTGGGTGGGGGCCCTTTCCTGCCCCTGAAGCCAGTGGCACCCAGAGGACCAACAACTCCATTCCTCTTGGGGGGTCCCCAGACCCTGGCCTCGCCCTCCCCTCAAGGGGCCCCTGAGGTTCTGATGTGTGGTGTATTTGGAAACACACACAGAACACATACTTTTAGTTTTTCTCAGCCATTTCAGAGAGGTTGTAGACATGGAGCCCTTTGTTTCGTAGTACTTCAAGGGAGGTCTTTCTTAAGAACCAGGTTTTCACTTACAAAACCATGTGAGCAAGTGCAGAAACACACGCGCTTCTGGCCGGCATCGCCAGCACGCTTTCCTGTAGAGGCAGCAGGCTCGGGGCCAGCGACGGGACCTACCAAACAGCCCTCATCAGAATCCAGGGGCTTTGCAGGGACAAGGTGGCCGAGAGGAAATGTATTTTGATGTAAATGTGTGAATGTGTTTTGATACATGTATATCTATATTTGATAAATACATGTACCAAAACCAGGAAATTCAGCATTGGTATCTCATTATGATCAAACCGACACACTGTACACATATTTTATTGGTTGTCCCAGTGATGTCTTCGTGAGCATATTTTCCTGGTGGATCTTGTAACTCAGGCTCACTCTGTGCTCAGCCGTCTCAGGCCCCGAACCTCCTAACCCAGGCTCACCCTACACTCAGCCGTCTCAGGCCCCGAACCTCCTAACCCAGGCTCACCCTACACTCAGCCGTCTCAGGCCCCGAACCTCCTAACCCAGGCTCACCCTACACTCAGCCGACTCAGGCCCCGAACCTCCTAACCCAGGCTCACCCTACACTCAGCCGTCTCAGGCCCCGAACCTCCTAACCCAGGCTCACCCTACACTCAGCTGTCTCCTTGGGCTTCTTGAATCTGGACCGGTCCTCAGCTTTCTTTGTCTTTCCTGTCCTTGGGCATTTCCGAGGAGTTCGGGGAGCAGCTTTGTAGCATGACTCGGGGGTCTTGTCTGGAGTTTCCTCTTCCTGGACTCAGGTGCGCTTTGGCAGGAGCCCCTCAGTAACGGTGTCCTAAATGCCCGTGAGAGGCACTGCTGTTGCCCCGTCCCAGTCCTGGTGAGGTCAGTGTGGACGGCTCTGCTGAGATGGCATCCGCCCGGCCTCCCCACCCCGCTGCACAGTCCCCTGTGGGCTGGTGACGTTCTGCTCCCATCAAATCACACGGGCAGGCTCAGCGTCCGCGGATGTCCCCACCTGAAGCCGCCATCACTACAATGGCTGCAGCTGGGTGCAGTGCTGGTCCCTGCCTGCCTCTCACGGCTCCCAACCTGAGGAAGTGTCTCTCCTTCTCCACAGTTTTATTTTGTTCAGTAGTGCATCATCTGTGACTGTCCTTTCTTCCCCGAGATGCCCAAATCCACTGGGTTTGGCTCCGCGTCCTGTCCATGGGTCCCCATCCTATTTTTCTGAGCACTTTCTTGCTTTCTGGAGCAACATGACACCACAGGCCCATCTTCGTGTCCCTTGCCCTAGCCTGGAATCGGATGTTTTTCTGAAGGCTCTGGTTCTTTTCCCTGCGAGTCCGGGTTCCAGCACTGTTGTAGCAGGACAAGCCACAGACAGAATTCCTCAGACACCCAGTTAAAGAAGGAAGGGCTTTATTTGGCCCGGCGCATCGGCAGACTTGCGTCTTAAGAGCCAAGTTCCCCAGAAAAGAAATTCCTGGCCCTTTTAAGGGTTTACAGCTCTAAGGGGTCCACGTGAAAGGGTTGTGATAAATCAAGCAAGCGTGGGGAACGTGACTGGGGGCTACACGCATCAGCTGACAGAACAGAAAGTTTTACAATGCTTTTTCATGCCATGTCTGGAATTTACAGCTAGCACAAGTAGTTTTGGTCAGGGGTTAATATTATTGTTATTATTTTAACCACCAGGGCCAGGAGGTGATGCCAAGGTCCTCTGGCTATTTATCTTACTCCTGTTTCTTTCCAACTTTTCGCTTTCTCCCATCTCTCCTGTCTTATGAACTAGGGAAGGGGAGCGGGAGGAGAAGAAGGGAAGGGCAGCAGGAGAAGTGGTGTCTCATTTCTTACCGTCAGCGGCTTCCTCGTTTCTCAAGTTTGTGGCCCACGGGGAGTGGCTTCGGGGCCTCCAGCCCACGCCACTGCGGCGAGCAGCCCGCAGATGAGAAGCTGGGTGGCTCCTGTCTGTCCTCGGACTGAGCAGGGTGGCCAGGCCCCAGGTGACACCACCTTGCTCAGGTTGGGTTTTTCTCCCTCCCCTTTCTGGAGGTTGTCAGCTCATCTGAAATAAATACCCTCCAGTGAGATTTGTTTGTTTCTGTGTGGGTTACATTTAGGCTTTCTTTTCCTTCTAGCCGGGATGCTTGCTGATGTAGTTTAATTTCTGGAGGACTTTAAAACTTCTGTGGTTTCAAAAGTCAGAGCCATACAAAGAGGCAGCCTGGGGACTGTCGCCCTCCCCTCCCACCTGCCCCCCTGCCCGCGGGACACCAGCCCTGGGGTGGGGGCGGGCTTATCCTCCTGAGCTTCCCTCTGTGAAAGCAAGTAGAGAAACACGTGCGCTTCTGGCCCCGCATCGCCAGCACGCTTTCCCGTAGAGGCAGCAGGCTCGGGGCCAGTGACGGGACCCACCAAACACAGCCCTCCTCAGAATCCAGGGGCTTTGCAGGGACAAGGTGGCTGAGAGGAAAGCACCCGGGGCCCAGGCCTCCCAGGCTCCCCTCCAGCTTCCGTTCTTCTAAACTTTGAGGGGCTTGGCCCAGAACCCTGCCCATGTTCTGGGTTCCTTGGGGTCCTAGGGACTGCCACATTCCTTCGGGACAGAACAACTCCGTTGGACAAAGGTTCTGCTGATGAAGGGCTTGAAGCCCCTGGGCCAGCTGCTGGAGGACGCGGAGGCCTCTCCTCTCGGGTCAGCCTTGGGCTGGAGAGCGGGTCCTGAGTCCTTTCTGCTGCTAGAGGCAGAGGACGAGGGGATACCCCGCCCCCCAGGGCTCTGCTGCGGCCGGGAGCCTTCAGCGAGGGGCTGTCTGGGAGGCCGGAGGAGCTCCCTGTCTCTGTCCACAGGGACTTCTGTCCCAAATTCCAGGTACAGAGGAGGAGGGGACAGGGTGGGTCCTCAGTCCCTGATGGCCAGTCAGCCTCCTGCAGGTCCTGCAGTGTGGCCCCCTCCTGACCCCTGACTCCCCCTCCCCAGAACTTCACAGGGCCAGGGGATCCTGACTCCATTCGCTGTGACACCCGGCCACAGCTGCTCATGAGGGGCTGTCCCGCGGACGACATCATGGACCCCAGGAGCCTCGCCGAAACCCAGGAAGACCACGATGGGGGCCAGACGCAGCTGTCCCCACAAAAAGTGACTCTTTACCTGCGACCAGGTAGGCTTGGTCTCGGTGGGGGTGCCAGGCACCCTCTGTGCTGGTTATTGGCTCTGGCTAGGAGCCTGGCCCTGCTCTGGGGTGTCAGGGCTGCCCAGAAGGGGCATGTGTCCAGGTTGGACGGCTGGGTGGGCCAGTGAAGCTCCAAGGCTGCTGGAAAGCTGAGCTCCTCAGCGCCCTTCCGCTCCGTCCCCAGGTGGAGCTGCCCCAGCCCTCACCATCGGCTCTCTCACAGCCCGACATTCTGCATCTTTTTTTTTTTTTAAAGGGAGACCAAGCCATTTGGAAAACACTATTCCATTACACACTCAGAAGGCCACAGTACTCTTAGAAGAGTAGAGGGTCTGATAAGTCTTGCAGCCAAGAGACCTGAGTCACTGTTTAAATGAGTGTTGTCCAAACTGACTTGACCAGAGCACAGTTTCAGAACACAGTCCCCTGTCAGCACTTTAGAAACGTCCACCTTATCGGTGGCTCACACCTGTAATCCCAGCACTTTGGGAGGCCAAGGCAGTGGATCATTTGAGGTCGGGGGTTTGAGACCAGTCTGGCCAACATGGTGAAACCCCATCTACTAAAAATACAAAAAAAAAAAAGATGAGCCGGGCGTGGTGATGTGCACTTGTAATCTCAGCTGGCAGGAGAATCACTTGAACCCGGGAGGCAGAAGTTGCAGTGAGCCAAGATTGTGCTACTGCACTTTAGCCTGGGCGACAGGGCAAGACTCTGTCTCAAAATGAAAAGGAAGGAAGGAGGGGAGGGGAAGGGGAAGGGGAAGGGGAAGGGGAAAGGGAAGGGGAAGGGGAAGGGAGAGGAGGGGAGGGAAAGGGGAAGGGGAAGAGAGCGCCCTCCTTGCTCCAGGAAGGCGGGTGTGTGGTGGTGCAGCAGATGGGAGAAGAAGGCCTAGTGTGGCCACCAACCTGTGACCTCCCAGGCCACAGTGAGGCCAGGGAAGGAAGGGGAAGCCATCTCCCAGGGAGGGGGTGCAGACAGAGCCGGGGTGACTTTAGAGGAACCAACTGGTGTTGTACAGGCTGGGACTCAGAGCTCTGCCCTCAAGGGAAGCCCAGGTCAGCGGCCACTGAGTTAGCCTTGGGGCAGAGTGGCCCAGGGTGCAGGCGGCCAGGTGAGAGCCAGCAGCAGCCAGGTGAGAGGTGGCTGGGAGACAGTGAGGGAGGGGGCCAAACCAGTGGGGAGGTCCTACACGAGCAGGGGCCAGGTGTCCCTGGGGGCAGCAGCGGACAAAACCCCACCTTGGTGGGGGGATCAGGCCGGCCCCTCATTGCCCCGTGAGCAGGCACAGCCCCTTCGCCTTGGAACCTCCACCTCTGACCTCAAACTCGAGGGCCTGGCCCTGTGGCCCCTGGAGGCAGCTCTGATGTGTTTTCCCCGTGTCCCACCTCACAGTGAGGAACAGGCTGGCAGGGGTGTTGCCTGTGGCCAGAGTTTGTGCAGCTCTGTGGCGCTGGAGGTGTCAGGAAGGATCGTCCTGGAGGGTGGGGGTGCGCCCGAACGGGGGCATCCTTGTGCCGTGGGGAAGGGTCAGGGAGTGGCTGACCACGGCCTGGCATGCATCTCCACTGTGCAGGCGGCAAATGCTGTTGCCTCTGGGGGGGCACAGGTGAGCTCAGGTGGGCACAGGTGAGCTTAGGCAGGCTCAGGTGAGCACCAGGGACAGATCCTACAGCACCCCGGGGCCACAGGCTCCCAGAGCAAGGCGGTAGGATCTGGGAGGGGAACGTCCTCTCACGGGGTCCCGGCCCTACCCCCGCAGCCCGCGGCCCTTCGCTGAGCCTGGCACTCTGGAAGGGAAGGGACGGGGCCCCTTGGTCAGCCACCAAAGGCCTATGTCTGTGCCCTTTGACTGCAGCACAGCCACAACGCTTGTGGGCACATGGTCTTGGCTGCCTCCTCCATGTCGCTGCAGACGCCGCAAGGTCCCCGAAGCCGCACACATTTACTGTCTGCCCTCCGCAGAGAGTGTTTGCTGGTCCCCGGCCCAGAGGCCAAGTGACGCCTCCGAGGGCTAAAAGGCACAGCAGGGCCAGGGCCAGGATCGCCGGGTGTGAATGTGGGTGAGTGTGTGTGTGTGTGTGAGAGTGCATGTGGGTGGGGTGTGTGTGTATGTATGGTGTGTGTTGTGTGTGTGTGTTTAGCATTCTGTGTGGAGTGTGTGTGTATATGTGTGGCACGTGTGTGTATGGGTGTGAGTGCATGTGTGTGTGGTGTGTGTATATGTGTGTGGCATGCATGTGTGTGTGTTTGGTGTATGTGTGTGTGAGTGCGTGTGTGTGCATGTGGTGTATTTGTGTATATGAGCACGTACATGTAGTATGTGTGCTATGTGTCTGGTGTTGTGTATGAGTGTGTGGTGTGTGTGTATGTGTGCATGTGTGGTGTTTGGTATTTGTGGTGTGTGTATGCATATTTGTCTGCGGTGTGTTTGCTGTGTGCGGGTGCTATGTGCGTGTATTTGTGGGTGTGTGTGTGTGCTATGTGTGACTGTGTGTACATGAGGTATATTTGTGTGTGAGTATTGTCTGTGTGCATATATGTGGGTGTGTATGCCATGTGTGACTGTGTGTGCATGTGGTGTATTTATGTGTAGGGGTGTGTGTGTGTTTGTGGGGGGGGCGCACATACCCTTTCTGTCATGGCAGCAGGCATGTTGGGGATGGGGTAGGCCCTGCACTTGTCCCAGGGCTGAAGGCTGGAGGGTTGGGCAGAGGGGACAGGTCTGGTTACCCTCCCTCCTTGCTCAATCATTAACGTGATGTGTGTTTATGGAAAGCTGACTTGTGCTAGGCACGGTTCTGGGAGGCGGGGACACAGGCTGGTTGCGGTGACGCGTAAACACAACCGCAGGTGTGACTGAGATGCAGGCGAGCGGAGTCCAGGGCTGGGATGGAGAAAGGGGCATCCTGGGGACGGCCTGCGTGGGCCTTGCTGGAAAGTGCCAGGTTTGTGTGATGCCTGTCTACGTGGCCGCTGATGAGGGTGCCCGTGAGACTGCAGGCACGGGGCCGGGTTACGTGTGAGCCCAGGTGAGCCACTGGCACTCTCAATGAAAGGTGTCCCCGATGTCACTGACGTCAACTCTATGCACCCCAGGCAAGGGTTTCAGTGTCACTGCGTGGCACGTGCCTGCGTCCTAGAGCCATGTCCTTCCTCTGAAACTGCAGCCTGCCTGGATGTCCTGTGTCTGGTCCTCAGCTCTCCTGCCAGGTGGGGAGAGGAGCGATCAGGAGGATTTAGGGGCTGGAGAAAAGGGTGCCAGTGCACAGCTCGCTCGGGGCCACACGCCCCCAGACACCCTGTGTGAGACGTGAGGTGTGGCTCATGGTGTTCTGTCCCTACCGGCAGGCCAGGCAGCAGAGTTCACCGTGACCTTCCGGCGGGCCAAGGGCTACCCCATCGACCTGTACTACCTGATGGACCTCTCCTACTCCATGCTCGACGACCTCAGGAACGTCAAGAAGCTGGGTGGCGACCTGCTCCAGGCCCTCAACGAGATCACCGAGTCCGGCCGCATTGGTGAGGCTCAGGCGCTGCAGGATGAGACACAGTCCTTTCCCAGACCCTGGCCACTCCTGCCTGTGGCCCACGCACCTCCTCATGCACAGGTCCCCAGGGCAGATTGGGGGGCCCCAGATGCAGGTCCCCTCAGGGCATCCACAGAGCTGCAGTCGGCCTTCCTCCCTGCCAGGAGCCACACCCAGTCCCTGGCTCCCCAAGACTTGTAGACATCGTCCAGTCCTCCACTTCCCCTTCCACCTTCTACTTCCTTTATTTATTTCTCGGTATGTTTAAAAGACAAAAGTCTGACAGTGCCAATTATTAGACATTAAAGACCACAACGCACATAGATGGTACAGCAACAGCACCACTGAAGAAACCACACAGCAAGCTCTGCTGGGCCAGGGGCTCCACTCTCCACCAGCACTGCCTCGCCACAGAGCAAGTCTCCAGCACACGTGTGTGTCAGTCACAGCACATGTCTTCCCCGCCAGGCGTGGCTCCTCCCATCAGCACTCTGCCAACTTCCCTACATGCAGGGATGCACACACGCATGCTTACACACACACACACATGCACACACGCAAATGCATGCTCACAAAAATACACGCTCACACACAAATGGACGCTCATACAAGCAAATACACGCTCACGCATGTGAATGCATGCTCAAACATGCAACACACAAACACAAATGCACATTCACACATGCAAATGCACTCTCACGCATGTGAATGCACGCTCACACACAAATGCATGCTCACACATGCAAATGCACACACACAAATGCATGCTCAAACATGCAAATGCACGCTCACACATGCAAATGCACACTCACACATGAATGTATCCTCACACGCACAAATGGATGCTCACACATGTGAATGCATGCTCACGCAAATACATGCTCACACACACGCATACTCACACAAATGCATGCTCTCACATGTGAATGTATGCTCACACATGAATGTATGCTTACACGCCATTGCATGCTTACACACGCGAATGTATGCTCACGTAAAAATGCACACTCAGACATGCAAATGCATGCTCACACACTTACATGTGCACACACATGCACACACAGACATGCTCACATGCACACTCCTGATCACCCATGTATGTCTTCACTCACATATACAAATCATATGCAAACACACATGTCCACATATGTACCTGGTCACCTATGTGAACTAGGTGTGTCCACACCTGAACATGCTCACATGCATACAGGAATATGTGCACACACAGTTGTGCTACACATGTACACACTCATGTTCACATATGCAGATGGCTGCACACGCACAGATACGCATACGCACATGTCCACATGCCCACACTTATACCTGGTCACACACATACATGCAGGAACTCACATGCATACACTTGTGCTCACACATGTACATGATTGCACACACACACCCACAGACATTCACATGCACGCTTGCACAACACACATGCTCACACACACTCCACATGTGCCATCTTGCTTTCTCCCCTTCCCTGCTAGGACAGAGGAAACAGGCTCGCCCTCGTGCCCCTTTGAAGCTGGCCCTCCCACCTGGGGCCAGCCTGCCGCCTCCCTAGCCCCTCTGTGTGCCCTGCAGGCTTCGGGTCCTTCGTGGACAAGACCGTGCTGCCGTTCGTGAACACACACCCCGATAAGCTGCGAAACCCATGTCCTGACAAGGAGAAAGAGTGCCAGGCCCCGTTTGCCTTCAGGCACGTGCTGAAGTTGACCAGCAACTCCAACCAGTTTCAGAGAGAGGTCGGGAAGCAGCTGATTTCAGGAAACCTGGATGCACCCGAGGGTGGGCTGGACGCCATGATGCAGGTCGCCGCCTGCCTGGTGAGGCCGCTGCCCCTGCTTGGGTCCCCGGCTTCCCCCAGTGTTGGGGGCTCTGTCAGGCACTGTGGGGGAGCAGTGGGGTACCCTGGCTGGCAGGTCATCTAAGGGACTCCAGCCTGGGCCTGGGGAGGGCAGCGCCTCACCCTGCTGCTGCCCATGCAGGAAAGGGCAGGAGGAAGGGAGTGGCCATGGGGGCTTAAAAACCATGCGCAGATTTCATTGTTTGCTGTGAACTAAATTTGTGACCCTGGGCAAATCTTTTGAAGCCTAAACATTTTGCGAGTGGCCAAGGGTAGAACAGGGCCGCTAGGCAGCTGGTCCCGTGGTTCCTGGGGTGGAACCGCCCTCCTCCCTCCAGGCCGGGTGGGCCCTGGCTGCCCAGTGCATGTCTCTCCACGTCCTGCCCACCCAGTCTGTGACTGTGAGCCTAACGGAGCAGCCACGGTCCCTGGGCTGTGTTGAGGCTGCGCACCGTCCTCCTCTCACAACCCACCTTAGCTCTCCAGCTTCCCTGCAGGCCCAGCGTAGACACACTGCTCACGGGTGTGGGGTCACGGCCTAGGACATGCACAGCCCACAAACGCGCCTGCCAGAGGCTGTCCATGGTGGGCTCAAGGCCTGCCAGGCCCCTCGGGCTCGTCTTCCTCTGTGTTGCGCTGGTTCTGCACGTGGTTCACGTGTCTACCAGGGTTTTCCCCCTTGGGGATGGTTTCCTGAGGGTTTGTTCCCAGCTCTGAAGTGCAGGGACCACAACCATGTGACTCTCCTTGCCTTTCCATACGTGCCTGCGCTCCCTGCGCCTCACACACACACGGGGTATTTGAGGGCCCTTGTCTCCTCCTGGGCGTGGCGTCTGGGGGAACACGGCTGGGTCCCTGAGACCCAAGGGAAAGGGGCACCAGCACCAGCCTCCGGGCCACCCCGCCAGCTCTGCGTTGTCTCCTCTGCTCCAGAGGGCCCAGTTTGGGAAACCGAGGCAGGTAACCCCGCCCCCCACGCTTTCCTCTCAGGAGGAAATCGGCTGGCGCAACGTCACACGGCTGCTGGTGTTCGCCACCGATGATGGCTTCCACTTTGCGGGCGACGGGAAGCTGGGTGCCATCCTGACCCCCAATGACGGCCGCTGTCACCTGGAGGACAACATGTACAAGAGGAGCAACGAGTTCGTAAGTCCCCACCCCAGGCACCCAGGCACCGCCTGGCAGGACACCATTGACGGAGGGAACAAGGCGGGGTCTCCACCTTACAGAGCCTCCTTCCAACCCAAGGAGCAGATTCCCGAGGAAACTTCTGGAAGCCCCAAGTGGCAGTGTGGGGTCTCCCAGGACTGGCCTCAGGCCAGGGGAGGGTGGGGTTGGTGGGGGCAGCCAGGCTGAGCCCCGGCCTCGCCCTTGTGGCACTCCCAGGCCCTGTTGGTCTCCAGCCCCACTGCCCCCGCACCTGGGCTGTCAGCGGCTGTGGAGGTACAGTAACCGCCCCCAGGCTACAGCCGCGCCCTGTTGTCCCCGCCGCTGGCCAGAGTCCCATCCTGGAGCATCCGCCTCCTCCTCCTCCTGGCCTCCTCTGTGGTTTCCCTGCTGCCCCTGAGTCCGCCTCCTCCAGTGCGGCCCCTCCCTGTCCCCAGCGCCTGAGCTGGGTGAGGGACTGCGGGGACCATGAGGAAAATGCGGGGAGGGACCCAGGATGCACAGGGTTAGGACGAGCCTGTCTCTGCAGAGGCATTTCAATGGCTCAGAGGGGCCACGACCTCTGGCTGGGATCAGCCGTGGGCCCAGAGGCCACCACCGGTCACAGGGGCTTGTCCTCGCTGGCCATGGTGCAATGCTCTTGCGGCCTGACATCATAGGCTCTGGGGGCGGCAAAGGACTTTAGAGATGCAAAACTCAGGTCCTCTGCCGAAGCCACAGACGGGAGGGACGGCCGTCGGGTCCTGGAACTTGGGTAGCGAGAGCCGCACCTGACCCTCATGGCCTCTGCTGAAACTGAGCGCCTCTCAGTGCGAAAGCAGGTCCACCGTGTGGGGCAGGCTGGGATTCTGCCCCGTGGACATCCCCAGTCCCACGGTGAGACGCCTCAAATGCTGCTCTTGGCTGGACTCTGAAAGCCCAAGTCTATGCACACGTTGCCCAGAGGCCATGGCGGCTCTCTGCACTGCACTCCTGCGCGGCAGCCTCTGCCTCTCCAGCCTTCCCCCGAGAGGGTCCGAAGCACAGGCAGGGCTAAGGCTGAGTGGGGCAGACAGGGGCGGGCACCTGGAAGGCTTGTCTCAGACTCGGGGCCAGCTGAGCAGGACCTCCTTTCTCCAGGACTACCCATCGGTGGGCCAGCTGGCGCACAAGCTGGCCGAAAACAACATCCAGCCCATCTTCGCGGTGACCAGGAAGATGGTGAAGACGTATGAGGTGAGTGCTGTTGGGTCCTGAGCATCTGTTGGGCAGGGGCACGTTTCAGCCGCAGGCCACACCCAGCGCCACTGCAGGTCTGAGTGCCACCTCCACATGCTGGGCACGTGAGGGCCAGCCGGCCCGGGTCACAGATGCCTGTGGGTGAGGAGCCTGAGGCTTCCCGTCCAGGACAGGACACCTGCGTGTCGATAGAAGGAGGAATTCCTCCCTATCCCTGAAACTCAGCTGTGTTAACAGCGTGTCTTGGCATTGGTGATATTTTCTGTTCTTTTCTGGAATATAGCACAATTCTTTATTTTATGGAAACATGCTTATTTTATGCTCACATACATTTGAATATCAACACTCTCCACGAAGATAAAATTACACAAAAACGTTCACAAGCTTGGAGCGTGGGGTGGGATGAGTTTTACAAAGGAAGCACAGCCGATAACCAGCTCTGCTCCTAGAAGCAGAAGCCCCCAATGAAATACGTTCATCCCGAATTTCCACCGCCCGTGCCATGTGTTCAGCCTGGCCTGAGCAGGTTCGTGCGTTCAAGTCGCTCAGGTGCTGTCGGGGTTCCCAAGACCACTCTCAGGGTCAGTGATTTGCTGGAAGGACTTGCAGAGCTCAGGAACTAGTAAACTCACAGTTACGGTTTATTGCGAAGCAAACCCTCCTGGGTGCCAGCCGCTGCCCGAGGTGGGAGGATACAGACAAAAGTCACTAAAGGTCAAAGGTGCACAGGAGAGAAACCAGGCCACCTCCTGAGGGAAACCACCGCTTGTGCACACAGAGAACACACCCTTCTGCCATATGTTGATGGAGACAAGCCTTCCATAAATGCCTCAAATGGGAGGAGCCAAACCAAACAAATGGAGCCCTGGGATTCAGCACTGGCTTTGGATCTTCCCACATAGGCCTCCTGAGTGCTGGGATTCCAGGCATGGCCCCGGGCAGCTCAGGGCTTTTTACCCCCCCTTACCACATATCGCTGACCACACACTCTGGGGACCAAGCGAGAAACTGCATTGAGGACCGTCCCAGCCATTTTGCAGGTGCAGAAGCCCCTGGGGTGAGCCCGGTGCGTGGAGACGCCATGGCACAGGTCCTCAGGGTGAGCCCGGTGCGTGGAGACGCCATGGCACAGGTCCTCAGGGTGAGCCCGGTGCGTGGAGACGCCATGGCACAGGTCCTCAGGGTGAGCCCGGTGCGTGGAGACGCCATGGCACAGGTCCTCAGGGTGAGCCCGGTGCGTGGAGACGCCATGGCACAGGTCCTCAGGGTGAGCCCGGTGCGTGGAGACGCCATGGCACAGGTCCTCAGGGTGAGCCCGGTGCGTGGAGACGCCATGGCACAGGTCCTCAGGGTGAGCCCGGTGCGTGGAGACGCCATGGCACAGGTCCTCAGGGTGAGCCCGGTGCGTGGAGACGCCATGGCACAGGTCCTCAGGGTGAGCCCGGTGCGTGGAGACGCCATGGCACAGGTCCTCAGGGTGAGCCCGGTGCGTGGAGATGCCATGGCACAGGTCTTCAGGGTGAGCCCGGTGCATGGAGATGCCATGGCACAGGTCCTAGCCATGCCGTGTCTGGTCTTCTTGCCCAACAGAAACTCACTGAGATCATCCCGAAGTCAGCGGTGGGGGAGCTGTCTGACGACTCCAGCAATGTGGTCCAGCTCATTAAGAACGCTTACAATGTGAGTCTCCCACACCGCTCAGCCGGGACCCATGGGGTGGCCAGCAACCTCCCCACTGCAGGTCAGCAGGAGGGTGATCTGGGAGGAGAGCCACTGCCCTGTGGGCTGGTTGCAGCCTCCAGGACACCCTGGCCTGGCAGTTCCACGGGGAGCTCCATGTCCTCTCTCATTGATGGTGTGGGCGATGCTCCTTGAAACCCAAGCTCAGGCCCTCTTCATGCAGGACTCTTCTCTGTGGGTCTCTATGGGGAAGGGGGGTGGACACTCTGGTGGTAGACAGGGCACCTGGGGCTGGAGGAGGCCACAGGAAACCCCCACGGTGGACTTGGGCCCTGGGAAGACACCCTGGGGGGTGGAATTCCTCTTGCTCTGTACACCTGTCCTGGGCAAGCCCCAGAGAAGCCCTCACCCACTGAATTTCTTCCTGGTGCATGGCCCAGCTGCACCCTGGGCTGCTCCCCGGGGAAGCCCGGGGCCCTGGTGGGCATAGGTAGGCACAAGTGCACACTAGGCACCGCTCAGGGCCCCAGGCACCAGAGGTCCCAGACTGCTCTGGAAATCTACCCCCCGGTGAGAGATGTTCTCAGAATTCTGGCCTGGATCCTTCTAGGCCAAAGGTCCTGCTGGCTTGAGGGAGCCCAATACGGTAGCGCCTCTGACAAACGCTGGGTCATTGAATTAAACTGAAGGTCTGTGGAGGAGGTGCCATTGGCTTCTTGTAGCCTCCTGTGAGCCCCAAACCCCCAGAGCAGACCCTCCTGGGTACCAGCCACTGCCCGAGGTGTTTCTGTCCTTATACAGAGGATGCAGGCGACACCACCGCCCTGGCCATTATGAACCTGATGCCCCTATGAACCTGTCCCTGTGCCTCCTCTCAATTTCCTTCTGTCTCTCAGTCTTTGTCTCTGTCTTTCTCTGTCTCTCTCTGTCTCTGCCCCATCTGTCTCTGTCTCTGCCCCATCTGTCTCTGTCTCTGCCTCTCTCTGTTTTTCTGCGTCTCTCTGTCTCTGTCTCTGGCTCTGCTCATCTCTGTCTGTCTCTGCCTCTCTGTTTCTCCCCATCTCTCTTATCGCTTGAACAATTTATCCAGCTCCTGCCCTGTGCTAGGTCCTGGGGACTCAAGGCTGAGGAGCAGCAGAAGCTCCCACTTCTGAGGCTCACACCCTGGCTCCATGCTGGTCCCTGTGGTCGGGCTGTTTTGGGGTCAGGACTGTGGCCCCGGCAGCCCCGCCATCCTCGGCACATCCCGCCATTCTCTCCTCTGTGTCATTAGCTGAAACTGGGGACTTGCAGGGAGAGGAGAAGTGGAGACGGGTCTAAACCACTGGGCCAGGCAGGGCCAGGACAGCAGAAAGACTCGCCCCTAAGAGTGGCCGCTCTCTGCCCGCAGAAACTCTCCTCCAGGGTCTTCCTGGATCACAACGCCCTCCCCGACACCCTGAAAGTCACCTATGACTCCTTCTGCAGCAATGGAGTGA
Source organism: Macaca mulatta (assembly GCF_049350105.2). Taxonomy (NCBI): domain Eukaryota; kingdom Metazoa; phylum Chordata; class Mammalia; order Primates; family Cercopithecidae; genus Macaca; species Macaca mulatta. Next base: position 2,626,930 of record NC_133408.1, read on the forward strand.
CCCTCAAGGACCAGTCCAGAGGTGACTGTGACGGCGTGCAGATCAATGTCCCGGTGAGCCTGACCACAAGAGTCCCTATCCCAGCACACGGAGGGGCTCCGGGGACAGCCAGAAGGAGCCAAGGTCCCCATCCCAGCACTCTGACGGGGGCAAGGAGGGGCACACAGGCATCAGATGCTGTCTGGGGGCAGGCGGCATCCACTGGCAGGTCCCCGTTTCCTTCCTTCACCCCCTCTCTGCTGAGGCCAGACACTTTCCTTGTGGAGCTGGTGTCATGAATGTCAGCGAGAGGGCGCCGAGAGGGTGCTTCACACACGCCTTGGCCCAAGAGTCCTACTCATCAACCTGGAACCCCAAATCCCTGGGTCAGGCCAGTGTAGACTGAGGGATGGAGTGATGGCTGCACCCCCTGGGGGCAGACACCGGACGCGCAGAACAGGCACAAATGGCAAACCGGGTTGGGTTCATTCTCATGATTTTCTGCGTGTTTCATTTTGTTTTTTGACAGACACATTAAGGCATGGGCCACACAGGTGATTAGAAATGGACACTGAGTTCCTTCCCTAATCTTTCAGGTTGAAGTTTATTATCCAATCATTTGTTTTTTGTTTTTGTTTTTGTTTTGCTAGCTGCGAACTAATATTCAGTAAGACACTTGCTTTCATTGCACTTTTTTAATATGACTTTGGAATTCCTTCAAACACGTTTCTCCCTAAATGTTGCCCGTGGATTTTTTTTTTTTTTTTTTTTTTTTTTTTTTGTGAGATGGAGTCTCACTCTGTCGCCCAGGCTGGAGTGCAGTGGCGCCATCTCGGCTCACTACAATCCAAGTGATTCTCCTGATTCAGCCGCGTGAGTAGCTGGGACTATAGGCGTACGCCACCACACCCAGCGACTTTTTGTATTTTTAGTAGAGACAGACTTTCACCATGTTGGTCAGGCTGGTCTCGAACTCCTGACCTCAGGTGATCTGCCCGCCTTAGCCTACAACAGTGCTGGGATTACAGGCGTGAGCTCCGGCGCCTGGCCTGCCTGTGGCTTCTCACCAGAACATTCCCTCATGCTGGGTGGTCTGAGTGGGAGTGTGCTCAGCTTATCTTGATTTGCTGTCTGCGTGTCACATGTCTCTGCCGATGTGCGGCCTGGGAGATCCTGGTGCCGGTCAGAGCGGGAGTACGGGCAGAGCACCTCCTTGCCAGCTGACTTTGGCTTCTCGGATCTGAGCATCAGCTCTTCCCTGCTCCCAGTCATCCCCTCCTCCCCACGCTGAACCCCCCACGACCCCTGCAGAGGCCGGCAGGCGAGGGCTGGAAGCCGGGCTGTGACCCTGGCCGCCGAAGGTCCCCACCTGAGCCCAGCACTGCCCTGCAGGTCACCTTCCGGGTGAAGGTCACGGCCACAGAGTGTATCCAGGAGCAGTCGTTTGTCATCCGGGCACTGGGCTTCACGGACACAGTGACCGTACGGGTCCTTCCCCAGTGTGAGTGCCGGTGCCGGGACCAGAGCAGAGACCGCAGCTTCTGCCATGGCAAGGGCTTCTTGGAGTGTGGCATCTGCAGGTGAGGCAGGCACAGGTCCCCGTGAAGCCTCCCCCAGCCCCACCCCACAGGGCAGGTGTCTGCAGGTGAGGCGGGCACAGGTCCCCACCCCACAGGGCAGGTGTCTGCAGGTGAGGTGGGCCCTGGTCCCCACCCCACAGGGCAGGTGTCTGCAGGTGAGGTGGGCCCTGGTCCCTGTGAATGCTCCCCCAGTCCCACCCCACAGGGCAGGTGTCTGCAGGTGAGGCGGGCACAGGTCCCCGTGAAGCATCCCCCAGTCCCACCCCACAGGGCAGGTGTCTGCAGGTGAGGCGGGCACAGGTCCCCGTGAAGCCTCCCCCAGCCCCACCCCACAGGGCAGGTGTCTGCAGGTGAGGCGGGCACAGGTCCCCGTGAAGCCTCCCCCAGCCCCACCCCACAGGGCAGGTGTCTGCAGGTGAGGCGGGCACAGGTCCCCACCCCACAGGGCAGGTGTCTGCAGGTGAGGTGGGCCCTGGTCCCCACCCCACAGGGCAGGTGTCTGCAGGTGAGGTGGGCCCTGGTCCCTGTGAATGCTCCCCCAGTCCCACCCCACAGGGCAGGTGTCTGCAGGTGAGGCGGGCACAGGTCCCCGTGAAGCATCCCCCAGTCCCACCCCACAGGGCAGGTGTCTGCAGGTGAGGCGGGCACAGGTCCCCGTGAAGCCTCCCCCAGCCCCACCCCACAGGGCAGGTGTCTGCAGGTGAGGCGGGCACAGGTCCCCGTGAAGCCTCCCCCAGCCCCACCCCACAGGGCAGGTGTCTGCAGGTGAGGCGGGCACAGGTCCCCGTGAAGCCTCCCTCAGCCCCACCCCACAGGGCAGGTGTCTGCAGGTGAGGCGGGCACAGGTCCCCACCCCACAGGGCAGGTGTCTGCAGGTGAGGTGGGCCCTGGTCCCTGTGAATGCTCCCCCAGTCCCACCCCACAGGGCAGGTGTCTGCAGGTGAGGCGGGCACAGGTCCCCGTGAAGCCTCCCCCAGCCCCACCCCACAGGGCAGGTGTCTGCAGGTGAGGTGGGTGCAGGTTCCCATGAAGCCTCCCCCAGCCCCACCCCACAGGGCAGGTGTAAGCAGGTAAGGTGGGCGCAGGTGGCTCCATCCCCACCCCCACTCCACAGATCGGGCGTCCTGGGGGCCCCCTTCTGCAGGAGGTGGGGAGATTTGGGATTGGAACCCAGAAACCCTCGGCAAGCCCTCCCCCGTGCTCCTGAGCCAGGGCACCAGCGATGCCAGCCTGTACTCTACACTCTCTGGCCATGGAGGACCCAAGGCAGGGGACTGGTGGGCAGGAGGACCCCCTCACCAGAGGATAGAGGCCCATGTCAGGGGCACAAGGAGTCCCCACTGGGCGTGCCCATGGCCTTGAGTAGGTCACTTTCTCTGCCTGACCTTCCTTGACCCTCGGAGCTGGCTTCTTTCTGTCCTTGGGGACCCAAGGCTATCAGGCTGGCAGCCCTGGGGCATGAGAGGCCAGAGAGCCTCCTGGGACAGGTGACTGCTTCTGGCAGCCTGGGCCCCATAGGCCTCCCTTCGGGAGTGCACACCCCCTGCCAGGCGTGGGCACCCCACCTCAGGGAGAAGCTGGGGACAGGTGGACCCAGCGGGGAGGTTCACACGGCATTCAGCCAGGAAGCTTACCCTGGGGCTGGATGGCTCTCCCCCTTTCCTTGCCTGCCTGGCGGAGCTGCTGGGCTGACCTCCCAGGGCTCTGCCCCGTTTGCTCTGGCCACCTCCTCCCCTCTCCAGACTGCTGTGCCAGTCCACGCCCCGGTGGCAGTGGACCTGCAGGTCCCTGCTGCCCCCAGCCTCCTCCCATTTCTCAGGACAGTGATGGTCTCTGTGGTCTTGGTAGTCTCTGGCTGTCCCCGTGCCTCAGTGCCCACCCTGCCCACTATCCTGGGTGTGCAGTCCTGGGGCGGCCTCTTCACGGGACTGTAGGGGTGACTCAGTCGAAACACTTGGCAGGTGTCGCGGGGTGCCCTGCCACAGGTAATCAGACGCTCGGTCCTGTGGCTTCCTCCTCTGGGGAGCAAGACAGCCCATGGCAGGGCCGTCCCTGAGGATGCCTCAGGGGCTCCTGTCTGCCCGCGTCTTGGTGACAGCTTCCACATCTGACAAAACCACTTGTCCCTGAGTTCTCCCACAACCTGGCCGGTCAGTGCACAAACGCAGGCGGCAGCTGGCTGGAGAGAGGGCGGGGCTGTGGCAGGTGGCAGTGCCAAGTCCCCGTTGGCCACCACGTGGGGCATGCAGGAGCAGACACCAGCCACTCACAGGGCACCGGTGTCGCAGCACAGGCCATGTGCATGGCAGCAACACAGCTGCACAGTGAGCCTGCCGAGCCGCTGCATGCTCAGGCCGAGGCCAGGTGTCTGCTTTCCCCTCGGGACATCCTGGGGAGGGAGCCCAGGGCCCCCGCACGTTTTGAGCACATTTAGTACATGGCAGGTCCTCAGTAGGCCTCGAGGAAGGCACAGAGAGTGTGCCATAGGGGTGTTCTCCACCAAGGGCAAGGGGCCTGGAGGACGGGGCGGCCGTCTCACATCACTGTGGGGAGCCTGACCTTGGAGCTCCTCCTGTCCCCAGGTGTGACACTGGCTACATTGGGAAAACCTGTGAGTGCCAGACGCAGGGCCGGAGCAGCCAGGAGCTGGAAGGAAGCTGCCGGAAGGACAACAACTCCGTCATCTGCTCAGGGCTGGGGGACTGCGTCTGCGGGCAGTGTCTGTGCCACACCAGCGACGTCCCCGGCAAGCTGATATACGGGCAGTACTGCGAGTGTGACACCGTCAACTGTGAGCGCTACAACGGCCAGGTCTGCGGCGGCCCGGGTGAGCCCGTGGGTCCCTGCTGGACAACAGCCGTCCTGCGGCACAGACTCGGCGTTGGGGGGTGCATTCTGGAACACGCAACGAGTGGAACAAAAAGGGGGGATCCTGAGGACAGACAGCGCAAGTCTCGCCCGGCCACTGGGCGTCAGCAGGAACTTGGACGACCCTGCACCCCGCCCTGCCTCAGTTTCTGTCTCCATGAGGGCAAGGGGTCCTTGTGGGGAGGGTCCACAGGAGGAACGATCACAGCCCTACCGAGGTCCCATTCATAGCAGGGCAGGGGCAGGCCCAGACTGGCCAGGAGGTGGCCACGTGGCTGACAGGGGCTGGAAGGCCTGGCTAGTGGCCCGGTGCCTTTTGCTCAGGCACATCCCCCAAGCTGGAGGAGGCAGGTGGGCCGGAGGGAGCGACAGCAGTGGGGTTTCGGGCGGGTCTCGGTCCCCAGGCCAAGCAGGAGCTTAGTCGTGCTGCCCCCGTCTTCCAGCAAGGGGGCTTTGCTTCTGCGGGAAGTGCCGCTGCCTCCAGGGCTTCGAAGGCTCAGCGTGCCAGTGCGAGAGGACCACCGAGGGCTGCCTGAACGCACGGCGCGTCGAGTGCAGCGGCCGTGGCCGGTGCCGCTGCAACGTGTGTGAGTGCGAAAGGAATTACCAGCCTCCTTTGTGCCAGGAGTGCCCCGGCTGCCCCTCGCCCTGCGGCGAGCACATGTGAGTGCAGGTGGAGCAGGCAGGGTGGGCAGGGATCCCTGCTCCCCAGCCACCTCTCCAGCAGCCGGGCTCACTCAGGGTCCCCAGTGAGCACCTCTGCACCTCAGGGTTCTCTGCGGGCGCATTTGGACTGAGGAGCCCTCAGCGGCCGCTGCACCCCTGTGCCCCCCTCCCTCCTGTGCGCACCTGCCATGGGCCCTGGGATCAGGCTCCCAGTTCACCCACTGCACCCCGCATCTGCCCCACTCGGGCCCCCTCCTTGGCCTGAGGACACCCCAACCCCACCTGCCCCACCTGGTGGACACACACCCAAGCCCAAGCCCCCGATGCCTGAGCCCCCGCACGCCCTGGCACCCACGCTCACGCCTGGCTCCCCACAGCTCCTGTGCTGAGTGCCTGAAGTTCGACAAAGGCCCTTTCGGGAAGAACTGCAGTGCGGCGTGTCGGCGCCTACAGCTGTCGAACAACCCCGTGAAGGGCAGGACCTGCAAGGAGAGGGACTCAGAGGGCTGCTGGGTGACGTACATGCTGGAGCAGCAGGACGGGTGGGATCACTACATCATCTATGTGGATGAGAGCCGAGGTGAGGCCACTGGGGTGCAGCGGGGACCGGCTCCAGAGCTCCGACTGCGGGGTCTCTGCAGAGGCGAGGGTGGTGCAGAAGCAGGGTCTCACCTCCAGTGGTGTGGGCCTAGCAGGGTGGGTGAGCCATGCGGGATGCCCTTGGTGGCATTGCAAGGAGGCCAGAGGCCAGTTCCCCCAACCCCGAGCAGCCTCCCTTTTCCATCCCCTCCTCACCTGACCCCGCATCAAGCTGGGCAGCAGATGGCCTGTTCCCTGGGGCACCGCTGCTCCACACCGGGCAGGCCCACCAGCATGCCACACTGCCCGGGCCAGGTCATCTCCCACTGGATGCCTCATGGGGCCAGGCTTGGAGTTGCAGGTCCCTAGGGGTGGCCTGAGGTCAGGCTGCTGAGTGAAGCTCCCCTGAGGGGATTGAAAGATCCTGGTGCTCGGCTTTCAGCCCTGGAAGGGCCCAGGGGCACCAGGCACTGCCATCCCCCAACACTCTCTGCTCGTCACTCATTTGGCTCCAGTCGGAACCAGGCCCAGCCCCACGGTGACCTTGGCGGCACTGACCCTGTCTTTTCAGGTCTCATGTTCCACAGGCTCCCGAGAGGCAGAGGGGCTGGGACTGGGGGGCCGCTGGCGGACTCCATCAGGCATGGCCAGCAGCCAGCCAGAACTCTTGCAGGACTGAGACCTGGGAGCTCCTCCCTCCCCAGGAGGGGACCCAAGGCAGGCAGTGGGGTGCTCTGAGCCCAGTGCTCTGACATGCCTGGAGCTCACAACCCACACGTGGGCCTGGGGCTGCAGACCCCCGTCTGCCAGGGCAGGAACCCCTGCAGGCCACTTTGAGGGACAGACCTGGGTCATGTCTGGTTTGTGCAATCCCGGTCAAGTCACTTCACCTTTGAGGACAGGTGAAGGAAGGCAGACCCCCCCACCAGGAAAGACAGGATGGCAGGAGGGGGCCCGGGGAGTGAGGGTGCGGGTCAGGATGGCAGGAGGGGCACAGGGAGTGAGGGTACGGGTCAGGATGGCAGGAGGGGCACAGGGAGTGAGGGTACGGGTCAGGATGGCAGGAGGGGCATGCGGAGTGAGGGTGCGGGTTAGGATGGCAGGAGGGGGCACGGGGAATGAGGGTGCGGGTTAGGATGGCAGGAGGGGGCACGGGGAGTGAGGGTGCGGGTCGAGATGGCAAGAGGGGACCCGGGGAGTGAGGGTGCGGGTCGGGACGGCAGGAGGGGGCCCGAGGAGTGAGGGTGCGGGTCGGGACGGCAGGAGGGGGCCCGAGGAGTGAGGGTGCAGGTCAGGCCAGGGACTGCCTGTCTGTCCCAGGGTCAGCAGCTGTGGGCCTGGTCCACTATGGCCACAGTCCCCATGCTCAGGAGGTGAGCACAGCTGCTGCGGGAACCAGGACCTCACGCTGCTTATCCTGGTAGCGGCCTCACCTGCTGAGCTCAGATCTGGGCCTGTCCTTGACGACCATAAATCACCTTCGCAGTAGGGGGAGAGAACGCCAGCAGGGACCCTGAGCCTTATTCTGAACTCTGATGTAGAACAGTGGGGTCCCTCACACTGTCTCCTACCTCCCAGTATTAGCGCTCTGCCCTGGCTGCCCAGTACCCTGGCCCTGCCTTCTTCTCTGTGAGCAGGGGTGGTGGCAGTGGCCCTTAGATTTCATTTGGAACCATGGGGCCTGGCATTGAATCCGGCAGGGGCTCGGCCAGGTTCTCACTGACCCCTGGCCGTGGTGATGGACGGTAAGCCAGGGCCCTGGGAACCTCCGTCTCTCTAAGTGCTGTGTTGTGCGGTGACCTCGGACCTGTGGGCACACACGGCCCAGTGAGATGGGGCTGGACTGATGCTCGGTGCGCTGCTTCTTCCTAGAGTGCGTGGCGGGCCCCAACATCGCTGCCATCGTCGGGGGCACTGTGGCAGGCATCGTGCTGATCGGCGTCCTCCTGCTGGTCATCTGGAAGGCCCTGACCCACCTGAGCGACCTCCGGGAGTACAGGCGTTTTGAGAAGGAGAAGCTCAAGTCTCAGTGGAACAACGTAAGCTGCCATCCTCCGGGGTCCCACGCAGAGGGGTGTGTACGTCCCACACTCTGCGACCTCCTGCTGCGGGAGGCCATGGACACCCACGCATGGCTGCACCTCGGCCTCCCCGGGCAGCTTGTCCTCTGGGCATCCGCCGCTGTGGGTGAGCTTGGCCGCCGGTGCTGGGACCCTGGGAGGGCTGCCCCACCTCCAGCTCTTCCTCAAAGCGACGGCTTCCATGCGGGGAGTATCTTCAGGTATAAAGATTCTGCTCTGAAAACCTCCCACACTCACAAGCCTGTTTGCATTTCCCACCAGGATAATCCCCTTTTCAAGAGTGCCACCACGACGGTCATGAACCCCAAGTTTGCTGAGAGTTAGGAGCACTTGGTGAAGACAAGGCCATCGGGCCCACCACGTCTGCCCCGTCACGCGGCCGAGACATGGCTTGCAACAGCTCTCGAGGATGTCACCAATTAACCAGAAATCCAGTTATTTTCTGCCCTCAAAATGACAGCCATGGCCAGCCAGGTGCTTCGAGGGGCTCATCAGGGGGGACAGCCCTGCTCTGACCTGCACAGTCCTTGCATGGAGATGTGAGAAGGGAGGGCTTGAGGCTGCTGAGGTGAGGAGTGTGTCTCCTGTGCAAGTCAGGACAGTCTGGTTAAAGGTGGTGCCAATTTATTTACGTTTAAACTTGTCAGGGTATAAAATGACATCCCATTCATTAAATTGTTAATCAATCATGTGTATAGAAAAAAAATAAAACTTCAACACAGGCTGTCCATGGAAACTGGCCACTGTGTCTGCTGTGTTCCCCCGACTGGCAAGGTGGCCAGGTGCACGGGGGCCCTGTCCTGCCTGCTGACCTTGGCCACACAGGCTGGCTTCAGACCATGGGCAGATTCTGTTTGCCCCTTTTCCTTCCTCACCTGCTGGTCTGTACAGAGCCCCATCCTGAGCCCCGTCCCAAATCCTAGGGCATTTCCAGAAATGGTGTGGTGGCCCCATCAAGGAGGCACCTGTGGCAGAGCCTGGCCAGGGCAGAAGCAAAGCAGGAAAGTGAGTGTCTGTCTGCCCTCCCGTCCAGCGGTCTACACCTCCCCTCCAGCGGTCTACACCTCCCCTCCAGCCGTCTACACCTCCCCTCCGGCCGTCTACGCCTCCCCTCCGGCCGTCTACGCCTCCCCTCCGGCCGTCTACGCCTCCTCTCCGGCCGTCTACACCTCCTCCTCCACCCATCTACACCTCCTTTCCAGCTGTATATACCTCCTCTCCAGCTATCTACACCTCCCCTCTGGCTGTGTCTACATCTCCCCTACAGCTATGTCTACACCTCCCCTCCGGCTGTGTCTATACCTCTCCTCCAGCTGTCTATACCTCCCTTCCAACTATGTCTACACCTCCCCTCTGGCTGTATCTACACTTCCCCTCCAGCTGTGCCTATACCTTCCATCCTTCCAGCTGTCTGAACCTTCCCTCCAGCCATCTACACCTCCCCTCTAGCTGTCTACACCTCCCCTCCAGCCATCTACACCTCCCCTCTGACTGCCTACACTTCCCCTCCAGCTGTGTCTACACCTTCCCTTCAGTCATCTACTCCTTCCCTCCAGCTGTCTACATCTCCCCCAGCAAGCTGTCTACACCTCTCCTCCAACTGTGTCTACACCTGCACTCTGGCTGTCTACAGAGCCCCCTCTGCCTCCCACTGGGGTACTCAGAGGGGAGGGAGCCAGTACCGCTTTAGGGGAAGTGTAGAAACAACCCTGGGCTGTGCTAAAGCTGCTCACAGCCCCAGAGCAGAATTCAGCACCAAGCTCCACACAGACCCTGCCTGAGAGCTCTGGACACAAGCAGGCTGCCGGCCACGGCTGCAGTTGGTGAACGTCTCGGTGTTAGCACAGGAAGGCCCTTGTCCTGGGAAACCCCTCAGTTTGTCTGGGCAAGCCACACAACTGGCCACACTGCCAGGGCCACTGCAGACCTGCAAATGGGCACATGTGGTCAGCATCTGCTTTAGGTCCCCTACTTTAAAATTCTAACTGTGGCCAGACACGGTGGTTCACACCTGTAATCCCAGCACTTTGGGAGGCCAAGGTGGGAGGATTGGTTGAGCTTAGCAGTTCGAGGTCAGCCTGGAACCTGAGGCTGTTAAGTTAGCAGCTGCTGACTTAACAAGAGTCACACGGCACACCTGGTGACCCAGCTGTGAACATTGAGACTTCATCTCTACTAAACATTAAACAAAATTGGTAGTGTGGTGGCATGTACCTGTAGTTCCAGCTACTCGGGAGGCTGAGTTAGGAGGACGGCTTAGGCCTGGGAGTTGGGGGTTGCAGTGAGCTGTGATTGCACCACTGCCCTCCAGCCTGGGTGACAGAGAAAGATCCTAGCTTAAAAAAAAAAAAGCAAACAAACAAACAAAAAACAAGCTTCTAACTGCGTGATAACCTTTTACTGCACATGCCTGGGAGCCTTTACCTGGGCAGGTGGGAGGAGCTAGAAATGGCCAGATGCTCCATCACTGCCCACTTCCCAGCTCAGGTGACCTCTACCCAGCCTGCGCCTGGGGCTTTAAATGCACCTTCCCTGCTGGAGAAGGGCTGCCGTGGCTGGTGTTCAGTGTTCCTTGGGGAGGCTGCTGTGTAGCCAAGGTGGAGACCCGCTGGCCTCGAGCCTCAGTTCCCCAAGGCTGGCCTGGGCAGCAGAACAAGCCTTATCTAGGAGCCTGTCAGAGACGCATTCTCAGCCTGGCCCCAGACCAGCTAGTCAGCGGCGCTCTGGGTGGGCCCAACAATCTGGGCTTTGTGGGTCTTCCAGGGATACCAATGCACGCTGTAGATTGGGCAAAGCTAGGAGATGGAGATCAAATTGTTGACACTGACTGGGCGCAGTGGCTCACACCTGTAATCCCAGCACTTTGGGAGGCTAAGGTGAGCAGATCAGGAGGTCAGGAGATCAAGACTACCCTGGCCAACATGGTGAAACCCCATCTGCACTAAAAACATAAAAATTAGCTGGGCACGGCGGCGCATGCCTGTAATCCCAGCTACTCGGGAGGCTGAGGCAGGAGAATCGCTTGAACCCGGGAGGCAGAGGTTGTGGTGAGCTGAGACTGCACCACTGCACTCCAACCTGGACAACAAAGCTAGATTCTATCTCAAAAAAAAAAAAAAAATTGTCGACATCAAGGAATGGTCAACAGGGGTGTGTGCAGTGTGGTGATGCCCTCTCAGGAAGGAGGGATGGGGGAGGGTGACCCCAGGTGACCAGGCAACCAGAGGGCCTGGCCTGGAGCACGTCCGGCCGAGATCAGATACCAGCCCTGCATGAAACCCTCCTCACAGTGTTACTGAGAATTCCGTCAGGCTTTGGGCAGAATTGGAGCTGGGCACTGACCAGGGTGTGGCAGGCACCATCACCCGCCTCACTGCAGCTGCTAACTTAACAAGAATCACCCGGCACATGGACCACCTGCTCCCCTGTTCCTGGAGGTGGAATCTCTGAGCCTGGACTTTGTAAGCAAAGAATTGCTTAAGGTGTTTTCCACACCCCGAATCCCAGCAAAACAGCCGACGCCAACTGGTCTGAAGGCCCCCACCAAGGAACCGACTCAGCTCAGGAATGTGCTTTCTTCATCCCCCATCCCGTGATTTCACCCCTCATGCTCACCTCCCCATCAGTGATCCCCATGCTTCAGACCCCATCACCTGCCCAGATCCCTGAAAAACACCATCCCCAAGCCCCTCAGTAGGCGGGTTTGAGGTTTCCTCCCATCTCCTCTCTTGGCTGCCCCATGCGTCTTAGACTTTCTCTGCGGCAACTCCCTCTGTTTCGGTGGGTTGGTATATCACCGCGCAGTGGGCAATAGGCCCTGAGCCAGGGTCCTAGGACACACGTGCCCCTGCTCGAGATCCATCTTGGTGATTGCAGCAAGGGCCTGGATTACCCCCCCCGATGTGCCTCTAGCAAGACAAACTGTCAGATGCCTCAATCCATTCTGTGGTTTTTCTGACATCTTCCTGCCAGTTTTCAGGTCTTTTTGACATTCCAACCTTGTTCCAGGCAACTGAGGGGAGCTCCTGAGACATGGGAAAGAAGCACGGACTCCAGGGGTGAGCCCCCAGTCCACGTCCAGCTCTCCTTCTTACTGGCTGCCTGACCTGGAACAAGCTGTGTTTTGTCTTGTCAAAAGTACAGGTGGAGGGATCACTAAAGCCTGGCCCTGGGAGGATGCAGAGAGGCTGGCACAGGAAGTGCTTTGAGAATCGTAACTGCTTGCAAGGGATAGGCAACCGGAACTGTCTGTGCCTTGGTCAAGGACAAATTCCTGAGCACAAGAGACCCCGCATGGCACAGACCAGCTCTGAAGCCGTGAAGCTGCCGACCGTGTGCAGTCCTCCCACATACCAGGAGTGCAGGTTCCGCATCATTGCTTGGTCCCGTCATGGGACATGGGCTCTGGCCTGTGAGCACAGCCCTCTCTCCCTCCCTCGATGCCTCACCCCAGACCCTGCTGACTGCTGCCTGTCCAAGGGCTCCCACAGACCCAGGCTCCACACTGTCTAGCCCCTTCCAAAGTGAGTCCAAAGTCTGGGACCTTCAGGTGCTCTCCTTGTTCTCCCCAGTGTTAAGCATCTGGTGGTTTAATGTGCTGCCAGAAGGTTCACTCTTTCTATGCAGCCTCTCTGGAAGTAACTCTTTCACCCACTAAGGAATGTACTCATAATGACCAAAAAAGCAAAAATCCAACTGCACAGACACTTAACCACCAAATAAAAACTCTGGTGGAAATCCCCAGCAGGTGACTCCAATATGCACAATTGGGTGGGGGCCCTGGAATTTCCCCTTTCTGGCCCCAGCCCACTGTGGCTATCTGTGCCTGTGGACAGTCTTTTCCATGGCTCTGGGGCTCAGCTGTCATTTCTCCTAAGTTGGTACCATTGTGATTCTATCAGTTTAATTCTGTAACCATCTTTCTTCATGGAAAGACATATGCACTTTTAATTCCAGACTGCTCTAAGTAATCATTCTGTTTCTCTAAAGAATCATTATGGTTGTACTGGCCGGGGGCAGTGGCTCAAGCCTGTAATCCCAGCACTTTGGGAGGCCGAGACGGGGGGATCACGAGGTCAGAAGATCGAGACCATCCTGGCTAACACCGTGAAACCCCGTCTCTACTAAAAAATACAAAAAAAAACTAGCCGGGCGTGGTGGCGGGCGCCTGTAGTCCCAGCTACTCCAGAGGCTGAGGTAGGAGAATGGCCTAAAACCGGGGAGGCGGAGCTTGCAGTGAGCTGAGATCCGGCCACTGCACTCCAGCCTGGGCAACAGAGCAAGACTCCGTCTCAAAAAAAAAAAGAATCATTATGGTTGTACTTCCTGTACAATGTGCCGTTGGGTCATTCCTCTGAGCTTGAAGCTCTTTGACAATTGAATATGTATCTTTGGATTCCAAACATGTTAAATTACACAATGCCCCCCATTTCCTCTTTTTAAATCTTGACTTCTATGCGGTTAAAACAGGAACTTGGGTTATACCACGTATTTTTTGAACTTCTGCATTGTTAAATTGTCCCAAAACTTAGCTATATTTTAAAATGCCATTGTGGATGGCACTGTTTAAAATGTGGTGGTATTCACTGAGTTTCGGTTAATGTTTACATGTCCCTACATGTTTAATGTCCTTCAAATACCATTAAATTAGCTTTGTGTGGTTGTATTGTTAGGATGGAAAAAAAAAGTTGCTTCAGGGGCATAGTTCTAAATTAGATTTTTGTTTATTCTGTTTCTGCAAATTGATTTTTTTTTGTTTGTTTGTTTGAGACGTAGTCTCACTCTGTCTACCAGGCTGGAGTGCAGTGGTGCGATCTCAGCTCACTGCAACCTCTGCCTGCCGGGCTCAAGAGATTCTCCTGCCTTGGACTCCCGAGTAGCTGAGACTACAGATGTGCACCACCATATCCGGCTAATTTTTGGATTTTTAATAGAGACAGGGTTTCACCATGTTGGCCATGCTGGTCTCCTGACCTCAAGTGATCCATCTGCCTTGGCCTCGCACTGTTGGGATTACAAGCATGAGCCACCACGCCCGGCCTGCAAATGGATTTTTTTTTTTTTTTTTTTTTTTTGAGACGGAGTCTCGCTCTGTAGCCCAGGCTGGAGTGCAGTGGCCGGATCTCAGCTCACTGCAAGCTCCGCCTCCCGGGTTCACGCCATTCTCCGGCCTCAGCCTCCCGAGTAGCTGGGACTACAGGCGCTGCCACCTCGCCCGGCTATTTTTTGTATTTCTTAGTAGAGACGGGGTTTCACCGTGTTAGCCAGGATGGTCTCGATCTCCTGACCTCGTGATCCGCCCGTCTCGGCCTCCCAAAGTGCTGGGATTACAGGCTTGAGCCACCGCGCCCGGCCTGCAAATGGATTTTTAAACATCTTTGATACAATAGAAGATCCCAATGAAGATGTAAAGTCTTCAAACTGGAAGACGTGGGTCAGAGACAGTTTGCTGTCACTAAGGACCCTGTGCAGCCACTTTATCCCTTTATGCTGAGCCCAAGCAAACAGGACAAACATAAAAAATGATTGTAATTTCTAGAATAAGTTAACATTTTTTGTCGCTAAGTTTGCCAAGATCCCAACCAGCTATTTAGCCAGTTGGTTAGAGGAGGTTTTGGCTCTGAAATGTTGGTTTATGTGGGTTTCTTATCAGCTATGAATTTAGTGATATCATTTGGCTTATCTGGGATATAGACACAGCTTTCAGTTTTATGATAGCACAGGTTACCCTCGAGCTGCAGTGAGTATGTCTAAAGCCACATGGTTTTATAATACAGATTTTCTCAGGTAAGTTTGTCATTTAATAATGAGATACCCATCTGGCTATAACTTAAGGCCTTTTGTGTATAACTGGTGAGGGCCTTCACATGTCAAGTAACACCTTCGATACTCAGTTCTGGAAGAAAGACAGAAGCTAAATGATGATACCAGTGAAATACAGAATGAATCTGACAAGACTGTAGATGCGGAAGATTGGGGAGTGTGAAACGGTATGACATATTTGACCTTGTGACTGGGCACAACCCAAAGAACACTGTCCTAGCTGTCCCAGGGTATCACCTTCCAGTACAACAATCCATTTAGGAGGCACAGCTTTCTTTTTTTTTGAGACGGGGTCTCACTCTGTCACTAGGCTGGAGTGCAGTGGCGCAATCTCGGCTCACTGCAAGCTCTGCTTCCCGGGTTCAAGCAATTCTCCTGCCTCTGAGTAGCTAGGATTACAGGCGTGCACCACCAAGCCTGGCTAATTTTTATATTTGTAATAGAGATGGGGTTTCACCATGTTGGCCAGGCTGGTCTTGAACTCCTGACCTCAGGTGATCCACCCACCTTGGCCTCCCAAAGTGGTGGGATTACAGGAGTGAGCCACCGTGCCCAGCCGAGCCTCAGATTTCTTTAGATGGGAGATGTGAATTCAAGAGTCATCTTCTAATGTTACGGTGAAGGCTGGTCAGAAGTACCTGATAAGGTCCATAGCTGGTTGCAGAGACTTTTTAAAAAATGTCATTTCCGGCCAGGTGCGGTGGCTCAAGCCTGTAATCCCAGCACTTTGGGAGGCCGAGACGGGCGGATCATGAGGTCAGGAGATCGAGACCATCCTGGCTAACACCGTGAAACCCCGTCTCTACTAAAAATACAAAAAACTAGCCGGGCGAGGTGGCGGGCGCCTGTAGTCCCAGCTACTCCGGAGGCTGAGGCAGGAGAATGGCCTAAACCCGGGAGGCGGAGCTTGCAGTGAGCTGAGATCCGGCCACTGCACTCCAGCCCGGGCTACAGAGCAAGACTCCGTCTCAAAAAAAAAAAAAAAAAAAAAAAAAAAAGTCATTTCCAATAGACAAAATCTCCTAGCTGAAGTCTGTGGTCCTTCAAATTTTTGTTTCCCGGGAGCTCACTGTGAAAAGATTATTTTTGTCAATTATAATTTTTGTTAATTATTTTGCAAGGGCACTGCAATACCTTAATATGTCTCCCTTTAATATCATAGATGTACAATTCCTTGGAGATAATTTCATGGGTCTGCCTAATTTCGAACAGAGATAACTGGTGTTTACCTAAAGGTGTCGACCTCAGATTAAGCAGAACCAGCAGAAGAACTTCTGACCAAGGAGTTTAAAAAGGGTTGGTTAATTTTGCCAATTGAGTTTTGATTATTCCATTGGTGCATTTCACTAACCCAGATGATTGGGTGTGATAAGCGCAATGGAAATGCTGGAGGATGGGCCAAAGTTTACATACCTATTGAATCATCCACCCCGTGAAGTGAGTTCCTCTGTTGCTACAGGTTCCAGAGGAATTCCCCAGATTGCAATACGTTTTTCTACAGCAGTTTTACTCACTGCTGAGGCCACTGCTCTTCTGTATGGAAATGCCTCTGCCCAGTGAGAAAAACACGTAAATCATTACCAGAACATGTTTGCATGTTTCTGAGGCTGGCAATAGCATGGAATCTAATGGTCATACCTCACAAGGGCCTCAGGTAAAGGGAAATGTCCTTATAATGGTTTTCCTGGATTATATTTTAGGCAACTGTGGCAATGACTGTCTATTTCGATCTTTGTGTTTGTAGAAAGTGAAAAGTTCCTCTTCAAAGTTTCCCTTCTTGTTAAAGAATAAATCGTAAGTGTTAAAAATAATAGTTTCTTTTAAAAACTAACTTCCTGGCTGGGTGTAGTGGCTCAAGCCTGTAATCCCAGCACTTTGGGAGGCCGAGACAGGCGGATCACGAGGTCAGGAGATCGAGACCATCCTGGTTAACACGGTGAAACCCCGTCTCTACTAAAAAATACAAAAAACTAGCCGGGTGAGGTGGCAGGCACCTGTAGTCCCAGGTACTCGGGAGGCTGAGGCAGGAGAATGGCCTAAATCCGGGAGGCGGAGCTTGCAGCGAGCTGAGATCCGGCCACTGCACTCCAGCCTGGGTGACAGAGCGAGACTCCGTCTCAAAAAAAAACAAAAAAACCCCAAAAAACTAACTTCCTTCAAGCCTCCTGGCTTTGTGCTAATAACTCTTTTTAAGCCCTGTCCTATGTGGCTATTAAACATGCTCACAGGCATGTAGTACATTCTATGTCCCAGAACCTTAACCAAGGTATCTGTGCTGGACCTGCTCACAGGCACGCTCCAGCTCGCAGGCTATGCCCCTTCCCTATTTGGCATAAGCAACTTCCTCTTTCTTTTGTCTTTCCATTACTTTTACCTATTGAGAAAAGTTTTAAACTGTTAGCCAATCAAATTTTAGTTTCGATTGTGAGGTCTGGCTCCAGCCAATGGAGACAGAACACAGTAGCAGGGACAAACTACATCAGGGATAAAAATTGCTTCCCTCTTTTGTTCAGGTGTGCTTTCGCCATTGTTCCATCTGCGATGAGCACCCTTTCTGCAGAAAGTAAAAATGGCCTTGCTGAGAGGATTAAATTTATGTTCGAATGCTGTTTCTTTGCAGCACCAGGGAACAAGCATTCTGTTTCTAAATAAACATTTTTACATGGTGTTTTAGGAACCCCTAAAGCATCTCCACCACTTTCATGTATTATACAAATAATAATGGAAGGTTATAATTTGTACGTCCCAAAGGCGGAGCATTAGCAAGGTCACATTTGATCATTTCAAATGTTGGTGGATTTTCTTCTGCCGACTCTAAAGTCCTGGCATGTTCTGTTTTAAGCGCGCATATAAGGACTGAGCTTTAAAGAAAAGTTTGGAATCCAATTTCTATAATATCCTGCCAGTCCCCCAAACCCTTTTGTTTACTGGTTATTGGTGGTGGAAAGCTAAAATTCCTTTCAGTCTATCTAGATTAATAGAAAGTCCTTCTTTAGATAATAAGTGGCCCAAGTACTTTGTTTTTTATAAAACTGAAGTTTTTCTTTAGAAATTTTATGTCCCCTTAGGCTGTTGTAATGAATGTATCCCATCTTCTATAAAAGCTTGCTCATCTTCTGAGCAGAGGAGTAAACTGCCCATGTATTGTAATACTTTTTTTTTTTTTTTAAGAACAAGTCAAAAGACCAGGCCCTGTGCCTCAGGCCTGTAATTCCAACATGTTGAGAGGCCGAGATGGGCGGATCACTTGGGGTTAGGAGTTCAAGACCAGCCTGACCAACATGGAGAAACTCTTGTCTCCACTAAAAATACAAAATTAGCCAGGTGTGGTGGCGCATGCCTGTAATCCCAGCTACTCAGGAGGCTGAAGTGGGAGAATCCCTTGAACCCAGGAGGCAGAGGTTGCAGTGAGCCGAGGTGGCACCATTGCACTCCAGCCTGGGCAACAAGAGCAAAACTCCATCAAAAAAAAAAAAAAAAAAAAGGAACAAGTCAGTATCTAAAAGAACAGTTTTTGCGTCAGTTGGGCTCTCAGTGTGGCCCTGGGTATAGCTGTCTGTGTGTATCGTCTGCCTTCCCAAGTAAAGGTAAAGAGAAATCAATACTTTCATCCACAGAACTACTAAAGGATGTGCTACAAAAGTCCACTACAGTAAAATACTTTGATCAGGGTAGCCAAGAGGATTCTTCCAGTATCAGTGGAAGACTCTGATCATATTTGATTAAGTACTGCCTTTAGTAGGTTTTGTAATTCTTCATTATTCAATAATTCAGTGTCTTCTAGGGCAATATGGATTGCAAATGGGTTAGATTTTGAAACTTTTTTTATGTCTAGTAACTCAGCTTTCTCATCTAATTCTAAATACGTTGTCCCCCTTCGGGAGAAAAAAATGTGGGTATTATAATTCTAAGAAGTCTCTTTTTATAAGATGGATGGTAGCTGAGAGAACCAGAAGGAAAATGTGAGTCCCTTGTAAAGGACCTAGTTGAAAAGTTATAGGCTGAGATTTACTTGCCATTACAGGAGTATTAGTGATACCTACCCTTTGAATTTTTTTTGACTCCAAGGAATGGAACCTTGTAACAAGGTGGAATTTATTACAGACAATGCGGCTGCTGTATCAGCAAGAGCTTATGTCAGCAATGAGAACTTGTGTTAACTATTTAAAATAATTTTTATGGCCCAGCGCAGTCGCTCACGCCTGTAATCCCCGCACTTTGGGAGGCCGAGGCAGGCGGATCACAAGGTCAGGAGTTCGAGACCAGCCTGGCCAATATGGCAAGACCCCGTCTCTACTAAAAATACAAAAATTAGCCGGGCATGGTGGTGCGTGCCTGTGGTCCCAGCTGCTTGGGAGGCTGAGGCAGAGGAGTCGCTTGAACCTGGGAGGCAGAGGTTGCGGTAAGTCAAGACTGCACCATTGCACTCCAGCCTGGGCAACAGAGCGAGACTCGGTCTCAAAAAAAAAAAAAAAAAAAAAATTATTTTTCCCAAAGTAGAGCCAGGGTCACACACTCAGGTATTTAAATTCTCTGGAAAAACCAGTAGGGTCCTGGTGAGCATCAAGAAATTCCTTGATTATACTTTTAAGTTCTACCTTTGACCATAACTGATTAACTGGGGCACGTAGTTGTCCCCTATCAGACACTGGCTGTTTGAGAAATGGCCTCAGAACAGGAGAAGGAGGAGGGGGAAGAAAGGTGGGTCTGGGCAAGGTAGTGCATTCAGACAATAAAAGATAAAGAGAAGGAGTTGAGGAAGGAGGGGGAGAAATTTCAGTAGTCTTTTTAAATTCAGAAATTATTTTAGATAATTTTTGTTTTTCTCTCATAAAGAAATACCTTTATTAGAACTTCTTTTGGATGCTTCCAAATACCATAAAAAATACTCTCCCAAAGATTCTGTGTGATCCTAGAGCCAGCGTTTTCCAATTGAGCAAACAAGTAAATGAGCTTGGTATTCCAAGGGTACCCGGCTTTGGTCACTGAAATTTTGTTTTTTCTCAAGTTATGTGAGACCATTTTTCTAAACATGACAAGAGGTGGCGCCATAAGCACTGCGCAGGAATCCAGCTGCAGTTGCCAAAGATGGGTCCCTCCTGAAGGAGAAAGACTTGGTTTTGGATGGACGATTGTCTATAACATGAGTTTTCTTAAGTGACAAAAGCCTGTAAGGGAAAATCTGGTCACTCAAGAAGAAAGTTTAGACATGTCACTTGAACTCAGCTCCAGAGCCTGGCCAGTTTTAAAGATTACAAATTTTGCTTAAGCCACGATTCGTTTCTTCTTTTCAAAGAGAAACTGTTTTCCCCTTCTCCAAATTTGAAGGAGAAAAAAGGTTGCAAACTTTAGCAAGACGAACAAAACCTTAACGTCGAAGGGCAGTGTAACCACACACCTGCCAACAGCTGACTCTTTGCGTTAAAACCAAGCTTCAACTCCAGCCCCATCAGGTGTGGACCTGGGTAGGCGGAACAGTCTGAACCTCAGCCCTGGGAGGCTGCCAGAGACCCCGATCAGTTCCCAGGCGGTCGGGTGAGCCAAGGCCGCTCCGCGGGTGCCAGCGCTCCGAGTGCCAGAGAAGTGGCTCGGATCACAGGAGGCTGGCTTCGGGCCCATCTGCAGGCGCCCAGATCCCAACCTAAAATCACACAGAGTCAGAATCTAATGTAAGGGGGGTTTATTCAAAGGTGGTTGGAGGCTGGCCCACCCGGAAACACCAACTCCAGAGGAATGGAGTCCGCCCTCGGAAGCAGGCAGGGGAAGGGTGCCCTCGGGCAGGCAGAGGCCGAGGGGCTTTTAGCAGGATCGCGGCGTCCTTCCTACGAGGTGGGCGCAGTCACAGCGTTTGATGGGTGACGGGCAGTGCCTGTTTCGGGGAAGGGTACGTTTAACCCGTCAGAGGGTGCGGCAGTCACGGCTTCCCGTCTTCTGGTCTAAGCAGTGCAGAAAACAGGGGAAGTTCATCTACAAGGGTCATGAACCAAGAAGGCAGGAGGTTTCCGTCCCTGGCACCAGAGAATCCCGGACCCGAGAAAGGAGCTGCGGGCGCACGGGAGCGGGCGGCCCCGGCTCTCGTGGGGCTTAAAGCGGCAGACTGTGTTCAGGTTCACGCCTCTAAATGTATTTTTGCCATTTCTTAAGTCGCCTTAAAAATGTCCGTCACCATTTAGTCCTTTCATCAACCGAGCAGCGAGGGCGTCGGCGAGAAGCCAGGGAGGAGAAACGGCGCCTCTCTCGGGAATTTAGGTGGCAGCTTCAGCACTACACGTTTCAGCCTATTTTGGGGCCACTTCCAGTGCGGTTAACGTACAAAAATAAATAAATCCCCGAAACACCCCACGCGGACATCCGCGGGAGCCCAGCGCGGGAAGCCGCGGTGTGGAGCGCGGGCACCGGCGCGGACTACGAGGGCCCACCCGCGCCTCCTCCAGGTCTCACTTGAGAGCAGCGTGAGCAGGGCCTGGGGCCGTCGTCCGGGACGCCCGTAGCCCTTTAGGATGGAGGCCGCCGTCACCTCCGCCACCGAAGCACCGCGCTCCGCCAGGCCTCTCAGCCGGCCGCCCGTCCCCGCCGCGCAGGCGCAGGAGCCGCGGCGGGCCACTCGGTCACTCCTCGCCCATCCGCGCCACGGAGGCGCACTGAGCCTCAGCCGCTCTCCTCACTAACGGGCGCCGTTCCTCCATCGCGCAGGCGCACTGAACCTCAGCCGCGCCGGGAGGCGGGCCGGATGGCGAGGGGGCGGAGCGAGCTGCTTTTTGAGGCTGCGCAGTCGCGTGGCCCCGCCCCGCAGGTCCACTTCCGGCGCCGCAGCTCTTCCGGGCAGAGACAGCTTGTGCTGTAGTCGGAGTTATAACGAGTCCCTGACCGACGGAGCGACCGCCGACCATGGCTCCCGGAGTGGCCCGCGGGCCGACGCCGTACTGGAGGTTGCCCCTCGGTGGCGCCGCGCTACTCCTGCTGCTCATCCCGGTGGCCGCCGCGCAGGAGCCTCTCGGAGCGGGTGAGGGCGCCGGGGCGGGCGGGGCCGCGAAGGGGGCGGGGCGGCTGGTGGGTCCAGGTCGGGGTCGGGGTCCGGGTCGGGGTCGCGGCCTGGGCGCTGGGCTCGGCGGGCGGCCTAGGCCCACGGTCGCAGGCACTGCCCAGGCGGCGGCTTCTCGAGGGTCACGCCGGTCTGGCGGCCGCGGGAGTTGCCGTCGCGGCTGGGGCGCGGGCCGGGGAAGAGCCGCCTTTGTCTTTGTCTTTTTGTTTTGTCCAGTCTCTGCGGCCTCTCCTCGCGCGTGGCGGCGGGTTGGCCCTCGCTCGGCAGGCGGCACTCTTGGCACCTGCGGCCTCTCTTAGCCTCACTGAGACCTCAGACAGCTCTCCTCGGGTTCGATCCCGAGCCGGGATGGCAGCTCACGACGTGCTCGAGGTCGCACAGCTGGTCGGGGGCAGGTCGGGATGGCGGCCCCAGGCCCCTGGAGGGTGATGGGGGCCGCGGCCGGCGTGTCTCTGCAGTCGCCGGCGTTCACGCCGCCGCTCCCTCCGGGCCACAGTTCCATGCACAGCAGCGAACGCTCGCACTTATCTTATGCCTCAGAAAGGAAGGCTTCTCCAAAACCAGGCTGTAGCATCTGATTTTGAAGCAAGCTGATTGCGGGTCTACGCTGTCCAGACCCGCAGGTGGCATTCTTCATTCGTTTATCCCATCTGCACCAGGCCCTGCGGCCACAGTGGTGACCGACAGACATAGCTTCTGTCCTAGAGGAGCTGAGTCCCCGGGAGGCTGACCAAGAAAGAAGCAGTGAGGGCGCGGGGGCTGGAGGAGTGCTAGTGGAGGAAAGTGCGTGACAGGAGACTCAGAGTTCCAGAAACCGGGAGTGTTTATAGAGAGTGGCTTCCTGTGGGGCTGGGCCTCCAGGACCTGGTGGGCTGCGGGAAAATCCAGCAGGTTCTAAGCTGGAGAGTGTCATGGTTGGACCTGTTTCAGAATGTCATGCTGGTTTCCGTGTTTGGAGTTTCCAGGGGACCACTAGTGGTGGGGAATAGTGCCACCTTAACTTCAGTTTCCTGACCCTTACAATTAGGGTTGACCTGGGCCCAGCTTGAGGGGCTAATACTTTTCTCAACTCATGTTAGCCCAGGCTCTGTCAGGGTCTGCTAAGCATAGTAGAGCACTTTTTCTTTTTGTGACCTTATGGAATGTTTATTCCAGTGCGGGGTTATTTGTGTTTCTTCTTATCTGTTTCCATGTGTACTTAGTGTTTGTGACGTTAGCAATGCAGCTGCCTTGAAGTTTGTTAATCAAGGAGGCCAGTGGTACTGTACTGGGAACTTTTGGCCCACATTGAGTTCTAAGCACAAATGTGCAATGAATACGTTTCAAGAAACGGAATGGGCGTTTGCCGGGAGAGTGTGTGATTCACTTGAAACTCGTATCAGTGGCTCGGGGGTGTGTTTGCTTGCATTGTTAAAGTGGGAGTGTTACGAAAGCCACCCTGAGGTTTTTGTTTGACTACTGTGATTCCTTCTACTCTGCACTTCTGAAGGGTGCAGAGATGGGTGTGGACAAGTGGAGTGGACAGTTTGGGAATTAATCCAGAACTGCCATTCGGTGTGTCAGCTGAAAAGCACTTCCTTCTCCTCTAGGAGACCACTCTTGGTTACTTCCACTTAGAGTAATCTCCAAGTCCCGGTGGGTGAACTGTTGTTTCTCTTACTGGGGACCCCTTGAAATAGGAAGAATGGTGCCACGTCATGTTGGCATTCACTGCCCAGGCGCCCGTGGTGTCTGCGTGCCCCTTGTCCTTGGAGAGAGGGCCTATTTATAGCTTGGAGAACTCGCATCTTCCCACAGAGTACTTGCTTAGTGTGAGATTTTTTACTGCTTGTCATAGTTACAGGAATGTGACCACAATACTAATGTTTAAAACATTTTGTCTTCTTTACAAGGACACTGTGTGAATTTAAAGAATACATTATACCAATCCAAATCCAACACTTTTAAGCATCTTTTTATGTGTTTTGATGGAGGAGAGACATTAAGAACCCATGGTGTATTGAAGATCTTTGGAGCAAGATTCTTGAAGTTAAAGAAACCTGGATAGGGCTTTTGGACCCCACTTTATTTATGTATGGGGTCAGACTCAATCCAAGAGCTTCATCTGGAGGAAAGACGACCCCAAAAAGGAGTTCGGACTACTGTCTGAGGGCTGGAGCAGTGTGGCCAGTGCAGGTCCCTGAGGTGGTAGGTGCCACCCAGCCGCTCCTTACAGTGGGACCTCCTGATGTGGAAAGGGGTATCTGTAGTCGGCCCATCACTCTGAGAAGCATGGCTTTCTAACTTCACAGAGTGCTACAGTGTACACAGGGTTCACAGCGTTGATATATACTATTAATCTTCAACTCTTTGTTTTGAAATAGTGGAATTTGCAAGAACGTTTTTTGTCTCCATATCTGCCCTCTTTTCTCACCTGGAATTGACAATGTAGTTGGTCTTCATGCCTCTGTCCCAGTGCAGAGTGGGCACCATGCCTCTTTGGCTGTTGGTTCTGATGAGAACTGCAGCCTGGAGACTGCAGCGTGTGGCCTGCTGTGTGACAGGAGCATGACGAGAAAATACTTAACACTTGCTGATGTGTTCCTTTGTGCTTAGTGCGTTTATTGACTCACCTGAAACTTCAGGAAAGCACTCAAATGGGTCATGGAGGATTGGTGTATCCTGACAGAAGAAAACTTTTTTTTTTCCTTTAATTTTAAAAACAAATAAGACTGAAAGGTCTTTAAAAATTGATAAATGGAGTGTAAGTTGAAGCCTTGCAGTCATAGGACCTCAGAAGTCAGGGCAGTCACATTCAGTGTTAGACTCAAGCAACACAAGGGCAGTTTTTATCTCTGGTTTTCTAGCACATGGTTTTTCTGTATCTTGTGATGTGATAAGAGATGGTGATCTCTTAGAGAAATAAACACTGCTTATCTCTGAAGCAGTAACAAATGATTCATGCCTTTCTTTTTTTTTTTTTTTTTTTTTTGAGGTGGAGTCTTGCCCTGTTGCCCAGGCTGGAGTCCAGTGGCATGATGTCAGGTCACTGCAACCTCCGCCTCCCAGGTTCAAGTGATGCTCCTGCCTCAGCCTCCCAAGTAGCTGGGATTACAGGCACGTGCCATCACGCCCGGCTGATTTTCGCATTTTTAGTAGAGATGGAGTTTCGCCATGTTGGCCCGGCCACTCTCGAACTCCTGACCTCAGGTGATCTACCCACCTCGGCCTCCAAAAGTTCTGGGATTACAGGCGTGAGCCACTGCACCTGGCCTTTCTTTTCTTCCTATGCAAGATGATGTGTTTTCAAAGGACAGAGTAGAATGACCTTTTCCCATCTTTGATGTTATTTTTTTTTTTTTTTTTTTTTTTTTGAGACAGAGTCTCTGCCGCCCGGGCTGGAGTGCAGTGGCCGGATCTCAGCTCACTGCAAGCTCCGCCTCCCGGGTTCCTGCCATTCTCCTGCCTCAGCCTCCCGAGTAGCTGGGACTACAGGCGCCCGCCACCTCGCCCGGCTAGTTTTTTGTATTTTTTAGTAGAGACAGGGTTTCACTGTGTTAGCCAGGATGGTCTCGATCTCCTGACCTCGTGATCCACCCGTCTCGGCCTCCCAAAGTGCTGGGATTACAGGCTTGAGCCACCGCGCCCGGCCTTTGATGTTATTTTCATAAGGACTGTAAACATTGGTGTTTTCCCCCTTATTGAAAGCCCGCCCTGTTCTTGGCCTGCTGGGAGCAGGAGGAATGTTGGGTGGTTTTTCTCTCCCTCTTCCTCTCATGCCTCTCCGCTGACTCAGACTGACCGGTAATCCAGAGGTCTGGGGGTACATGGAGTTGATGGTATGTGTTTTGGAGCTCAGTTCTTGTAGTTCACACAAGACCTAGTTATCAGAAAGAAGCTTTAAAAATGAAAATCCGCATGAACGAGAACGGCGTCATCCCTGTCGCTTGTAGCCACTGTAGGGCTGAGGAGAGGAAGCACACGCACCCTTCCTGGTAGATGACTTTTCAGGAAGGACTCCAGTGGGTGTGTCGGGCGTGCCCTGTGTCTCCTTGCCCAGGTTGTGTTTAGAAAGACCTCAGAGGTGCAGAAAGTTGAAGGAATAGTGCAGTGAAGTCCTGGATGCCCTTCTGTTCTCAACATTGACTCCGTTTGCCTTAGCACTCTCTCTGTAGATCTCCTTTTTATTTTTTAAGTTTATAATAAAATTGTGTTTTATTTTTAAAAATTGGTTCAGGCCAGGTGTGGTGGCTTACGCCTGTAATCCCAGCACTTTGGGAGGCCAAGGCGGGTGGATCACGAGGTCAGGAGATCAAGAACATCCTGGCTAACACAGTGAAACCCCATCTCTACTAAAAATACAAAAAATTAGCCGGGCGTGGTGGCAAGTGCCTGTAGTCCCA
Source organism: Macaca mulatta (assembly GCF_049350105.2). Classification (NCBI taxonomy): domain Eukaryota; kingdom Metazoa; phylum Chordata; class Mammalia; order Primates; family Cercopithecidae; genus Macaca; species Macaca mulatta. Next base: position 2,652,929 of record NC_133408.1, read on the forward strand.
GCTACTCCGGAGGCTGAGGCAGGAGAATGGCATGAACCCAGGAGGCGGAGCTTGCAGTGAGCCCAGATTACACCACTGCACTCCAGCCCGGGCGACAGAGTGAGACTCCGTCTCCGAAAAAAAAAAAAATTGGTTCAGCTGGGCAGAGTCGCTCACACCTGTAATCCCAGCACTTTTGGAGGCCAAGGTGGGAGGATTGCTGGAGGCCAGGAGTTCAAGACCAGCCTGGGTGACATAGCAAGACTCCATCTCTACTCATATTTTAAAAATGTATTGTAAATTGACAAATCACAATTGTATTGCCTGTTGTTATTTTGACCAAACCATTTGGGAGTAAGTTACTATTGTGACCTTTATCCCTACATTCTTCAGAGTTTATCTCCTAAGAAGGAGGCTGTTCTTTTACATAACTAAAATTTATATAATTATCAAAAGCTAGACATGTAACATTGATATGATATCATTGAATACCTGATTTAACCTCCAATCTGGTACAAATTTTACCAGTTACCCCAACAATGTCCTGTTCCTACCCGCTGAGATCCAGGACCACAAGTTGCATTTAATCGTTGTGTCTCTTTAATCTCCACTGATCTAGAATAGTTCTTTGTTTTCAGAAAGCCAGTTTGTGGAAGGACCCTCAGTGGGTCTTACCGGGTGTTTCCTTTTATTCGATTCAGGTGCGCTTTGGCAGGAGCATGGCGCAGTGATTCTGTCCTCTCAGTGTCCTCCGTGGGGGGCACATGCTGTCACTTTGTCCCATCATCGTGTTGTTCTGGGTTATGGTGGGGATAACTGATCTCTTGGAAGGTGCCACCTTCTCCCCCTGAGTAATGACTCACCTGTGGGGAGGTGCTTTGAGACTATCTTGTCAGTCCACAGGCAGACCCAGTGGACTTGACATCTTCGGGGGCAGACCCAGTGGACTTGGCATCTTCGGGGAATTCTTGCCTGCGTTAGTGTTGGCTGTGATGATTGTAAAATGGAGTCTTCTCAACTCATCATTTCTTCAGCGTTTGCCACTCGGCCTTCTCTTTATTTCACGTCAGTATGGATTCTAGGGGTTAGAGTTCATGACTGTTATCATTTATTTTGATGTTCAATTGGCCCAGATTTGGCCAGAAAGACTCCCTCCAGACTGGCTTCTGGATCCTCTAGCCATTCGTTCCTGTCCATGCCACTCTCAGGCACTGCACTTTCTGCCCCACTTCTGGAATCAGCCATTTCTCCGAGGAGCTCTGCTTCCTGCTGGTGGGGAACAGCATCTGGAAACCAAGAGCTGGGCACCAAGGATACACGTCTGCTGCTGAGTGTTGTCCTTTCAGTGGACAGAGCTGGGAGTTGAATTTTAAAACCAAGAGTTCATCATGGTGCCCGTCACATTGCAACACCACGGGGGTCTGTGCCCACCATCAGCCCACCGTTCCTTCTTCCCACAGTGCCAAGTCACTGGGGACTTCGAAATGTCAGCAGTGCTGTTCTTATCAAAGTACCCTGTAACCCTGCCTCTCAGCAGTGATTTCAGAAATTAAGGCTTTTCACTGGTTGCCAATTTTCTTTACCTCCCTGGGGCTGAATACAACCTGTTGTTTCAAGTATCTAAAGTGGCTTAAAATAAACTTCTACATAAACTGACTAGCACACCCCTAGAGACTGAAAAAAGTACTACTTAGTGATAATTGCTGTAGAACATGTGACAAAATGTGCTTTCATTTCAAATAAAGTGGAGATTTATTTAGAAAAGTGGAGTGTATAACTACACTGTTAAATAGAAGGATCCCAACAATGGACTCGATGTGTTATTAGTCCCTCTTGGTAAACGTAATGAGTGAAATTGTAAGTTAAAGCTGAAGCTCTTTTCCCTCCATTTCATCATGAAACTCTTCACGTGTACAGCAAAGCTGAAGGATTTTGTGGTGCACGCTTGTGTACCCGCTACCTCAGGCGTGTCGCCACGCTTTGCTGTGTTGCATTTGTCCAGGTGTCTCCACAGCCTTCCACTCCTGCGTGAGTGTCAGGCACAGACGTCAGCGTCAGTCACAGACGTGAGCGTCAGTCACAACGTGTCAGTCACAGACATGAGTGTCAGTTACAACTTGAGTGTCAGGCACAGACGTGAGTGTCAGTCACAGACGTGAGCGTCAGTCACAGATGTGTCAGTCACAACGTGAGCGTCAGTCACAGACGTGAGCGTCAGTCACAGATGTGATCGTCAGTCACAGACGTGAGCGTCAGTCACAGATGTGAGCGTCAGTCACAGACGTGAGCGTCAGTCACAGATGTGAGCGTCAGTCACAGACGTGAGCGTCAGTCACAGATGTGAGCGTCAGTCACAGATGTGAGCGTGCTCTTCTGCCTTCACTGTGCTTGTCAGGGACCAGAGTTCAGAGTTGTCTTGTTTTTTCTTTTGAGATACATTTTTCATACAGGGAAATGTGGGAAACTTAATTGTGCTGTTCAGTGAGTTACACCCATATAGCCGGGACCGAGACAGACCCTCGATCTGGAAGATTCAACCTCCCCCATACATGGCTGCCCCCAGGCAGCCATTGCCCCCCTCCCTCCATAGGTGAGTCTCACCTTTTCTAGAGCAACATGGCCACAAAATTACACGATAGGGTCTTTTGCGGAAGGCGTCTTTCACTCACATGATGTGCTTCAGACTCATCCGTGTTTTACACAGACCAGTTCATTTCTTTTCATCGCTGAACAGTGTTAGTGATTGCACAGCCACATAGCTCACCTCTAAAGGAGAGACACAGAAATCAGCCTTTTGTGTTTGGAATGCCTTTTCCAAAGATCCCTTCATCCGGGAGCCGCATGTTTGCTATTCTTGATGCCCTGCTGGTATTGTGTGAGTGTTCCAGTCTGTCTGTCCACCCTCCTACAGAGTGACATCTGGGCTGTGTTCACTTGGGGCTGTCACGGGGCGTTCCTGCGCAGGTCCGTCTGTGGATGCGGGCTCCCTCTCTTCTGGATGAAATACTAAGAGTGGGATTGCTGAGTCATAGGTGGTCGCATGTTTGTTTAGGAGCAGCTGCCAGACCTTCTTTGCAAATTATTGAGCCATTTACACTTCCAACACTGTGTGAGAGTTCTGTTGCTGTGCATCCTTGCCAACATTTGCTATTGTCAGTCTCTTTAATTTTAGCCATTCTGGTGGGTGTGTAGTCATCTCTTGTTGGAGTTTTAATTTGCATTTCTCTAGTGACTGGTGGTGAGCACAGAGCTCTTTTCAGCGTACACAGTGTGTGTGTGTGTGTTATGGGATTGGGGGAGTAGGCAGTCAGCTTTGTGTGTGTGTGTGTGTTACAGGATTGTAGGAGTGGGCAGTCAGCTTGTGTGTGTGTGTGTGTGTGTGTTACGGGATTGGGGGAGTAGGCAGTCAGCTTTGTGTGTGTGTGTGTGTGTGTGTGTGTGTGATGGGATTGGGGGATTAGGCAGTCAGCTTTGTGTGTGTATGTGTGTGTGTTACAGGATTGGAGTGGGCAGTCAGCTGTGTGTGTGTGTGTGTGTGTGTGTGTGTGTGACAGGATTGGGGGAGTAGGCAGTCAGCGTGTGTGTGTGTGTGTGTGTGTGATGGGATTGGAGGAGTTAGGCAGTCAGCACGTGTGTGTGTGTGTGTGTTACGGAATTGGGGGGGTAGGCAGTCTGTGTGTGTGTGTGTGTGTGTGTTATGGGATTGGGGGAGTAGGCAGTCAGTGTGTGTGTGTGTGTGTGTGTGTGACGGGATTGGGGGAGTTAGGCAGTCAGCACGTGTATGTGTGTGTTACGGAATTGGGGGGGTAGGCAGTCAGCGTGTGTGTGTGTATGTGTGTGTTACGGGATTGGGGGAGTAGGCAATCATCGTGTGTGTGTGTGTGTGAGACGGGATTGGGGGAGTAGGCAGTCAGCGTGTGTGTGTGTGTGTGTGTGTGTGTGTGTGACGGGATTGGGGGAGTAGGCAATCATCGTGTGTGTGTGACGGGATTGGGGGAGTAGGCAATCATCGTGTGTGTGTGTGTGTGTGTGTGTGTGTGTGTGTGACGGGATTGGGGGAGTAGGCAATCATCGTGTGTGTGTGTGTGTGTGTGTGTGTGTGTGTGTGTGTGTGACGGGATTGGGGGAGTAGGCAGTCAGCATGTGTGTGTGTGTGAGAGACGGGATTGGGGGAGTAGGCAGTCAGCTTGGTTGCGTGTTGGAAGTTATTCATGCCATCGCTCTTGCTTCTGATTGGCTTGAGTTCCAGAGCTGTTGGCTGCGTGGAGTTGGACCCCTTCCTTAGGAGCAGTGCTGTGAGTAGCGGGCAGAATCCCAGGGTGTTCTGCATGATTGGAGCAGGCTGGCGCACCGGGCCTCTCCCTCGGTACAGGGAGCTTAGCCCAGTCTGGGGTGAGGCTGTCAGGGGACTGAGACCTTGCTTTGTCACATGAGATCTGTAGGTGAGTCCGAAGACACAAGTGTGCTGCTTGGCAGTGTTGCTGGCATTGCTGTGGCCTTGGATGGAGGCTCTTGGGTTACCAAAAGAGTATGTGCTGATGAGCGGAAGGTCCCAGCGGGTTCGTGGCTAGTGATTACACAACCGCAGGGCGCACCTCCTCTCGCAGAGGGATCTGAAACACCGCCCTCTGTGTTGGGACTCTTCTCTCCCGAAGAGCCCTCGCGGACAGGAGCTGCGTGTTTATGCTCTTGGTGCCCTGCCTGCCGCGGGATTCCTGAACACTCGTTCCAGATGCCTTGAAGAAGGCTTGTTACCAGCAGGGCTCAGGAAGAGGACCTTTGCTAATTCCAGATCAGAGGTTCTTGGTGCTACGCCCCTCACTGGTGCCCACCCTGCCCTTCTGGACAAATATTTACACTGCCTGATTCTCAGTGACTGACTTGTCTCTTGCCTGTTTCCTGCAGCTTGTTCTCAGAACACAAACAAAACCTGTGAAGAGTGCCTGAAGAACGTCTCCGTAAGTAGCACGCGGACTAGAAACTAGAGTGCCGTCCAAACCGTCCAAAGGCCACACGGGCTTTCTCTAGGTCCAGGGAGCTGCCGGGATGTGTGGAGGGCTCTGTTGTTTGGGATTTGGGGGGATGGTTTTTTGAATAGTTACTAAATGTTACTTCAGCCCTTTCAGGCATATCAAACCTTCTCCTGAAAACTGCAGTTACTGTCTGAGCATGGCCAGTGTCCGTGATTTCACTCCTGTGCATACGGGGCCACACTGCGTGCTCAGCACTGCGGTCAGCCTTCCTCACGAGGCCCCTAGCGAGAAATTGGGCTGTCCGTAAAGCTGCACCCTAAGGCTGGGAGCCCGTGTTTCCCAGGCTATCAGGGGCTGCAGCAGAGACTGCTTTCTGAGCTCCTCACACAGGATTGGAAGGGGCAGAGCAAGGAGAGAAAGGCACCAGCCCTCTGGGCAGGTGCGCCAGGCTGTCCATAGCACTCTCTGGTCGTGATCTGGGGCTCAGGTTTGGATTTTGTCCCTGGGTCTTTTAAATACTGTGTGCCCTTCAACAAGAGGCTAGCGGTCTAGAGCAAAGTTCCCTGAGCCTCCACGGCGTGGGGTGGGGCCCAAGACTCCCTGGGGTACCTTCCCAATGGAGTCTGATGCAGATGTCCGCCTGGGAGAAGGAGCACGCATGGTGGGGAAGCAGCGTCACAGTGCAGGTCTTGTTAAAGACGTGTGAACAGGGCCTTTGGCTTTCTCTGCGTGGTGACCTGCTCTCAGGCCAGCCTGGCTGGCACCTCTTAGGCTTGCCTTACTGCGCAGCCCTTGGTTCAGCAGCACCCACGTCTCCTCGCAGCACCATGAAGTCAGCGTGGGAAACCTGAGGGAAGGCCTGCGGCGAGTGGAAGTGGTTAGGCAGAAAACAGCATCCTGTGAGGCCTTTTTCTTAGGATTCCTGAGAGGCCACCCCCTGCCCCTTCCAGTCAGGGGTTTAGCAAGCGTTGAGAACTGCAGGGTGAGGCTTCCTTTTCCCGACAGTGAGGTTTGAGGACATGAGGAGGCTGGGAAAGATGTGGCGTGAGCCATATTCTCAAAAAACAGTTCTTCCTGCACGAGACAGTGGCGTAGGTTTGAGACACATCTTGTCAGTTTGTGGGACTTAACTGGATACTTGCATTTGCTGATTAAAAATTGAAAGATGGGCTGGGCATGGTGACTCACCTGTAATCCCGGCACTTTGGGAGGCCGAGGCAGGCGGATCACAAGGTCAGGAGATCGAGACCATCCTGGCTAACACGGTGAAACTACGTCTCTACTAAAAATACAAAAAATTAGCCGGGCGCGGTGGCGGGCGCCTGTAGTCCCAGCTACTCGGGAGGCTGAGGCAGGAGAATGGTGTGAACCCGGGAGGCGGAGCTTGCAGTGAGCTGAGATCGCGCCACTGCACTCCAGCCTGGGCAACAGAGCAAGACTCCGTCTCAAAAAAAAAAAAAAAAAATTGACAGACGCTGTTTCTGTAGTTTCAGATCTTGACATTGGTGGTGTTGAACTTGCTCCAATGCCCTGGTCCTGGTGCATTTTCTAGATGGTGCTTCTTTTTAGTCTCTGGGTTTTTCCACTGGAAGTCATTTCAGCCTTAAACACAGCTGACTATCGTATGTGGCTTTGTAGCCTAGAGCGTGTTTTTGCCGTGGTGCCCTGTGTAACCCTCACCACCCCGGGCAGGGTGTGGTGATGGCAGCCGTCTCGTGGATGAGGCGGGACCGAGGGACTTGCCCAGGTCATCGTGGGTGGGGCCAGTCCAGAAGGGCTGAAGGCCTGACTCCAGTTCTGACCCAGACAGGGCAGTGAAGGGGGCCGCTTGCCTTGCAGCCAGCTCCAGGCCTGCGTGGGCGTGGTCTTGGGCACACAGGAGGTTTCTGGAAGGAGGTGTCTGTGCCTGGGAGGCCTCAAGAGGACCCTGCATGTTGCAACAGAGGCTGTGGTGGGCTCTATCCATGCTGCTGAGGCTGTGGTGGGCTGTGTGTCTGCTGCTGAGGCTGTGGTGGGCTGTGTGTGTCTGTGCTGCTGAGGCTGTGGTGGGCTGTGTGTGTCTGTGCTGCTGAGGCTGTAGTGGGCTGTGTGTCTGCTGCTGAGGCTGTGGTGGGCTGTGTGTGTCTCTGCTGCTGAGGTTGTGGTGGGCTGTGTGTCTCTGCTGAGGCTGTGGTGGGCTATGTGTGTCTGTGCTGCTGAGGCTGTGATGGGCTGTGTGTGTCTGTGCTGCTGAGGCTGTGGTGGGCTGTGTGTCTGCTGCTGAGGCTGTGGTGGGCTGTGTGTGTGCTGCTGAGGCTGTGATGGGCTGTGTGTGTCTGTGCTGCTGAGGCTGTGGTGGGCTGTGTGTGTCTCTGCTGCTGAGGCTGTGGTGGGCTGTGTGTCTGCTGCTGAGGCTGTGGTGGGCTGTGTGTGTCTGTGCTGCTGAGGCCGTGGTAGGCTGTGTGTTTCTGCTGAGGCTGTGGTGGGCTGTGTGTGTCTGCTGCTGAGGCTGTGGTGGGCTGTGTGTGTCTGCTGCTGAGGCTGTGGTGGGCTGTGTGTGTCTGCTGCTGAGGCTGTGGTGGGCTGTGTGTGTCTCTGCTGCTGAGGCTGTGGTGGGCTGTGTGTGTCTGTGCTGCTGAGGCTATGGTGGGCTGTGTGTCTCTGCTGAGGCTGTGGTGGGCTGTGTGTCTGCTGCTGAGGCTGTGATGGGCTGTGTGTGTCTGTGCTGCTGAGGCTGTGGTGGGCTGTGTGTGTCTCTGCTGCTGAGGCTGTGGTGGGCTGTGTGTGTCTGCTGCTGAGGCTGTGGTGGGCTGTGTGTGTCTGCTGCTGAGGCTGTGGTGGGCTGTGTGTGTCTGCTGCTGAGGCTGTGGTGGGCTGTGTGTGTCTCTGCTGCTGAGGCTGTGGTGGGCTGTGTGTGTCTGCTGCTGAGGCTATGGTGGGCTGTGTGTCTCTGCTGAGGCTGTGGTGGGCTGTGTGTCTGCTGCTGAGGCTGTGATGGGCTGTGTGTGTCTGTGCTGCTGAGGCTGTGGTGGGCTGTGTGTGTCTCTGCTGCTGAGGCTGTGGTGGGCTGTGTGTCTGTGCTGCTGAGGCTGTGGTAGGCTGTGTGTCTGTGCTACTGAGGCTGTGATGAGCTGTGTGTCTCTCCTGAGGCTGTGGTAGACTGTGTGTCTGCTGCTGAGGCTGTGGTGGGCTGTGTGTCTGTGCTACTGAGGCTGTGATGAGCTGTGTGTCTCTCCTGAGGCTGTGGTAGACTGTGTGTCTGCTGCTGAGGCTGTGATGAGCTGTGTCTCTGAGCTGCTGAGGCTGTGGTGGGCTGTGTCTCTCTGCACTACTGCCTGAGCTGCTTGCTATGTGCATATTACTTAATCGATCAGAAAAGCAACACAACAACAACCAGAGAAGAGAATGCCGTGTCCTCCCAATGAGCTCCTCTGGCTCATGGTACCACTGTCATGGAAAAATGGAAAATCAGACATTTACAACTTGAGCCATTTGAAAAGGGAGGATTAGCCAAAAATCGTTAATTGCAAGCAAAACCCCTGAAATTTAAGATACTCCCAAATGACCAAAATAAACAGGGTTTAACTGTTACTTGTTATGTTACACTGGAAACAACTTAAACAAGACACTAAAGTGGTCACTGTATAAGTAGCCCTGGGAAAGAAAGCCCAGGGGATGTTGTCATATTTTTTTGTGACAACGACTTTCACCCTAACCTGGGCCAAAAATGTCAAGGCTTTCTATCCTATATCCTATTAAAAAGTCAGCAACACTGTTAATGTGGAGATGTGAAGTAACAGGCAGTCTGGACTTGGGTCTGGTCTTGGGCTGGCACATTAGCTGCTGCCGAACGGCAGTTCTTTTTTTTTTTCCTTTTGAGACGAGTTTCACTCTTGTTGCTCAGGCTGGAGTGCAACAATGCCATCTCGGCTCACCGCAACCTCCACCTCCCGGGCTCAAGCGATTCACCTGCCTCAGCCTCAGGAGTAGCTGGGATTATGGGCATGCACCACCACATGTGGCTTATTTTGTGTTTTTAGTGGGGACAGGGTTTCTCCATATTGGTCAGGCTGATCTTGAACTTCCCACTCAGGTGATCCGCCACCCGGCCTCCCGAAGTGCTGGGATTACAGGCGTGAGCACCGCGCCCGGCCTGAATGGCAGTTCTTTTACCCCTTCCTGTGCCACCTGCCTGCGTGCTAGGCTGTTTCCTGTCACGCTCGGTGCCTGGCTCACAGAGTGCTTGTGGGCCTCATTGTGTACCACCGTGGCATGTGCTAGGCCCAGCTCTGTGCTCTTACACACACATACGGGTATGGTGGTGTTGTCTCCACACCACTGCGGCCTCATACCTGATGTTCGAGGGGCTCAGACGAGCATCCATGAGTTTCTCTCCAGCTCTCGGTTTAGGGCAGGCTGAGCCTTAGTTGCATCATCTTTCAAGTTGTGCAACTTAGTGCGTTTGTGAAGGTCAGAGGTAGGAAGCATGGTCCTTTCTACAAATGGTGACCATGCTCACCAAAGTCCATTCATCACAGACTCAGTGAGTGCCTGTGATGGGCCAGGCTATGTCCTGCGTTCTTGGGATGCTTCAGCCAGTGATGTGCACGGGTGCCCAGCGTGCGGGGAGGAGAGGTCTACAGAAGCACACCCCACAGGAGGTGAGGAGGGGGTGGAAGCAGGTGGTTGTGTCCAGTCGGTTGGTCAGGGCAGGGCTCATCCAGTCAGTGGGGAGCTACACAGATGTGGGGAGAGTACTCCAGGCAGAACAGGCAGGCTGAGCTGAGGCTGCGAGCAGGAGGTGGGGTTGGCAGCACAGAGGCCCCGTCGCCTCAGTAGGGTGAGTTGTGGAAGAGGTGTGAGTGATGCGGGCCTTGATGAGTCCGTGGAGAGCTGACAGGGCTGCTGGCTGCTGTGCTGGGTGTGGACTGAAGGGCGGTGAGGGTGAAGGCAGAGACACGGTGGGAGGGGGAAGGCTGAGCCTTTACAGCAGCCGTCCACAGAGTAGATGCACTGCTGGGCTGTGGGCAGAGCCAGGACGGTTCTTTCTTTGTTTTTTCTGTTGTGTTTCTAACGCTTATTTAATGTTGGTCTCTTTCAGTGTCTTTGGTGCAACACTAACAAGGCTTGTCTGGACTACCCAGTTACAAACATCTTGCCACCTGCCTCCCTTTGTAAATTGAGCTCTGCACGCTGGGGAGTTTGTTGGGGTAAGTCATTGTTTTCATTTGCTTCTTGCAAAATCGATGCTTCTTTGAAAATAGTAGTATGGGCTGGGTGCGGTGGCCCACATCTGTAATCCTAGCACTTCGGGAGACGGAGGCGGGTGGATCATGAGGTCAGGACATTGAGACCATCCTGGCCAACATGATGAAGCCCAGTCTCTATTAAAAATACAAAAATTAGGCCGGGCACGGTGGCTCAAGCCTGTAATCCCAGCACTTTGGGAGACCGAGACGGGTGGATCACGAGGTCAGGAGATCAAGACCATCCTGGCTAACACGGTGAAACCCCGTCTCTACTAAAAAAAAAATACAAAAAACTAGCCGGGCGAGGTGGCGGCGCCTGTAGTCCCAGCTACTCGGGAGGCTGAGGCAGGAGAATGGCGGGAACCCGGGAGGCGGAGCTTGCAGTGAGCTGAGATCCGGCCACAGCACTCCAGCCTGGGCGACAGAGCGAGACTCCGTCTCAAAAAAAAAAAAAAAAAAAAAAAATACAAAAATTAGCTGGGCATGGTGGTGCGCACTTGTAATCCCAGCTACTTGGGAGGCTGAGACAGGAGAATTGCTTGAACCCAGGAGGCGGAGGTTGCAGTGATCCGAGATTGTGCCACTGCATTCCAGCCTGGCGACAGAGCAAGACTCCGTCTCAAAAAAAGAAAATGGTATTATGTGCCCAGTTAGCAGAAGTTGCTAGAAAATGTGATGCCAATAGCTCTGTGACTCCCAGGGAGAGGCTGGGAAGCCAGGGGTGATCTGGTGACCGGGAAAGCAGCCCTGGGGCTCCCTAGGGAACCTGGAGGACCTCCTTCCAGGTCAACCCCAGCACTGAGCTCTATCTCACCACGTTACAGAAGGTGTGGGAGAAGGGCGAGTTGGAAGGCAGTGTGTCTGACTTCTCTGCTCAGTATGTTTTGTTCATGTGTCACCCCGAAACTCATCTATGAATTCCCCTAGAATCTCCAGTTTTCCCAGATTGAGAATCCCTGCTTAGTGTGGACACAGCCCTCTTTTCTTGTGTGCGTATCTTTGTATATTTGATTTTGCGGGCATTTTTTAATTAGGGATATCAGCTCTTGTAAGATTCAGATTGTTGGCCGGGCGCGGTGGCTCAAGCCTGTAATCCCAGCACTTTGGGAGGCCGAGGCGGGCGGATCACAAGGTCAGATATTCGAGACCACAGTGAAACCCCGTCTCTACTAAAAATACAAAAAAAAAATTAGCCGGGCGCGGTGGCGGGCGCCTGTAGTCCCAGCTACTCAGGAGGCTGAGGCAGGAGAATGGCGGGAACCCGGGAGGCGGAGCTTGCAGTGAGCCGAGATCGCGCCACTGCACTCCAGCCTGGGCGACAGAGCGAGACTCCGTCTCAAAAAAAAAAAAAAAAGATTCAGATTGTTTCCTAGTTTGCCTTTTTGCCTTTTTTTTTTTTTTTTTGAGACAGTCTGGCTGTGTCGCCCAGACTGGAGTGCAATGGCACTATCTCGGCTCACTGTAAGCTCCGCCTCCTGGGTTCACGCCATTCTCCTGCCTCAGCCTCCGAGTAGCTGGGACCACAGGCGCCCACCACCAGGCCCGGCTAATTTCTTGTATTTTTTAGTAGAGACGGGGTTTCACTGTGTTAGCCAGGAAGGTCTCGATCTCCTAACCTCGTGATCTGCTCTCCTCGGCCTCCCAAAGTGCTGGGATTACAGGCTTGACCCACCGCGCCCGGCCAGTTTGCCTTTTAAATCAGTTTGTGGTGTGTTTTGTTACCTGGAACTCATTATTATGTAGTTGAATTTATTCATCTTTTAGGCTTCAGGTTTTGGGGTAATACGTAGGGTTCCCAAGCTTTGTAAAGGAGCAGTGTTTTCTTAAGGTGTTTGGATGATTCCTTTTGTTTATTTGCATCTTGGGTCCCTCTGCAACTTATGTCTTATCGCTCTTCTAATTGATTTCCATTTCAAAATCTCTCAGGCTCCACCTGAAACAACTTGTTGCCAGCGTTGAGGCCCTAGAGAATTCAGAAGTTTGCGTGGTGGTGGTGGTTGTAGTGTGGGATGTCTGGCAGGGGAGGTGGTGGTGTGTGTGCACATTCATGTGTGATGTGTGTGATGCGTGTGTGTGTGTGAACATTCATGTGCTCATCATGTCTTGTGTGTTCCTGTCTTGTCTGCCCAGGGCCTGGTCATGCCTGCCTCCACCTTGCCTCGTCCCTTCCATGGAACTTCCCTTAATGACCACTCTGTAGAGACAGCTCCTGGACCTGGGGAGCCTTGCCCTTTGGAGCACCTGTTCTGGAGGTGTTTTTAGTGGCACATAGCTTCTGATGAAGTGCACACATCTGAAGTCTCCCTCTGCATGGACTGTGGTTTATAGCCTACACAGTGCACACACGTGTGCGTACATATATTCAGTGCATTTTTGCATACGTATACAGGTGATCACCACTCACAGCAAAGTAGGTAGAACTTCCAGGACTCTCAGAAGGCCCAGTTCCTGTCAGGACCCCCACGGGAGCCACTGACTGGACTTCCCGTCACCACACATTAGTGTCGCTGGTTCCAGCCTTTATGTGGAGGAAATCCTGTGCTTTATTGGACGTTTTATTCAGCGTGTGCCCAAGATTCATGTCAGTTGCCTGCACCAGTTGTCTGTCTCGTGCAGTGTTCTATAGCTGTTTAGCCACGCTGCCGCCTGGGGACGTCTGGGTCCCCCTGGCGCTGCCACCCGGGGACGTCTGGGTCCGTCTCGTGCTGCCGCCCGGGGACGTCTGGGTCCTTCTGGCGCTGCCGCCCGGGGACGTCTGGGTCCCTCTGGTGCTGCTGTGAGCCGTCTTGTGTTGGCGCCGGCACAGGTGCTCACTTCTGGAGGCGCGTAGGAGTGGAGTTGCTGTGTCACAGCGCATATCTGTGTTTAGCCTTAGTGCATCTGCCAAACATTTTTGGAGTGGCTGTACCAGTTTGGCCTCCCCCAAGCAATGTGGGACTTGGTTGCTCCACATCCCTCCCAATGTTTAGGGTCACCAGTCACCCTAAGTTTAGTCCATCTAGTGGATATGTCATGGTGTCTTGTGCTTCTCATCTGCATTTCTGCAGTGACTGGCCGGTCATGCTGAGCACCTTTACAAGTGGTGGGCGTTTCTGACAATTCTCTTGTGAAATGAAATTCCCACATTAGGCTGCAGAAGTGGATGGACACACAGTGTCCAGCCCTGTACACAAGAGCGACAGCAGGTGACTAGTCACAGCCACAGCGGGGAGAGGGCACTGCACGCCACGCAGGGTCAGGCAGGGGAACAGGGCTCGAGGAGGCAGCCGTGTTGTGACAGGAGGGTGGGGTGCGATGACCTTGTTTGGTTAATTCTGAGGCTGAGAGGGAACTGACACCCGCTCCTCCAGGAGAAACAGGAAGTGTGCCTGGCCCTGCCAAAAGGAGGAAGAGGCTGTCTGAGCTGAGACCTTGTCCAGCCTTGTCCACGGGAGCAGAGTGGGGAGGAGAAGTTGTGACTGGGCCTTCAGGGCCCTCCTGGTTTCACCAGATGCCATGGCGCACATGATAACCAGTTTTAGGTGTTGCACCACAGGTCGTTGTTTATTCTTACAAATAACCTTAGAACCATTTTTATCCAGTTCTAGGCAAAATTATTTTGGAACTTTAGTTGTAATGACCTGAAAAACATGCTCACTTGGAGGAAAATGAGATGTCTACAGCATTGGCCGTTGGTCCCAAGGCAGGATGCCTCTCTTTGCCAGGCCTCTCCTGCATCCTTTGGTTCAAGCTCAAGTTCATGGGTTTTACCCCGTAGAATCAGCAAAAAGGAGCCCAAAGTGTGTTTCCCATTGTGACAGGATTTCTGTTTGTTTTTTAACTAGTTTTAGCTGCTAATCAGAAAAGCTGTCTGAGGGGTAGATGTGTTTTAGGGCCAGCCATCTTGTTGGTCTCATTGGGTTTTTTAGTTGATTTTTCTGGAGTTCTCCAGTCAAAAAATGACATCTTCTGCCAATGAAGCTCTCCTCTGTAGTTCTCCCTATTACTAGAATTTTTGCAATTCTATACTTCCAGAGCAGGTCAGAGGAGGAAAAAACACAGGATTAAAAGTTCAAAAGGCATTTGATCAGATGTAACCTCCTATTCCTGATTTTCAAACTATTTTAATAAACTAAGAAATGAATTCTGTTGAACGAGTAACCCACTAGAAGTGGATCTCAGGGTCCAGGGCAGCAGGGGGGTGAGGCTGAGGGAGCCCCAGAGGCCTCGCTGTCAGCCTCCTTGCCAGGGCCCAGGCGTGCAGCAAGTGTTCACTCCCAGCTCCTGGAGGTCAGAGGTTGTCACCTGTGGTGGTGGCACAGCTATTAACTGTAGTTAAAAACAGTGAATCATGCGGTAATCTACTGCCCAGGGGAGTTTGCTTATAAAGCCATCTTCAGGAGGCTGGGTGGGTGTTTTTGGTTTTTTTCGAGATGGTGTCTTGCCATGTTCCCCAAGCTGGAGTGCAATAGTGCAGGCATGGCTCACTGCAGCCTCAACCTCCCGAGCTCAAGCGATCCTCCCACCTCAGCCTCCCGTGTCGCTGGGACCAGAGGTGCATGCACCACACCCAGCTAGTTTTTAAAAAATTTTTGTAGAGATGGGCAGGGGTGGGTCTCACTTTGTTGGCCAGGCGGGTGTTGAACTCCTGGACTCAAGCCGTCCTCCCGTTTTGGCCTCCCAAAGTGCTGGGATTATAGGTGTGAGCCACTGTGTCCAGCCAAGAAGGCTGTTTGAACTGCATGATTGAAAACATGTTTGCGGGGCCGGGCGCGGTGGCTCAAGCCTGTAATCCCAGCACTTTGGGAGGCCGAGACGGGCGGATCACGAGGTCAGGAGTTCGAGACCATCCTGGCTAACACGGTGAAACCCCGTCTCTACTAAAAAACACAAAAACCTAGCCGGGTGTGGTGGCGGGCGCCTGTAGTCCCAGCTACTCAGGAGGCTGAGGCAGGAGAATGGCATGAACCCAGGAGGCGGAGCTTGCAGTGAGCTGAGATCGCGCCACTGCACTCCAGCCTGGGCAACAGCGTGAGACTCCGTCTCAAAAAAAAAAAAAAAAAAAAAAAGAAAACATGTTTGCAAAAGTAGTGTTACAGTATTTTTTAATTGACTCTGGTTTGAACTGAATGGAAAAATCTTGGCTGATTTTAATATATAGATCTTTAAAATAAGTTTAAAAGAATAGTAAAATCTGTTTTAAATGTGCATGTGTCTCGGAAGGCTGGTTAAGGAAATCATAATAGGGTTTGGGACTGATTAGTCAGCCGTTCTTCAACCCCAAGGTCCCCAAAATATTCGATTTGAAGATGATCCCGTCTTGTTCCGTGGCCTCATCCGCTCCTCCACGGTCATTCCTTACGAAACTGGCTGCCAGCATGTGCCCTTTACATAAATTTATTGTAAATAAAAATTTACAATATTTCTCTTGTAAACCATTGTAATATTCTTGACTGTGGTTTAAACAAAAAACAAAGCTGCAGGCCGGGCGCGGTGGCTCAAGCCTGTAATCCCAGCACTTTGGGAGGCCAAGACGGGCGGATCACGAGGTCAGGAGATCGAGACCATCCTGGCTAACACGGTGAAACCCCGTCTCTACTAAAAAATACAAAAAATTAGCCGGGCGAGGTGGCGGGCGCCTGTAGTCCCAGCTACTCGGGAGGCTGAGGCAGGAGAATGGTCTAAACCCGGGAGGCGGAGCTTGCAGTGAGCTGAGATCTGGCCACTGCACCCCAGCCTGGGCGACAGAGCAAGACTCTGTCTCAAAAAAAAAAAAAAAAAAAAAAAAAAGCTGCATCGGGCTTAACCTCCATTTCTAACCTCCATTTCTATGAGTTTAGAATGTCTTAGGAGAGTCTGAATACGTAGCTTGGAATTTTGGTTTAGTTAACTTTTCTCAGGCTTGAAATACCTTTTCATACTCAACTGAGACAGACTACCCTGTCACTGCAGTTCATTGTGGTTAATATTATAAATTGTTAATAAATTGTAAGTCACAGATAGGAACATGTGGCTGAAAGGAGACTCGGAGAGGGCGGGACCCTGGGGAGTGGGGGCAGGGCCACAGGCTCTCCACACCCCAGGAGCCAGCTTCCTGGCCGAGGTGGCTTTCCTCCTTAGCTCCTGTGTTCCGAGGTTGTTCCCCAGGGACAAGGGAAGGCTGCGGTGCTGGGTCGGTTATGTGTCTGGGGCGGCCCTAACTCCAGGTGCTTAAATCTCCAGTGAACTTTGAGGCGTTGATCATCACCATGTCGGTGGTCGGAGGAGCCCTCCTCCTGGGCATTGCCATCTGCTGCTGCTGCTGCTGCAGGAGGAAGAGGAGCCGGAAGCCAGACAGGAGCGAGGAGAAGGCCATGCGCGAGCGGGAGGAGAGGCGGATACGGCAGGAGGAACGGTGAGGTCGCAGTGATGCCTGCTGGGAAGAAAGTCACTTCGAGGGGATTCAGATCTGCCAGGCCATGGAAATCACGTGGACACGTCCTGAGTTTCCCTCAGTTTTTAGAAATTAAGAATGTGTGTAGTGCCCAGGGGATCTTCTAGGTCGTGGTAGAGAGGGAGAGACCGTGGTGGGAATCTAGTAGTGGCTGCGAACCTTGTTTCTACGGGCTTCCTCGCTGGTCTCCTCCCATCAGTGCGATAAGACTGAGTCTGCGCTCGGTGTCACCAATGTGTGACGGCTGCTAAGGCGGCTCGTCCCGGCCCAACATTTGCCAAGAGCAAGCTGAGGCTCAGAGGGGACAGCGTCTGACTGTGGCCAGGTCGGCTCTCCTGTCACCCTTTCCCTGGCGACACAGCACTCTCCTGAGTGTGTGCTGGGGCTCTCGGGTAGCCCTGGGAGGAGGTGGTGTCGTCCACACCTGGCAAGGGAGAGGATCTGAGGGGCCAACTGTCAGGTTGGTGGCGGGTGAGGGTGGAGGCGGGACATATTTTCCATGTAGTCACCTTGAAGTCACATGCTACTAAGTAAAAGCTGACAACTGCATTTTCCTAACCATTCAGAACCTGGGATATGATTTTTACTGTGTTTTCTTAATATGAAAAAAGCTTTTTAAAAATCACGATATTGGGCATTTGAATTGCTTTTATTGAAAAGAATAGAATAATACATTGGAACAACCTTCGAAGACTGGGTTCGTTGTCACCTTGCCTGTCCTGGTGGGTATGTGGCCTGATGACCAAGCTTGTCCCCATCCTGTTTTCACTCTGGGAACTGGAGGGAAGCCACCAGAAGAAACCTGGAGCCTCCACTGAAGGACCCGGAAGGGCGTGTCTAGCAGTTCTGCCGTGCCTTGTAGCTTGGTGCTCATAATGTTCCTCTGTGTTTTAGGAGAGCAGAGATGAAGACAAGACATGATGAAATCAGAAAAAAATATGGTAAGGACTGGTCACGCCTCCTTTTTGACTGGTTGGGAGGCGATGGCACGCTGTCTGGGTCCTCATTGGACTGGTTGGGAGGCGATGGCACGCTGTCTGGGTCCTCATTGGACTGGTTGGGAGGCGATGGCACGCTGTCTCGGTCCTCATTAGTGCCAGTGGGGCCTGAGATTGGGCTCTGGGTTCACCCATTGGAACAGAAGGAGGTCTCTCCAGAGAGGAACAGCTGGCGGTTGTCGCCAGCAGTGCTGTGGTGAACTCATTCCTAGGAATATTTTTATCTCAGCCAGTCGTCTTCATGAAGTCTGGTTTCTTAGACACCTGTTTGCTTATCGAGTCACAAGACTGCTGGGCCGGAAGTCTGCAGCTGTTCTGCTGTCATGTTGGGCTTCCCATGGGCGCACCTGCGCAGCCGAGGTGCTGCGGCTTTCTGGTCTTTGTTTCAGGGCGGCCCCTCATCCGCGGACACGTTGCTCGTTGCTCGTTGCCATCTTCCGAGTGTGGCAGGCGCTCCTTCCAAGCACTCCCCAGCACCGGCCCTGCTCCCTCTCGCCCGGCCTGGGGGTTCTGTTCTTGTTTGGTTGTGTCTGGAGAGATTTTGGAGGGGAGCTTTGAAGGAGCCAGAAGGAATGTATTTGCCAAGTGTAAACCTTTTATTTAGTTGGAGTGAATCGGAAATACGCATTACATGATCTGTGCTCCCCCAAATCACGTGACGTTCACTGCTGAACACTGAACACCATCACCCAGCCGCGCTTCATTGATTCTGTACTGATTTTTTCTTTTTTTTTTTGAGTCGGAGTCTTGCTCTGTTGCCGAGGCTGGAGTGCAGTGGCGCAATCTCGGCTCACTGCAAGCTATGCCTCCCGGGTTCACACCATTCTCCTGCTTCAGCCACCCAAGTAGCTGGGACTACAGACGCCCGACTAATTTTTTGTGTTTTTAGTAGAGATGTGGTTTCACCGTGTTAGCCAGGATGGTCTCAATCTCCTGACCTCATGATCTGCCCGCCTCGGCCTCCCAAAGTGCTGGGATTACAGGCGTGAGCCACTGTGCCCAGCCAATTATGTACTGATTTTAAAGTCCGAAAAGAGTCTAGCGTCTCCCGCGCTGGGTTTGTGGTTGTGTGACGTCATGGACATGGTGGGAACTGACTCCTCGCCTGTGCGAGGTGTGAGGTCCTGGGTTCACGGCAGCCGTGGGCCTCGGGAATCTGTCGTTCTGTGCCCACGGTGCTTTCCTTGAAGCAGTGTATTAAAGGCTAAACCTAATTGGAAAATTTCAGAGCCTTTTCTGACTAATGCAGGTGTTTTGAGTCTTCTGTTTGTATTAGGAAATACCATAAATTTGTGGTATTTTAGGATCCCGCCCACTGGGGGCATGGTGACATCACTGCAGTTGTTTCCGTCATCAGGTAGGGGACAGGACTGCAAAGCCCAGCAGCCACTGTGAGCAGCGCCTCTGTCAGGTGCGGGTGGTTGGCGTTGTAGCCCCCAGAGGCTTGGTTCCCTCTCATGGGGGCTGCAGAGGCCCCATGCTGCTGGTGCCCTGGGCTGTAAATGCTGGGTAGCTCTGCCCACTGGCCGGGATGTCCCCTCCCTGTCAGTTCTGGCCTCCTTGGAAAGTCCCCTCCATGTGACTGTGCTGTGACCTGAGGCCAGGTGAGTCCTGCCAGTCTCAAAGTGTCGACTTTGGGGTGTGAGGCTGCCGTGGCTGCTGGCCTCTAGATGACCAGCGGCTGATGGAGGCTTTTTCCTACGTGTTCCCGCCCATCAGTCTCCTGAGTGCTTCGTGCTTGGGCACTGACTTTCTGGGTTCGCTGCTGCCTTGTCCTTGCCCCGCCCCCTCCGTCGCCTGTGTTTCCTGGTGTGTGTCTGGAGTGGGTGGTGACCGGGTACCTGCGTGCAGCTGTCACAAGGAGCAGCACCAGGGTCGCCCTCCTCAGCGAGCGCATGCCTGTGTTCGTGGAGCGTGGGCCCAGCAGCGTCTGTGCAGGCCTTGGCTGAAGGCAGCATGCTTTCCTTGAAATGGAAGAGTCAAACGAGCTTTTTGGCACCTAGTGACTAATGTTAATGTAAATAAAAGATGAGGTGGACACACACACACACACACAGCCCAGCACCTGCTATCGCCAAGTGCAAGCTGTGTTTAAAGTTGCTCGACCTTTACTGTGCCCCAGCTCCCAGCGGGTGTGAGGCTGTGGGCAGCCGGCCAGGTTCTTGGTGGAGCGGTGTCTTCTGTGTCAGGGCCCTGATTGACTTGCACCTGCCATTTTGGTGGTTAATTTGGCCCATTAATTGCATTGATGAAATTAGCTTTTTGTGCCAGTTTGTAATAAAGCCCATTGAATGGCCTGTGCTTTAGAAAGCCTCGGCTAGGTAGAATAATTCCGAGGAATTCCTGATGGGAGAGTGGGAGAAAGTGTGTGAGTCAACCTGGTGCAGTTATATAAAATACCAGCACGCACGCAAAACCCTTCTTTTGGCTTTGGGTTTTCCCTCTGAACTGGAAGTAGACTCAGGAGCAGGTTTTTCAATAAGACCTTAACCAGTCTGCTTGCAGCTGGTATCTGATGACTGTTTCCCGAAACCAACTTTGAGCCTCATCTCCCAAAGCCTGATGCCTGTGGCCCTCCTTGACAGGCAAGAAAGAAATGTGGCTAGGCCCTTCCTTACCATCCCTCTGCTTCCCTGCCTCCTCTTCCACCCAACCCCCAGAATACCTGCAGTGAGTAGCTTTGTTGTAATCACTGCAGATAATTTTAGTGTGCAATACAGATTTTTAAAGGGAGAGAGAGGCCGGGGCGGTGGCTCATGCCTGTAATCCCAGCTGCAGGGAGGGATTACAGGGAGGCCGAGATGGGTGGATCACCTGAGGTCGGGAGTTCGAGACCAGCCTGACCAACATGGTGAAACCCTGTCTCTACTAAAAATACAAAAATTAGCTAAGTGTGGTGGTGGATGCCTGTAGTCCCAGCTACCCGGAAGCTGAGGCAGGAGAGTTCCTTGAACCCAGGAGGCAGAGGTTGCAGTGAGCCAAGACTGCACCATTGCACTCTATCCTAGGCAACAAGAGCAAAACTCCGTCTCAAATAAAAAATGAAGGGGGAGAGAGTGTGTGTATGTGCATGTGTGTCTGCAGTGTGAAGGGAAAACTCCTGGTCCTTGGGTAACTACCATGGGTTTACTCTTATGGTTAAATACACATTTTATTACAGTTCTGTCAGAGTACTTGAGAGTTAGATTGAGGGTCGTGTTAGTTCTTTCTGTAGCCTTAATTTGAAAGGTTTAAGAGCAAGTATAAGCACAAAGTAAGGTTATTTTGTTTAATACTAGCCATTCACTGTGGAACTAACCAACCACTGTGGAAAGAAATATTTGCCTTAAATTTCTTTTCTTTGCCGAGCATCAGGAAATAAGTGCTTATCTCTTAGGATTTGTTAGAATTCTTGTTTGTAGTAAATTTTATTTCAAAGTTTAAAGTGGTTTGACTTCAAAAAAGGTTAAGCACAGTATGAGAGCCTGCTTACAACACCCGTTGTTGCTATACCCTCAGTAAATCTTCTTTTTTTTTTTTTTTTTTTTTTTTTTGAGACGGAGTCTCGCTTTGCGCCCAGGCTGGAGTGCAGTGGCCGGATCTCAGCTCACTGCAAGCTCCGCCTCCCGGGTTTACGCCATTCTCCTGCCTCAGCCTCCCGAGTAGCTGGGACTACAGGCGCCCGCCACCTCGCCTGGCTAGTTTTTTGTATTTTTAGTAGAGATGGGGTTTCACCGTGTTAGCCAGGATGGTCTCGATCTCCTGACCTCATGATCCGCCCCTCTCGGCCTCCCAAAGTGCTGGGATTACAGGCTTGAGCCACCGCGCCCGGCCAGTAAATCTTCTTATAAAACTTAGTCTGTGTGGCTTTTTAGATTTTGTTTCTGGTTGAATGAACGAAGTTATGATTCAGGTTGATTTTGTTTTCAGGCCTGTTTAAAGAAGAAAACCCATATGCTAGATTTGAAAACAACTAAAGCGCTCCAGCCGTCAGGCAGTCCCGACGCTTCCTGTGAGGTGCACACTCCGCAGCGCAGCCCAACCGGGAGACCACGTGGCCCTCGCGGTCTCCTGACCTTGACCAGTGAACCTGCCAGCCTTCCAGGACAGGTGGCCGGAGAGCTGCCCCTGAAGGACAGTCTTCCTCTCATCCTGCAAACTGGTGACCTTCTATTCCCTGTTCATCTCTGTTTCTAGATTTAGTCACTTGAAATAAGAAATCTTTGGGGTTTGGGGTCTTTTATACTCTTCTCAGTTTGTAAGAAGCTAACTGCACGCAAAGCCGCCTGACGGCACCTAGCGCTATGACTGTCATTCTCCCGGGGCAGCAGCAGAGCCCTGCCTTCCTCTCTGTCTGCTGACAAGCTTCACATGCAACAGAGGGAAGCCGGTCTGGCTTCTGTCGTGAGGAGAACTGACCAGCCCTCATCATTCCCCATAAAACCACGGACAGCATCGAGTCTTCACACCTGTCGACTCACATGGCTTTTGCTGATGACACGGGGCTCCAGTACACAGTCTGATAAGGACTTACTTCCTAACCTCAATTGTATTAAATAGCATTGGGGAAGAGCTAAACCTTTAAAAAAAGAAAAAAAAAATTACTGGATTTTCCTCCCTACTTAAAAGATTTCACCAGAAGACTTTCATATAAAAATTCAGGCTCTTTTTAGATAGTTTTTAAAATTTGTATCTTTACTAGAACATGAGAATCTTTTTCCCTTGGAAGCTTGAATTATAAATGTGGTGTTTGGCCTGCCTCTGCAGCACTGGTTGCCTGCTCGTGTGCCAGCAGTGTTGGGAGGACGGGCAGGACGCTGCAGCTTTCTCCAGCCCTGTTGGCATCCTCAGTGCCTGCAAGCCTCTCCCTGCCTGTCGGGCTGTCTGGGGGGTGGCCATTTAGGGATCGTGGGGACGGGGTCCACCCCAAGAAGAAAGGAAGGCCCATCCACAGGCCTGGCTCTGGGCCGTGTGCCCCAGAAGCAGGTGTGTCCAGAGCCAGCTGAGGGCTCTCCTCACACCACCCAGCAGGCGCCAGTGCTCCTTCTGCCTCACGGGACCAGTCCAGCTTCCAGCTGCTCTGGCTCAAGGGTGTTCTAAGCCCTTCCTTCAGAGTGGGCTTCTCCAGGAGCTCTCCAGTGGCACTGCTGGACCTGCCCCACGTTTCTGTAAAATCAGAATACGTGGCTTTAGTAAGTAGACCAAGCGCTTCATGGCAGGGAGAGCAGCGTGCGAGGAATCACTGAAAAGTGCTGCCTAAGGAAGTTTGAAAATAGTCCCCGTTCCAGATTGCCTTGAATTTTAAAACATTTTGCTTTGGGAAAGTAGGTCGACAGCACCTAAGATAAATGATGCATTCCATTTTCACACTTCACAGTCATAAAAACTGAGAAAACTGTCTTCAGCATGAACTAAAGTTCACAGGCAGATCACTGTGATCCAGAACACAGTAAGAACTCATCAAACAGCTTGATAAGCCTTTTTGACTGTGTACATCTGTACCGGGAATAACATTCCTATGCTGAAATTTTCACAAAGAATAGAACCTGCACCCAGTTCTTCAGTCTGATTTCTCTGACCTCTTGGGCATTTGTATTTGTAGTAAAGTATTGCAGAGTTTCCTAAGTATTTTATAGCAGCCATCAAAATTGGACTTTGTATTGTTTATTCATAAAAGAAACTTAGTAATAGACTTGAACGAACTTTGTATGAATACAGTAGTATGTACGCAAAATCAGCGTCCTGAATGTAGGCTGCTGAGCTGAAGGTAGAGCTTGGTTGTTAAATACGAACTTTGTATGAGTACAGTAGTGTGTACACAAAATCAGTGTCCTGAATGTAGGCTGCTGAGCTGAAGGTAGAGCTTGGTTGTTAAATACGAACTTTGTATGAATACAGTAGTATGTACACAAAATCAGCGTCCTGAATGTAGGCTGCTGAGCTGAAGGTAGAGCTTGGTTGTTAAATACGAACTTTGTATGAATACAGTAGTGTGTACACAAAATCAGCGTCCTGAATGTAGGCTGCTGAGCTGAAGGTAGAGCTTGGTTGTTAAATACAGTGGGTGAATCCTTGCGTTCAGTGTAGAAACTACGTCTATAAGGTTGGTCTTAGTCCATCTGATTTTTTCTGAAATACGCTAAGAGCAGCCACAAAACTGTAACCTCAAGGAAACCATAAAGCTTGGAGTGCCTTAATTTTTAACCAGTTTCCAATAAAAGTTTAATATCTGCATTTGTCTAATATGCTGTGTGTTCTGTTTCACATCAGTGGTGTCGACATTACTGCCTGGAATGCTGGGAGGCAGGTCAGCTTTTTTGGGTAAAGTGGGCCTCTGAGCCATCACGGGACGCCTGGGCAGTCTCCAGGCTAAATGCCTGTGGCTGTCACAATGGACCAGGCTGTGTCCTAAAACTCCCCACCCACAGGCCTGCCCCACAGGGGAGGTCTTGGCCGTCTCCTCCCTCCACAGCTGTCCTGCCCACCGCATGCCCTCCACTTGCACTGGGTGTCGAGGGCGCTGGGAAAAAGCAGGGCTGCCTTCGAGAAGGGTGACCTTGGCCCCGCTGTGTGAAGCGCACACCTGCATGAGGCTCCCGTGCTCCGTGCTCCCCTCCCGTCCTTCCCTGGTTGTCTTCTGTGCTGGGTTCTTAGGGAGTGCCCCGCACCCCGGCCCCCTTCTGTGTTGCTCCTGCCACTTCAGTCCTCCGGGACACAGGGTTTAGTCTGAGCAGCAGAGTCTTGGGGCATCTCTCTGTCCCGTGGACCTGCCCAGCAGGGCAAGGTCTGGGCCTGGGTGTGAAGCAGGGAGGCCAGAAGAGCGGGCAGGATGTCGACTCCATCTTGTCACTGACTTCGGGCCAGGGGTAGACACAGCTTCTAAGAAGGCAGCAGGAGGGTGAGGAGCAGCTCTTGTCCTGCTCAGGTTGTCCTGGGGCTCCCCTGACTGCCAGCCTGGCATCACGCCTACAGTCCCCACTCTGCTGGATGGCACCGTGTGCAGGCCACAGGCGGTGGCTGTGGCAGTTCAGTTCTCAGTGCTCACTCGACGGGCGGACCCAGTAGGTACCCAGCACGCCCCCAGCATTCCGGACCAGCTCTGCGAGGCCCATGTTACAGAAGCCTGTCTGCCCCAGAGTCCATCACGACGGCCACCGTGCAGCTGCTGTCCACCGTGCATCCACTGTGAGCCCAGAGTGACCTGGGGCAGCCACCTCTTCCGGGGGGAGCACTCATTGTGACACAAAGGTGTCTGCTTGAGCTTGACAGGGGTAGCCCAGGTCCCCAGGTGGACTGCCTGCTGCCCCTCTTAGCCTGTGGTCCCATGCATTCGCTGGTGAACAGCCCCCACAAAACGGCCTTTGAATCAGAGCCGCCACGTCCGGAAGGATGGAAGCAGCCCGTGAGCCACATGGACTTCGGCGGCACGTCTGTCACCCGCAGGTGCTCACACACATGGACTCCGACGCGCACAGTGGCTCACATCCCAGAGCCAGACTCCAGGCCCTCATCTGTGGCTCTGCCTCCCCAGGGCTCTTGGAGCCCATCCCTCCAGCAGATGGGGAGAAGCCCCCAGTTGGAAGTGACTGTCCCCTCAACCCATTCCACTGGCAACAGCTGGTCACCCCCTGGGGCCTGGGCAGTCGCCTCCCACACGGGTGGGGGCACCTCTGGGGCTGTCTCTGCATGGAGATGCCTCTGGTCTAACAGGATCTCCACTTCCTCCTCAAAGCCGGTTTAACGAAGACGCAGTGGAACCTCTCAGTACAGGCAGAGCCCGATGCGTGCGCAGAATAAAAGCCCATGTCACAGAGGAACATCAGAGCTGCCAGCTCAGCCGCTACTTACTGGGTCTGATGGTTTTCCCCTCTCCAGCTACAGAATGTTACTGAACCCACCATCAGGCTGCAGATGTTTTGTTCTTTTAAACCTCGAATACCAAGAAACGATTTCTAACTAGAGATAATCATAAAAGACAGCCAATAGTAGTATTCTTCAGTACTCTCTTCCACAAATCCTATTTCTCTGAGCTTCCATGTAGTGGCACTTAGTAAACAATGAGAAGAATTTTTTTGAGAGTGGTCTTTGCTGAGGAGGCTGCCTGCGTGAGGCAGGGCTGGCCTGGCCGGAGGCATCTGGTTCATGGAATTTTCTCCAAGAGGGCGCCATTGAGCCGCTGCCCTCTCTGCAGAACAGACTGGTGCTCAGGGTCCCTGCCCACAGCTCCAGGGCCCGCAGTTTCTCTCTGGTTGGTGGCTGGAATTTTTTAACGGGAATTCTCCGTGTATTACTTTCGCGCCGTCTTAACTGCCTTCATCACTACACCTCTCTCCAGAGGCTTTATCTCGCATTTCCAGCATGTTTGTGTGGATTTGTTCCTCTTGTTTTACTTTGTATATGAACCACAATTGGCCAGATTACGCAGATGAACCTCTGACACTGTGGGCACTGGGCGTGTCTGTTCCTCAGGGCCCCCACCTGTGCCTGCCTCAGGACAGCACTGCCAATCCCTCTGCTCCAGCACCACGGGCCATCTCCAGTAACCCAGACGGCCTCAGACGCACTGGAGTTGGAGGGCGGTGGGGAACGGCTGCCCGTGTGGCCTCGAGGTCTGGCCTGAGTCCTGCAGGAAGCACCACCAGCGAGAGAACCTGGTAGAATCGCTAAATCAGCATAGAGAGGGGTTGGCCAGGTGTAAAGGGCTAACTCGGTGACCGAATGGCAGAACCCAGAGGCAGAGGCTGCCCTGCTCAACACCCAGAGCCGGGAGGAGCTCGGACTCCCGGGGCCCGGGGCCCCAGGGCTGTGGAGGGAGGAGGGCGGCGTGCAGTGGCTGTCTGGGCCCGTCTGAGAAGTGCTGCAGGGCCCATCTGAGAAGTGGCAGGCTGGGTGCAGCCGCTGCCATCAGTCCCTTCACTCCCCTGCGTCCCTTCCAGAATTCTCCTTCCCCCCTGTGGGCACTGCCTGGCAGGGAGCAGCTGGTCAAGCACACCTGGCTTTGCAGGGCAGGGTAGATGGACAGGCTTGGAGCTGGGCATCGGGAGAGCCAGGCGGCACAGCTCCAGGTGCTTGGCCCTCCGGCAATGAGACGGGACCAGCGTGTGGGGGACCCCAAGGGGGACGCAGTGTCCAGGTTCTCCAGACGGGTCCTGTGTGCCTGTCCGCAGCTGCCAGTCCCAGCATGAGGGTGGCCTGGACTTTGCTACGGAAGCGGCCTGGTCACACTGCGGCTGCTGAGGCCCTTGTTTTGCAGATGAAGCCTTGTAGGTTGCATCCCTCAGAGAGAATAGATGGCAAATGTCTCTTTTCAGACCTTAAAGATGTCAGGCTCTCAGTTAATCTCTCCTAGGTCCGGAAAGTCCTAGAAGGGGCAGTCCTGGCTGCACTCATGGAGATTCTCTACAGGTGCTAATTTCCCTGAGAAAGGACGGCTCTGGGGGGCCATTTCAAAATATGTCAAAGAAATACATTTTGAGGCAAAATATTCTAATTTCCTTCAGAGTCTGACGATGCTATACCAGAGTCAGGCTGGAATTTGGTGTCTTATTGCCACACAGAGTGTGTTCCGTCCGTCTTAGGATCCCAATTTTAATATCAGGGCCGGCCAGCTGTGCCTCAACTCTGAAAGGGAAGGTTGTGGCTGTAAACGGCAAAGGTCCGGCTGTTTGCCGCTTAAAAAGAAGCCACGATGACAAAGGTGGGGTGTGACAGTAAGAGAGTGAGCTGCTGGGCGCAGTGGCTCATGCCTGTAATCCCAGCACTTTGGGAGGCCAAGGCGGGTGGATCACGAAGTCAGGCGATTGAGACCATCCTGACTAACAGGGTGAAACCCCATCTGTACTAAAAATACAAAAATCTTAGCTGGGCCTGGTGGTGGGCGCCTGTAGTCCCAGCTACTCGGGAGGCTGAGGCAGGAGAATGGCGTGAATCCGGGAGGCAGAGCGTGCAGTGAGCCAAGATCGCGCCACTGCACTCCAGCCGGGGCGACAGAGTGAGACTCTGCCTCAAAAAACAAAACAAGGCCGGGCGCGGTGGCTCAAGCCTGTAATCCCAGCACTTTGGGAGGCCGAGACGGGCGGATCACGAGGTCAGGAGATCGAGACCATCCTGGCTAACACGGTGAAACCCCGTCTCTAATAAAAAATACAAAAAAAAAAACCTAGGGCCAGGCGCGGTGGCTCACGCCTGTAATCCCAGCACTTTGGGAGGCCGAGGCGGGCGGATCACAAGGTCAGGAGATCGAGACCACGGTGAAACCCCGTCTCTACTAAAAATACAAAAAATTAGCCGGGCGCGGTTGTGGGCACCTGTAGTCCCAGCTACTTGGGAGGCTGAGGCAGGAGAATGGCGTGAACCTGGGAGGCGCAGCTTGCAGTGAGCCGAGATCGCGCCACTGCACTCCAGCCTGGGCGACAGAGCGAGACTCTGTCTCAAAAAAAAAAAAAAAAAAAAAAAAAAAAAAACCTAGCCGGGCGAGGTGGCGGGTGCCTGTAGTCCCAGCTACTCGGGAGGCTGAGGCAGGAGAATGGCGTGAACCCGTGAGGCGGAGCTTGCAGTGAGCCGAGATCTGGCCATTGCACTCCAGCCTGGGTGACACAGCAAGACTCCGTCTCAAAAAACAAAAAAAAACAAAACAAAACAAAAAAAAGAGAGTGAGTTTTATTCTCCGTGCTAGCAAGGGGGAGATTGACCGGAATCCCTTCCAAAAATGGCCACTCTTCAATTTGTAGAGGGACACGTAGAGGGGGTCTGGAATGCAGGAGAGGCAGGGGCTAGGAGGTGCCAGGTGACCTGCTCTGATGGCTTCTCTTGCGTTATTGTTCCATCTGTTACACTAGGCAGCTGGTCAGACGTGAGTAGGGCAGGCGAGGGCCCTCCCAACCAGGA
This sequence comes from Macaca mulatta, assembly GCF_049350105.2. Lineage (NCBI taxonomy): Eukaryota > Metazoa > Chordata > Mammalia > Primates > Cercopithecidae > Macaca > Macaca mulatta. Next base: position 2,681,385 of record NC_133408.1, read on the forward strand.
ATGTCAGGCAACCATCAGGGTTGGTCGGGTGGCTGTTAACTGTCTCTCTAAAATAATAATCGGTCACAGCCAACGCCAGGGAAAGGCAGTCTCCCAACAGACAGAAAAATCCTGAAACTGGTGATCAGCAGCTTCCCCATAAGACCGGCACTGGGTGAGTGGGCTCAAGCATGTGTATTAAAAGGCAAAACTGTGGAGTGTAACTGGTCTATGGCCTCCTAGGGACATTGACAGGTAAGGGAACAACGCCTCAGGTGAGCAGGTGCACAGCTCCAGTAAACACACAGCACATGCTCCTCCCGAGTGCTGGCAGCCGCCGCACGTGTGGACAGCCCAGCCCAAGGGAAGAATCAGGGGAGAAGGCATGTGAGACCCCGGACACGTGCCAACGTATACACCCAAGTCGAAGATCAAACCACACACTTGTCCTTCAAGTCACCTGCTCGGCCCCCTTCCAAGTGTCCTTTCCTTCCTTCCATTCCTGCTCTGAAGCTTTTTAATAAATGTCACTCCTGCTCTAAAACTTGCTCAGTCTCTCCTTCTGCTTTCTGCTCCTTGGTCGAATTATTTCTTCTGAGGAAGCGAGAACTGCGGTTGCCGCAGACCTGTACGGATTTGCCACCGATCACATACTTTGGTGCTGTGTCACTTGGATAACTTCCACCACAAACACATCTGGGGAAGGGGCTGCGCCATCGCAGGTCGCCCCCAGATTACAAATCAATCGCAGTCAATCTTGCAGTGAATCTTTAGCCAGGAGTGAGTTCCAGCCTCGAAGTAACCGGCCTGCTGGGGAGGGAATTCCGGAGGTGCCTGTTTGGGATGGTGCAGAACACCATCCCAAAATCAAGCAATGCGGATTCCAAGTTTTGCCTTAGGCCACACGGGATGGGGTTGCCCCCGGCTGGCAGACAGGACCTTTATCCCCATTGCCACAAGAGGATTCCCCTCTGGGGCCTCCCCACTGGCTGTGCCCTAAAATGGGTGCCATGTGCACAGCCCAGCAGCGGAGTCCAGGAGAGACTCCAGCAGGCAGGGGGCTGCTGCCCCAGGAGCACATTTCAGCATCTGGAAACTCCTCCCACTGCAGCTGCAGGGGAAGCGCCTGGAAGAGAAGGAAAAGAAAGAGGAGGAGGAGGAAAAGGAGGAAGAGGAGGAGGGTCGTGCCCACGCTCATGGCAAGCGCCACCCTGGAGCTTTCTGTCTCGGTCCAAGCACATCTACCCGCCCTTCCTCACTGCATTCTCCCAGGGGCCCCTGGCCGCACACAGGCGCTACCTGCATTTGCATAGAGGGACTGGGCCCTTGGTGGAGGGCCTGGCCTGCCCCATCTTGGGTCCTGGCCCAGTGCTGTGGCTGCCAACCTGCCCTCAAAGCTTCACGGGAACCGAGGGCCCAGGCTCTGAGCGGAGTCCGGGTGGGCCGGGGCAGCCCCTGCCAGACAGGCTCCTTCCTGACGCAGCCCCGCAGGAGGAGAAAGTGTCAGTTCCTCTTTCAGGCCCTGTAGACAGGTGTCCAGGTAGACAGGAAGTTCCGGGGGTGATTTTAGCTCTAAGTCTGTTGCTTTTCTCCCAGCAGGCTGGCTTTACTGTGGTTGTCCCTGTGGCCGTTGGCTGACGTTGCTGAAATTCCAGGCCTCCGGAATGTCCACACATCCACGGCGGGGAAAGCCTGTTGCAGACCAGCCACCACGCCCCTGCGGCTCAGGACCGTGCTCCTGAAGCCGAAAGTCCTGCCCTGGGAGCAGTCCTCAGCCAGGACTCACTCCTGAGAAGAATGAGAGGGGAAGCGCCTCCAGGCCAGGATGCCAGCTAGCAGTGCCCTCCAGTAACGTCCTGGAGGAAGCATCTCATTCGTGCCAAACTCACTAATTCTAATTCGTCATCATGATTCTTCACAATGAAGAAAAACTCCAAGCTATTGCCTTCCTGGGGCATGGCAGGCCTCCCTCTGGCCTGAGCGGGCAGCTGTGCCCAGACCTGGGCTCTTCCAAAGGCGCTGGACGGTCCTGCACACAGCCGGGTTTTGCTTGAGGCTTCATTTATGGTGGAGGCGGAGGGGTTCCTGGGGTTCCCCCATCATCGATCATTTCATCATGGATACTCTCATCATTGATAATTTCACCATTGATACCTTTTTTTTTTTTTTTTTTTTGAGATGGAGTCTCGCTCTGTCGCCCAGGCTAGAGTGCAGTGGCTCCATCTCGGCTCACTGCAACCTCCGCCTCCCAGCTTCAAGCGATTATCCTGCCTCAGTCTCCCAAGTAGCTGGGACTACAGGCGCCCACCACCACGCCTGGCTAATTTTTGTAATTTTGGTAGAGACGAGGTTTCACCATGTTGGCCAGGCTGGTCTTGAACTCCTGACCTCAGGTGATCCACCCGACTCAGCCTCCCAAAGTGCTGGGATTACAGGCATGAGCCACTGCGCCCGGCCTGCCTTTGGAATTTTAACTTTACACCTGAGTCTTTCGCCCCTGGGGTTTTCATCGGTGCTGGTGAATTACAGCTGCCGCTGTGCTCTGCAGGCGGCTCCCGGGCTCAGCGCCAGGGGCGGTGGAATTCAGACCCGCCGCTCTTGGGAAGGGTCGTCCGCCTCTCAGACGTGGCGCGAGGCCCCCGCCAGGCCCCGCGCTTGGTGTCCCGGGCAGAGGGGAGTGGGGCGTGTGTGCTGATGCCGGGTGTGGACACAGCCATCCTCGGGAGCCTGCCACCGTCTACACACAGGAGACACGGCCGCTCCCCCCACCCCAGGACGCCCTCCCCTCCACCACAAGCCCGCTCAGACCACCAGGCCCTGCCGGGGCCCAGGAGGAAACTCCCCGGCTCTACTAAAAATACAAAAATTAGCCGGGCGTGGCGGGCGCCTGGAGTCCCAGCTACTCCGGAGGCTGAGGCAGGAGAATCGCTTGAACCCGGGAGGTGGCGTTCCAGGCTTCCGCAGGCAAGTCAGGCCAACCCGGGAGGGGAGCGAGGGCCGGGGGAGGCCCCGGGAGGGACCCTGCGTGTTCCCAGCTGAGGGCGGTGCTGCTCTCCCTCTGGCCGCGCGGAGGGCGCAGACCAGCCCAGGGCCCTGAGCGCGGCCGGGGTCGGGGCCGCAGGAGGAGACAGGTGTGGGGGTCCAGGCAGGCCGGATGCGCAGGTGCATCTTCAGGTGCTTGTGGCCAAGTCCACGTGCAGGAGCCGTGGCAGGCGCCGGGTGGACGCTCCGGGCTCCAGGGCCAGGCCACGCCCGCCTGCCCTCCTGCCAGCTTATCCGCCACCGCCGCCGCCTGCAGACTGCCAGGGCCAGAGCACGGGGCACGGCTGTGGAGAACCCTGCAGTGCTGCCGGACCCAGAGAATCCCGGGGGCCCAGCCACGGCGCACCGGCCCAGGACACGCCCTTCCTTCCTGGCCACAGGGACTTTTGGAAGCCCGGCCCCGCCCCCGCTCCGTTTGCTGGGTGTGGAAGAGCAGGCGGACCCTGCGGAGTCTCTGCGGGGAGGAGTCTTGGGGTCCGTGGTCCCGCCCTCACCCGGGGCCTGGGTGGCGCCTAGCGGTTGTTTCCACTTTGCTTGTTGGAGGCACCGCAGGGGACCTCAGATGGGGAGACTCAGCCCTATGAGGACCAGATGGGACCCTGAGCCCAGAGAGGCGTGGGGGGCCCCCTCCCCCGTCCACTTCCAGCCTCTCTCCTGAGCAGGCGGGAACAGCCCTCCTGCTTCCACTTCTAGAAGCCAGACAGAATGGGGATGAAATGCAGACTCTGGGGGAAAGGGGTTGGAGAGGTTGCACATTTGTGAAAAAATCTTGGCAGAATTTCATCCATGCATTCGACACATCTGTCCCAGGCGTTCGAACCAGAGCGACTCCGTCTTGAGTAGGGTCTGGGACTTGATGGGCTGCATTCTCAGAAAGTCCGGCATTCCTGGCTTCTAGATGTTTACGGTTAAGGGAACAGATTGGTAATGTTTACTAAACAGACTCAGACTTGGGAGTGTCCAGATGGCCCGATATCTGGAGAACAAAGGCATTCCTAATTTTGCTTTAAAGACAATAATATCGATTCTTTCAAAATATAGTAATTAACAAAAAAGGTTGGGTGCAGAGGCTCACGCCTGTAATCCCAGCACTTTGGGAGCCTGAGGTGGGTGGATCACCTGAGGTCAGGAGTTTGAGACCAACTTGGCCAACATGGTGAAACCCCGTATCTACTAAAAATACAAAAATTAGCTGGGCGTGGTGGTGGGCGCCTGTATTCCCGGCTACTCGGGAGGCTGAGACATGAGAAGCGCTTGAACCCGGGAGGCAGAGAAGTTGCAGTCAGCTGAGATCACAGCACTGTATTCCAGCCTAGGCGACAGAGCGAGACTCTGTCTCAAAAAAAAAAAAAAAAAAAAAAAAAAAAAGAAAGAAAGAAAGAAAGAAGAGAAGGGAGGGGAAGGGGAAGGGGGAAAAGAAACCCTTGCAGCCAGGCACACCTCCCCATATATACCAGCATTGTACCTATGGTGGGCGTGTTCCCCCTCTTACTTTCAGAACGCCCTGCTCTTCTATGGAGTAGCTATTCTTTCACTACTTTACTTTTGCAATAAACTTGCTATTGCTTTGCGCTGTGGACTTGCCCTGAATTCTTTCTTGCACAAGAGCCAAGAGCCCTCTCTTGGGGTCTGGAGCCAAACCTCATTCCTATAACATATTTCTAGCGACCGCAGAAGGGACTGTAGTGCAGAAACCCTGACTGCCTTTGGGTGTTAGGGTCCTGTAACACATCTGCAAAGGAGAAACCGTTGTGTATCAGGCTGGGCACGGGGTGGGCACAGAACTGAGCCGCCCAGAGTCGGGGGCTGCACGTCCCCCGCCCCAGGAATGAGTGTGACCCTGCTGATGTTTCCAGACAGGAAGTGCTCAGAGGGACTCCCAGCGTTTGGAGCCCAGGCCACAGTAGGGTTTGACCCAGGCAGGGTGAGGCAGGGCTTGGTTCAGGGGCTGAGATTTCAGCCGAGGGGAATGGGAAGCGGAGAGGAGGTCAGGGGCTGCAGGGGAGAGGATCCTGGGTCAGACTCTGGGCCTGATTCGATGGCAGTGGTGGGACCTGTGCCCTGTGGGTGGTGAGGGGTTTTCCTTGTCTTTTTTTTTTTTTTTATTTGAGACGGACTCGCTCTGTCTCTGTCGTCCAGGCTGGAGTGCAGTGACCGGATCTCAGCTCACTGCAAGCTCCGCCCCCCGGGTTCATGCCATTCTCCTGCCTCAGCCTCCCAAATAGCTGGGACTACAGGCGCCTGCCACCTCGCCCGGCTAGTTTTTTGTATTTTTTTAGTAGAGACGGGGTTTCATCGTGTTAGCCAGGATGGTCTCAATCTCCTGACCTCGTGATCCGCCCGCCATGGCGAGGGGTCCCCCACAAGGCTGGTGGGGCTCTGTGGGGGCTGGCCTTTGTCTGAGAGGTGAGGGCTCTCATCTTTCTTTCACTCCCCCATCAGGAATTGGGAAGGGACCTGTTCAGATTGATGATGGAGAGCAGGCTGACCTATGGCACGTTACCAGGACCATGCCTGCTTCCAGGGCACATGTCCTAGGACGAAGCCATCAATAAAATGTCCGGGAAACCCCAGAGCAGACCCCGAGAGCAAAGCCCCCCTTTGTGGGTACAGATTGCCCATGGAGGGCAAGGCGAGCAGAAAGGTAGAAGCAGGTGGGCCCCTGCCTGCCCAGCCCTGTTCTGGGTTTGTACGGAGATAGTAGAGTGTTTGCCTTTCAAGATAATGCTGGCACAACGGTTCCTGCCTGTAATCCTAGTGCCTTGGGAGGCCAAGGTGGGAGGATCACTTGAACCCAGGACTTCAAGACCAGCCTGGACAACATAGTGAGAGCTCGTCTGTCAAAAAAAAAAAAAAAAAGCGTCCAGTGGGCTCTGCCCCTAAAGGAGAGCCTCAGGAGGGGAAAAGGCACCCACATTTCTCAGGCCACCTGTGTCCGTGACGCCGGCACCTGCAGCTTGCTCTGGGAATCGACGTTGGCATTTCACCGCAGGCGTGACGGGGGTGAGGGGCTGTTGCTGGGCTGGGCAAGTTTGGTCACACAGGAAACGAGGTCTGGGGTCTGTTACACGTGATGTGCAGGGGAGACGGAGCTGTGCTGCACCCTGGGAAGCTGTGGGTGGTAAATGTTCCATGTTTCCCAAGGGATCTGGAAAGCGCATTAAATCCCACTGAAATCCTCAATTTGGGCTTTAGATTAATCACGTGGAAAAATGAATCAGAAAATAGTCTGTAATGATCTAGAAAGGGAAACAGTCATGCACCACATAAGATTTTAATGGACTGACCGCATGCACAATGGTGGTTCCATAAGGTTCTAATACCGTAGGTTTACGGTACCTTCTCTGTGTCCGGATGCACAAATCCTGGCTACTGCGTTCCAGTTACCTGCAGTTCCCACACAGTAACATGCTGTAAAATTTGCAGCCCAGAGTGATCGCCTCCATCAGGCACCCTGAGCACACAGGCTTTCCCACCTAGGTGTGTGTGCGTGCACTCTGTAACGTGTGCACTCTGTGATGTGTGCACAGGGACCAAACCACCCAGTGCTGCACTCCTCGATCCCCGTGCCTAAGCGACTCGTGACTGTGTTTAATGATGTAGAGCCTCTGCAAACTAAACGTTCAATCTGGGAACAGGAGAAAATTTGGTGGAGATTCCACAGTCTCCCCTCTTGCCCCTCACCCCAGCCCTTTACTTTTAAGGCTGGAATGCCATGCACAACCAAAGTGGCAGCAATCCCTTACTGCCTGCCTGCTGACGTCAGGGCCTCGTAACCTTGTTTAATCCCCAGGTGCTCCCGCAGACCAGCAGTATGGGAGGAATGCCACGCCCATTACATACGTGGAATCGGAGCTTGGCCGATTCAGGCGACAGCACCAAGAACAAGAACATCACTGATGCTGCTGACGCCGCCCTTGTGAGGGTCGCTGGGCGGAGGCTGGAGACTCGAGACTTGGACCCAGGTCTGCTTCCTGGGGTACTTGCTCCCTGCCATTGTCTCTTGCTCCATAATCTCAATGCTGGGGACAGGTGGAGATGTTACCAGCAAGGGGACACTGTCCCAGAGACACCTGAGCCATCCCACAGAACCATGCAGCTCTCAGAAGCCCTGCACGTGGCCAGCTGGGGAGATGCTGTGAGCTGCCGCTTCCCATTTCTCTATAGGTAACCGGATTCAGGGAGGCATCCACCTGGGAGAAGAGAATCTCGTTAACTGTGGCTGGATCAGCAGCAGAGGCAGCCACGGCTGTGCCCAGGCAAGGCCCCACAGCCGGGCCTAACTGTCCAGGGCTCTCTGCCTTGGGGCTCAGTCCTCACAGGAGGGGCCGCCCCAGCCTCTGGGCCTGGTTCCTCGAGGGTCCCAGCGGCAATAAGCCCCAGCCCCACCTGCAGCCCACAGCTCTGTGCTCACCCTTCCTGACGCTTCCTCCCGGCCTGACTCACACTCCCCACCCCTACACTCCTACCTCGATAGACCACCCCCTAAAGAATACTTCCAAGGCCTTGTCCCAGGCTCTGCTTTATGGAGACCCCCAGAAGTCATCACATGAGGCCTGTGCAGTGGAGCCCCCAGTGATGGTTAATTTTATATGTCAGTTGACTGGGCCGCAGGATGCCCGCTAGCTGGTTAAATGTGTTTCTGGCTGCATCTGTGAGGGTACTGATGGGTCAGCACTAGATTTGGTGGACCCAGGAAAGCCAACGCTGTCCCCAGCACGGGTGGGATCATCCAACCTATCGAGGTCCCAGACAGAGCCGAAAGGTGGAGTGGGGGCGTCAGCCTTCCCTCGGCCGGTCTGCTGAGCTGCAGCAGTGAAGGCACCAGAATGAACAACTATTTTAATACATGGGTAATTTTTTTTTTTTTTTTTTTTTTTGAGACGGAGTCTGGCTCTGTCGCCCGGGCTGGAGTGCAGTGGCCGGATCTCAGCTCACTGCAAGCTCCGCCCCCCGGGTTCCCGCCATTCTCCTGACTCAGCCTCCCGAGTAGCTGGGACTACAGGCGCCGCCACCACGCCCGGCTAGTTTTTTGTATTTTTTTTTTAGTAGAGACGGGGTTTCACCGTGTTCGCCAGGATGGTCTCGATCTCCTAACCTCATGATCCGCCCGTCTCGGCCTCCCAAAGTGCTGGGATTACAGGCTTGAGCCACCGTGCCCGGCCTACATGGGTAATTTTTCGTTTAAAGTTTTGTAGAGATGGGTTTTGTTATGGGTTTGCCAAGTGGATCTTAAACTTCTGGCCTCGAGTGATCCTCCCGCCTCTGCCTTCCGAGTAGCTGAGACTACGGGTGCGCGCCAGTGCACCCAGCTACTTCAGTGAATTTGATTTGCACGTTTTATGTAAGGGTTTTGCGTCCTATGGTCATGAGGCTGGCATCTGTTTTGTCTTTTTTGTGCTGTCCTTCTAGGTTTGGACATCAGGGTCGTGCTCGAGTCGTAGTTGAAAGTTTCCATGGTTTTCTATGTTGTAGAAGATCTCTAAGGAATCTAGAGGCGCTGTCTTTTTTAGGGGAGTTGAGTATTTTAATACTGCCTCAGTTTGTTTCATGGTTATTGGTCTATTCAGGTTGTCTAACCTTTTTTTTTTTTTTTTTTTTTGAGACAGAGTCTCGCTCTGTCACCCAGACTGGAGTGCAGTGGTGTGATCTTGGCTCACTACAAGTTCTGCCTCCTGGTTTCACGCCATTCTCCTGCCTCAGCCTCCCGAGTAGCTGGGACTTCAGGCACCTGCCACCATGCCCAGCTAATTTTTTTGTGTTTTTACTAGAGTCGGGGTTTCACCATGTTAGCCAGGATGGTCTCGAACTCCTGACGACATGATCTGCCCACCTTTGCCTCCCAAAGTGCCGGGATTACAGGCGTGAGCCACTGCGCCTGGCTAACATCTTTTTTTTTTTCAGAGGCAGGGTCTTACTCTATCACCCAGGCTGAGTGTAGTGGCAGGATCATCGCTCACTCTGATCTTGAACTCCCAGGCTCAAGCAATCCTCCTGCTTCGGCCTCCTGAGTAGCAGGGTCTACAGGTGTGTACCACCACGCCCGGTTAATTTTTTTTTTTTTAGAGATAGGGCCTCACTCTGTTGCCCAGGCTGGTCTTGAACTCCTGGGCTCAAGTGATCCTCCTGCCTTGCTGGGATTACAGGTGCAGTGATCCTACTGCACCCAGTCTCACCTTTTACAATTCCTACTGCTTTTTCCATTTTTTCTTTTTCAGACTTGGAAACTTTTCTGTTTTATTCACTTTTCACAGGAGCAGAGTCGGATCTACTGACGGAGTCTCTTTTTTCTGTTTTATTTCTGTGGTAGGTGACTGTGTGATGGCTGTCAGGGAATCTCGTCTCCTGGTCCCCTCCCATGCTGGTTGGCTGGCTGTGTGGCTCACTTTGACCAACAGAATGTGGTGGAAGTGACTTTCCTGGGCTCCAAGAGGCCTTGTGTCTCTGCTCTCCCCTCTGGTAATGCTGCTGGGTGAAGCCCAGGCTCTCCTGCTGGAGATGGGGGCCCAGCCGCGGCCAGCACTACACACCAGACATGTGGCCGAGGTCATCTCGGACTGTCCAGATCTCGTTGGGCCAGCAGCTGACCGTGGCCATGTGGGTGAGCCCAGGCAAAGCCAGCAAAGGAACCACCTGTCTCAGTCCACAAAAAGCACAGGCAAATCTAATTGCAGAGCTCCTTGCAGACGTATGGGCACGGTTGAGCATGATAGACAGCAGCCTCTGATGGCACAATGGGAGCCTTCACCACCACAGGGCCTGAAGGGGCACGGAGAGGGGGCGGTCGCTGGCAGCCGCCACTACCCCACCAGTCGAAAGGAGCGGCCAGCTCACAGTGACCAGGCAGGAGGGCCGAGGACAGTGCCGTGCCAGGCCTGGGGAGAGAAGCCGGAGCAGGCTGGGGAAGGGGATGTCGGTGCAGTGCCCCCTTGAGTTACCATGGCCACCTTGTAGGTGGATCCATTGACAAGGGCGGATGGGGGGCCTGGGGACATCTAGGGGACAGGCCATCTTCCACTTGAGCAGGGGCCTTCTCTGCAGTGGGTGCCCCCAGTGGCCTCTGGTGGGGCAGGAAGCTTGTCACACTGATGGCTCTGAGAGGCCCAGCCACGAGGCCCAGCCATGCAGCCTCTCCAGGCCCCTGCTCAGCGACTCTGCAGCCCTACTCTGCGCATGCCCCTGGCCATAGGCTCCTGATAGCCACTGCCCAAGAGCCTGTTCAGACCCACGCCTCGGCTGTCTTCCTTCTGCGTGAGGGGGAAGCCCATGTTCAACCTGAAGTTCTGCCTCTGGGATCCCCTGCCCTGCTCCAGCTGCCTGGCCAGGCTTTGAGGCAGTAGCTGCCCAGCTCAGGGGGACCAGCAGCCCCAGGGGTGAGTCTGGGAGGGTTGGGCAGGGCCAGCAGCCCCAGGGGTGAGTCTGGGAGGGGTGGGCGGGGCATGTGCTGGCGCAGGTGCCCTGTGCACCTTCTGGGACCTGGTCCCTATTTACCATTCCCCTTTATGGTGGCACTGCAAGGCTCATGCCTGTGGGCCACGACATGTGTGGGGGCCTGGAACCTACAGCTCAGCCCCCAGAGCCACATGCACGGTGAGTACTTTCCAAACTGAGAACAGCTGGCATCAAAGGTGCACACAGCTTGGCCCCAAACACCCTGGAGGGTCTCACCCGGCACCTCCTCTAGGAAGGGCAGACACCTGCACCACAGGCAGGTTCCCAGGCCCCAGGGCCACTGGTGCCGCAGCCTGGCCCTATATCCCACCTGCTCCTGCTCCAAGCCCGGCTGCAACAGGCGAAGGCACGGCCCTGCCACTGGATCAGAGCCACACCCACATGAGGAATAGGCAGGCCCCAACCTCAGAGAGGCCCTCCAGCCCACAGCCACCCTGTGCGGTGGCCACAGGGACCTACACAAGCCCTGTCCCCCCCTCTCTCTACACCCCACCCTCTCCTTCTCTACCTTTCTTTCTTCCCTTCTCCGCCCCCTCTCCCTTTCTCCCTCTCCTCTCTCTCTTCCCCCACCCTCAGACATCCCAACATTTTCGGAGAGCATGGCAGGCCCCTGGGCTGGGCAGGGTCTGTCTGCCCCCCGGGACACACGGGCACCCAGGCCAGGCATCCGGGCTTCTCCAGCCTCCTGTCTACCAGGCTCATTCTTGTGCTGCAAGTCACGCGATTGTCTCTGCAGTTGTAGGGCACGAACGAGGACCCAGCCCTGAGGGGATGGTGCCCGTGCTCCGCTCCGCACCCCATGAGGACCGAGGCCCTGCGATCTTTGCTGCTAGGACTGGAAGCAACTGGCAAAGCAGAGGCTGGGCCAGGAGCTGCATCCTGGGTGCCAGGGGCTGCACGGCTCTGCCCCTGCAACCCGCTGCCTCGGAGCCTTGCATGACTGGCATCACCACCTGACTGAGTGTGTGACAATCCACTTCTTCTTCAAGCCCCACCTGGCTGTGGCAGCAGCTGTGAAGGGGGTTCGTGGACCGTGGGGTGTGTGTGCTGCAGCTGCCATGACAGACGCCACAGCTGGGCGGCTCACACAGACGCTGGCGACCTCTCAGCCCTGAAAAATGCAAGTCTGAGGTCCTGCCTCACACAGACGCTGGCGACCTCTCAGCCCTGAAAACGGCAAGTCTGAGGTCCTGGAGCAGCAGGGCCGGTTCCTCCTGAGGCCTCTCTTCTCGGTGTGCAGACGGCATCTCCTCCCCCGGTCCTCACGTGGTCTGTGTCCTCATCTGCTCTTACAAGGACATCAGTCAGATGGGGCCAGGGACCAGCCTAGTGACCTACTTTAACTTAATCACCTCTGTAGAGAGCCTGTCTCCAAACACAGTCCCGCTGAGGTCCTAGGGCTTCAGATCTCAACACTGGAATTCAGGGAGACACGATTCTGCTCAGAACTCGGGCACTGCGTGTCGTACAAGCCTTGACTGGCACCTTGACCTCCACAGCTCTGGGGATGTGGTAGTCTCTCTAGTTCCCTCTTTCTGGGATGGGAGTGGGGACAGGGGTGGGGTGGGGACAGGGGTGGGGTGGGGCCTGCAGGGGTGGGGTGGGGTCAGGGGTGAGATAGGGACAGGGGTGGGGTGGGGGCTGTAGGGGTAGGGTGGGGGCTGCAGGGGTGGGGTGGGGGCTGCAGGGGTGGGGTGGGGCCAGGGGTGGGGTGGGGGCTACAGGGGTTGGGTGGGGTTAGGGGTGGGGTGGGGTCAGGGGTGGGGTGGGGGCTGCAGGGTTGAGGTGGGGTCAGGGGTGGGGTGGGGGCTTAAGGGTTGGGGTGGGGTCAGGGGTGGGGTGGGGGCTACAGCTGCACGGGGTCTCACTTGGTCCTTCTTGCAACGGCAGCTTCCATCTGAGGCCAGGGAAAGAGTGGAGACTCTGCCAGTTGCTAAATGTGTGTGTTCCTGCTGGGCCCACTGTACGGTCGACTCAGGGGAGGCCCCACTCCAACTAGGGACCTTGCTGGCTGGCCAGGCCCTGCAGAGCCAGCACCTAATAACCCTGGAGGGTGCTGCCCTTCCCTGGAACTCCATGACCCTTGAAAATGGCCATGGGGCCTTGGAAGGAGCAGGGGCTGATCTGGGGCCCACACCCATGGGAGGCTCCCCCTCACAGTCCCACGCACCTTGGGAAGAGGCTTAGGAGGCCCCACTGTGGTGATTCCATTAGGTTTTTGCCCAGCAGACCTAGAGTTTTCCTGCCTGTAGATGTCAGGCAATAGCTTGGTAGCTGTGCCTCTGTCTCCTTGTAATGCATTTGCCGCCACCACCACCATCGCTGTGGCTCAGGCAGCTCTGAGTTCCTCTCCCTCCATGGCTGGCAGCGATGCCCACTCCCACTGTCTCTCATGTTCAGTGCTGACACCTGGCATCCAGCATGCTGGGTTCCAGTCGTACCCCCTGAGATCTGGGAGACCGTGTCCCTTGCAACGTCTTGGGGCTCAGAAGTCCCACTGGGGGGCTGTGTGCCTTCCCACGCCTTAATGACCTGGTGCAGGGAGTGTCCGGATGAGGCAGGGAGAGAGCAGGCAGGCTGCACACAAACCGCCCCAGCGCGTATCTCCGTGAGCCTTCCGCCTCACCCTCTGCGGCAGCGACTCCACCTTGGCTGCACGCTGGAATCACCGAGGAGTGTTTATACCTGCACTGCCAGACCCTGCACCAACGCACTGATTTCATGGGCCTGGGGCCTTGGTGGGCCTGGCACAAGTGTTTCTTGTTACTCTCCAGGTGACTCCAATGTCTAGCCAGGACTGACGACCCTGCTCCAGAGGCTCCTTGAAGGCACCCCCTCCAGCAGCAGGGCTGGCAGCACCTGGAGCACATAGTGTCCATCCCCACCCAGGACCTGCTGGGTCAGAAGCTGTGTGGCAGCAGGATTCCTAAAGAATTCACACATAATTCGCATCTTACACTCACAGCATGGGAACCCTTTGGAGGGCTCGCCAGGAAACAGGTCCCTGAGGCTCTGATTTGGCAAGCCTGGGAAGGGGTCCAAGAATCCACATTTGGAACCGGTCCCTGAGTAATGTAGGTGATGCTGGTACAGCGGCCACGCACGAGGATGCCAGGAAGGCCGTCGTGTCAAGCTCATTGGCCACAGTGCAGCCCAAGAGTCTATCAGCCAGACGAGGCACCCATTTCCAAGTGCCTGATGTAACACAGTAAAATCCCTGCGTCCCAGGCCAGTGCCTCCGGCCTGATCCAGCCTTACTTCACCTACCAGGCTTGGAATCTCGATAGATTTCTCCAACCCTGGCCTGAACACGTTGGTGAGGGCTTGCAATCCTGCAGCATTCCGTGTTGGGGTCTGACCTTGTTTGGGGTCAGGAAGCAGTGGGAGGTGGGGGCGCATCATGAGGAAAATGGGCCCTGCGTCATCAGGGACCAGCCCATCAAGGACTCATGCTGATGTCAGCGTGGAGGTCTCTCTGTCTGCACCGAAAGGCGTCTTCTCCCCACTGATGTCGGCGTGGAGGTCTCTCCGTGCACGGAAAGGCGTCTTCTCTCCAGTGCATTGTCGCTGCACCTGTGTCAAAAATCAACAGGCCATTTGCGTATACGTCCACCTCTGATCTGTCGGTGTGTTCAGACATAGTGATCTGTGTGCCTGTCACTTTTCATTTGATGACTGTGGCTTTATATTAAGACTTCAAGTCAGGTGTGGTGAGTTCTCTGTTTCTGTTCTTTGCAAAACTGTTTGGCTATTCTAGTTCCTTTAATTTCCCTGAACTATTCTAGTTCCTTTGCCTTTCCCGAGAACTTTTAGAATCAGAGTGTTGATTTCTACAAACAGTCCTGCTGAGATTTTGGTTGGGGTTATGTTGAATCTATAGATGATGTCATAACCAATGACGATGTCATCACCATAACAATGCTGAGTTATGACTGACTTTTACAAATGCTGTAAACCCACTATGTGGCAACTGTCTGTTTTAGACCAAGGGTTGGCAAACTATGGCCCATGGATGAAGTGCAGTCTACCATGAGCTAAGTATGGTTTTTACATTTAAAGCATTTTAAATGTAAAATGTCAAAAGGGGCTGGGCGCGGTGGCTCATGCCTGTAATCCCAGCACTTTGGGAGGCCGAGGCGGGCGGATTATGAGGTCAGGAGTTCAAGACCAGCCTGGCTAACATGGTGAAACCCCATCTCTACTAAAAATACAAAAATTAGCCAGGCATGGTGGCGCATGCCTGTAGTCCCAGCTACTCAGGAGGCTGAGGCAGGAGAATCGCTTGAATCCAGGAGGCAGAGGTTACAGTGAGCTGCGATTGCACCACTGCACTTCAGCCTGGGCAACAGAGCAATACTCCATCCCCCAAAATAAAATAAAATAAAATAAAATAAATAATATTAATTCTTTGTAGAGATGGGGGGTCTCACTATATTGCCCAGGTTGGTCTTGAACTCCTGGCCTCAAGTGGTCCTCCTGTCTCGGCCTCCCAAAGTGCTGGGATTACAGGCATGAGTCCCCGTGCTGGGCCATTTTTGTGATGACAGTTGTTTAAAGAGTTGAGGACTCTCCCAGCCTTTGGCTAGGAAAGCATAACATATTTACTATCTGTTCTTTTGCAGAAGAAGTTTGTTGGTTCCTGTTTCAAACAGTTAATTATCTTTTACATGATTAAAAATCTGGAACAAATGTTTTTTATATTTAGTTAATTTTAACCATTCTGGGGTTCTTCATTTCCTTGTCTGGTTATCATATACCCTTCTGCCTCAAGAACTTTCTTATCGGCCGGGCGCGGTGGCTCAAGCCTGTAATCCCAGCACTTTGGGAGGCCGAGACGGGCGGATCACGAGGTCAGGAGATTGAGACCATCCTGGCTAACACGGTGAAACCCCGTCTCTACTAAAAATACAAAAAACTAGCCGGGCGAGGTGGCGGGCGCCTGTAGTCCCAGCTACTCAGGAGGCTGAGGCAGGAGAATGGCGTAAACCTGGGAGGTGGAGCTTGCAGTGAGCTGAGATCCGGCCACTGCACTCCAACCTGGGCGACAGAGCGAGACTCCGTCTCAAAAAAAAAAAAAAAAAAAAAAAAAAAAAAAAAAAAAAGAACTTTCTTATCATTTCTTAAAACATAGTCTGCTGGCTCTACATTCTCTTTTTTTTCTTTCATCTGAGAATGTCTTTTTCACTGCTTTTCCTGAAGAGCATTTTCACTAGATATTAAATTCTGAACTGAATTGCCTTCGGTGCTTTCACAAGGTCATTTCTGCCTCCTGGCCTGCGTGGTTTCTGATGAGGAGTGTGCGGTGGCTCGAACTGCTTCCCCTGAAGGTGAGGTACTGTTCTCCTCTGGCCGACTGCAAGACTTTTTTCTTTATCTTCGATTGTCATGTTCCTGATTGTGGTTTAGAGTTTATCTTCTTTGGGGTTTGCTGAACTTCTTGAATCTGTAAATTTTTCTCTTTTCATTAAATTTGTGGTTTTTAATTTTTTGAGTCTTATTTCTTCAAACATTTTTTCTTTACCAATGTTTCTGGGACTCCAAAATGACATGAAAATTAGATCTTTTGTTTTTCCCCCACAGGTGTCTGGGGCTCAGTTCAGTTTAGTTTTAATATTTTCTGTTCTTCACACTGGATCATTTCTACTGACTCCCCTTCAGGTTCCTCTGACAACTCCATTCTGCTTTTAAGGCCAGTCAGGGGATTAAAAAGTTCCTGATACTATTATTTTTAAATTCTAAGTTTCTTTAAAAAATATATTTTCTAATTCTCTGCTGAGAACCTTGATCTTTTAATGATTTCAAGAGAGTTTAACTTTTACTTAAATAAGCAATCAGCAGAGCTGGGCGTGGTGGCACACGCCTGTAGTCCCAGTGACTTGGAAGGCTGAGGTGGGAGAATCACTTTGAGGCCAGGAGTTCGAGGCTGCAGTGAGCTATGATTTTGCCACTGCACTCCAGCCAGGGCCACGGAGCAAGACCTCATTGAGGCAGGAGAATAGGATCTGGAAGCAGGGAACCTAAGGCCGATTCATGCTGACTTCCTAGAACTTAATCAAAAGGAAAACCCCAACTTTCCGCACCTAAGTAACAAAAGAACTGGAGGCTCCCTTTGCAAATCTCCCCACCCCCACCTCCACCCCCACCTCCACCCCACCCCACCCCACCCCCATCACCACACCCCAGCCCAGCCCACCCCCACCCCCACCCCCACCCTCATCCCCATCCCCATCCCCACCCCCACTTCCATCCCCACCCCTACCCCACCCCCACCCTACCCCACCCCCATCACCACCCCTTTTCTGTGTGGCAGATGGAAAACTGAAGGTATCTCTGCTTGGTTGCTTCCTGCAACCAATCAGACGTTTGCATAGAAGTGTAACTTTGTAACTTCACTTCAGCCTCTGACTGGCAACCAATCAGACTGATCGCAGGCCAAGTCTTTGTGAGCATAGAAGTGTAACTTTGTAATTTCACTTTAGCCTCTGACTAGTTGCTTTCCACAACCAATCATACACTTGCATAGGATGTAACCTTTGTAACTTCACTTCAGCCTCTGATTGGTTGCTTTCTACAACCAATCAGACTGTTTGCAGGTCACTACTTCATTTACATAGGGTGGAACACCAAGTAACCAAGGGGAAATCTCTAGAGGGTATCAAAACCTCTGAGAATTCTGTAAGGGGTCTTGAGCCCCTGTGCTCTGGCGACTCCCACCCTTTCATTTGCAATCAATCTCTGCTTTTGTTGCTCCATTCTTTCCTTGCTTTGTGTGCTTCATCCAATTCATTGTTCAAAACGCCAAGAACCTGGACACCCTCCACTGGTAACACCATCTCTAAAAAAATTAAACAGCAACAAAAAGCAACCAGCAAAAGTTTTTGTCTGGTAATCTTAACACCCACGTCATTGTGGGTTGACATATGTTGGTGTCATTTCCCTTGAGAATTAATCACATTTTCCTTGTTCTTTATATACCAAGTAACTAAATCTTACACTGGCCACTTTGATATGCTGTGACACTCTGGGTCCTGTTAAAATCCTTTGGAGGATGATGATTGTTTTTTCTTTTTGTTTTGTCAAGCATCCTGTCCTGTGAGTTTCAGAATGCAAGCTCTGTCCCACCTCCCAGGGGCCAAGATTTCACTCTCGGTTCTTTCTCAAAGCTGTTGGCTATGTTGCTTTGAATCACCCCACCATGCCCAGCTCAGGGTTGATTCATTCACAGAGTCAGGGGACCCCTGTCTCCAATTCTCTTCTTGCTGAGATTTCTACCACGTTCACCAACTCCCAAGAGCCCCCTTTACCAGTCCTCTGGTTACAAGGAAGGGATTTCTCTGGGAACTTTAACCGCCCACACTCCACCACAGTTTCAGGGGGGTTGCCCATGGACTAAGCAGCAAGAGGAAACAACAGGAACTTCCCCAATGCTCTTTGGTCATAAGGCTCCTTTCTTCTAGTGTCTGTGGCCAGAAGATGTGTATTTCTCTTCAGGTTTGGGGTCCGTTCTGCCACCCTGGTGCAGTGCTATGATGGGACGCTCTTGGGAGAGGGCTGGGAAAGATTTTAAAAGTGAAAAACCAAACCAAACAAAAAATCTGAATTCAATCCACATGCTTTGACTTGCAGGGTCTCTTTTCCTCTGGCCAGAAAAAAAGAACAGAATTTCTTTTGGATTTTTTTCTGTCCACACATATTGTGCAGTTCCACACAGAGGTCAGCCTGCAGTCGAAGCTGGGCGATGAAAGACGAAAAATGGAAAATCACTTACCAGCTTTTTCTTTGTGTTTCAGTCTCATTCCCTAATTTACTTCCTACTGTTAACTTTTCCCAGTCCTCAGATAGTTTTTTTTGTGTTGTCCAGAGCTTTCCGTTGTCTTCAGTAAGAATGTAGGCTGGAGAGGACTTGCTCCATATTGTCCAGCATTGGAAGTCTCTTCTTCATTTTTGAAAGGTGTTTTACTGGGTATGGAAATCTGGGTTTATAGTCTTGAAAGATGTCACTTCATTGTCTTCTGGCTTGCATAGTTTCTACTAACAAGTGTGTTGTACTTCTTATCCTTGTTCCTCTAGGTATAATGTGTCTTTTTTTTTTTTTCTTTGCCTTCAAGATGTTTTCTTTATCTTTGGTTTTAAGCAGCTGGATATGGTGTTTTATTTCTAAAAAAGATTTTTAATCCTGGCTATGGTTTTCTGAACTTGGATGTGTGATGTGGTGTCTTTCATTGTTCCTGAAAAAAATTTTGCCATTATTTTTTATTTATTCTCCCTCATTCTCTCTTCTTCTTCTGTTACTCCAATTACACATATGTTAGACCATTTGAAATTACTCCAGGGCTTTTGCTGGCTCTTTTACTTCTGATGTTTTCATTTGTTTGTTTTCCATGTTTTCCTTATGTTTTTTAGCTTGGATAATTTCTGTGGACTTATCCGGAAGTTCACTGCTTCTTTTCTTGGCTGTATTGAGTCTACTCATGAGCCTGTTGGAGGTAGCCTTCCTCTCTAGCATTTTCACTGGACTCTTTCTTAGCATTTCAATCTCTGTGCTTAAGCTCGTCACCTTTCCATTCATGTTGTTTACCTTTTCCACTAGGACCTTTTTTTTTTTTTTTTTTTTTTTTTTGAGACGGAGTCTCGCTGTGTCTCCCAGGCTGGAGTGCAGTGGCGTGATCTCGGCTCACTGTAAGCTCCGCCTCCTGGGTTCACGCCATTCTCCTGCCTCAGCCTCCGGAGTAGCTGGGACTACAGGCGCCCGCCACCACGCCCGGCTAATTTCTTTTTGTATTTTTAGTAGAGACGGGGTTTCACCGTGTTAGCCAGGATGGTCTCGATCTCCTGACCTCGTGATCCGCCCGCCTCGGCCTCCCAAAGTGCTGGGATTACAGGCTTGAGCCACCGCGCCCGGCCTCCACTAGGACCTTTAACATAAATTCCTATCTGACAGTCCCTGCATCTGAGTCATATCTGAATCTGGCTCTACTGATTTTTGTCTCCTGGTTGTGGTTTTTCTTTTCTTTTTTCTCTTTTTTTGTGTGTGTGTGCCTCATAATTGTTTACTGAAAGTCAGACATTGTATGAGACAACAGTATTTCTATCTGGAAATGGACATTCCCCATTAAGTTGTCATTATGGGGGTTTGAGTCAGTCAAGCTAGGAGTTGAGCTGGATTTGAGTTATGCTGTTGCTGTGGTCACCTTGAGGGTAGCATGACCTTGAACTTAGGGTTGAGGATGGTTTGCTGCAGGACTTTTCTCAATGAGCCTGCTCTGCACCTTTACCTTAGGTCTTCTTTGCATGTCTGCCCTTGAGACAGGGCCTGTTGCTGCCCCTCACTTGGGAGGGCTGCTCTTGCTTGTTTCTCTCTGCCCTGGTCCAGCTCAGTCTCAGGCAGGACTCACATCCTTGAGTTTCAGAGTGGGATTTTTTTTCCGTAATCCTGTTCCTTCACTGGAGATGGAAGACCTCCAAAGGGCTGAGCCTACACATGTTTCAACCCCTCCCTTAGAGGTGGAATTATTGTCTTGTTGTTTTCCCCAGCCACAACAGGTCCCTAGGTGACAGGGTTTTCTGCTCCTCTCTCCCTGGCATCTTAAGGCATCTGTTCCATAGGGAAGAACTGTCTGGTGGGGTTTTTCCCCTTCGCCCCACCCACAGTGGTGGCTCCTCCCCTCCCAGGGCCTCTGCCATCACATATTGCTTCCTCTGGCCTCCCACTTGCTCCAGCCTTTCCTGTGAGTGCCCAGGGTGTGATGTGTGGAAGAGCCTCTAAGCAGGGGGTGAGCCTCCCTTGTGTCTCCAGTTCTTGGGGTTCTATATTTGCACAGAAGCCCACACTTGGTCTTCAGCAATTTTCTTTTTTTTTTTTTGAGACGGAGTCTCGCTCTGTTGCCCAGGCTGCAGTGCAGTGGCCAGATCTCAGCTCACTGCAAGCTCCACCTCCTGGGTTTACGCCATTCTCCTGCCTCAGGCTCCCAAGTAGCTGGGACTACAGGCGCCCACCACCTCGCCCGGCTAGTTTTTTGTATTTTTTAGTAGAGACGGGGTTTCACCGTGTTAGCCAGGATGGTCTCGATCTCCTGACCTCGTGATTCGCCCGTCTCAGCCTCCCAAAGTGCTGGGATTACAGGCTTGAGCCACCGCGCCCGGCCCGGTCTTCAGCAATTTTCTAATAAGGTTGTCTGAATTCTTCTCGTCCACTTTTACAGCAGCTCCATCTTCCTCCTGTTCCTTGTAAAGGGTGAGCCAATCACCCTGTCTATCCTTGGATTTCAGGTTGGTTGATTACTCTGCAATTTCAGCTCCCTGATAGATTTAAGAACAGTGATGATTTTGTAGGTCATTCGGTATTTCTGTTTTTAGGGTAGGGGCAATGCTCTTCTCAGATTTCTACATTCTAGGCAGAACCTTACCCTTGTATGACTTTGCCTCAGCTCCCACATCTGTAAAATGACACAATAATAGTAG
Organism: Macaca mulatta; assembly: GCF_049350105.2. Classification (NCBI taxonomy): domain Eukaryota; kingdom Metazoa; phylum Chordata; class Mammalia; order Primates; family Cercopithecidae; genus Macaca; species Macaca mulatta. The sequence continues at coordinate 2,702,319 of NC_133408.1, forward strand.
CTACCTCCTATCATTAATACATATAAAGGTATAGGGGAATGCATTTCACATAAGTGCTATGTATTATCTTCCATTATTATTTTTATTGTTTATATCTCTTTTAATGAATTTGTTACATTGGTTGATTTTTGCTGTATTGCTTTTCTCCCAGTGGTTTGAAAGCTACTTCTAATTTTCTTCAGATTATCCTAATTTTGTTGTTGTTGTTGTTGTTGTTGTTGTTGAGACAAAGTCTTGCTCTGGTGGCCCAGGCTGGAGTGCAGTGGCACAATCTAGGCTCACTGATACCTCCACCTCCTGGGTTCAAGCGATTCTCCTGCCTCACCCTCCTGAGTAGCTGGGATTACAGACGCCCGCCACCATGCCTGGCTAATTTTTGTATTTTTAGTAGAGACAAGGTTTTACCATGTTGGCCAGGTGGTAAATTTTTTCTTTATAAACCACTTTTTCATTGAAATGAAACATACATACAGAAAAGTGCATACATAACTTGAGCATTTTTATATGTGTTTAAACTCCCATTATTCTATCAACAAATATTAATATCTTTATCTATGTTTTTACCTTGAACCAGACAAGAACTGTAGTATGCTTGTACTCCCCTTCTTCCTGTCTCCCTCTCCTCCATCTACCCCTTCCATCTGTTGTGTTACAATCTGCTGGGATTTTAGTCCCAGATACTGTATTTTTTTTTTTTTTACAGTATGCAGCACAAAGTATTTAGTATTAAAAATGACTTTTGCTGTTTTCTTTGCTCACTTTTTTTTTTCCAGCCAGGAAACTCTGAGAGAACTCATCAATCACACTGTAGTTTAAAGACAGTGATGTTCCTGGAGTTAGGTTCCAGATGTTTCTGGAGTTGTGCAGTGCACAGTCCACCCAACAGCACACACTGATCCTGCTTGAATGTCTCTATCATCAGTTCCATTTGCATTTTGCTGCAGTGAATCCATGATGATTCTTTCAATGAGGATCCGTGGATGGAAAACCCAGTAAGTATTTGCATTTCTGAAAATATCTTAAACTTGTCTGTCCTCCCCTTTACCGCTTTTTAGACACAGCAAGAACCCTAGAACACTTTAATTCCTCCCGCCTTGTGCTATCATTATCACTTATTCTAATTCCACATCTATTTAGAACTCCAGAAGACATTATTATTGCTGTTCTATGCAGTCAGTGTCCATTTAGATTTATCCAGATGTGCAGACTTTTTAAATTGTTCTTCATTCCTTCCTGTACTTCATACTTCCATCTGGGACCACTTTCCCTCTGCTGAATAAATCCTTTTAGTATTTATTTTAGTGTATGCTTTCTGGCAGTTAATTCTGCAAACCAAAAAGTGTCTGAGACAGGTCTCAATCAATTTAGAAGTTTATTTTGCCAAGGTTAAGAACAATTCCTGGGAGAAAAAAGCATGGAATCACAGAAACAGTCTGTGGTCTGTGCCTTTCTCCAAAGATGACTCTGAGGGCTTCAGTATTTAAAGAGGAAAAGTGGGCTAGAGGGGAAAGAGGAAGGATGTAGTCACATGACTGAATGTACTTGGTGCAAGAGAAAAGGAGTCAGTGGGGAGGAGTCAATTGTGTATTCATCTTACCCCCAGCAAATTGGCACTTTCCATAAGATAAGGTGAACTTAGAGCAGCTACTTGTGAAGATGTTTAACCTTTTATCTCTAGCTATCTGCTTAGGAACCAAAGGAAAGGCAGCTTCTTGCATGACTCAGTTTTCAGCTTGTTTTTTTCCTTTTGGCAGAGTGAATTGGGGTCCCAAGTTTTTATTTGCCTTTCACATTTCTCTATGATTTGCTTTTTCTGAAATATCTTTATTTCACTTCTGCCTTTATATCATGTTTTCATTCGGTATAAAATTCTATGTAGATAGCTGTTTTCTTTCAGCACTTTGAAGATGTTAATTCCATTGTCACTGGGCTTCCATGTTTCTGTTGCAAAGTCAGGTGTAAGTCCTTTAGTTTCTCCTTTATATGTCGAGCTTCTATTCTCTTTGTCTCTGGTTTTCAGCAGGTTTAGTATGTAACCACTTGTTTTTTTAATCTATTCTGATTGAGGCTGATAGTATATTTGTAATCTGTGTTTTGTACCTTTGATCTTTTTTTTTTTTTTGAGACAGAGTCTTGCTCTGTTGGCCATGCTGAAGTGCAATGGCGTGATCTCAGCTCACTGCAACTTCCGTCTCCTGGGTTCAAGCAATTACAGGTGCCCGCCACCACGCCTGGCTAATTTTTTGTATTTTTAGTAGAGATGGGGTTTCACCATGTTGGCCAGGCTGGTCTTGAACTCCTGACCTCAGGTGATCCACCCACCTCGGCCTCCCAAAATGCTGGGATTACACTGCATCCAGCCTGAATATTTTCTTCTGACTTGTCTTTCATTTCATTAATCATCTCTTTCACTGTGTCTAATCTGTTTCAAACCCATCCATTGAATTTATAACTTCAGTTATTGTATTTTTAAAAATTTCCATTAAATGCTTTTTTATACACCCCACTTCTCTGCTGAACATTTCCATCTCATAATCTATTTTCTTGAACATGTTAATCACATTACCTTAAAGTCTATGTATGATAATGTCAATATCCTGTTAACATAGTAATCCCATGGGATTATTCCTACTATATTTATTTATTTATTTATTTATTTATTTATTTATTTTTTGAGACGGAGTCTAGCTCTGTTGCCCAGACTGGAGTGCAATGGCCGGATCTCAGCTCACTGCAAGCCCCGCCTCCCGGGTTCACGCCATTCTCCTGCCTCAGCCTCCCGAGTAGCTGGGAGTACAGGCACTCGCCACCTCGCCCGGCTAATTTTTTTTTGTATTTTAGTAGAGACGGGGTTTCACCGTGTTAGCCAGGATGGTCTCGATCTCCTGAACTCGTGATCCGCCCGTCTCGGCCTCCCAAAGTGCTGGGATTACAGGCTTGAGCCACCGCGCCCGGCCCCTACTATATTTATATATATATTTTTTGGTTCTGGATTATTTGTCTCCTGCTTTTCTTTGTAAACTTTAAATCTGGATATTGTATATGGAAATATTTTAGTTAATTTGAGACCCTGGATGATGCTATTTTCCTCTGCATATTTCCTTTTGCTCAGGCTGGCTGTGGGAGAGGGCAGATCAGCTTAGTCTGGGATTGAGCCCTTTGGAAGCTTGGTTTCAGACTTTGAGAGGAAGGATCTACTCACCCCTCAGCCTTCCTCCCCTATTGCAGCCCTCAGTGCTCTCAGCTGAAGGTCTGGGTCACTCATCAGAGTCTCCCTATCTTGTGGGCTGTCACCAGTTATTGTCTCCCCAACCCTAGAAAATGCAAAAGCTATGCTCAATGTGTCAACTTCTTTCCACTGCATATGTGAGACTGAATTGTGTCCCCCCAGCATTCACATGTTGAAGCCCTGACCTCCAATGTGATTTCATTTGGAGACAGGACCTTTAAAGAGGTGATTAAGGTTAACTGAGGTGATAAGGGTGGGGCCCTAATCCCAGAGGACTGGTGTCCTTGTAAAAGGAGGAAGATACACCAGAGATCTCTCCCTCTCTGCACACACAGTGGAAAGGCCATTGTGAGAACATGCCAAGTTGGCAGCATACAAGCTGGGAGGAGAGGCTTCACGACACCAACCCTGATGGCTCACTGATTTTGGGCTTCCAGTCTCTAAAACTGTCTGGAGGCTGGGAAATAACTATCCATGATTTAAGCTGCCCAGTCTGTATTTATTTATTTATTTTTTTTTGAGATGGAGTTTCACTCTTGTTGCCCAGGCTGGAGTGCAATGGTGTGATCTCAGTTCACCACAACCTCCACCTCCCAAGTTCAAGTGATTCTCCTGCCTCAGCCTCCCAAGTAGCTGGGATTACAGGCATGCGCCACCACACCCGGCTGATTTTGTAATTTTAGTAGAGATGGGGTTTCTCCACGTTGTTCAGGTTGGTCTCGAACTCCCAACCTCAGGTGATCTGCCTGGCTCAGCCTCTCAAACTGCTGGGATTACAGGAGTGAGCCACCGCATCTGGCCCCAAGTCTGTATTTTTTTAATGGAAGTCTAGGCTAATACAGGATACTAATCACTAAGTGCCTCAAAGGAAAAAAACACTTCCCTTTTTTTTGAGGTGGGGGAAGGTCTTTGCCCCTCACAGAAAGGCTTGTTTTGGTAGCTGATAGCCTTAAACAGATTTAAAAAATATTTTATACTGATTTTTGGGCTATTTTTGTTGGGTTTGTCTGAGGCAACCAGTCCTCCCTAACTGTAAGCAGAAATGTCTCTGAACGCCTGAGGGATTTCTCCTCACATACCACGCATCTGTTTCTGTCTTATTTCACTCAGTCATTTGATACTCAGGGGCCCTTTCCATTTATGGAGTCAAATATTTCTTTAGTTCAGATAAATTTCTTATTTTTATTTTTTCTTTGAGATAGGGTCTTCCCTGTCACCCAGGCTGGAGTGCAGTGGTACTACCTTGGCTCACTGCAGCTTCTGCCTCCTGAGTTCAAGCTGATTCTCCAGCCTCAGCCTCCCAAGGAGCTGGAATTATAGGCACGCACAACCACACCGGCTAATTTTTGTATTTTTAGTAGAGAGGGTTTTCACCATGTTGACCAGGCTAGTCTCGAACTCCTGACCTTGTGATCTGCCAGCCTCAGCCTCCCAAAGTCCTGGGATTACAGGCGTGAGCCACCGAGCCCAGCCCCGACCTTTCCTCTCTTAACTTCTCTGTCATGGGAGAGTCCTGTGACTTTGTCTCGCAGTTCTTTGCATCCTCAGCCAGGACCCCTCTCCTAGTCAGCATGTGGGTCAAGCTTTCATGTCAGCAATGCTGTTACTCATTTGCCAGTTCCCTGCCTTCTCATGAGTCTTCTTGTTGGGACCATTGCCAGGTGTGGTGACCCTCCAAAGGGGCTCTGGTTCCTCTGGTAGGCCCTGGTTTTTCTTGAGCTCTGGTTCCTCCATCCATTGGATCCTCTCTGGCTGTGTACTTCAGATACCTCTTGGCACTCGGTCCACCAGCGGTGTCCTTTGTGTCCCCACAGCTGCAACGGAGCCTTTTTGCATCTTTGCTGTCACATGAAGGATTCGGGGCAGGTCAGAGTGTGGGAGACAGATACAGCATGAATTGAATTGAGACCACCATTGTCTTATAGCCTGGCTTTGTAAAACCTAATGTCATCTGAGCATCTTTTTCCGTTATCCATGACTGTAGTCGTGCATCACTTCATGATACAGCACCTGGCTTAATTTCTAGTGGCAACACATTTGGGTTCTGTGTCTCATGATTTCTAAGCTGCGTGTTTCTCACTTCCACAACACTGAAGTGGGCTGCCCTCATCCACAGCCTGCAGTTTAGTGTGCCTGTGCAACCAACGGTCCTGCTGTTTTATGATTAACGGTGTCTTGGAGTTGATAACTCTCTGAACCCTGCCTGCCCTAGGGCACTTCCCCGCCAACAATCTGAGGGCTCTGAGGCCCCGCGTTCCGGGGCAGGGGCTGGTTGCGGAGCCCCTTCCCAGGACAGTCTGAGCTGGCCACCCACCTCCACATCTTCTGCTGAGGCCCTGGGCTCCAGGTTCCAGAAGGAAGGGACCACACCATATGACCTGCCTGGAACCCAGGCTGACTCTCTGACCCTCTCCCTGAGAGACTTCAGCAGCCTTCCCGCTCCTAAGTGGGGGCTCTAGCCAAGAAAGTGAATTTTTGAGTCGAAGACGGTTTGTGAAGTTATGGTCCATGAAGACTTGTCTCCATGGCTTTGCGACGTTGCTCAGTTGGCTGGGCCTTACCCAGGCAGGAGAGAAACGGCTCAGACCCTTAGGTTCAAATCCAAGCCCTGCCATTTCCCAGCTGAGCCTGTTAGGTGCGGCCTCCCCCATCTTCTGCCGGGCTCACTTTCAGGTGAGACCCCCGCCACGCCCCGGCTGGCACCACCCTGGCACTCCTGACGGATGCAGGGGTGTCCGCCCTCATGTCTGTTCCATCCGAGGCCCTGGGATCACAGACAGGGAGGCCGAGGCTGGCCGGGCATCCCAGGAATGGCGCCCGCAAGTCCCAGGAGGCCGTCCGGCCGGCACAGCGCTCCGGCGCGTTTCCCGCGTCCACGCGGTCCCCGTTCCGCCGGCACTGGCGGCGTCCAGCCTGGGTTTGCCCGCGCTCGGCGACGGGGCTGCCTGGCCCAGCTCGACGCCCCTCACCAGCGCTGACCTGGGGGTGGTGTCACCTCCCAGTGCCTCAGTTTCTTCACAGGAAAAACGGGTCTTCTTGAGGACGGGTGTGGAGGGCCCGGGGCAGCCCCGTAGGAGGGTTGGCCGAAGGAGCCCGGCCTGCGGCTGACAGGAACCCTCGGCTGCAGGGAAGCGCGTGGCGCCCCCAACCGTCTAGGTGCTGGCCCGATTCGCGCGGCCTCCGCTGACGGGACCCCGCGGGCCGCCTCCTCCGCTCTGTCCTTGGCTCCCGAGAGGGAACATCACCCCCAGAGGCTTCCCTCCTCCGCCCCAGGTCCCCGCGCCCCCGGCCTCACTTCCTGGCGCCCCAGGAACGCGGCCCCCAAGAAAGGACTCGGGGCCCGGGCACGGGCGGGGAGGCGGGCAGGGGTCCCCAGGGCCCGGAGTCCCCGTAAGCGCTCCTGGCCCGCCCACCACAGCGCCCCAGGGCGTCCGCACCCGCCAGGGTCGCGCGGGACCCGCCCCGTGACGCATCTCCAACCGCCCGGAGCCGCGGCCCGGCCAGCGCGCGCCCGACGCCCCGGGGAGCGCGCCTCGTGCACGCGCGCCGCCACGTGACCCCGTGCCGGCCAACGGGTGCGCCGGGATTTGGGGGATAAAGCGCGGCCCCGCGCACAGTTGCGGCGGGAGAGCGGCGGGGCCGAGAGCGTGACTCGCCTGCTCCGCGCTGCTTCCCCCGCGCCGCCTGCCCGCGCCGCCCGCGCAGCCATGTCCGAGGAGAAGCCCAAGGTAAGCGCGGCGCCCCCGCCCGCACGCGCGGCCATCGCGGGCGTCCCGGGCGCCTCCGCCGCCGCGCGCCACTCTCGCGGCCATAGAAGACCGCAGCTTCCACGGGGACCCGCGCCCAGGCCTGCAGCGCCGCCCGCGCTCCCGCCCCTCCCCCGCTCCCGTCCGGCCGCGCCGCTCCCCTCCCCCGCCCGGCGGCGCTCGGCGGCGCGCCCCGCCTCCAGCCCGGCTCCGCCCCCAGTCCGACTCCACCCCCAGTCTGACTCCGCCCCAGGCCGACTCCGCCCCCAGCCCGACTCCGCCCCGTGCCCCTGCTCCGCCTCTCCTTGCCCCCTATAGCGCCCCGCCCCCCCGCCCCCTGTAGCGCCCTGCCCCTAAGTGGGTCCGCCCAAGACGGGCCCCTCCCCGAAGCGCGCTGTGCCGCGAGCTCCGTCCCCGCCGGGCCTGGCCACGCCCCAGCTCCACGCCCATCTCCTCCCTAGCTGGGAAGGCGCGCGCCTAGCGCCTCCCAGACCGCCGGGTGTCGGGCCCTGCGCTGCTCCCGCCGAGCGCAGCGCCCTCGGATCCCGCCCCGGCAGTGTCCCCGAGGCGTCTTTGCGTGATCCTCTCCTGAGTCATTGCTGGGCGGGGTCGCCTTCTCCCCCGGCATCGCCCTGGGTGCGGGGTCCTGTGTCAAGTGCACGGAGTCGGCTCAGGAATAAGCGTCTGGGGTTACCCCCGAGGGGCGCGCTCTGAGGGGCCTAGCCCCTGTGAGCAGCGCTGCCGTCCTTCCAGGGCGCCCATCGCGCCCCCGGTATTCACCCACTTCTCCACACCGCGTCCTGGCCGTCGCGTCCCCCAGTGTGCGCCCACCCCTCTCCTTCCTGTCTCCCCGGTCGTGCCCCCAGTGTGCACCCACCGCCTCTCCATCGTGTCCCCCGGTGTGCGCCTACCCCTCCCCATCGCATATCCCGGTGTGCGCCTACCCCTCCCCATCGCGTCCCCCGGTATGCGCCTACCCCTCCCCATCGCGTACCCCGGTGTGCGCCCACCCCCCCCATCACGCCGCCCATGGTGTGTGCCCACTCATCCCCATCATGCCCCAAGGTGTGCGCCCTCGCCTCCCCATCAGTCTCCCAGTGTGCATCCACCCCTTCCCATCATGCCCCCCGGTGTGCGCCCACTCCTCCCCATCGCGTCCTTGGTGTGCGCCCACCCCTCCGTATTGCGTCGCCCTCCCCATCACACCCCCCGTGTGTGCCCACCCCTCCCCGTCGCGTCCCCCGGTGTGCGCCCACCCCTCTCCATCACACCCCCTATGGTGTGTGCCCACCTCTCCCCATCACGCCCCTTATGGTGTGTGCCCACCTCTCCCCATTGCGCCTCCCCTGCCATGCCCACCCACCCCTCCTTATCCAGCCTTGGGTGTGCTTTAGTTTCCCCCATTGCCACACTGGGGTGTGCATCCTTCCAGTCTCAGTCCTGGGGTATGCACCCTTCATTCAGGTGCACTGGCCACTCCTTCTTGGGAGGGTCCTTAGTCGCGGTCTCCAGTGATCATAAAAAGAGAACCTTTCCGAAGCCCTTGGTGTGCACTCTTGGCCTCTATGTTACATCCTAGTGGAAGATGACTAGAGCTGAAGGCTCTGTAAGGATGCTGTCTCTGATACTGGCCTGGTCCTGGAGGTGACCACCCTCCCTTTACAGATGAGGGTGGAGGCTCAGTGCCAGACACTGGTGGAAACTGGGATGGAACCGTCCGGAACCATGGTTGCGGCCTCTGGAAGTCTGCACTCTGCTTGCTGTGGTCAGACTCCAAGGAAACCTCCCCTATCCAGATGGCATTTGGAGTGACCTTCGCTTTTTACATTTTGACTCCAGTGAAGTCAAAGTTCTCCCACTCAGGGGTTGTTTGAATATTTAAATACTTGTTAAAACTAGGCCAAATATAAATGTCCTTTCTTTATGTTTTCGTAGGTGGCTTCCTCTTAATGAAGAGTACATGTAATAAAATATGTATGATACTCATTTTCTCAGCAGTGTTTACACTTAGCTCTGCCATGTGGTCAACCTCAGGCTCCAATTCCGTTGAAAACACTTGTTGAATTCCAGAATGATTGAGTGGCTGCCACCTCACAGGCCCTGCTCCTGGTGGTTCTCCTCTGAGCCCATGTGGGAGCAGCTCTACCCTGTGGGGCTCTGAGGAAGGGGAAGAAGTGGACTCTGGGGCCCAGTGGTGCTGGAAAGAAGAGCTTTTGGGTCAGGCAGGAGAATGTTCTGACTTCCCTGGATAGCTGAGGCGGAGGATTGACTAGCAAACTGAGGCCCATGTTTTTAGGGCTTCATTTTTTAACTCACGAGTTCACTTGCTTATTAGGAATTTACCAGGGGTCTGGGACAGACCGACATTGCTGGTGTCTGTCTGTTTGGAGCAGAGGCACTGTGGCCGGCCCTGCCCTGCCCCAGCCTCTCCTGGGGCTGCAGCCATTACCCTGTGGGGACATGTGTGGGCCCTGCATCTGTGCCTTTGAACACACTCATATCTTCCTTGCCTAAAGAAGCCAGTGCATCCTCATGCTTGGGGAAGTGAAGGGGGCTCATGCAGGGGTCCCCACTTCCATCCCGCCTGGAACTGTTTGCATGCTCTTCCTTCCTAGGCCAGTTTTCCCTGCGCTGGAGGCCACATTTGGGATGGGGGGATGGGGGTGTGCCAGCTCACCACTCAGGCTGCTGCCAAGCCACCGGCGTCCCGGGAGTGGGCAAGGGTGTCTGACCCAAGACTGGAGTTGGGGAGTGAGTGCTGGCCCAGGACACGCACCTTCAGGTTCGCAGCTGGAGCCCCTCACTGCCAGGGCCCCTTGCCGGCCACTCTAGTTCCCTTGACAGAGCACCGTACCTCCCCAGGGTCTCCAGGAACCAAGCATGGGGGCAGTCCCCGGGTTCACCCTCAGGCGAGCCTTCTACATCCCACTCCCTGTATTTAGGCATCGCTGGGACAGTTGTCCCTCTCCCAGCCAGGGAAGGTAAGGAGAAGTGGAGAGAAAAGGCATGTAACGTACAGTGCTCCTTGCAGGCAGCAGCTCAGCATGGGGGGAAAGGGTACCAGGATGCTCCAGACTTGACTTTCAGAGTGAGCTGGAGGGCCCTGCCTCATTGCTTCACTCACAAACGAATTTATCCCAGCAGTGCAGGCCGGCCACAACTCCAAATGCATTTTCAGGCAACAAGACACCCCAGTTGTGCCATTGTTGAGTAGCTTCAGGCATGGCATGAATTAAAAAGTAAAAAGTCCCACCTACTGCCGCTCAGATGGGACAATTTGAAACTAGAAAGTACTCGGGGCCGGGCGCGGTGGCTCAAGCCTGTAATCCCAGCACTTTGGGAGGCCGAGACGGGCGGATCACAAGGTCAGGAGATCGAGACCATCCTGGCTAACATGGTGAAACCCCGTCTCTACTAAAAATACAAAAAACTAGCCGGGCGAGGTGGCGGGCGCCTGTAGTCCCAGCTACTCGGGAGGCTGAGGCAGGAGAATGGCGTAAACCCGGGAGGCAGAGCTTGCAGTGAGCTGAGATCTGGCCACTGCACTCCAGCCTGGGCGACAGAGCGAGACTCCGTCTCAAAAAAAAAAAAAAAAAAAGAAAGTACTCGGAGGTGGCTTCCCTCACATTTGCTGATGTCAGGGCAGCAAGAAGGAGGCTGGCTGCCTGCTGTGGGAAGTGGCCGTCCTCAGTTGGATTCCAGAAGTTACCACTTGAATGTCCCACAGGGTTTCTCTGAGTCACAAATGTTTTCTTCTGATTTTGGTTTCTTTCACTAATGCTATATAGCTGTGTGAGTTTTGGATATGTGTTTTTACTGATTTCATAAGAATTTTTTTAAAAAAGAGATGGGGTCTTGCTATGTTGCCCAGGCTGGTCTCAAACTCCTGGGCTCAAGCCATCCTTCCATGTCAGCTTCCCAAAGTGCTGGAATAACAGGTGTGAGCCACCGTGCCCAGCCTACAAGAATAACTTTAAAATAAAGATGGATTTTCTCTGATTTTTCCCTAGACTTACTAAACAAGGTTTTTTCTTTGAATTAACAATATCAGAGGACCGTAGACTTGCATTGTTTTACACATGGATTCTTAACAAGTGGAAGTTAAAAATAAATTCTGTGTAAAAATAAAACCATCACGAGTGACTCTGAATTGCTGGAGAATTTTAAGAATTAGGTTGGTTTTAATGACTTTAGAAAGGCAACAATTACCTAAAGACTTGCCCTTTCAAGTCGTGGTAATTTTGAGATACAGTTTTTAGGCCAGTCTCCGGTGTCTTCTGCAGGAGGGCGTGAAGACAGAGAACGACCACATCAACCTGAAGGTGGCCGGGCAGGACGGCTCCGTGGTGCAGTTCAAGATCAAGAGGCACACGCCACTGAGCAAGCTGATGAAGGCCTACTGCGAGAGGCAGGTGCGGCGCCTCGCTCCCCCACGGGGCTTCCCTGTGTGCGCGCTGGTCCTGTGTGCACCAGGCATCCCCAGAGCACGAGTGTCAGGGCTGGATCCAGATGTAGCCACTCGAGGTGCCCTCTTCATGGATGGGCAGGCGGGGGCTTGTGCTGTAAACCTGGCCTAGGCTGGGCTTGCTGACTGTGTCCCCCATGGCCTTTTATGAGGTGGAGGGACCTAGAGGCTCAGAGAAATGTGGTGGGTTTTTCTTCCTGATAAGGCGGCTGCCCAGGGTGCTGTGTTCTCCATGGGGTACTAACATCTGTGAAGTCTGTGACGCTGAAGGCTCTGGGGGGCCCTGCTCAGATCTGGCCATTCTGGGGCTGCAGGTGGCATGTGCCCCATGCTGCTGTCACCCCGTCCTCACGTATGAGCTGGCGTGGCCCTGAAGAAACACTGCCCTCATCTGCAGTGTGGTTTTCCATTTTGTTAGGAAAGGCAAGAAAGCTTGTGATTCGTTCCCCTGCTTCCTCAGTTTCAGGATAGTGAGCTGCCTCACTGGCAGTGCCCAGCTGGGTGGACGCCTTCCGGCTGCTGTGTGTGACTTGATGTGTGTGTGTGTGTCTGTTGTTCTTGGTAATGCTGTGGAGGACTCACCCTGGGCCAGGGGGTCCCTCTCTAGGCCACTGCTATGGGCTTTGCCCGCCAGCTGCTGTCTGGCTTGTCTGGGGCCCGGCCCTGCAGCCAGGTGCCTTTCCCCAGGGAGCCCTGCTTGCCTGAGTGGGACCTAGAGGCTGCTTTTCTTCAGCTGCTCTGAAAATACAGCAACTCGTTGCCCTTTTATTTTACTCTTTTGCCTGTGGATTTTCAGTTAGATTTCCTCCTCTTTCCCTCTCACTTTGGATACCCTGCTCAGAGGGGCGTCACTGGTGACCACCTTGCACTCTTTATTGACAAGCAGACCCTCTGACTTCCTTTCTTCGTGTTTGCTGATGGCAGATCTTATTTTCACCTGCGAAAGGTGAGACTGAGCTTCCAGACACGCAGGCTTCGGTCTTCCCAGCAGAGTGAGTGGCCTGGTGCCATGCAGGCCCCATGATCCAGCCTCTGCCTGGTGCTGGACCCTGGCCCTTGTCGGAGTTTATGCTGCCTGGGCTGGTGGCCACATTCTCCTCTGCACTGTGGGATGGCAGGCGTGTGGGGCCGTGTACATGTGGTGGGGGCTCTGCCCTTCCCCCTGCTCTTCCAGGGCTCCCCTCCTGCCCCACCTGCACTGCTGCTTGTGAGGCTGGCTGCTCAGCCGTGGTCCCGGGCCTCCTGTTCAAATCCTAGAGGTTCTCTCTTGGTGTTTCCTGGATTAGTCCTCCTCCCTTTTGTGTTTTGTGGTGGAGCACATCCTCCAGGGTCTTCTCGGAACAGGCAGAGAAGGGTAGCGTCTTTGAGACACTGCATGGCTGAACGTGACTTTTGCTTTTATAAACTTTCACACTTCAGTATGTGGCTGCACGCAGTATTCTTGGTTGAAACTCTTTTTTTTTTTTTTTTCTTTCAGAGATCAGCCATGAGAATAGCTCCCAATGTTGAAAGTGAAAAGTTTACCAGGCATGGTAGTTTATGCCTGTAATCCCAGCACTTTGGGAGGCTGATGTGGGAGGATCATCTGAGGTCAGGAGTTCAAGACCAGCCTGGGCAACACAGGGAGACCCTCTCTCTACGAAACATTAAAAAAATTAGCCAGGTGTGGTGGTGCAAGCCTGCAGTCCCAGCTACTCAGGAGGCTGAGGTGGGAGGATTGTTTGAGCCTCGGAGGTGGAGGCTGCAGGGAGCTGAGGTCGTATCACTGCTGCAGCCTGGGTGACAGAGCAAGACCCTGTCTCAAAGGAAAAAAAAAAAAAAAGTGAGAAGTTCAGTGGATTCTGATTCTCTGTGCTTTGTTTGTAACTTGGTTTTTCTCTGGAAGTATCTGGGACCATATTCTGGCATTCCAGTGTTCCCTTATGTGCCTCAGAGGTGTGTGATTTTATCACTCATGCTGCTGGGTACTTTATGGGTCTGGACATTTATTTTTATTCAAGAAATATGCCCTATGTCAGTTCTTTGATAATTTGTGTCCTTCTCCACACTCTGGTCCCTCTTTTGGAGTTCCTGCTGCTAATTGTCCTAGTTTACATTTGATAATTTTTCTCCCATTTTGCTTTGGGCTTTATTATCGCTGTTGGTCTCCTTTCCGGGAGGTCATTTCAACTTTATCTTTCCACTTTCTGTGGACATTCTCATCTCTGTCATGATTTTTAATTTCCAAAAGTTCTTTTCTCTTTCTGTTCTTTGAGTGTTTTTTTTTTCTCAGTAGCAGTTGATTTATTTTTTTTGAGACACGGTCTCGCTCTGTTCCCCAAGCTGGAGCACAGTGGTGTGATCATGGTTCACTGCAGCCTTGACCTCTGGGGCTCAATTGATCCACCCACCTCAGCTTCCTGAGTAGGTGGGACTACAGGTACATGCCACCACACCTGGCTAATTTTTTTATTTTGTGGAGATGGGGTCTCCCTATGTGGTCCAGGTTGGTCTCGAATTCCTGGGCTCAAGCGACCCTCCTGCTTGTGTCTCCCAAAGTGTGGGATTACAGGTGTGAGCCACCATACCCCTCCTCAGTAGCAATTGATTGTTTTCTGAAGGTAGTATTATTTTTTACTTCCCATAGAACTTGAATTGTGAGTGTAGGTGTGTGTGGTGTGTATGTCCATGTCTTTGTGCATGTGTGTGTATGTGTGGGGGTGTGTGCGTGTGTGGGCCTGTGTTGGGAGCGTTCTCCTGCCTCCTTCCTGTCCGTTCTCTGTGCTCCTCCCCTCCTCTCCTCTCCGGGCTGCTGCACAGTGAGCCTTACCCTGACTGCTGTCATGCAGGCTGACTTCTGTGCAAGCATGGAGCACTGAGAAGCTGGTGAGAAGCCATGTACATGGATGGCTGTGCTGCCAGGGCTGTGTATCCCTGGAGTGACATGTCTGGATTGTGGGTTCTGGAGGCACCCAGATGCTAAGCTGAGAGTTGAGTCCTCCAGTCTCCGGCCAGCCTCCTGGGGGCACATCTGGAGGGGAGAGGGGACTTGGCGCGCAGCGCTGGGGGCACGCGCTTCCATGGGCCTGTTTTCGTCCTACGCCTGGAGCCCTGCACCCACCTCTTCAGAAAGCAGACCTCCTGTGTGCTGCCGTGGGAGGCACAGGGTTGTGGGGGTCCTGCTAAAGTCTGCATGTGAACTTCCAGGCAGCTGTTCAGAATAGGCTGCCTGCCACACAGGCTGGGGTGTGCCCAGTCCCTCCTTCCCAGGATCCTAATCCAGTGTCCATCAGACCACCAGTGTCCACGCCTCAGTAGCCTCTGGCGCAGCCCAGCATTGACATCTCTGCCCATCCCTGCCGCCATTTTCTTTGTCCTTGCTGTTTGTGCCTTTCTCATTTACGTCATTTCAGTGGGGTTTCAGGAGGGAGCAGAGATGCACGTTTTAACGCCGTCTGTCCTGTTTCAGTTGAATCAGAACTGCTTGTTGAGGAAATGTTTCTGCCCCGACCACGTTTCTCCATTCCCTCAGGACACAGAAAGGCTGCGTGCTCTCTTTCCGGCTGCCCTCCACAAGGCCAAAGTCATGGTGGTGACTGCTCCCTGGCCTCATGCAGCCTTCTTATCTGTCCCTCATTGGCACACAACCTGTTCCTTGCTGAGAACTTTGTAAAGGGGGAAGGTGGTGGTGCCAGCATTGTAGAATTTCTACTCGGCTTCTGGAAGGAAATGGGAGGGATGACCCAGGACAGGTCAGGGCACCAGGACAGAGAAGATTCAGTGTTTGAATTGACCATTCCACATAGCCACTGCACTGAGAAACTTTGATTGAAAAGCTAGCCGCTGGAAGATTAGTATTCACCCGGCGGCTCACTTGCCCTCCCCGGCACGTCACCAATGCTAGTCCAGCTTTTTTCCTGCTGAGGGATGCATCCTCTCTTCAGAGACCTCCTGGCTGACAGCTCTGAGCCAGCATCACTGTGACAGGTTACTCTTCCTCACCTGGGTTTCGTATGTAAAGAAAGTGGATTTTAGAGGCAGATGAGTTTGGATGTTAGTCTAGGACATCTCTTGTTTTCTCGTGTTTGAATGTTGTGTCTGCTTTCCTTCTGCCATGGACAACTTAGCTATCTGCTTTGAAACTGAACTGACACTGAGTTGGCTTTAAGAAGTTCCCAGTATATAGTGGTGTAACAAAACTCGGGTTGAAAATGAGCTGTTTTAGCCCATCAGAGAGAAGATGGTAGAAAAGTGGGTTCTGAAAGCAGTGGTGTCAGGCACTGCTTGAGATTGTAGGCCCACTGGTGAGTTTTTAATACTGAACTGGATCATAAATCTGCATATCAGAATGCTGATACTTGGATTAAAATATTTGATTTTTGAATTAAGCTGTATCTGGACATGTTTAATGGCGACTGCTTTTCCTTTTCAGGGTTTGTCAATGAGACAGATTAGATTCAGGTTTGACGGGCAGCCAATTAATGAAACCGACACTCCAGCACAGGTATGGAGCTGGCTTTGCGTGGTTCCAGGGCGACTTCCGATTTGCGTTGGGTAACTGCCATTTGGGATATACTTATTTGAGAATCGTAGATGGGAGCTCATACAGAATGCCTTCCTTTTTTTCCTTAATGATATTGATTATTAGATTATTTATTTTTCAAATTTTAGATTTAAATTTTCAAATGAGAAAACTGCTTTGCAGACATCATTCTTGCTGTTTGGAGATGGAGTGAGTGCTGGGCCCGTCCTCACTGTAAGGGAAGCGGGGGTGTGAGGACCACTCAGTGGCCCCTTCCTGCCCATCCTCTGGACACTTGCAGTTGTAGCCCATGTGCAGCTAAGGGGCCGACTGGATTCTTGTGCCTTTTAAGTAACTTGCACAAGTGACGTGGGGGCAGAATGTGCCATCACACCTGATCATCCGTCTGCACAGGTTGTTTCTCTCACGTACCTGTCACATGCCGAAATGAATGAGATTTCATATATCACGTCGCAGGGCATCATATTGTCGTGGAAAGAGCTTTGGACTTGGAAACAGATTTTTTTTTTTTTTGAGATGGAGTCTCGCTCTGTCGCCCAGGCTGGAGTGCAGTGGCGTGAACTCGGCTCACTGCAGGCTCCGCCTCCCGGGTTCACGCCATTCTCCTGCCTCAGCCTCCTGAGTAGCTGGGACTACAGGCGCCCGCCACCGCGCCCGGCTAATTTTTTTGTACTTTTAATAGAGACGGGGTTTTACCATGTTAGCCAGGATGGTCTTGATCTTCTGATCTCACCCACCTCAGCCTCCCAAAGTGCTTGGATTACAGGCATGAGCCACTGCACCTGCCCGAAACAGACTTTTTTTAAAAAACTTGGTTCAAATTGCAGCTCTTATCATTTGTCAGCTGATGGCCCTGTGACCAAGAGTCACTTCATCCTGTGGAGGCTCAGTTTTGTCTGTCTATAAATGGAGCTTTTTCTCCCTTTCAAAGTTGTGAGAATCCACTGGAATGTTTTATGTGGAAATACTTTTGCAAAACATTTAGTATTTTAAACATTTAATATTCAGTATTTATTAAATATTGAAAACATCTTTGCAATAAGTATCCATTTCTAGCTACTTTACGAAATCTACACACCGCTAAGAAGTGGCAGCTCTGGGAGTGTTCACCAGGGAGAGGCTGCTGAGAGCAGCTGAGCGGGGAGGGCCTTGTGGAGTCTCCAGGACTTGACTGGGAGTCAGGGGGCCGGCTGTGGACAGGTGGACCAAGAGGCAGAGGGAGCCCTGCCTGGGGGCTCTCCCTCCGGCCCGTAGTGTCGGTGGCAGGGTGAGGGTGGCCGACAGCCCTGATGGGACTTCTTTCCATTTGGGAGCATGACTGCTTCCAGCCTCGCTGAGTCTCTGTAGGAACTGGCAGAAGCTTCCCCTTGCTCAGAGGATGGAAGATGATCAGGGTGGGTGTTTTGCGCCCACTGTGTCGGGAGGAGAGAAGTGAGCGGGGGTGTTTCACCACCTTGCCTGGGCTTTGAACGGGGGTGGGGGGGCGGGAGAAGCCAGCAGTGGACCCTCACTTGATGGGCCCTTCTGTGAGCTGGGGGCTTTGGCTTTCATGGCATGGTCCCTCACACTTGCTATAAAGCGCATGGCTCCCGCGGGTCCTAGGACTCAGTGCTGCTAATCAGATGTTCTTAAGTAGACTCTGATTTTGTGTAATTTTTCACTAAGAATTTTATACATTTCAGTTTATCTTCTAGACTCAGTTTTTCTGTCAGTTAACATTTTAGCTGTGAATCTGCTTTTGTGAGTTTTGTTAGGGGAAGCCTGCTGAACCGTAAGGGCTGTGGTGAGCACATAGCAATGCTTCTTCCATGTGTGCTGAGCTGCAGTGAGGGGACGGACAGGAGCCAAGGTGGGATCAGGTGATGTCGCTAGTGTCAGGGAACACTCATGCCAGGGAGGAT
This sequence comes from Macaca mulatta, assembly GCF_049350105.2. Taxonomy (NCBI): domain Eukaryota; kingdom Metazoa; phylum Chordata; class Mammalia; order Primates; family Cercopithecidae; genus Macaca; species Macaca mulatta. Next base: position 2,720,182 of record NC_133408.1, read on the forward strand.
CTTCCCGCTCTCTGATGAAAACTAACAAGCTCCCCTCTCTCTCTGTGTGCCTGCTGTGACAACCCTGACAGCTGGAGATGGAGGACGAGGACACCATCGACGTGTTCCAGCAGCAGACAGGAGGTGCGCCGGAGAGCAGCCTGGCAGGGCATGGTTTCTAGAGGGCCCGTCCCCAGCCTGGGCCGTCCGTCCTTGCATTGCTGTTGAATGGTGAGCACGTGACCATGCCGACCACAAAGGCATCTGCGGAAACTCGAGGACATTCACCACAATGATTTTCCTCTCTCTGATGTACTTCAAGTGCAACTCGAAACTATATCTGCAGGGATGAATCTGTAACTTAAATTGGGCCAATCAGAATTGTTATCTTTGTTCAGGTAAAATGAGTTGCAAGGTATTTTGGGTTTTTTTGTGTATTCATTTGTGTTTTTCCCCCCACCTAAAACATTTTTTAACCCCAGAATTATAGCCTGAATGTTCGCTTTTAGTCTGGCCAGGGACCTGACTCCTGAGTTGCTGCCTCTCCCCCGCTCACTCCAGTCACACAGAGAATTGGTGTTTCCCGCAGTGGGGGTGCAGCTCTTGGACAGGTAATGGGGGCAAGGTGGGTAGGGAGGATAGACTGTCACTTGCTGTTATAGGCACAGGTGATTAAAATGCTAAATATTGCAAATATATGCTTTGTCAGTATATGGAAAAGTTGAAGGGAAAATACTGGAATGCTTCTTCAAAGGTTAAAAAATAACTGGGTCCTTTGGTAATTTGACCCCACGTGCTCTCTGGCCCTCAAGCATGTAATCTCGGGGTCTGAGGCCCAGGACCCACCCCCCTGCCATCCCTCCCACCCCACTCCCTGCTCAGTACCTGGCGTTGGTACACAGGCAAGGACTGGCACAACCAAAATTGGCTTTTCTCTTCCTCTTAATATTGAAGAAATTCCCACATTTCTCATTTGGTAATGGTGTTGTGGCCTCAGATTTCTTCCAGTATTTGCTTCTGATGAATAATTATGGTCTATACATAAAAAAGTAAGATTAAGTATTGCTGAATTTGCAGTTACGTTGTCGTGTAAAAGAGCTACTTCCAAGTGTGGTTACAAATGAACCCATGGAATGATGACTTCATGTTCTTCTCGTGGGTTTGTGCCGTGCTGCTTTCCAAATATGTATTGAATTTATGCATTAGTCTGGTGATTTCAGTTCTGTGAAATATTTTGGGATCTATACCAATTAAACATTTTCATAGTTCTGCCTACTGTCGTTCCCTGAGGCTCCATTGCTGCTTGGTGGCCATTCTCTGCCTTTTATAGTCACCTGAACTACCACCCATCATCTCTTGCTTGCTTGAAATCTTGCTGAAATGTTCTCATTTCCTGTTTGCTGTATGGGCTCGGGTGGGATGTTTGTTGGCTCTGTTGTGTTTATTCACCAATTTGTACATTATTTGTTGTCCTTTACTACTGTAAACAGTAAATATAGTTTGGTATTCTGTCTCTTGGCTTCTACTAAACACTGCATTTGAAGGTTGGGGCGTACCGGTACAGTTCAGTGTTTGAATTGACGATTCTGCGTGGCCACTGCACGGAGAAACTTTGATTGAAAAGCTAGCGGCTGGAAGGTTAGCATTCACCTAGCGGCTCATTTCCCCTCCCCTGGCACATCAACAATGCTAGTCCAGCCTTTTTCCTGCTGAGGGATGTATCCTCTCCTCAGAGACCTCCTGGCTGACAGCTGTCTGAGCCAGCATCACTGTGACAGATTACCCTTCCTCTCCTGGGTTTCGTATGTAAAGAAAGGGTGGATTTTAGAGGCAGATGAGCTTGGGTGTTAGTCTAGGACATCTCTCGTTTTCTGGTGTTTGAATGTAAGTCGGCTTTCCTTCTGCCATGGACAACTTACCTATCTGCTTTGAAATGGAACTGACATTGATTTGGCTTTAAGAATTTCCCAGTATGCAATGGTGTAACAAAACTCAGGTTGAAAATGAGCTGTTTTAGCCCATCAGTTGAGTGAACCCAAGGTGAAGGAAGATGGGCATCTGTGGAGATGGAATACGTGATTCATTTGCACCAGGAAGAGTGCACGGATTAAGGCACAATACAGAGACGGGGACATCCGCCAGATTCCCTAGGCAGCCTGAGGCGAAGGGGCTGCCAAAATCCACGAGGAAAGGGATGTGTCTCAGGCAACATAGGTTAGATGAGAATAATGGCCAAGAGCATATGTGGATGTATTAGGACAGTGCTGCTTGAACTTCCATCCACAACACCTCACAGCAGAAGAACCAGCAGGATTTTTTTTTTTTTTTTTTTTTTTGAGGCGGAGTCTCGCTCTGTCGCCCAGGCTGGAGTGCAGTGGCCCGATCTCGGCTCACTGCAAGCTCCGCCTCCCGGGTTCCCGCCATTCTCCTGCCTCAGCCTCCCGAGTAGCTGGGACTACAGGCGCCGCCACCACGCCCGGCTAATTTTTTTGTATTTTTAGTGGAGACGGGGTTTCATTGTGTTAGCCAGGATGGTCTCGATCTCCTGACCTCGTGATCCGCCCGTCTCGGCCTCCCAAAGTGCTGGGATTACAGGCTTGAGCCACCGCGCCCGGCCTTTTTTTTTTTTTTTTTTGAGACGGAGTCTCGCGCTGTCACCCAGGCTGGAGTGCAGTGGCCGGATCTCAGCTCACTGCAAGCTCCGCCTCCCGGGTTCACGCCATTCTCCTGCCTCCGCCTCCCGAGTAGCTGGGACTACAGGCGTCCGCCACCTCGGCCGGCTAGTTTTTTGTATTTTTTAGTAGAGACGGGGTTTCACCGTGTTGGCCAGGATGGTCTCGATCTCCTGACCTCGTGATCCGCCCGTCTCGGCCTCCCAAAGTGCTGGGATTACAGGCTTGAGCCACCGCGCCCGGCCCCCAGCAGGATGTTTTAAAAAATTTTTAGAGATGGGGGTCTCACTATATTGCTGTATTAGTGCATCGTCACATTACTATGAAGAACTGCCTGAGACTGCGGTAATTTATAAAGAAAAGAGGTTTAATTGACTCATAGTTCTGTAGGCTGTACAGGAAGCGTGGCTAGGGAGGCCTCAGGAAACTCATGGCAGAAGAGGAAGGAGGCACGTCTTACATGGTTGGAGCAGGAGGGAGAGCAGAGGGAGATGCCACACACTTTTAAACAAGCAGATCTTGTGAGAACTCACCGTGACAACAGCAAGGGGAAAATCTGCCCCCATGACCCAGTCACCTCCTGCCAGGCCCCTCCTCCAACACTGGGGATTACAATTCAACCATAAGGTTTGGGCATGGACACAAATCCAAACTATAAATCAGTTGCCCAAGCTGATCTCAGACTCCTGGCCTCAAGTGATCCTCCTGCCTCAGCCTCTCAAGTAGTTGGGATTACAGGCGTGAGCCACGGCGCCCAGCAAAGGCATGTTCTTGAGGTTGTCTTTTCTCTGAGATTTATGCGAATTGTGCATTTGGAAAAATAGATTTGTTGGGATTACTATTTTCAAGAACATTAATTATGAGAAACTGAATCTTTGGGTTAAATTGATGCTCCTGGAGGAGAGAGGACCTATTTATCCTGGTATCTATGCCTGGGGTTCCAACTGGAACTTCTCCAGCTTTTGCACCGAAAGGAACCCCCACTCCCAGGAAACTTGTCGTCTTAGCCATGCTGCAGGAGTGCCCAGCTGGAAACGCGTGATGTTCACCGGAAAGCCCCACCGTGTGACATGGGTTAAGCTGTGAGGTCCTTTTTATATTTCAGAACTTCAGTTGCTAAAGATAGAAGGCATTAATTTTATTCTGTACAGTTGGCCTCTCCAGGGTGTGCTGCCATGCAGTATTACACACTGGCTGCTCAGAACCCCTGGGACTCCAGTGCCACTTAGATCAAGTGAGTTGAGAGTTGCACGAGTTAGCCGATTAAAATACAGGATGCCCAGCTAAACTTGAATTTCACACAAGGAACTGAACGATGACCATGAAAAGAAATGTTGCAGAGAGCCTGGTTCTCTGAAGATAAGGTGGTGTAACAGCCCCGTTGAGGGGAGAGACTGCCATCTTATTTCAGCAACTCATATTTTGGACTTTTGTCACTTGAAGCCGAAGCTAATCCTGAGAGAAGCCGTAAACCACATTTCTGAAAAATAGTAATTGGAGAACATACAGTGTTCTACAGTAAGATGTCTGGAAAAGATTGATAAAATTATGAAAATATCCAGCATATGTTATAGTGAGCATCACGGCATTGACAGTAATGCTTTATTGCCCATATTTCCCATAACTGGAAAAGGGGAGCTGCTTTCCTTTAGTAGCACTGGACAGAAACGCCTTGGGGTGTGGGGTGCTGTCTGATTACAGAGAGAGCAGCTCTTGAATGGGGAAGGAAACACCTCCATTGTGACTTTTTGCACATTGCATTTGCACAAATTACTCTCTGAAACAGTCTCAAAGAACAATGTCATTTTTATAAAGCACTGTGTTCATTTGAAAAGATAGAGGTAGACTGAAATTCTGAATTTTAGGGAATTTTCCTACAATATGCATACTTGTGAAGTTTGCATTGTTAAATTTCATTTGATTTGACAAATCCGTATTAAGAGTATATGGTGTCCAGGTACAGAGGCTGCCCCAGAAACAAGACAGAAGTAGGCAGAGAACCTTGGCTCTCATGGAACACGGTTTTGGTTAGAAGCAACAGATAAGGGTAATAAATTTATAGCATGCTAGTAAGTTCTATAGTACGGTGTGTTGGGTAGGAGTTGCAGAGAGAAAGGTATGCGGTGAAGGCCGGGTGGTGATGGTCTAGGCCACACTGAAGAGGCAACATTTGAGCAAAGACTGAAAGAGAGTGGGAAGAGTTGGGGACCAGAGCCGCCAGAAGAAAGTGTTTCCGGGGTGGGAAAAGTCAGGGACTCTGAACAAAGCCAGGGCAGCTGGAGTGGAGTGAGAGGGATGTCGGGAGGGTCTGGGAGGACGGCGGGGTGGCCCAAGGCAGTGCTTTACTGAGTGAAATGGGCGGAGCAGCGTGTGAATGTGATCAGACTTCTTTTACAGAGATCATCTGCAATGCTGGAAGGGAAAAGACAAATGAAGAGGTTATTGCAACGAACAGCCAGGCAAGAGATGCAAACGTTTTTTGCAAAGGTGTGTGTGTATATACATCCTTGCACTGGACAGCCACGAAGCACTCACTGTGAAGTAAGGATGTGGTTTCAAATCGCTCACCTATTCACAGCGGGTCAATCGGGAAAGCACTCCCACTCAGTACAGCCATTACGGGAAAAGGGCTAGCTCCTTACAGGATCCTCAACTGTGGAGAGGCCGGGAGCCCACGCGGGGCGCTGGGGAGTCTCTCAGCACCCCAGGGGCTCGGGCAGGGACCCGAGCCGCGCCCTCCCTCCCGGGGGTGCCCTGGTGTCGAGGCTGCCCAGCGGAGCTGGCGGCTCTCTCCCTCGAAGTAGAAGGTGCTGGACCCGAACTCCAGCGGAGCCGCACAACACGTGGAGAAAAAGCGCCAGGACAGCCAACCTTCCCACCTTTTCAAACCTGAAACCCGGCCGGCCGGGGGCGGCTGGAACGTTCAGTGCGGACCCGTGCCTCAGGCGCCTTGTTCCCAGCCCCCGACCGCCCCGCGACCTCCCATCTCGTCTCCGCCCTCCCTCCCCAACTTCCATCCTCCCCACTACAAACTCCGTCCTCCCGCCCTTCGGCAGCGCGTGGCTGGCACGGAACAGGCAGCGCACACACTAGAACAGGCGCCACCGTTCAGGAAGTCTCTACAAGACCAGGACCCTGAGGCCTCTGTGCCGGGACCGGAACCAACCACGCAGAGCGACTAAGGACGGGGCAAGAGCCGAGAGAACCCGCTGCCGCCCGTTGAACTGCCACCGCCCCGACAGCGCGCTTCCGCGATTGCGCACGCGCGCTGCGCACCACGCCCCGGAAGAGTTCCTAGGCTCGTGACGGTGACCCGGAAGCAGCCCCCGGTGTCGGGGCAGGAGGGACGCGCGCGGCTGAGGCGAGGTCGCTCAGCGAAGCTGTTGCGGGGCCATGGCGGGGACGGCGCTGAAGAGGCTGATGGCCGAGTACAAACGTGAGTTCGGGGATCTGGGCGGTCAGCAGCGTCCCGCATTCCTGCTCCCGGGCCCGCGTCGTCCGGTGGGGCTGGGGCAGAGAGCCTGGCGGGGGAGCCGGGCGCGGGGCCTCCACCGCGAGCCCCGCTGTGGGTCCCCCGGAGCGCCGCTCTCTGCGCCCGCTGCCTGCCCTCACGCGTGAAGTGAGGAGAAGCCTTCCCAGCGTCGGTAAAGGCAGCGCCGGCGCCGTGTTAGTTGAGAGCACACACAGTTGAGTCTTTGCGGGCTTTCTTTTTTCTCTTTTCTAGTAATTCTTTTCTTGGCAGCCTTGAGAACGTGCAGTGAGAGCTTGGGGAAGAAGGCCTGAGTTGCTGCTGAGGAATTAGGGGGGAAAAGTGTATGCGTTAAAAGGGGAAAAAGACTCGTTGGTGGAGCTTTAGGTGAAAGGTCAGATTTTGGCTTTCCCTTCAGTGAAGGAAAAGGGCTTTTGAACAGTGCCACCTGTCACTCCTCCTAGGTAGTGTTGAGAAAACCTCATGAGTGCTTTCCTACCCGGTACGTTAGATATTTCTAATGTCTGAGGAGAGCGAAGGGAGAAATGAGAACCTAGGAGCACTCGGCATTCCATCGTTTTACACCGAATTCCCGCTCGGAAGAACTGCTGCGAGAAGTCTTGGAATGCCATTGTGTTGAAAGCGCCAGAAACCTGACTCGCCGGCGGAGACAAGATAGCCGGCTAAGAGCAGGGCCCGAGTTCAGACCCGGCCTCTCAGCTCCTTAGCTCTTTGACCTTGTTCCTCTCTCGCAGTCTCTGCAGTTTCTTTATCTTAAAAGGTTAAAGTTGATACTGCCGGTGAAGTGCTAAATACCTGATGTGTAAACTCTTAATAAAGTTAGCCGCTGCTTTTGTAATTAGATTGAGGGTAATTTTGGAAGAAGGTTAAAAATAGGCTGAACTAATGAATGTGATAAAACAGAAATAAGTGGTGAATATACATGTAGCTTGATTTCGTATAGCTGTATTGGTGACACTGCACAGTGAGAGTTGATGTTTGGCTTAAGCAGACCAAAACATTGCAAATACAGGTTCACTCAGGTATGGTCATTCATTCCTTGGTATCTGGAGGGGATTGGTTCCAGGCCCACCTGCAGATACGGATGCTCAAGTCTCTACTATAAAGTGGCGTGGTATTTGCATTTAATGTATGCATAGCCTCTCATAACTTTTAAATCATCTCAAGGTTTACTTATAGTACCTAATGCAGTGTAAGTGCTGCGCAAATAGTTATACTGATTTTTTTTACTTTTATTTTTAAATCGTTATTTTTTTCAAGTATTTTGTATTCCTAGTTGGTCGAATCCATGAATGTGCAGGAGCAGATACGCGGCCTGCTGTAAAAGTTCAAATAACGCTCGCCACCTAGTGTCTGCTAAAGCAGAACGTAGAGGCACACTTACTTTCCCGCGCACTTTGCTTGATTGAGTTTCACTTCGCAGATATTGCATGTTTTACAAGTTTACAAGTTTTTTTACAAGCAACCCTGCATGGGAGCAAGTCTGTTGGCACCATTTTTGCTCACTTCGTGTCTCTGTGTCACATTTTAATCTATTACGGTGATCTATGATCAGTAATCTTTGATTTTTTTTTTTTTTTTTTGAGACAGAGTCTCGCTCTGTCACCCACCCAGGCTGGAGTGCAGTGGCCGGATCTCAGCTCACTGCAAGCTCTGCCTCCTGGGTTTATGCCATTCTCCTGCCTCAGCCTCCCGAGTAGCTGGGACTACAGGCGCCCGCCACCTCGCCCGGCTAGTTTTTTGTATTTTTTTAGTAGAGACGGGGTTTCATGGGGTTAGCCAGGATGGTCTCGATCTCCTGACCTCGTGATCCGCCCGTCTCGGCCTCCCAAAGTGCTGGGATTACAGGCTTGAGCCACCGCGCCCGGCCGATCAGTAATCTTTGATGTTACTGTTGTAATTATTTTGGGGCATCACGAACCATGCCCATAAAAGATGGTCGTCCTAATAAATGTTGTGTGTGCTTCACTGACTGGCTGTTTCCCCATCTCTCTCCCGGCCTCTCTCTTCCCTGAGACAAAACAATATTGAATAGGCCAGTAATAACCGTACAGTGGGCTGAAGTGTTCAAGTGAAGAGTTGCACTCCACCCAGTTCAAATCAAAAACTAGAAATGATTAGGTTTAGTGAGAAAAGAATGTTGAAAGTCAAGACAGGCTGAAAGCTGGGTCTCTTGCACCAGTTAGCCAAGTTGTGAATGCAAAGGAAAAGTTCTTGAAGGAAATTAAAAGTGTTGCTCTGTTGAACACAATGAATAATAAAGTGAAAAAGCCTTACTGCTTATGTGAAGAAAGTTTTAGTGGTTTGGATAGAAGATCAAACCACTCATAACATTCCCTTAAGCCAAAGCCTAATCCAGAGCAAGGCCCTAACTCTTCAGTTTTATGAAGGCTGAGAGCAGTGAGGAAGCTGCAGAAGAAAAATTGGAAGCTAGTAGAGGTTGGTTCATGAGATTGAAGTAAATAACCTGTCTCCATAACATAAAAGCACAAGGTGAAGCAGCAAGTTCTCCAGAAGATCTAGCTAAGATCAAGATGAAAGTGACTCTTAAATTAAGCGATAGATTTACAAGGTACGTAAAATAGCCTTATGCAGTATTGGGAGGAGGAGATGCCATATACAACTTAAACAGCTAGAGAGAAGTCAGTGACTGGCTTCAAAGGACAGGCTGACTCTTGTTAGGGGCTAATGTCAGTCACTTTAAGTTGACTTTGAGTTGAAGCCAGTGCTCATTTATCCTTCAGAAAATCTTAGGGCCCTTAAAAATTATGCTGAATCTACTCTGAGCTCTAGGGATGGTACAACAGCCTGGATGACAGCACATCTAAGTACAACATGGTTTACTGAATATAAGCCCACTGTTGAGACCTACTGCTCAGGAAAAAACAGATTATTTTCAAAATATTATTGCTGACAGTGCACCTGGTCACTCGAGCTCTGATGGAGATGTATAAGGAGATAAATGTTTTTATGCCTGCTAACACAACACCCATTCTGCAGCCCATGGATCCAGGAACAATTTTCACTTTTATTTAAGAAATACATTTCATAAGGCCATAGCTGCCATGAAAGGTGATTTCTTTGATGGATCTGGGCAAAGAAAATCAAAAGCCTTCTGGAAAGGATTTATTATCCTAGATGGCATTAAGAACATCTGTGATTCATGGGAGGTCACCGTATCAACAACAGGCTTTTGAAAAAGTTGATTTCAATGCTCATGGATGACTTTAAGGGGAGGAGGCAACTGCAGATATGGTGGAAATAGCAAGGAAACTGCAGTTAGAGGTGGAGCATGAAGATGTCACTCAGTTGCTACAATCTCATGATCAAACTTGAGCAGATGGGGAGTTGAGTCTTACAGATGAGCAAAGAAGTGATTCTTGAGATGGGATCTACTCCTGGTGAAAATGCTGTGAACATTGTTGAAATGACAACAAAAGATTGAGACTATTCCATAAACTTAGTTGATAAAGCAGCGGCAAGGTTTGAGGGTATTGACTCCAATATTGAGTGAAGTTCCAGTCTGGGTAAAATGCTGTCAGACAACATCACAGACTACAGAGCAATCTTTGGTGAAAGAGTCAGTCCCTGTGGCAAACTTAATTGTTTTATTTTCAGAAACTACCACAGCCACTCCTGCCTTCAGCAACTACCACCCTGATCAGTCAACAGCCATCAATATCCCGGCAAGACTGCACCGGCAAAAAGATTATGACCTGCTGAAGGCTCAAATGATTGTTAGCATTTTTTAGCAATAAAAATTAAGCATATTTTGGCAAATAATTTTTTTTTTTTTTTTTTGAGACAGGGTCTTGCTCTGTTGCCCAGGCTGGAGTGCAGTGGCACAACCACAGCTCATTGCAAGCCTTGACATCCTAGGCTCAAGCTATCCTCTCACTTAATCCTCCTGAGTAGCTGAGACTACAGGCACGTGCCGCTACACCTGGCTGATTTTTCTGTCTTCATCTTGACCTCCATGTTGTCAGGGTTTGACAAAAGTGACTCCATTTTGATTCTGACAACGTTCATACTAGAACAGAGGATTGGATATGGGGAACTGTTACTTCTGTGTCCTCATGGGAAACCTGGCTGGTGGGTCAAATGTGTAAACACCTACCATTTCTTGGTGTCCTGGTTTGTGTTTGTGTCTCTGTTTTAGTTTTATTTTTGTCCTGTTTCTAGGATGAGGCTAGACTGTGAGCAGCCATTTTCTCATTTTTATTGAGAAGAAAATCATTAAACCCCTGCATAGGAAATTAAGTTCAGGCTGCTGCTTCAGGCCAGTCTTTGCGTTGTTGAACTTGTATTTTCTAAGGATATTTGCATTAGCAAAGATATGTTCTCCCTTTTACTGTCCTGACAAAAGCTTCATCTGTTATTTCAATTGTCAATTAGTTTGCAGTAATAAACCTAAATAATGGTTAATTTCCAAAGGTTTGTCACAGAAGTGTATTGTGTGTTTTTACATGTTAACATGAAAGTTTGGACTATGTGTGGAAGGTAGAACTCTAAACATACCTCCCTAAGATTCACATGCCCTAGTTATTCAAGCGCTTTCTAGTACTGCGGTGGAGGGCCTTTGGAGATGTAAGTAAGGTTACTAATCAGCTGATTTAAAGAGAGGGAGTTTATTCTGGATTACCCTGGAGGATCCAATAACATAAGGCTCAAAAGCAGGCAATGAAGGCAGGATGGGGGCGGTCAGAGAGATTCGACATATGACAGGATCTCTACCTTTTGTGGCTGGCTGTGAAGATGAAAGGAGCCATGAGCTGAGGAAGGTGGGCGGCCTCAAGAAGCTGAGAATGACCCCCGGCCAACAGCCCTGTGGAACTGAATTCTGTCAGCAACCTCAATGAACTTGGAGTGGCAGCCCTGGTGAGACTCTGAGCAGAGAACTAGCTGGCCCATGCTGTGTCGAGACTTCTGACACTTGGAAACTCTGAGATCATCAATGAGTATTGTTTTAAATCACTAAATTTGTGGTAGTTTGTGTTACAGCAGTGACAGAAGATGAATACGGTATGTTATTGAGGGGACTTTGTTTTTCCTGTATCTTAATAATGTGATAAAATTTAATGTTTATTTTTTGTGTATCATTTAGTGTTTATTTTTTGTGTATCTTAACATCTAGTTTGTCCTCATAACGTATTTTAAGGTAGCACATTCCAGTATAAAGGTGGACTTGACAGAATCAATCTCTACATAGAAGGGGTTTAGATAGATTTGGATAGATGTTCAGGCCCACTTTATTGTATTTGGGAATAGTCATAGAACTGCAGAAATTTAGAGGTGGTGGGACCTTGCCTATGATTCTGTTCAGGCCCCCTAATTTTACAGATTTTGTGGAATTGAGCAACAGACAAGATGATTTTGCCTAGGTTCACAAACAGGGGAAAAGGAGAGCCAGGAAAGAACTCAATTGTTCTAAACTGCTGTCTTGTCTTGATGTCCTGTTTTTATTCATCATCCAGCCTTTCCTAGGAGTGTCAGAGATAGACCTAGGTAGAAGTGGGCTGCCATACAAAGTGCTACCCATAGAGAGCTTAGCACAACAGAAATTTATTCTTTCATAGTTCTGGAGGCCAGACATCTGAAAGGTGTTGATGGGGTCATTCTTCCTCTTGAGGGCTCGAGGGGAGAACCCTTACTTGCCTCTTCCAGCTAATGGTGGTTGGTGGTCTTCCTTGGCGTTTATTGGTGTTCTCTTGCTTGAGGTAGTGTAATTCCATCCTCTGCCTCCATCTTCACATGGCCATCTTCTCCCTGTGTGCACTGGTGCCCGTATTCTCTCTTACAAGAACACCAATAATTCGGTTTAGGGCCCACCTAATTGATATGACCTCATTTTAACTCAATTACATCTTTAAAGACCCAATCTGGTCCAAATAAGGTTACAGTCACAGAGCCTGGGTATACCTGAATTTTCAGGGGACACTAACCCAGTACAGTATCTAATTCCTATTAGATAAGATTTAATTCCTATTAGATAGGATTAGAACCCAAAACTTACGTGTATGAAACTGAGCTCTAAAACTGAGTTCCTGCGTTTTCCACTGAGTTCCTGCATTTTCCACTGTCATTGTTCATACAGCCTTCCCCCCTGCACTTACAGCAGCCTTGTTCTTCCAGTTGTTGGGCTAAAATCCTTAGACTTTCCTTAACACCTCACTTTCTTTTATAGCCATGTGTAATCTGGTATCCTTCCTTCAGACTTCATCTCAACCTTCGCTCACTGCTCCCTGCTGGTCCAAGCGCCTCTCACCTCTAGCCTAGATTCTTTCCTAGAATCCAGCTGGGTCCTCTACCTCCTGCTCTTGACACATTTTCTTCTGCCCTCAGTGTGGCAGAGAGTGATCACGCTGCCGTGCTCAGGACCCTTGTCGCAGTAGAACCAGAGTCCTCCCAGTGCCCTGTGCTCTCCTTTGGCTCCCTCTCCTCCAGCCCTCCTGACCTAATTGCTGTCCCCTAACTCTCCGGGCTTGATATGCTCCTCTCCTGGGCTGGGTGCAGTGACACTTTCCTTCCCTGGCTGGTTTCATCACTTGTGCCCTCCCTGCTACAGGGAGGAGCCCTCCCTGAACCACCAGACCCAGTCTGTCCCTTCCTATTACTGTCGTGTTTCCCCATGATGTCCCCTTTTTAGTTTTTAAAAACTTTATTTTTGTAGAGACAGGGTCTTGCCCAGTTTTAAAACTTTTGTTGTGAAGAATATTGTATATGTAGAAGTATAGAAAAGGTGTATGTTCAGATTAAATGATAAAATGAATGTCTGTGTCCATGGCACCAGTTTCAATGGAACAGTGGCAGCAACTTGGAAGTCTTTGTGCTCCTTCCTACCACCACCAAAACTTAACTGCCTTTCTGAATTTTGTATAAGTCTTTATTTTCTTTATATATAACACTTAAGTATTGTTTACTTTTACCTGTTTTTGGACTTAGTAGAAATGGAATTATGCAATATGTGTTCTGTGAATCAAATCTTTTGCTCAGCCTTGTTTTTGAAATTCATGTATGTTGAAGCATTTACGATCGTGTCACTTAATGCCAGGGTAGTGAGAAACGTGTTGTTAGATGATTTCATCATTGTATAAACATCCTAGAGTGTACTTACACAAACCCAGATGGTACTGCCTACTAAACACCTAGGCTATATGGTAGAGCCTGTTGCTCCTAGGCTACAAACCTGTGCAGCCTGTGACTGTACTGAATACTGCAGGCAAAATGTAACACACATCATTAGTGATCAGAATCTCTCAGCTCCATTAGAATCTTAGGGGACCCTCTTCGTATATGCAGCCTATCCTCTACTGAAACAGCATTAAGTCGTGCATAACTGTGGCCTTAGTTTATGTTCACTGTTGAGTAGTATTTCATTTTGTGAATAAGCCACAATTCATCCATTCAGTCGTTGGACATTTGAGTTATTTCCAATTTTTAATTTTTACAAATAATGCTGCTGTGAATGTTTTTGAATATGTGTATTGGTGAACACATTTGGGTCGTAACACAGGGTCACAGAACACTCATAATCAGCTTTCCTTGGTAATGCCAAACTGTTTTTCAGTGTGGTTGTCCAGTATGTATTGCTTTCAGCAGCAGCTGATCATTCCCAGCGCTGATCATGGTTGCTAACACCTTGATGGTGTACTGTATTTCGTTTTTAGCGATCTGATGAGTATGATGTGGTATCTTGAGGTTTTAATTTGTACATCTGTGATTCTGAATGAAGTTGAGCATCCTTTCGTGTAGATAGGCCATTCATGTTTTTTCCTTTGTGAAATGTCTGTTCATTGTTTTTTAAACCAATTTTAGATGAATTGTCTTTTTCTTATTGACTTGTAGGAGTTGTTTATATAGTCCCATCCCTTTTTGTACCCCTAATCTTGTGTTGGTTATATATGCTATAATTATTTTATCCCTGTTTGTGCTTCATCTTTTTAGCCTTTATGCTGTCATTTTTTCCCCAGCCACCTTTAAAAAAAAAGCTTTGAGGTACTATTGACGTATAGTAAACTGACATATTGAAGCATACAATTTGGTGAGTTGTGATATGTGTGTATTCCCATGAAACCATCACCACAGTCAAGGTGATGAATGTGTCTATTATCCCCAAAAGTTTCCTCCTGCCCCCTTTTTAATTCATCTCTCCCTTCCTCCCTTCTGCCCCAGTTCTTGGGTGGTGACCCATCTACTTTCACTTACCATGTAGGTTGTTTTGTACTTTCTTTTTATCAGACTTATTTCATTCAGCATTATTATATTGAGATTCATCTGTGTTGTTGCCTGTGTCAGTATTTTGTTCTTTTTTTATTGCAGAGTAGTAGTCCATTGCATGGATAGACTACAGTTTGTTTATATATTTACCTGTTGGACATTTGGATTGTTTCCAGGTCTAGGCTATTAGAAATAAACCTGCTATGAACATTTGTGTACATGTCTTTCTGTGGATATATGCTTTTATTTCACCTGTGTAAATAACCAGAGTTATAATGATAAGTGTATGTTTAATTTTTAAAGAAATGGCCAAACTGTTTTCCTCCGGTTCACATTTCACTAGCATCTGTATTAAGCGATCCCGTTGCCCCACCTCCTCGCTGACACTTGGCGTGACCAGATGTGTTGTGTTTTTTTTTTGTTTTGTTTTTGAGACAGGTTCTCTGTCACTCAGGCTAGAGTACAGTGGTGCAGTCATGGCTCACTGCAGCCTTTGCCTCCCAGGCTCAAGCAATCCTGCCACCTCAGCCTCCCAAGAAGCTGGGATTACAGTTACATGCCACCTCGCTTAGCTAATTTTTGTATTTTTGGTAGAGATAGGGTTTCACCATGTTGCCCAGGCTTGTCTTGAACTTGTGGGCCCAAGCAATCTGCCCGTCTTGACCTCCCAAAGTGTTGGGATTACAACTGTGAGCCACTGTGCTCATCCAGTTTTAAAAATTTTAGCCATTCTATTGGGTGTATAGCAGTCTTACTGGGGTTTTATTTTATTTTATTTTTTTTTTGATACTGTCTCGCTGTGTCATCCAGGCTGGAGTGCAGTGGCATGATCTCGGCTCACTACAACATCTGCCTCCTGGCTTCAAGTAATTCTCCTGCCTCAGCCTCCCAAGTAGCTGGGGCTACAGGCGCGTGCCACCACACCTGGCTAATTTTTGTGTTTTTAGTAGAAACAGGGTTTCACTGTGTTGGCTAGGCTGATCTCTAACTCCTGACCTCAGGAGTTCGCCTTGGCCTCCCAGTGCTGGGGTTACGGGCGTGAACCACTGTGAACCACCGCCCCTAGCCCTTACTGAGGTTTTGATTTGCATTTCCATAAGACTCATGATGTTGAGCATCATTTCATGTGTTTGTCATCCATGTGTCTTTTTTGATGAAGCGACTTGAGTCTTTGCTCCTTTTAAAATTGTATTGATTTTCTTAAGTTTTATGAGTTCTTTGGCTGGGCGCAGTAGCTCACGCCTGTAATCCCAGCACTTTGGGAGGCTGAGGTGGGCGGATCACGAGGTCAGGAGTTCAAGACCATCGTGGCTGACACAGTGAAACCCCCGTCTCTACTAAAAATACAAAAAATTAGCCTAGCGTGGTGGGAGGCACCTGTAGTCCCAGCTACTCAGGAGGCTGAGGCAGGAGAAAGACGTGAACCCAGGAGACGGAGCTTGCAGTGAACCGAGATCACGCCACTGCACTCCAGCCTGGGTGACAGAGCGAGACTCCGTCTCAAAAAAAAAAAAGAGGGTTTTTATTATTTCAATGAAATTCAGTTATTGACTTTTAAAATATTTCTTGCTATTGTGTTATATTTAAGAAATAGCTGCTAAACATCAAGTGGCAGTAGGATTTTCACCTATGATTTTTTCTAGATGTTTTATAGTTTCAGCTCTTATATTTAGGTCTGGGATCCATATAATAAAGTTTTCCGTATGGTGTGAGATAAAGGCCAAAGTTTATTTGTAAATTATTTGTAAATGGCAGTGCAGTTGTTTCAGCACTATGCTTGCTAGGGCTGCTCTACCACAAAGTGGGCATGGCTTAAACAACAGAAATGTATTTCCTCATAGTCCTGGAGGCTGGAAGTCCAAGATAAGGAATAGGGCAGGGCTGGTTTCTTCTGAGGCCCTGTTCTGTATGCCTGTGTCCTCATCTCTTCTTATAAGGACATTAGTCAGATTGGATTAAGGTCCACCCTAATGACCACATTAATTTTAATTACCTCATTAAAGGCCCTAGTCACACACTTTTGTCCACCTTGTTTTTTTTATGTAATATGTCCTGGAGTTTGTTCTGTATTTGCATGTAGAGGTATTTATACCTGCAAAGTATTCCACTGGTATATGTATCATAATTTGACTGGTCCTCTGTTGATAGACACTCGAGTCCTTTTTAATTTCTTTTTGTTTTTACAAATAGTCCTGAAATGAATGGCCTGTGTATACATCTTTTATCTTCACCAATGTTATCTGTGGGATGGATTCCTAGAAATGAAATTGCTGGGTCAAAGGTTAAATTTATATTTCACTGTGTGGTGGCTATTTGTTAAGCCACTATTTTAAGTGGCAAGGAATGGCCTCCGAAAATTGCCCTGATACTAAGATTCATATCTTTTTTTGAACTTGTTTCTTATCAGTTAACACAAAGCTGTATATTATTTTGTGTATGCGTGTATATGCTTTGGAAGCAAAAAAAACAAAACGGAAAAAATCAAGTGTCCAGAACCATTCCCTCCAGCCTCTGAACTCTGCAATTCTTTATTGCTGCAATTCTTTATTGACCAGTAGAGGCCACTGTTGAATAACAAAGCTGGCGGGAAGGTCAGCGCACACCTGGGCAGGTCTCTGTGCAGAGCCTGCATCGCCAGGAGCAGGTCTGGAGCTGCAGTTTTTAGACCACCCTTTCCCCTCCCTAAGGGAGGGTGTCACACAGGGGAGTGCCAAAGGGGAACTCCAGATGAAGAATAAAGCCAGCTCTCTTTGGTACGAGCTCTTCTTCATAGTTCCACGAAAGTGATTTGTAAAACTTTTGTGTATTCTGCTGCCAGGCCTCTACTTAGTTGCCCACTGACATTGTGTTTCTCCCGCACCCCACCTGCTTAGCAGTTTACAGTCTGTCTGCCTTAATCTGTTATTTTTTTCTTATAATTAGGCGGTTTGGCTTGAGACACAAGAATGGGACTAGATTTTAGATGACTTGGTGTAGGAAGCCTGGCAAATTGGGTTCTGTGGTTATTTCTCCTGATCTATTCCACACGAAGAGGCACAAAGGGAGACCATCAGGGTGTGTCTTGTGAAATCCAAGGTCTTAGTCTGCTTGGTACTTGACCTCATTCACATTCAATTCCCACCCGCCCCTAAAATGTTTAATGCACTTGGCCCTTGGGGCCAGCACTTGCCTTTGACTTGCCTTGCTGGCCCCTCCTTACCACTCTGTCTCCTCTCACTGCTGGGTGTCGGCATACCCTTGTGACAGCGCTTGGGTCTCTTCAGGACCTCTGTTCCCTGGATCAGGGCTTCTCAGCAGATGTTAGTGGCATTTTGAGTGAAATAATTTTTCCTTGTGTAGGCCCTGTTCATGGCAGGATGTGGGTTCATTATACGGTTGATGGATATATTAGCCCATTCTTATACTGCTATAAAGATACTACCTGAGACTGGGTAATTATAAAGGAAAGAGGTTTAGTTGACTCACAGTTCTGCATAACTGGGGGGCCTCAGGAAATTTATAATTATGGCAGAAGGGGAAACAGACCTCTTCTCAAGGGGATAGGAGAGAGAAGAGCAGGAGAAGAGAAGAGCAAACCAAGGAAGAACTTTCCACACACTTACAGAACCATCAGTTCTCCTGAGAACTCGCTATCATGAGAACAGCATGAGGGAAACTGCCCCCATGGTCCAGTCACCTCCTACTAGGTTCCTCCCTCAACACTTTGGGGATTATAATTCAAGGTGAGATTTGGGTAGGGACACAAAGCCAAACCATATCATTTCTCCCCCGATCCCTCCCAAATCTCATGTTCGTTTCAAAACCATTCCATTCCATTTCAAAACAAATCTTGCCTTCCCAGCAAGGCCTTCAAGTCTTAACTCATTTCATCATTAACTCAGAAGTCCAAGTCCAAAGTCTCATCTGCAACAAGGTAAGTCCTTTCCATCTAGCAGCCTGTAAAATCAAAAGCAAGTTAGTTACTTTCAAGATACAATGGAAATACAGGCATTGGATAAATACTCCCATTTCCAATGGAAGAAATTGGCCAAAACAAAGGACTGCAGACCCCCATGCAAGTCCGAAATCCAGTTGGGCAGTCATTAAATCTTAAAGCTCAAAATGATCTCCTTTGTGACCCCATGTCTCACATCCAGGGCACACTGATGCAAGGAGTGGCTTTCGTGACCTTGGGCAGCTCCGCCCCTGTGGCTTTGTAGGGGACAGCCCTCCTGCACCCACCCCCTTCGGCTACTTTCATGGTGGGCATTGAGTGTCTTCGGCTTTTCCAGGTGCACAGTGCAAAGCTCTTGGTGGATCTGCTGTTCTGGGGTCTGGAGGATGATTGTCCTCCAGTGGGGACTCTGGGAGTTCCAACCCCACATTTCCCTTCCTCAATGCCCTAGCAGAGGTTCTCCATGAGGGCCCTGCCGCTGCAGCAGATTTCTGTTCTGGACATCCAGGCGTTTCCATACATCCTCTGAAATGTAGGTGAAGGTTCTCAAATGTCAGTTATTGAATTCTTTGCACCCACAGGCCCAACACCACGTGGACGCTGCCAAGGCTTGGGGTTTGCACCCTATGAAGCAATAGCCTGAGCTGTACCTTGGCCCCTTTTAGCCATGGCTGGAGCTGGAAAAGCTGGGACACAGGGCACCAAGTACCAAGGCTGCACAGAGTAGTGGCGGGGCTGGGCCTGGCCCACAAAATCATTTTTCCCTCCTAGGCCTCCCTGCATGTGATGGGAGGGGCTGCTGCCAAGATCTCTGACATGCTCTGGAGACATTTTCCCAATTGTCTTGGCGATTAATATTTGGCTCCTTCTTATGTGCATTTCTGCAGCTGCCTTGAATTTCTCTCCAGAAATTGGGTGTTTCTTTTTTATTGCATCGTCATGCTGCAAAGTTTTCAAACTTTTACTCCCTGCTTTCCTTTTATTTTTTATTTTATTTTTTATTTTTATTTTTTTTTTGAGACGGAGTCTCGCTGTGTCGCCCAGGCTGGAGTGCAGTGGCCGGATCTCAGCTCACTGCAAGCTCCGCCTCCCGGGTTCACGCCATTCTCCTGCCTCAGCCTCCCGAGTAGCTGGGACTACAGGCGCCGCCACCACGCCTGGCTAATTTTTTGTATTTTTAGTAGAGACGGGGTTTCACCATGTTAGCCAGGATGGTCTCGATCTCCTGACCTCGTGATCCGCCCGTCTTGGCCTCCCAAAGTGCTGGGATTACAGGCTTGAGCCACCGCGCCCGGCCCTGCTTTCCTTTTAAACACAAGTTCCAATTTCAGATCATCTCAAGTTCAGAGTTCCACAGATCTCCAGGGCAGGGGCAAAATCTCACCATTCTCTTTGTTAAAACATAGGAAGAGTGACTTTTGCTCCAGTTCCCAAGAAGTTCCTCATCTCTTTTTCAGACCACCTCAGCCTGGGCTTCGTTGTCCATGTCACTATTAGCATTTTGGTCAAAAGCATTCAGCAAGTCTCTAGGAAGTTCCAGACTTTCCCACATCTTCCTTCTTCTAAGCCCTCCAAACTGTTCCAGCCTCTGCCTGCTACCCAGTTCCGAAGTTGTTTCCACATTTTCAGGTTGTCTTTATAGCAGCACCCTGGTACCATTTTACTGTATTCGTCTGTTTTCACACTGCTGTAAGAACTTCCCTGAGACTGGGTAATTTATAAAGGAAAGAGGTTTAATTGACTCGCAGTTCCACGTGGCTAGGGAGTTCTCAGGAAACTTAAGAGTCATGACAGAAGCCGAAGGGGAAGCAAGCACCTTCTTCACAAGGTGGCAAGAGAGAGAGAAGAGTGAAGGAGGTACTTTCGAACACTTATAAAACCACTAGATATCATGAGAACAGCATGGAGGAAATTGCCCCCATGATCCAGTCAACTCCCACCAGGTTTCTCCCTCAGCACCTTGAGATTACAATTCAAGATGAGATTTGGGTGGGGACACAAAGCCAAACCATATCAATGGACTTTTGGGTTGTTCCCAGTTTGGGGCTATTACGAACATTCACACACAAGTCTATGGCAACATAAGACCCAGTAGAATTGCTGGGTCTTAGGGTCAATATATAGTTAATTTTAGTAGAAATGGTCAAACTTCTTTCCCAAAGGGTAACCAGACCATTTTGCATTCCCATCAGTGATGCACGAGAGATCTACTTGCTAAACTTGCCAGCAGTTAAAATCTTTAATTTTGGTCATTCTGTTGTGAATAAAGGTATGGATAATGCTGAAGCTATTGAGCTGTATCTTATTGTGGTTTTAATTTGCATTACTCTTATGATTCACAATGTTGAGCATTTTCTCATATGCTTATTTGTCATCTGTTTTAGTCAGTTCAGGCTGCTGTAAAAAAAAACCAAAGACCAGGGAGCTTAAATGACAAACATTTATTGCTCCCAATTCTGGAGGCTGGCAAGTCTGGTAAGGGCTCTCTTCCTGGTTTGCAGATGACTGTCTTATCCTTGTGCCCTTACATGGCCAAGAGGCAAATCTCTCTTATTTCTTCTTATAAAGGCACTAACTTCATTCATGAGAGTTCTGCCCTCCTGACCTAATCTCCTCCCAAAGGCCCCACCTCCCAATACCACATACATTAGGATTCAGCATAGGAATTTTGGGGGGACAAAAGCGTTTGGACCACAGCACTATCCATGTTGACTCTGGCAGTGGCTCTGTTCAACTCTGCCTCCTTTTTTCTTCTTACCTATTTTGATTTTTATATGTGGTGTGAGATGGGGAAAGTTTGATTTTTTTTTGTCTTAGAGATGAGCATCATTCATGGAAAAGACTGCCCTTTGCCTCTGGGCCGTAGCTCTGTGTTCCCTCGAGTCAGGGTCTGGTTTGGCACAGGTATGCTTCTGGGCTCTCTCTTCTGCCCCATGGTTCAATTTAACTTCGAGCCAGTGCTACATTGCCTGAATTTCCGTAGCTCTGTAAGGAAGGCTTGGTAACTCATAGACGAAGCTTTCTGTTTCTTCTTTTTAAAGATAGTGTCTTGGCTATTCTTTTTTTTTTTTTTGAGACGGAGTCTCGCGCTGTCACCCAGGCTGGAGTGCAGTGGCCGGATCTCAGCTCACTGCAAGCTCCGCCTCCCGGGTTCACGCCATTCTCCTGCCTCAGCCTCCCGAGTAGCTGGGACTACAGGCGCCCGCCACCTCGCCCGGCTAGTTTTTTGTATTTTTTTAGTAGAGACGGGGTTTCACCGTGTTAGCCAGGATGGTCTCGATCTCCTGACCTCGTGATCCGCCCGTCTTGGCCTCCCAAAGTGCTGGGATTACAGGCGTGAGCCACCGCGCCCGGCGTGTCTTGGCTATTCTTGTTTGCATTTTTATATAGCTTTTAGACATATATACACACACACACACACACGTATATACCTCATATTCAGCAACTGTGCCAAACTCACTTTTACTAATTGTCTTTAGACTTTTTGGGGCTTTCCTGTGTATATGGACATAGCATCTGTGAATAATGAGTTTTGTTTCTTTTTCAGTCCTTATACCTAATATTTATTTGGCAAGGATTTATAATTTTCTGTCTCTTCAGAGAACCACTTTTTGGTTTCATTGATTTTTTTTTTTTTCTGTATGTTTGCTTACTGTTTTATTAATTTCCCTGGTACTCTGCCCACTGCACTCCAGCCTGGGCAACCAGAGTGAGTCCCTGTCTCAAAACTAAACAACAAAGTAACCAGTGGAAACAGTTTGGAAAGACACTGTACCTCTTATGTTTGCTTTTGCATTAGTGAAAATAAAAGGAAAAATGAAAGTCTGTATTTTGTTGGTATAAAGAACTGTTTGGGCTGGTGCGCTGGCTCACGCCTGTAATCCCAGCACTTTGGGAGACCGAGTCCGGAGATCTAGACCATCCTGGCTAACATGGTGAAACCCTGTCTCTACTAAAAATACAAAAAATTAACTGGGTGTGGTGGCGGGTGCCTGTAGTCCCAGCTACTCAGGAGGCTGAGGCAGGAGAATGGTGTGAACCCAGGAGGCGGAGCTTGCAGTGAGCCGAGATCTGCACTTCAGCCTGGGCGACAGAGTAAGTGAGACTTTGTCTCAAAAAAAAACAAAAAACAAAAAAAACTGTTTGGTCTTTATCAGAACCGTTATTGTACTAGGTATTCACTTTGGGCAAACAGAATTTTCACTTGTTAATATGCATATTCTGTGGTTTATAGGCTTATATATTTTGTAAAGGTGTTTTGTTAAAATGACAATGTAACATTTATTCTGTTTGGTAATGGTTTTACTTATTAATTTTATAGAATTAACACTGAATCCTCCAGAAGGAATTGTAGCAGGTAAGGTACCAAAGTTAACTTCCTTATAATTTACTTTTAATTGCCAAAATTCCTTCAAAGTTAAAATGTTGTGAAATTTTTTCTCACCCTACAGGCCCCATGAATGAAGAGAATTTTTTTGAATGGGAGGCATTGATCATGTAAGTTAATCTTATGTGTACTAGTTTTTAGGTCTTTGCTGGAAGTCAGATGTAAGAATCACATCAGCAGTGTGACTGTGCCCAAAAGCGTCACCTGGAAAAAAGACTGAGTTCTCCAGTAATGCCCAGCTCTTCTCTAGGCTGCTGGTCTGAAAGGAGAGAAGAACCTGAGCGTTGATCCAAAAGAAATGAGTGTTTCCTTAGAGCCAATCAAAGGTTTAGTTATAAGCATGTAATATATGTATTATATATTTGAGAATTTTAAGGTGGTAATTTTGGAATGTTGTATGATCGTGGTTAAATTAACCTCAAGTGGTGTAGGTGGCTTTGGCTTCCAGAAGTAGTCCCTACAGGTCTGAAATTTTGATGAGAAAAGGGTCCTCGAAGGTGTGTCTGATCACAACAGGCATGTTAGTGCAGCCTTGCCTGCCCTGCCTTTGGGCCAGGACTTCTTTTTCTTCTCCTTTCCTCCCAGTTTGTATCTTCCTGTGCTGCTTCTACTTTTTTCTGTTGCCTCGTCTGGGTTTGTTGGCTTTGTATTCTGTCTGACCCAAGTAAGTGAGCAGCATGGTTCTGGGATTCATGGCATTTAACTTAGGGTGACGTTGCTTGGAAAGAGAAACACATGAACCCCTGATTTTAGAGTGTTCTATGGCCCTGACTCACTTTGCTTTTTCTTCTTTCTACCTTAGATGTGCAATTTTTGGCCATTCTTAGTATATTTTCAGCAAAGTGAGGTTAAGTAAAATTTAGGAAGCTGAAATTTGTAATCAGTCTCTGTTTTCTTTCTTTTCTTTTTCTTTTTTTTTTTTTTTTTTGAGATGGAATTTCACTCTTGGTGCCCAGGCTGGAGTGCAGTGACGTGACCTCAGCTCACTGCAACCTCTGCCCCCTGGGTTAAAACGATTATCCTGCCTCAGCCTCCCTAGTAGCTGGGATTACAGGTACCCACCACCATGGCTGGCTAATTTTTGTATTTTTAGTAGAGACAGGGATTCCCCATATTGGCCAAGCTGATCTCGAACTCCTGACCTCAGGTGATCCCCCTGCCTTGGCCTCCCAGAGTGCTGGGATAACAGGTTTGAGCCACAGCACCAAGCCCAGTCTTTGTTTTCTCATTAGTGAGGTCTTTTAATTTGCAGAAAGGCCTCGGGTTAGATTTTGTTGCATTGAGAAGTGCTCTAGAGGGCAAGGACCAGAAAGTGAGGGCTGTGAAACAAGTGTGAGCTCTGGCTTGATGTGACCTTAAACTTCCTTATGCTTTTGGAATTTGCCAGTTGCTTGGATCACATTAATTCTTAATGCTCTATAGGTTAGTCTGAGAAACAAATCACAGCTAAGTATTGTCTGTGGAGGTTAAATTGATATGAAAATTAGTTTTTTAGATAAACAAAATGTTTTAAAAAAATCATCAAACGTTATTCAGATGGTACGGCAGGCCTGCCATTTCCTGATCATTTGTAACATCCTAATTGCTTGGGCCTGTGGGCATGTGTTTTTTCTGTGTCTGAAGGTTTCTGGAATCTGTGTTTGTGTGTAATGTGGCCCCCAAGGCAGTTATGAGATGAATGGCGAGTCCCCCAGTCTGCACTGTCCTCATTAGTGAGCTGTGGGGCTGTATACTTGTTTCGGGGCAGCTCTTTTTATTTCTGTAGAAGCAGGAGGTCATATACATGAACTGATGTGTAACCTGCTTGTTTCATGTGTTAACGCAGGCGCATCTGCACTCAGGCCAGTGGGGCAGCATGCCTGCTGCAGGGGCACAGAGTAGCGGGAGGCCTGTCTTTGTGTAGAGGTTGAAGACGCCTGTCGGGTCTGCAGTATTTGGGGGATGTTGGCTCCTCAGTACGCCTATTTGGAAGCTCATTAAAGGAACAGTTGAGCCTTCCAGTGTGGTTTTAAAAAAATGTTCATTGTTAAAAATCTATTAGGGTAACTATTACCAATTTTAAATAAACAGTATAAAATTAAACCAATATTTTGAAAACCTGTCTTAAAAAGTAATTAGAACTATTTTTAGGTAGAGCACTTTTGTGTTTGAACAAGGCTTTTTGCATTAGTGTGGAATTCCCCTGCTTGAAGATCCTGGTGAGTTTGTGGGTTTTGGTCCTGTTCCAGACCCTTCACAAACAAGAGGCCGTTTACAAGTGCACTTAAAACGCCTATTAGGGAATTAACTGTCCTCCCATTGGTTTGTCTCACCCTCCTGTTTTGGCAGACATCTGGCTGAGTCTTTACTCCTTGGTGATAGGTTTCTTCTTTTTCTCTTTATTCTTTGATGGCTTCCAGGGCTGCCTTTCTACCCTAGTATTTCTGAAACCCGGGGTTGCCTCACGGAAGTCTCGTGGCTGGTGGTTTTTGCTGTTGTGCTTGCCTTAAGGGCCAGTGAAGAAAATGTCATTTTAGGTATCTAAGCAACAAATACTAAGTGCCTTTTATATATTAGGGCCCTTGTCTGAGGATACAGACATGTCAAAGATGAACTGAAATCTTTACCTTGGAAGATCAGGGTTGAGGGATTAGGATAGAGAATAGAACAGATTAGTGAATGAGAGGACTAAATAATGAGAGTCCTCAGGCTGCGTCTTTAAACACCGGAAATAACTCTGCTGACCCTGCTGAGCTCATGGTGGGGTCTGAGCCTGCAGTCAAATCAAGTGTGGCTGGGACGGCGGCACACCAGGGGATGTGGCCACCATGGCTGTAGTTGCTAGCATGGCCTGCTGCTCTTGGCCCAGTCATTTTGCCTCTCTTTCACTTATTTGGATCAAAACAGAGAGGTTCATCAGCATCTTCTAGATAGATGGTTACAGGTCTTGCCCAGCTCTAGGGTCCGTGGCCTGTGACCCCATTGCCACTAAGTCATGGTGACGGGGGTGCAGCTGCAGAGAGGGTGGGTGCCCTCTTTCACTGATGCACTTCTGTAGGATGGAAGGAGCCCTAGACAGCTGTTCAACCCCAGTGGCCGGACAAGCCGTGGAGTCCCTTGGCCGTTGCTGTCTGCTGTGTCCTGCCCCAGCATTCCCAGATCAGCTGGCATAGTGACCTTCCTGATGGTTCGTGCCTGACTGCTGTCACCTCCCCAGACCAGTGGTTCTAGAGGCTGTGGTGAAATAAGGACCTTCCTTTACTGAATGGTGTGTTTGGGGCCCAGCTGGTGGATGGATGCTCCCAGGTTCTCCAACTGGCTCACGGCAGCCAGCTTGAGGGTTCCCAGGCTGCCACTTCTACCCGGAGCCCTTCTCACACTGGGGGCAAGTGTCGGGGGCACAGCAGCCTCCCTTTATGTCCAGATTTCTTGTTGACTGAAGACTGTCACAGAGCATCTCTTGGCAGTATTATGCCTTGCTAAAATAGACCCGAGATAATAAAATAGGTGTTTATAATTTGTATTGTATGTAATCTCACCATAGCAGTTTCTTCAACAAAAGTGTTACAAAGTTCCCTATATGAAGAAGTTATTGCCACATTCATTGCATTAATAAAAAAGGAAACATCACTCTTCCACATAATTTATGGAGCATCTATATAGAGTAATGCCATGTAGCTCTAAAACAGTTCAGGTGGAATTTTCATCCTGGCATGGAAAGATGTACACAATATAGATGATAAAGGCAGATTCTAGAATAATAGGTCTGGAACCGTCTGTCCATCCTTCCTTCCTCTCGTCTCCTCTCTCCCTTCCTTTCTCTCTTCCTTTCTCCCCTCCTTTTTCCCTCCCCACCTCTCCCTTTCTTATGGAGACATGGTCTAGCTCTGTCACCTACGCTGAAGTGCAGTGGCCTAATCACAACTCACTGCAGCCTCCAATTCCCAGGCTCAAACAATCCTCCCACCTCAGCCTCCCAAGTAGCTGGGACCACAGGCGCACACCACCACGCCCAGCTGGTTTTTAAAATGCTTTGGTCTTGCTCTCTTTTCCAGGCTGGTCTCGAACTCCTGTCTTCAAGCGATCCTTCTGCCTTAGCCTCCCAAAGTGCTGGGATTACAGGCAGGAGCCAAGGCACCCAGCCTGAACAGCTTTATTGAGATAATTTACATACTGTACGTTTTACCTGCATTAAGTATAGAAGTCAGTGGTTTTAGTAAATTTCTAGAGTTTTGCAGTCATCACCACAATCCAGTTTTAGAATATTTCGAAAAAGATCCTTAAGCCTATTTGCAGTCAGTTCCCATTCCAACCCACAGGCAATCCCTACTCTTTCCTCTGACTATAGATTTGCCTTTTCTGACTTTTCCTATACGTGGAATTCACTGTCTAATCATCTGTGCCTGGCTTCTTTTACTTGGCAGAACATGTTTGCGATTCATCCACGTTATACTGCATATCAGCAGCTCCTTCCTTTTCCATTCCCCAGTTGATGGACTTTTGGGCTTCCTACCTCTTGGCTCTTTTGAGCAAATGCTGCTGTAAATACTTGTCATGTCACACTGTCTGTGTGGACATGGGGTTCATTTCTCTAGACTAGATATAGAGGTCTGGAATTGCTGGGGTATGGAGTAAATTTGCATTTAATGTTTTAAGAAGCTATCAGACTGTCTTTCTAGAGTAGCTCACCATTTTGCATTCCCACTAGCAGTGTATGAGTGTTCTAGTTTCTCTACTTCCACACCAACACTGTTGTCTGATAATAGCTGTTCTGGTGGGTGTAAAGTGCGGTCTCCGTACAGATTTGACTTGGATTTCCTTGACGACTAATGATGTTGAGCATCTCTTAATAGGCTTATTGGCCATTCATGTATCTTCTTTGGTGAACTTCAGAACTTTTCCCCATTTTTATATTGGGTTGTTTTCTTGTTGGTGGGACATAAGAGTTTTTTAAATATATTTTGATACAAGTCCTTCATTAGACATAGGATTTTAAAATATTTTCTTCCAATCTGCAACTCTCCATTTTGTTTTCTTAATATGAGTCTTTTGAAACTAAAAAGTTGTTAATTTTGATGAAGTGCGATTTTGCATTTTTTTCTTACATGGAGCATGCTTTTGGTGTTGTATATAACCCAAGGTTACAAAGATTTTCTCTTGTTTTCTTGTAGAAGTTTTGTGTTTTGTCACTTTTACATTTAGGCCTTTGATCTATTTTGAGTTAGTTTCATGTGAGTTAGGTGGGAGTCTGTTTCATTCTTTTGTATGTGGTTATCCAGTTGTCTCAGCACCATTTTTGAAAAGACAGTTCTTTCCCCATTGATTAATTTCCCCATTGATTAATATATTTGCATCCTCCTTGTTCTTGTTGTTTCTTTTGAAGATTCCCAGGTGAGGCCATCTTTGGTGAAAGAGAAGTGAGGTTGTCTGGGAGTATGGCAATAAAAGTTGTCCAAAAACAGCACTGTGGCGTCTCCCACTCCTGGCTCAGGAGTTGCCTGGAAGGCATGTTCCATAGGGTCAGGCATGCTGCTGCACACCACTGCCCACCTGCCCTCCTGTCTGGGCGCCAGGCATTCTAGAAAAGAGAAAGAAACCCCAGTTTCAAACCAGCAGTAAACCGGAGCGTTTGCAAATAACTTTGATATTTAAGATGTGGGCGCACTTCAGGAAATGTTTGGTCATGCTTCTGAGGCTAGGAACGACCTGGTAGATTAAAAAAATTTTTTTTGAAAGAAAGCCCTATTGTGAGAAACAAAGATCTGTTATCAAAGTATTGAGCAAATACCATTTGGCTCATTCCAAAAACACTACCCAGACATTTTTTCTTATTCTAGACTCAGAGGTGCCAGAAATATTGAGTGCTGGCAAGCGTTCCTGACATATGAACAGTGTTACTTTTAAAGATACTATCTTTATGTACCTGATTTCTGATTTCACAGTTTGAACTGTGTTCTCTTAACTCTAATACTAAATTGATCTAGGACCTTGACTAAGTCATTTCATCCTTGAATTTTCCAGCCTTGCTTGACAGTAAAATGAAAACCACAATCCTTGGTGCTCTTTCATCAGAGTGCATGTGGAGAGTGAATGGGTGGCGGTTATCGTTTGCGCTGAGCTCTTGTACTGGACAGGAGGCTCGGGGTGGCCACGCGTCACTCTGATACATGGTGTGTGCCCACCCTGTGTTGAGAAGGTTGGGCTTCAGGAATGTGTTTGTTCAGGCCATTGCAGGGGGAGCAGAGTAACCCAGGCTTGAGGCATCCCCAAGCTACTGGGTGCTGGGGGCCAGTGCAGGGCCGGGGGTACTCATCCGGGCACTGCCCTCTCCAGCGTAGCTGTTGTACCAGTAGCAGGACCTTGTGCTCATGCCTCCCTCGGTGGTGTTCCCTGTGCTGGTCATGCGGAGGCTCTGGGGACTGTCACTCAGTAACCCGCTCCCCAAAACAAAGTGGCCATATTCACTCTCTTCCCAAAAGGTAGCAAAGACAGTTTTCAGAATCAAAATTTGTCTTTTAGATTGAAAAAATCTTGTCTCCACGAAGCAATCACTGCCTTGTTCTCTTCTGACTGTTGCCCGCAGATCAGCCCCGTCAGGGCCATGAGCCGTTCGGCATCTGCTGTTGCTGCCGACAGCCCTGAGTGCCGCCTCCAGGTGAAAGCTAAAGCTCTTTGTTCAGTTTCTTTTTGATTTTTGTCTTTTTCTTTTAATTGTAGAGATAAATATTTCCAAATCTGTTGTTATTAATTTCACTGAACCAAGATAATTTTAAGATTTTTAAAGCAAAATTTTACTTTTAATAAATCTATTTTTTAACTAAAGATTTAAAATGTATTTTTGAAAAATTATTTTTTTCCTGTGCCATATCCTGGATTCTTTCTGAAGGCAGTAGGTCTTGTGTGGACTGTCCTCTGCTCATCCAGGCCTTGGCCCCCGCGCAGCTGTTCTTTCTGCCTTAGCCGTTACTGTTAGAGGAGCAGAGCTGTTTATGAAGGGACTTGTTCTTTCAGTTCATAGAAGTAAAACGGATTTACTGACTTGTTTATTGATCTGATGAGTCGCACACAATGCAATTTCCACTGTTTCAGTGTCTGTCACTGTCATTCAGCAGTCTTGCTTTTTTATCAAAGAAAGATGGTGCAAGATCTTTTAGAACTCCTTGAATGTGTGTTTTATTAATGTGATTTGCCGGAGAGGAGGAGTTCATCCCTGGTGTAAAGGTACAGGCATGGTGGCTATCACTTTCCTCTCCTGTGGCCATCTTGCCTTGAACTGTTGGTTAAGATAGTGTTAATTTATACTTGTTGGGTTTTAAACCTTAAGCAGGATTTCTGAAATGGTTTCATCTATTTCTTCCATTTACTTGTGAGGAAAGTATAGGTCCAGGGAGACTCACATGCCTGTGTCTGTGCCCATGACGGGGAGTTGTTCTAGTGTTGCATCAGTGGGATAAGGCATGACACGTGGTCCTGCAGTTGCGGCCTGGAGTGGTGGTACCTGTGTGCCTAGCCTTTCACCTAGCATGCAGCAGTGATCACATGTGCTCTTCATCTGCTTCTTGAAGGTTGCAAAGATGCCTTCTTGGGCACGTTTAAAAATTAAAAATCACCTTTAAAATACAACTCTTAGCCCCTTATCTGTTGAAATACAATGGAATCTTGCTATATCCTTTGCCGTAATTCATACCCTTATCCTAAAATGTGATTGTACCACATCTGCAGAAAAAGCTCCCAGATCTTAGAGCATTGACATGAGTTATTTTCTCTGATCCCCTAATTATCAAGAGGTTTTGCTGCTCAACTCTTAACCTTTATAAATGTGCAAACTGCCTGTAACTCAGTCTTTGTACTTGTACTTAAGATTTAGACCAGATTGAAATAGGAGAATGAGACATTGCTTTCAGTTGAGGAAAAAAGTACCAATTCATTGTCATTTAGATAATCTTTTCATGTGCATTTTTATTATTATTATTAATTTTTATTTTTGTTTATTTTTTGAGACAGAGTCTCGCTCTGTCACCCAGGCTTGAGTGCAGTGGTGCAGTCTTGGCTCACCACCTCCCAGGCTCAGACGATTCTCCTGCCTCAGCCTCCCTAGTAGCTGGGATTACAGGCATTCGCCACCACACCCAGCTAATTTTTGTATTTTTAGTAGAGACGGGTTTCACCATGTTGGCCAGGCTGGTCTCGAACTCCTGACCTCAGATGATCTGCCCGCCTCGGCCTCCCAAAGTGCTGGAATTACAGGCGTGAGGCACCGCGCCCGGCCTCATGTGCATTTTTAAAGTGGTAAAAATGTTCTTAACCCATTTCTCAGTTGTGGTCGATGTTGAAAAATGTACTTTGAAGTTCAGTCTACATATTTGATATCTTCTAGGGGCCCAGAAGACACCTGCTTTGAGTTTGGCGTTTTTCCTGCCATCCTGAGTTTCCCACTTGATTACCCGTTAAGTCCCCCAAAGATGAGATTTACCTGTGAGATGTTTCATCCTAACAGTAAGTGCTTTTGGAAGTAGTTTTTGTGGTACCAAGATAGGTGCAGAGATAATCTTATCAACCACTTGAAATGTGGTATATTCTATGTGTCTATGATGTAGATCTTTAGAAAACACTTCTTAGGTTTTGAAATTCAGCCAGGTAAGCATGGTGGTATTAAACACATGATTTCAATTTTGAAGGTCAGTTTAATGTAGATAAAAGAAAACTGGATGCCATTTGACCAGCCACCCTACTTCACTGGGGAGGAAGTTTTACTTGTGGGTGTGTGCTCAGAAGGGGTTATGCTAATCTTTGTCATAGTGTTATTTTTAATGGTGAAAATTTTGACTTAACCTGGGTTTTTAACACAAGAATAAATTAAGTTATATGTTGTATTAGTCTGTTCTCACGCTGTTAATAAAGACATATTCAAGACTGGGTAATTTATAAAGGAAAGAGATTTAATGGACTCAGAATTACACATGGCTGGGGAGACCTCACAATCATGGCAGAAGGCAAAGGAGAAGCAAAGGCACATCTTAGTGGTGGCAGGCAAGAGAGTGTGTGCAGGGAAACTGCTTTTTATAAAACCATCAGATCTCGTGAGACTTATGCACTATCACGAGAACAGCACGGGAAAGGTGTGCCTCCATGATTTAGTACCTCCCTCTGGGTCACTCCCATGACATGTGGGAATTATGGGAGCTACAATTCAAGATGAGATTTGGGTGGGGACACAGCCAAACCATATCGTATATGTTAGAATGTGATGTAGATTTTTAAAATGATCTAAAATAAGAATCAATAAAACAAAATAATATTTGTGTTATATTGACTGGGAAAAGCAGTAGGACTGTTGTAATTTCCTCTTGAAAAATAAATTTACATGTAAATGTATATATAATTGGAAAAGTAAGCACAAAAATGTTAAGTGATTCTTTTTTCAGATTGAAATTATTTTTTCCTTTTTATAAATCTTTTTTTGCCCTAAAATTAATATACATTACTTTTACAAGGAGGAAAAAAATAAGGTCATTTAAGTGAATTGTACTGTAGCTATTTGAAAATGTGTCCAGTAGTAGGAATTGGAATTCCTGAACAACTGTAGTTTTTATTTCTTCCTTTTACATTTGGGGATTATACGTAAGAGAATTAATAAGGAAATATGTTATATCTTCAATGATGTTATTTAGAATAATGTTTCTTATAAATGATTATTATTGCCGCTGATAATCACGATCTTAATAGCTATAGAGAAGAAAAGCAAATAAAGTATCCTATTTTGCAAAAATGAAATATTTATTTGAAACAAATTTCTTATTGTATGCATATCAAAGAGCATGAGAGAATTTATAGAATTTTCTGAGCCTCTGACTTCTCTCTGGGGTTAAAATGGAATCCCTTTGGTATACTTTCCCCTTGTCTACACCTGTCTAGGCAGAGCCCTACTCGAACTCCTCTTTGCCATAGGGGTTTTCAGGACTGTCCCCCGACGCCCCCGCCACTTCCCTCGTGGAAATGCCCTCTGCTGTTAGACTTGCTGTCCTAACCCTCATTAAGGACTTCTCATTTACTGCAGATATTGGTACGCATAGGTAGTGGGTGGCCGTCTGAGAAAGACCATCTGGTACTTCTTTTCTTGTCTCAGAGCTACTTCAGTCTTGTGTGCACAGGAGATGCTCAGAAGCCTGCCTTTCTTTCAGGGAGACTGGCCATGAGCCTGAGTTAAATGGTAACATGGAGGTTCATCATATGCTGTCTACTCAAGTGTGTTTTTGGAATTCTCCATAATAAAAAGTTAAAAAATAAAATTGATAGGTAAGAGTAATTGAAGTAGTCAGTTTCAAGTTGGTTGGCTGTAAAATGCAACTGTGAAGAGGATTGTAGGTAATTAAGATACTAAAATTGTATTGAGGATAAATATATTATTCAGAACAATACCTGTGATGTGGCATTAGTGACAAATATGACCAATAAACTGATTACATTATGTGACTATGTACTGCAGGTGGTCTGATTATTATTTTTAGTGTTCTAGTAATTATTATTATTATTTTTTTTTGAGACGGAGTCTTGCTCTGTCACCCAGGCTGGAGTGCGGTGGCCGGATCTCTGCTCACTGCAAGCTCCGCCTCCCGGGTTTACGCCATTCTCCTGGCTCAGCCTCCCGAGTAGCTGGGACTACAGGCGCTCGCCACCTCGCCCGGCTAGTTTTTTGTACTTTTTAGTAGAGACGGGGTTTCACCGTGTTAGCCAGGATGGTCTCGATCTCCTGACCTCGTGATCCGCCCGTCTCAGCCTCCCAAAGTGCTAGGATTACAGGCTTGAGCCACCGCGCCCGGCCTCTAGTAATTATTTTTAATGCTCAGATAATACAGTTTTAAATTTTTGCCTTACTGTAATTGGATTATTTTGATTTTGTAAAAATTATCTTTGAGAACTGTAGGTCTATCAATATCATAAAAATTAGACAGTCAATAAGTACTTTAAAAAAATCCAACACATTTACTACAAGTTGCTGGGATATAGTCGTGAGCAAATAACAGACCTTCAGCAGCATATAGTCCAAGGACAGGGATGGACATTGATGGGAGAATCACACAAACAAATGCAAAGTCACATCAGGAAGGTCTGGGCAGCACCTTGCAGAGGTGGTGGTTGGATGGACCATCTGTAGGGAGTGAAGCAGGAGTTACCTAAGTGATTCGGGGAGGAGGGGTCCTTCACATGTGCAGAGGCCCAGAGCAGGAAGTGAGGGAAGAGGAAGGAAGGGGCCGAACTACCTCAGGCCTTTTGGTCATTACTGAAGGTTTTGATGTTTTCTTCTGGGAGTGGCAGAACTCCATTGAAAGGTTCCAAGGGAGTAGCATGACCAGAGCGATATCTGACGGCTCGCTCTGGGTACAGTGCACAGGACAGATAGGAGGAAGCCAGGCAGGCCCTCAGCTGTAGTGGTCTAGGGTGGAGACACCGGCAGCTTGGGAACCAAATGTGGGCACTAAAGATGAAGAGATGTGGGTGGATCCACGAGAGTTTTAGGATGTGGCACTGCTGGGACTTGGTGAAGGGGAAGGGCTGTGGCAGGGACACAGGTGCTTTTGGTGCTTCTGGGGGTGCACAGTGTCACCTATGGGACCCCCACCTGGAGAAGGCGACGCAGAAGTGGGAAACTTCCAGATTTTGTGGATGTGGATCTTAGGTGGACAGCCTGATGTGCAGGGCAAGTATGCATTTAGTTTCTTCCACTGTCCTTGAATGAGAAGTTGTGGTTCAGTTCCTGGATAGTAGAGAGGATTTACCACTGAAACAATGGATGAGTGGAAGGAAACACATAGGACCAGGTATGAAAGACAAGACTGTTTGAAGGTAAATGATCACCATTAACATTCGCAAATTTTCATGAAATTCAGAACTCATGAATTTAGGTGAGTTAAATAAAAGTATTTAAAAATTGCTATTTCTATTATTATAACTTTAATGGCTTTATAATTTTACAGTTGAGTCTATCTAGATGGATTGCTGGATGTCTGAGTATATACGGAGCCATCTGAGAATTCCTCCCAATTATATGTAAAAGAGGACTGATTACATGCTGTGAATTAAAAATGTATTTGTCTTCATCAGACCTTGCGTATCTTTTTAATGATGATATTTGGTGGAAAGGGATTTGATTTAGACACATTGATCTCCATTCCAGGTAGTACTGATGATAATTTACTTCTTATTAGAGTAAGCTACCAAGAGAAATCCTGGTGTCTTTCTTTTTGTAGATATTTAAATAATTCCAGTTGCCTTTATTGTAGCCATGTGAACATATATTTTACACAGACCAGGTCAGGGATTTAATGGTAGAATTAGAAATACCTAAGAAACTAGCTCTGAAAAGTATTGTAAATAATCCTAATCACATTAGATATTTTGATAAAATATTTGCCAGATAACCTTTCATTTACTCTTTTTGTGTATAGTGCTTGAAAAAAGTTTATATGAAAGTGGATTAGATTATTACAGCTGATTAGAACTGGCCAGGTCAGCCTGGAGCCTGTCAGTGAGTGAGCTGGCCCCACCGGGATTCCTGCAGACATGAAGCGTGACACTCAGGGGCCCCAGGCTATGCCCCAGCTGTGCAAACACTTGGTTGCCGTGTCTGTAATCCTTGTTCTCATTATCTGTGGAGCCTGCCCCAGCGCGGTGACGCCTTGGGCACCATTCCTGGGTTCACCTGACTGCCTCTGACCCTTGCAGTCTACCCTGATGGGAGAGTCTGCATTTCCATCCTCCACGCGCCAGGCGACGACCCCATGGGCTACGAGAGCAGTGCGGAGCGGTGGAGTCCAGTGCAGAGCGTGGAGAAGATCCTGCTGTCGGTGGTGAGCATGCTGGCAGGTAAGGCCCGAGCCGCCTGGCAGGAGCTGCTGTGGAGACCCAGGCTGCAGGTGTTCTCCTGCCTTGGGTCATCTTGTCTTTATAATGAACTTTTACTCATTTGCAGTTAGTTTACACATGCTATTGCCGTTTAGTGTTATCTCCATATACTTGTCCAGTTGTAAGCATGCCTTCTAGTGCAGCCTGGTGTTGTATATTGTATTTTCGGTCATAATTAACTGGTCTCTGGTCCTTGAACCTCTTTTTCCCTCAGTAGGTGTTTATTAAGGACCGACTACATGCCACCCACTGGACTGGGGGTGTAAAGCTTTGTGTGACAAAGACCCCACCTATGTGTTCCCATGGTTCTAGGGAACTGTCCAAGCCTACTAGCAGTTAGAGGCCAGCGGGATACACCCTGAGATCAGATACATGCAGGGACTCTCGGGCCACTTCCTGGTGGGGCTGTCTGGAGTATGTTTAGGACGTGTAGGTGTTGATGAGGTAGGAGGGAGGGAACGACATTTGGGGCAAAAGAAGCAGCCTGGGCTGAGGCCCAGAGGCAGGAGGCGGCTGACTTGGTGGGGGCACTGCCAGCTCATTTTGGCTGGAGCCAAGGCTGCTGGGAGAGGAGCCCCAGCAGACCCTGGGGATTGGAGTGGGGGGGTGACGTCCTGTGAGCTGTGCGTTCGAAGGGCCATCCTTGCAGCAGTTACTAATAGTGTGATGGAAGATAAACAGAGACTTCGTGGTGTTGCAGAAGCCTGGAGAGAAAAGAGAAGGGCTGAGTGGTCCCAGGGCTAAGAGGAAGGGGTGGTTTGGGAGACCTTAAAGGTACGGGCTCTGGGACTCCTGGTTCTTGGTGTGCCGGAAGTGCTGCTCTGGGTTCAGGAGACAGCAGGATTTGGGGAACTGTTTGAGGTGTGTAGGACAAGGGGCTCCATCCACAAAAGGGGGTCAAACATGGGAGTGAAGATATGGGGTCATTTCTGGATGAGGCGGTACAGGTGATGGAGTAGGACGGAGGGTGACAGCAGGGCAGGCAGGAGGAAGGGTGTGGGAAAGGAAGGTGGGAGTCCGAAAGGAAAGAGCAGACCCAGCAGAGGGCCGGGGGGTTGGTGGATGCCAGAGTGAGACCACTCAGCTGTTCTCTGCAGAGCGCTTGGGCGCCGTGGAGTGGAGTCCAGAGGGATGCGAGGTCAGGGCCTGTGATGTGAGTGTGTATCCTGAGAGGGCTGAGGCGGAACTCCCTTCATGTGCTGAGTAGAGGGAGCCAGGCCAGGAGATTGGAGGTGGGGAGGGAGGCAGTGGCTCAGGCTGTCTTCAGATGTCAGCTGTGGGTTTTATCCTCATCAGCTCTGCTCTGAACCGGTCCCCGTGTGCATTCTGAGCAGTACTGCCGCCACACTGCACAGCCGCTGCTTCAGCACATGTCATCCGTTTCTGGTGGTCTCTCTCCTTTCTGCCTTCCGGCAGGCCCTGGCTGTTCCCTCCGTGCCTCCTGACTGCAGTTCTGGAGTGACTGCCAGAGCCGCTGTCTGGTGGGTGGGTCAAGTGTCCTGGGGTCAGGTGTCTGCCTTAGGCTGCACATTTGCTTGGGATTGTCTTGGTGGGAGCTGTGAGGGGCAGTTTTGCTGAGAGGGTGCTCTGTGAGAGAGAAACCACACTGCAGGGTGTCTTGAGACAGGTGAAATAAGCAGCAGGTGGGTCCCATGTAGCTTGTCTGGGTGCCGGAAGTGCAGTGGCCCAGGAGGCTGCTGTGGGAGGCCGTGTGGGCCTGTGCTTAGGTGGGTGTCACGTGTTCACAGCAAGACAGATGGCAGCTTGTCCTGGCGTCTTCAGACACTCAGAACACAGGAGTCATGAGTGGCTCTTTGAGACCCGCGTGGCCAGCCCTCTAGAGGTGGGGCTGACCCCATGCAGTTCTCAGGTTCTTGTTTGTTTC
Source organism: Macaca mulatta (assembly GCF_049350105.2). Taxonomy (NCBI): domain Eukaryota; kingdom Metazoa; phylum Chordata; class Mammalia; order Primates; family Cercopithecidae; genus Macaca; species Macaca mulatta. The sequence goes on from NC_133408.1 coordinate 2,757,628, forward strand.
TGAGACACAGCTCTTGAAAGCCTCCTCCAGTGTTTTAAGTAAATGGGAGGCCTTGCCAGGCTGCTTACATGTAGGACTCCCTTTTACATGGAGGGCGTTCCCTTTTCTTTCAGAGCCCAATGACGAAAGTGGAGCTAACGTGGATGCGTCTAAAATGTGGCGCGATGACCGGGAGCAGTTCTATAAGATTGCCAAGCAGATCGTCCAGAAGTCTCTGGGACTCTGAGACCTCGCCTCGCACAGGCGCACACACCGCCAAGCAGCTCAGCATTCTCCGGAGCACTTAATGACAGTGCTACTCTGTGCTGGCACCAAACAAGCAGACTTGCAAGAACCACAGTATCTTTTTTTTTTTTTTTTAAAACCTTTCCAACTTCAAACAGGCTTCTCTTCTGAAGTGATGACTCAATGTCGAATATTGACAGCTTACTGCAGTTTTACAGTATTCCTCACAAAGGGCTTCAGGTAGATTATCAGAGCTGTCAGCACTACCTCTCCCCGCTGAAACCAGCAGTTCATGGCTTCCTGTGGATTCCCTCCCTCCCTGGAGTGTTGAGGGGGTCGCACCTGCCAGACTTCCAGGGGACGATGGAATACCCAGAACGCTCCTTCTGAAGAAATGGGGCCCTGGAGCTACAGCACAGGGGAAGGGCCCGGCACCCTTTCTGGGTCCCTTCTGGTTCCCTGTGGGCTCCATGAAGAGTCCATTACTTCCTTTCTTCCTTCACATTCTACAGGCAGATGCTTTTCTTATAATCTAATTACATCTTTTTCATTTGTTATGTATTACAAACCATCACACTTAGAAATACTTCCAGGAAATGCTTTAAGTGTGAATTAATAAGAAATGGGGTAGATAGAAAAGAAATTTATCGTTGATTGGCTGGGCACGGTGGTTCGTGCCTGTAATCCCAGCACTTTGGGAGGCCAAGGCAGGTGGATCATGAGGTCAGGAGATTGAGACCATCCTGGCTGACACGGTGAAACCCCATGTCTACTAAAATTACAAAAAATTAGCTGGGCGTAGTGGCGTGCGCCTGTAGTCTCAGCTACTCAGGAGGCTGAGGCAGGAGAATTGCTTAACCCGGGAGGCAGAGGTAGCAGTGAGCCGAGGTCGCGCCACTGCACTCCAGTCTGGCCAAAAGAGTGAGACTCAGTCTAAAAAAAAAAAAAAAAAAAAGAAATTTATTGCTGATCACAAGGACAGACAGTTTTTTCCCGATCATACTCATCAAAGATTTACAGTTGTGTATTAGTAACTAGTGCATTACTAGAGCAGGTGCAAGTGAGGTCTTTAAAGTTTCAATGGAAGTTTTTTTCTGGATCTACAGAAATTTTTTTTTTCCCATCTATAAACTGGAAATTCTAGGGTTTTTGTACATTTTGGATGCACCGGGAATTTATTAGCACAAAATCATTCTTTGCAACTCAAAAGTCAGAAGGGACTCTACCATATTTTAGCCCAGAGCACAGAGGAGTGCCTTATCCCCACACTTGACTGGGCTGTGGAGGTGGGCGTGTGGGCCCCTGGGTCCAGGTTGGGGACAGAGCCCTTGTTTTGTGACTTAGGATTTTGATGTGGTTCCCATGTTCTCTCACAGGGCCCGCTGAGCAGCACAGGCCAGGAGGCCACAGTGTAAGCAATAACAGATCTGCCACATGCAGAAGCAAATACCAGGCCTGTTGCACACAGGCGGCATTTAAATAGGAATTTCTATTTTTGAAATAAGGGATGGTCTATGAGGCATACAGTAGATTTGATGTGATCACTTTTCTCCCTCCCTTCCATAATGGATCGTGGTCTGTGTGACTGAACCCACACAGAGTGTCATGGGTGAGTTTCTGGTTGAAGTAGCTTCACGTTGGGCTTTTGTGGACAGCAGATTCTTTCCTTTTCTTAAGGGACTCATTTAAAATTTGGAACGCGGGGCAAGAACTTGTATTTGCAAGGAGATGGGGGAAAGGAGCGGTATTGTACCTAAGTAGTATTTGCAGGCAAATGAGAGGGAGCCCTCTCTGTAAAGGAGAGTCGTTTGTGTAAGTAGACGGGGGCTGTGGGTGCGGGCCCCTGAGGGGCACACAATTGGCCTGGAGGCTTCTGTGAAATGGGGAGAGGGAGGAGAGGCAGTCTCTTAACAAAGTATTTTTATTCATTTGTATTTATTAAATGAAAAAATCCCATGGTGTCCCTGTTGTGTGGTGGAACCTAATCACTCTGTTGAAATAAAGTTCTGTGTTTTCCCCGCCCTGCAGTGTGTGTCCCTTTGTCGTGTTGTCACCTGGCCACAGAGGAGCCTGTGGCCACTGCCCCCAGGGAGCACACCAGATCATCCCAGCTGGGATACCTCACGGTGGGGCCTTTTCTGCAGATTTGGGTTAGCTCTGGCACGTTTTCTTCTCTGTTTCTGATCTCCCTTCCGTCATTCTGTGGTCTTTCTCTGGAGTTCTCAGGTTAGTTGGGGTCTGTGAGACGGATGTGTTCACTAACCTGTAAATGACATTTTGTAGCTTTTTCAGCAGATGCCATCATGTTAGTGGCACATTTGACCACTAGAAGCCAGCAGGCTGTTCCCACCGCCCTTCCCTCCTGCAGTTGCGTTGAAGCACAGCTCCCTGTCTTCACTCCTCTGTGGTCCTCTGTGGTCACGGTCGGTCGCGATCAGACCTGCCTCTGCATCTTGTTACTTAGCATGTCAATAAAGAGGCAGATTCCTGTGTCAGTGATTTGCTGTTTCTGTTCTGGTAGTTTGCAGTTGGCTTTTCTTTGTAATCCTGTGAGGCAGGGTCCCCAGGCCCCCCCAGGTGCTGGCACCTCGTTCCCAGGGCCGGTTCCCAGGCCGCTCCTGGTGGGGAGTACTGGGTGAGTGCCTCAGCACAGGCCCCCAGGCATGTCTGTTCTGCCCTCTGTCCGGTGTTCTCACTAACCATACTTTTTAATGACTAAGAACTCTAATGTGATACTGAGTTGGGGTCCCTAAGACCACCCAGGGCAGTGATTCTCTAGGAGGACACAGGCCACGCAGGTCGTGGTACTCACGGCTGTGATCTTCCACAGAGAGGACAACGAGCAAAATCAGCCAAGGGAAGGGTTCCTGGGGCCAAGCCCAGGGGCACCAGGCTCAGTCAGCTTTGGAGGCCTCTCCTGGGGCAGGGGTCACGCAGGATGTGCCTCACCCCCACTGCAAGCAGCTGGGACGCCCTGCCTGGTGATGTACCCGGGACGGGTCACGTGAGCAGCTTCTGCCTGGGCTGCGCCAGAATTCCAGGCTCTCAGCGGGGATGTGGGTGTTCTGCCTAAACCACCTTGTACAAACAGCACAGGCCCAGCGAGGTGGGGCGGGGGGAGCCCCTCGGAAATCCCAGTTCCCACACGCCAGCCAAGGGCCAGCCCGGCCAGCCGGCCTCAGGACGGCCATCCCCGCCCACTCTGTGGACCCTTTCTGCACAGATAGCCTTGGGCATTGATGGTGATTTTTACCATTTCATTTGCTCTGTGTTTCTGGGTTTCGTCTGCTGGCTCTGGTTTGCCTGTCTGGCTGAGTGCCGTCCTTGATTTTCCCGTGCGCCCATCTGCCTCCTGGCATGGGGGGAGCTGCTGGGTGGGGAGGGCTGCTGGGGTGGGGGGACTGCCGGGGTCGGGGGGCTGCCGGGGTAGGGGGGGCTGCTGCAGTGGCTGGGGAAGCTCTAGGGTCTCATTTTCTGGGTGTTGGGCTTCTCACCCGTCCTGGGGGTTAGCAGCCCCATTTCACTGCTTGGGCCACAGCAAAGGTGGCGTCCATAGCTCTGACTTACTTCTGGGATTGCTGCACCTGCTGGGGCTTCTCCAATCCGGTCTCTGTGTAGATGAGGTTGCTAATTTTTCAGAGAGGAGTGCTGTTCAGTATCAGTTTCTTCACTGGATATGGAACTGCTCCAGCTGCACAGAAAGGCATCCCAGGGCAGCCTAGCTTCCCTCCCCTGGGCGTGCCTTGCACTGTGGCCTCCTGAGCTGACGAGGTTTCTGCAGGTTGGAGTTTGTGCTGGAGGCGAGGGCCCTGGGGATGCCACCTGGACACAAGGAGGGAACAGGGAACAGGTCCAAAGATTTGGGGCTGCCAAGGGGCAGCGAACACACCAAGGACAGGTGGATTCTGGAAACCCTGCCCTGAAGGGGACCGTGGGGCTGGTTGGGGTGTGGGGAGGGGTTGGAGAGGGGCTGTGGACAAGGCCAGCCCCCTGGGCTGTGGGGGGCATCCTGGGAGGAGGTCTTGTCGTGCTGATGGGGGATGGTGGCCCCATCTGGGAGGGAATGCTGTTGCGCCCAGGTCTTGGCTGAGCCCTGTGGAAGCTGGAGGTGTTCAGCTCCTCAGATCTCTCCAGGTTGTGCCCCGTTGTCACCAGAGCCTGACTTTGTTGAGGGGACAAAGCAATGTGAACCCCCTTGCAGAGACAGGAGATGCTAGCTTCCTCCCCCAAACCCCGGCTCCACTCAGCCAGCCATAGCCTGCACCCCTCCCCATCCCGGACACACCTTCCAGGCCTCAACACCCAGCGAACCCACCCACTGGGCAGTGCCAACTGTCTGGTGCCCCCGAGGCAGCTGGCCCATGCCCTTCGTCATCCCCTGGTGAACAGCCATAACCCCTGCCCTTGGCCTCACACTGGTGAGTGTCCTGGCCCTGCCCTCCACTGGGTGGGTGCACTGGTTTGGGGATTCTGTAGGAGCGTCAGGGAGACGGGGCTCTCCACCTTTGTGCCCCTCCTGTGCCCCTGTTCCCATGCCTGGACTGTGAGCGCTGCTGGCTGTGGTGGAACCTGACACCTGATCTCCAGGACCCGAGCTCTGACACCAGAAGTTGCCAAGTCCTCACACGTCCAGGCGTCTTCCCCTCTGAAGGCTTCCCTATGAACCCGGCCATGAGATGTCCGAGGACATGTTCTGAGGAGTTGAGGTGGGGGAGGCGAGGTCACTTGCCAAAGCCCTAGCCAAGAAATGGTCCTCGCCATGCCCTGATGCAGCACTGCATCTGCAAAGTCCCCCACCCTCCAGGACTGCGGCCCCTCTGCCTCCATGGGGTGCGGTGGGCTCTGCACTGGCTGCCAGCAGCCCTGTCTGCTTTGCTGGCATGAGGCCCACTGCACCCTCCTATGCAGTGTCCACCTAGACCCAGAGGCCTGCTGGGCAGCCTCCACTGCTCCACCTGCCCCCACTTCAGCTGCTGGCCTTTGCAACACAGCCACCTCACGCCCCTTCTCGCACCCTGGTCTGGCCCTGTAGGTCCCCCCACCATCAGGCTCATTAGCCCATGTGCTGTACTTGGCAGAGCCTCACCTTCCACTCGGGGCCAGGAGACACCAGGCCCTCAGCACCCTCCCTTACATGCCTGTAAGTTCCTCTGTCCACCAGCTCAGCAGGGAAGTGCTCTGGACGCCCCACCCACTTTCCTTCTGCTCCAGACTCCAGATTTTCCTCCCCTTGCGGTGGCCACGCATGTTGTCCGCCTCCCACAAGTGTGGCCCTGCAGCTGCCTGCGGCCGTGCCCCCAGCTGAGTGGTGCACTGGTCAGGTGACTCACTGCCCTACATCCTTATGAGAACCCCCCGGGGGCCTGGGGTGACCATCGGCCAGCGTGGTAGCCGGCAGCGCTGTTGCTCTAAGTTGCTTGTCGTAGGGATAACAAAAATGCACACTGTAGCTTTCTTTTGCTATCGCTTTCTGTTTTGAGTACAATTTCATGAGAGGCTAGGATGGCAAAGTGATAGGAACTGGTTTTTCAAGTGTGTAAAGCACAGAGCGTTCAGCTCCATCTCTGTGGTCGGGAGATGATGCAGGGCCCTATCCCTGGTTTAGACTTTGCAGTGGCACCCTGTCGTGTGACTGTGAGTAGGGCTGGGCTGGGGGCCACAGACCTGAAAGCTGCTCATGATATTGCCAGGACTGTTGTCTGGGGTTTGCCGAATGGGCATGGGCAGAGTTGGTGTGGGGTGGTGGACAGGGTATGTTCTGTGGTCCTGCCCTATGTATGGGCAGAGGCTGACATGGGGCAGCCCCACTGCTGCCTGGTCAGTGGCTGTAGGTGAGCTGTGGGTCTGGCAGTTGAAGGTGGCTCCGGTCAGCCTGCTGGGGCTTGGCCTGCCTCAGACCCCAGCAGCTGTATGACCTGGGCGAGCTAGGGAACCTGTCTAGGTGTTTGTTTTCTGGTCTGGGAATGGATTTGATGGTAGTCACGCCCCAGCCCTGAGTGGTGGTGAGGATTAAAGACCATGTGTGCAAAGCTCAGAGAACAGGGAGTAGCTCCGGAGACAGCAGCTCTCTCTGTGGTGGGCGTGTCCAGGAGGCTGCCCCTGCCCACCTCTCGGGGCAGGATCTCCTGTCTCTGTCCCTCCCAGCCCAGCGCACGTCTGAGCTGTGGTCAGGACATCTTGTCCTCAGCTGTGCCCCCTTGCCCGGTCAGTTCTTCAGGTGGCCGTGGGCACATGTGTGCCAGGAGGGAAGGGGGCATCCTCACAAGGGTGACGTGGGGCCACCTCCAGAGCACAGCCACGGGGCCACCTGAGACTTGGCAGCAGTCAGCAACATGGCTCCTGGATGCCTTCCCGCCCAGGCCTGTCCAAAGGAGAGCTCCTCCAACGTGGGGTGGATGGAGCCCCACCCTGGGTGGCGTCCCTCCAGGAGGTTACCCACTGAGAGGCCTGGGGCCAGCTGCTCACCCTTCCGCTGCAGGGCCAGGTCCCTACCAGGCGGCCACCATCTCAGACCCTCAACATTCCAGTCTGAGTCTGAAGAGAACTTTCAGATCAGAGCACAAGTTCCATGGGCCTGGGGCGGCGTGTGCTGGGTGTGCTGGGTGCCTGGGTGTATGGGTGTCCTGGGTATGCCCCAAGTGTGCTGGTTGTGCTGGATGCCCAGGTGTGCGGGGTGCCCGGGTGTGCTGGATGCCCAGGTGTGCGGGGTGCCCGGGTGTGCTGGGTGTCCCGGGTGTGCTGGGTGCCCAGGTGTGTGGGGTGCCCGGGTGTGCTGGGTGCCTGGGTGTGCTGGCTGTCCCGGGTGTGCTGGGTGCCCAAGTGTGCTGGATGCCCGGGTGTGCTGGGTGCCCCGGGTGTGCTGGGTGCCCGGGTGTGCTGGGTGCGCCGGGTGTACTGGTTGTGGTGGGTGGGTGTCGTGTGCTGAGTGTCCTGGGTGCCCTGAGTGTGCCGGGTGTGCTGGGTACCCCAGGTGTGCTGGGTGCCTGCCTCTTGGACGTCCCATGGCAGGCACATCCCTGCTGGGCAGGGAGCACGTTGGACACCTGCCATGGCCCCAGCCTGTGTGCGCGGCACTCCTGTTTGCTCAGGGCTGGTGGAGGAGCAGCGGGAAACCAGACGAGTACTCAGATTGCGTGCCTGTGTGGGGCTTTCTGGCAGAGGACCATCTCACGTTGGAACCAATTCAGATGGAAACGAGACGTGGAAGGTTGTCCTTTGCTAATGGGTCTTTGAAATCCTGGATAATATACTGAATGAGTTGGAACCACATGAAACATTTACAGCTTCAGGGCAGAAGAGACTTGGGGATTCTCATGGGTCTCTCCTCCTGGACCGGTTCCCACCTGAAGGAGCTCCTAAAGCAGAGGACGGGGCCACAGCACAATCCCAAATGTCCCAGGGGGGGCCAATCCCACCCAGACCTCGGGTTCCACGTCACCGAGCATGTGTGTTTGTGCACACATGTATGAGAGTGTGTGTGCCTGTGGGGGCGTCTTTGGAGCAGTTCCAGCAAAGCATTTGGCCTGCTCCAGGGGTGTACATGAGAGAGAGAGGGCCAGAGCAGCCCAGAGTGGGCACCTGGGAAGGCTACTCATCCCAGCCCCAGAGCAGCCCTGCTGGCAGCCAGCATTGGAGCACACCCCTCTCTCCTCCTATAGGGGCTGCTGAGAGGTGGATGTGGCAAGAACCTGACCCCTGGAACTGATGGGGACATGGGCAAGACAAACACGTGCCCTTAGCTGGCCAATCCTGGGCCTGCCAGCAAAGACCTCAGGGCTGGGTGGAGCCATCTGGGCCTGAGAGCTGCGTCCCTGGATGGAAGACAGGTTGGCTCCTCAACCTGCCACCACCAGCCATGTGACCCTCCTTGATGACGTGGGGTCATGAGAGTCTGTGTCTGGTGGCTCTGACGAGACTGAGTAGCTACCTAGCAAGGGTACCTAGCAGGCCTGGCTGTGGCAGCCCTTCCTGGTTAAAGTTGGCAGTTGTGGCATGGTCAAGGTCAACTCTCAGCACACTGGGAGCTGGATAGAGGCCCCGGCTTCCTGGCCAGAGGTCCTGGAATTGGCTTGCCAACACCTGTCCATTCCGGCTGCTTCTAGCAAGAAACACGAAAATGTAACCTCCAGTTGAGTGTGATCTCCAACCCAGTCCCCTTCTGTGTTTGCCACAGAGGTTCCTAACCAGGGGCTGCCTGGCCTCCTGGGCACACTGGGTTCCATCTGCAGACCTTTCTGGTTGTCACAGTGAGGGGCGGTGTGCTCTTGGCCTCCAGCGGGCAGAGGCTGGGGTGCTGGCCAATGGGCCCCCCCAACAGGGACCCAAACCCAGAACTCAGTTGGACCGAGTCAGCCTAACCTTCCATTGGGCTGTTCCTGTTTGGGAACCCAGGGCCAGGGTTTGCCGTGGACAACGATGTGGGTGGTGACAGGGAAGCAGAGGAGGGTAGAGCCCTTGACATGCTGAACACCATGTGCTGGAGGACAGTGAGGTGGGAAGTGGACCAGGGAGCTACCTGGCCACGCCCCTGCACCACCATCACGTGCCAGACCCCCACACCTGCGCACCCACACAGTGCCACGCCCACACATGCCCGGACACACAGCCACTCACACGACACACTCACACCCTTTGCTCTCTGTTCTTCAGAATGTGTGGGGAAAAGAAAGAGAGATCAGCCTGTTACTGTGTCTATATAGAAAGAAGTAGACATAAGAGACTCCATTTTTTTCTGTATTTGAGATGCTGTTAATCTGTGACCCTACCCCCAACCTTGTCCTTGCAAGAGGCATGTGTGCTGTGGTGACTCAGGGTTTAATGGATTTTGGGCTGTACAGGATGTGCTTTGTTAAACAAGTGCCTGAAGGCAGCTTGCTGGTTAAAGGTCATCACCATTCTCTTAATCTCAAGTACCCAGGGACACATACACGGCCAAAGGTTGCAGGGACCTCTGCCTAGGAAAGCTAGGTATTGTCAAAGGTTTCTCCCCATGTGATAGTCTGAAATAGGGCCTCGTGGGAAGGGAAGAACCTGATCATCCCCCAGCCCGACAACCGTGAAGGGTCTGTGCTGAGGAGGACTAGTACAAGAGAAAAGAAGGCCTTTTGGCGGATGTTGGCAGTTGAGATAGAGAAAAGCATCTGTCTCCTGCCTGTCCCTGGGCAATGGAACATCTCGGTGTGAGACCCGATTGTATGCTCTGTTTACTGAGATAGGAGAAAACCGCCTTACGGCAAAAGGTGGGACTTGCTGGCGCAATGCTGCTAAAAGGTTAATGGAGATGTTTGCATATGCGTATCAAGGCACAGTATTTTCCTTTAAACTTATTCATGTCACAGAGATCTTTATCCATATGTCTTACTGCTGACTTTCTCCCTATAATGATCCTATTGTCCTGCCACTCCCTTATCTTTAAGATGGTAAAGATAATTATCAATAAATACTAAGGGAACTCAGAGACCGGTGCCGGCGTGGGTCCTCTGTATGCTGAGCGCCGGTCCCCTGGGCCCACTTTTTCTTTCTCTGTACTTTGTCTCTGTGTCTCATTTCTTAAGTCTCTCGTTCCACCTAACAAGCAACGCCCACAGGTGTGGAGGGGTAGGCCACCCCTTCAAGAATGCGCCATTTCTATTCATCCATCTTCAGGGTCACTGACTCTTCCGCCATCTACATTCTGCTATGCGCCCATGGGGTAAAATTTGTATTTCGTATGTTGTATTTTTCAGTTCTACAGTCTTTGGGTAGGTTTGTTTCCTGCTCTCCGTTTCTCTGTTGAGAACGCCTGTCTTCTCACGCAGCCCAGGTGTGCCTACCTTCGCCTCCGGAGGATGCTACCGGAACTGCCTCAGAGCCTCGTCTGAAGGTTGCAGCCTCGGCCGGGTCTTGGGGTTGGCATCTGTTGATCATCTTTTTCTTGGGAATTGTAATTTTTAAATTCACTGTATGTTGAGTGATTTTATGTGAGTATTTTGAATGGTATGTTTCCAGACTCTCTGGTGGTGGCGGCAGAGCTCTTGGGAGCTTTTCTGTGGGGCGTGGGCCTTTTCTCTGTGTGTGCAGCTTTGGGGAGCCGAGAACTTTCCTTGGTCCATGCCTGAGTGAGAGGCCCTGCCCAGCCCTCTTCCCAGGAACTCCAGGGCCCCTTCCCCACCATCTCCAGCTGGAATCTGGAATGTTCTGAGAAGGTCTCCCCTGCTCCGTGCAGCTCAGCACAGCTGGAGTCACCTCAGAACAAGGCAGTGATGAGCATGGAGAGAAAAGCGATGTAACCGTTCCTAGAAGACGCCCTGGACTCTCCCATTCTCCAGAAGAGAACTGTTGTTCTTGGTCCCCTTGGCTCTGGAGAACTGGTGGGTCCACCTGAATTGGTCTGAGTTTGGTTTTATGCTTTGTTGGGTGGGGTCTGAGAAATGTCACAGAGGCCTCCCAAGTCTCTGAACCTGAGCGGGTCTCCACGTCCAGCCTCCGTCTTTCCTGTGGCTCCTGCCAGGGCTCGCCTTTAGGCGTGGCCAGGGTCTAGGTAGACCTTACTTGAGGGCGTCCTCCTCACTTCTTGGTTGTGGCCTTTCTAGTTTCTCGGCTAGATGCCCAGGGGATCTCAGAGGGACTTGGGGGCTCTTTCCATGCTGGCCCGGCCAGAGCCCCATGTCCCCAGCACCCTCCACTTCTTGTCTGCTCCCCCCTCAGCCCAAGGCAGCTTTTCTGTCGGTTGCCATGTGCTCCCTCTGGGCAAATATAGCAGCACCCAGCTGAGGCCTTGGGGCCCCATGGATTTTAGGCCCTGCCTCTGTGCACTCCTGCTCCTGTCTCCAGCTCCTAGGCTCAGTGGCCCTGCCAGGCTCTGCCTGGAGTCTAGCCTCTGTGCCTTGGAAGAAATTGCCCTGGGAAGGGAGCTGTGGCACCTGCAGCGTGCCCTTCCACCCGGATCACAGCCTTCACCCACCCGCGCCCGTCGACAGGTGCCTGTGCGTTCTGTCCAGTGTTTGACTGTTTAGGACAGACGTGCTCGTCCAGGACTAGCCCCCATCCTAGTCAGTGGCAGAACCTTGAGGGAATTCACACCTTTATTTTGTATTGATTCCCTTGTTAGAGCCAATATGTGTCACTTTTTAAATTTGAAAATCATGAAGTAGTGATGGGAATGTTGGTAAAATCTGTGGTCTGCTGGCCGGGCACGGTGGCTCACGCCTGTAATCCCAGCACTTTGGGAGGCCGAGGCGGGCGGATCACAAGGTCAGGAGATCGAGACCACGGTGAAACCCCGTCTCTACTAAAAATAGAAGAAATTAGCCGGGTGCGGTGGCGGGCGCCTGTAGTCCCAGCTACTCAGGAGGCTGAGGCAGGAGAATGGCGTGAACCCGGGAGGCGGAGCTTGCAGTGAGCCGAGATCGCGCCACTGCACTCCAGCCTGGGCGACAGAGCGAGACTCCGTCTCAAAAAAAAAAAAAAAAAATCTGTGGTCTGCCTTTTGCAGGCACAACTCTGCCCGACTGCTCAGGCCGACCGTTCTTGCTGGGGGCACTCTGGGGGCAGGAGTGGGCGCAGCCAAATCTTCTGCGTTTTCTCCTGAAGTCTGCTGCAGGGAGAGAGTGAGGGCTGCGCACCTCCAGGGAGGGGACGCAAACATAAATTCAGTTTTGTTCGACGCCTGCTCGCCACCCTTTAAAGAGCGTTTAGAGCTTACATGATGTTCATTTTGGCTTTGGTCATCGGGCGTCAAAGCCCATACTTGGTGTTTGGAGGCCGGGTTTGGAGATTCCGACAGACCTTGGCTAAGGCCCATCCAAACAAGCAGGAAAGGCCAGAAGCCCCATCTCGGAGAGGCCGCTGCCCATCAGTGTCGGTGCCCTGAGCTGGCCATTGGGGGATGTCAGTGGGCTCTGTGCAAGGACAGCATCCACTGTCATGAGGGCAAGTCCCCCTGGGCTGGCCACTGGGGGATGTCAGTGGGCTCTGTGCAAGGACACCATCCGCTACCATGAGGGCAAGTTCCCATGAGGGCAAGTCCCCCTGGGCGGGGCATGGTCATCTGGCAACACCGCTGGCCTGGTGTCCACAGGGGAGAAGAGGGGCCACAGGGCAGCAGGGGCTGCTCAGCTCCAGGCTCTTTCTGGGTTGCGGATCACAGAGTGCCGGCAGGAGGGCATAGCAGGGTTTGCTATGTGCCCGACCGGAGCCCTCTGTAGGGGTGGATCAGTCCCTCGCTTCCATGGCTGTGGGAGCTGGAGAAGCCTACCAGCCACTGTCAGCCAAAGTGGCCGGCTGATTGGAGGGGGTGGCCTCGAGGCGGGGCTTCAACCTCAGTGGGCTCAGGGAAGGCCGAAGCCTCAGCAGAGGGAGCCAGGTCAGGGTGGGGAGGGCTCAGGGCAGTAGCTCGTTCTAGAATTAGGGTGGAGCTTTGGAGCTTAGGGAGAGGCAGGGGCTCCTGAGCTGGCCTGGTGGGACTGGGCCTGGGGATGGGATGTGAGGGAGGCGTGGCACGGCTCTGGTGGGCCCTGCAGCCCGGGATCCAGACTGACCTTCGGGAACGTTCACTTGTGCTGTTGTGTGGGAAAGGATGGAGTCCAGGAAGGAGGAGGCTGCAGAGGAAGCCCAGGGGCCAGCTGGTGACAGTGAGGAGGGGCCGCCCCAGGTATCACAGTGGGCCCCACATTTATGAGGGACCACAAAGGCACACAGCTCCAGGGGAGGAGGAGGGGCTGCAGGACTTGAGGGCAGACAGGCTCTGCATGTACACATGTGTGCACCACAAATGCCCAGGGCACCAGCGTGCAAGCCCCGGACAGGTGACGCCTGATGTTCCTCCGCCTGGGCTCGTCCCACGCCTGGGGCACCTGCCGCGGGGCAGATACCTCCAGCCTGTGTTGCCCCAGGTGACTGGCGGCAGGCCCATGAGACAGCGCACACTTGCCTGCACTCAGTGTGTGTGGACCGCCTCTGGTATTACCATGTACCCTCCAGACAATGATTACAAAGTAATTAACCTACATTTAGCTTGTTTGTCATAAATAAATTAGCCACTTGAATCATCTGATTTGCCCGCCTTGGCTTCCAGGTGAGCGTCCCTGCAGGGGGAGCTGGGGTCCCTGCAGCCCCCACATCAGGCTGCTGCTGGTGTATCCACCTGCAGGTGATAGAGGAGGTCGCTGGTGGGTGCCGGCTCACACCCCAGGTGGGCCTTGGTGGCTGAGGGTGTCACTTGTGCCTGGAGCTCCGCACTGGCAGAGAGTGCAGCCTGAGGGCTTTGCCTTGGACACTGGCTGGCCTCTTCCACCAACCCCTGAGGGCTGAGTGGGTGGCATTGGGGGGAGCCCCCGCAGGCCAGGGAGGTGGTACCCTCTGGCTGCAGGACCATCTGGGCCTCAGGAACTGGCCCTGGGGGTTTGTGGACCACATGGGGCTGCTCTGGCCACTCATGTGGCAAATAACCTGTGGCCTGCGTATGGTTTTGTGGGGTCCCGGATGGGGACGTGTTTCTGTTAGTCAGAGTGGGCCTGGCTTATGCTGCAGAAGCAAATGGTCCCCAAACCTTAGGGCTTGAGGTAAGTTTGCTTCTCACACTCATTACCAACCAGTCTAGTGAGTTCTTTTCCACCCAGCCTTGTGCTGGTTTTCAGCATTCAGGGACTTTGGGGTTCCGCCTCCACACCTCTCGTGACCCTCCATCCCCACCCCCCAGCTCTCTACTGTGCAGTCTCGCCCTTGGGAGCCCCTCCTCAGTGGCCTCTTCCACCTGGGCCCTGTGGGATTCCACCTGGGCCTCTGCTTTCCAGCACTCGCCTCCCTCCACAGTCTCCTCATGGTTTCCTCGAAAACGTCAGTGCACGCCCTCTCTACCATCCCTGTCCCAAACCGTCTGAGTGGTCCGGTCATTGTGGCTGGAGCTCCAGTCACCACCCCCAGCTGCCCCTTCAGGTCCCGGGGTCCCCATGTCTTCCCTGTCAGGCCCTGCCTGAACACATGGCCTCGTGTCCTGGTAATTCTCAAAACTACCCCACCTGCATTCTAGGTTGTTCTCTCTCACCTGGACTGTAGCAGTGGCCTCTCCTTAAATAGACAAAACACTGAAAAAAACCTTTTAATTTTCAATGAAAAATCAATTTATGATCATTTTGGAAAAATCAGAAAAGGAAGGTTAGCAAAAAGCTGGAACTAAAATATATCCATAGTCTGGATCAGCACTGATGATAATTGCTTCTTGGTGCCCTGGTCTTGTGCCCTGTCTTTGGACACATGTTCTATTTTAATACCCGGCACAGTGCTCTGTACCAGGATGCTGGGAGTGGCAGAGGTGGCGGCGGGAGGTAGGGGCCTGGTCAGAAGCAGGTGGGCGCCTTTTCATCCTGCCTGCCTGTGGTGTCCTGGGGCCGAGATGGGGCCCAGATGGACAATAGTGACCGGCTACAGGGCACAGGCGGCATTCAGCCTTGCACGTCTCCTGAGCCCAGACTCACAGCCTTTCTCAGCCTCTACACACATTCCCTCTTGTTGGCATTCAGGTTTCTGAGTGGCCCCCTGCTTCAGAGTCACCTCAGAGGCCCCATCAGTCTTCCCTGTGGCAGTCAGGTCTTTGCTACCATGAAAACCATTGCAGACACTGTCATTGTTCATATTCTTGGCTGTGTCCTTCAGATGGCTGGACAGCTGTTAAGGGGAGCAGGGAAGCAGAGGCCCCATCGCATGCTAAGGCTAGACAAGTGTTGCAGGCCGAAAGCACGAGGGTCGTGATCAACTCTGTATACCAGTGAGGCTGTGTGAGTAAACAGCAAACTGTTCTCATAAATGCAGAATGTTGGCAAACTGACAACCTGCGTCTGTGGCCCGAAGGAATGCTGAGGGCAGTCACGCCTCAAGCCCAGTGTTTGTTGTGATGAGGCACATCTGAAGCCTGTGAGCAATAATGTGAACCTGTGATTAATCAAGCAGCCGGCCAGTTGTTACCCCCTCCTCCCTGCCCTTTCTACCTAATGCACACGAAGGGCTGTAGAAGCTCAGGGCGGCGGCCCTTGCTCACTAGAAGCAAGGAACCCTCTTCTTCTTCCTCGGAACCCTTCTTTAAAACAGTTTCTTTTAAGTTTTCATTTCTGCGTTTGTCCTCCTTCGTTCAGTCCCGTGGTAACTGTAATAACTGTGGCAAACTGCGGCAGGTGACTCTCAGGAGAAATGTTTGTCCACAGGGTTCGATGTGGGGTCTGGCGGCCCTGCAAAGCAGATCTGGGGCTCTCTGGGTCATGCCTGGTGTCCATACCTCCCTGCTCCTCCAGCATGCTTTGGTGCTCTAGCCATTGGCCTTCTAGAACCTTCCCACATTCCTGAACTTCAGTAGGAGTACCCTCCCTCTTCTCCATCACTCCAGTTCTGTTCATTCTTAAATTGTGTGTGTGTGTGCGTGTGTGTGTGAGAGACAAGTTCTCACTCTCTTGTCCAGGCTGGAGTGTGGTGGCATAATCATGACTCACCTCAGCCTCAGTCTCCCAGGCTCAGGCAGTCCTCCCTTCTCAGCCTCCCAAATAGCTGGGACTACAGGCATGCACCACCACACCTGGCCAATTTTTCTATTTTTTGTAGAGATGGGGTCTTGCTATGTTGCCCAGGCTGGTCTCAAGCTCTTGGGCTGAAGCAGTCCTCCTGCACCAGCCTCCCAAAGTGCTGGGATGACAGGCGTGAGCCATTGTGCCCAGTCCTTAAATAAATTTTGCAAATTAACACATAATTTGAATTTTTACTGGGGGGTGGTCTCAAAGGGTCTCAAATTATTACAAAGAGGGTCAAGATGGTATTTTTTTTTTTTTTTTGAGACAGAGCCTTGCTCTGTCACCCAGAGGACATTTAACCCATTACACAGAACAGTCCCCCTATAAATGTTTGGAGAATGAGTGGTGCCCCCAGGTGGCAGGATACTGAAGTTTGTATTTTACCAACCCAGCTGCCGTACAAAGAATGGAGGTCGCATCTGCATGGTGGGGGATTGTAGGTTGGGAGAGGACCGGAAATGCCACCTCACTGTCTCCCAGCTTCCACGGCCACTGTGCGGCTTCCTGTGGCTCCTCAGAAGGAAATCTGCAGTTTTCTTCAGCTGCTTTAATGCTTTGACTTTAGTGTTCTGTAGTTTCACGATGATGAGACTAGCTGTGTGTTTCTTTGTATCTATCCAGCTTGGATTTCTCTTGGTCTCTCACATCTGCAGATTGATGCATTTTATCAGTTTTGGAAAACTGCCAGCTAGTATCTGTTCAAATGTTCCTTTCTCCCCATTTTCTCTCCCCTTTCCTTCTGGGATTGGAGTTAAAAATATGTTGGAATAGTCCAGGGAGACTCATTTTGATCTTCTGACCTCCAGAACTGTATGAGAATAAATTATGTTATTTTAAGCCTCTAAGTTTGTGGCAGTTTGTCGTGTTTCAAACATGCAGATTCCACTTTTTGTAATTTCTAGTTTCCTGCCAGAATTTCCAAGCTTGCCCAGATGTTTCCATCTGTATCCAGGCTGGAGTCTTTGAGGGTCTATTTTCTGTTGTTTTGGCTTTTGTTCACGTGGTTGTGTATCCTTGTACGTTTGGTCATCTTTATATTCTGGGCATTTTATCTGAAAACTTACTCATAAAAAATAGTTTGAGGCCTGGGATAGTGTTATTTTCTTCCAGATAGGATTTTAAAAATTGCTTCTGCTAGGTGCCTGGCATCACTATTTGGAGATTGCCTTAACATCACTTCTGGGCTTGATGTTTTCCTGGCCTGAATGCGTAGAAGCCAGGCTGCAGGCTGTGCAAGGGCTGACTTGTATTCCGCTCACCCTGGTCCTAGAGTGCAACCCTTCTGGGTCCTAGCATGAGGCAGAGGTGCTTCCCAGGGCACCCACCTTTTTTTTTTGAGACGGAGTCTCGCTCTGTCACCCAGGCTGGAGTCCACTGGCGTAATCTCAGCTCACTGCAAGCTCCGCCTCCTTGGTTCACACCATTCTCGGGCCTCAGCCTCCCGAGTAGCTGGGACTACAGGAACCCGCTACCACGCCTGGCTAATTTTTTGTGTATTTAGTAGAGATGGGGTTTCACCATGTTAGCCAGGATGGTCTCGATCTCCTGACCTCGTGATCTGCCCCCCTCGGCCTCCCAAAGTGCTGGGATTACAGGCGTGAGCCACCGTGCCCAGCCTGGGGCACCCACTTTTGTTGGGCAGACCCCAGTTCCTGTTCTCCAGGTCATGGGCAACTCAGCTCAGCTGCTTAGCTGCCTCCTGCAGGTGTCAAATGCCTCCAGAGCAAAGCGGTTCCAAACCCTGGGCCCATCTCTTAGCTTTCTGTCCTCTCTTGGGTCTTGGCCCAGGAGTGCTCACTGGCTTGTTACCTCTTTGATGGTATTCACGAGATTTTAGAAATGTTTCTTGAGCTCTGGAAAGGTCTTCAGCATGAGGAGGGCACCGACGGCCTGGGTGCTGCTGCACACTCAGGTGGGTCTCTTCACATCACCTCTCTGGTTTATGGGCTACTGCACTAAGTCCAGAGCTTAGTTTCTCATATCAGAGCCGTATGTAGACACTCTTTCCATGGTTCCCTCCTGTGTGGAGGGTTCTCCAGGAAGCTGTTCTGCTCGTTGTGAACTGACTCCTCTGAGAAGCTGCAATGATGAGAAATCAAGGATTGACTGAAACTGATCCTGAGCCCGTGCATCCTGCAGCCAGAGCCACGGCCCCCTCTTCACTGAGGGCCTTGCACAGTGGCCTGGGGCTGGCGGAGAGCTGGGGCTCTGGCATCAGACCGTCCTGGAGCTGTGGCATGAGCTCTGCCATGTGGGAGCAGCTGCTGTGCTTGTGGACACAGCCTGGCAGGTGGCAGGTGCCCTGCAAACAGCCCTGTGTTGTCCTCTTCATCAGCACCATCTCTCCCATGCTGCTGGACCGAACCGGCCCTCCCCTAGGAGCCCCTGAGGGTAGGTGCTTTGACAGTGGATTCTACTACGAACACACGGCCCAGCCACAGACGCGCAGAACAGGTAGCTGGGGCTCTGAGCAGCATGGACGGCGAAGATGTGTGATTTCTCTCAGGGTGCCGCACTTTCATCTTTTACAGGCACAGACGCACGTCGAGACCAGTTGCGGGCTGCCTCATTAGCAGTGGCACCCGACTGACATCTCCTCATGTTTTACACTTGAAAACCTGGAGTCACACTCGGACTGAGTCCAGCTTCCTCCCCTTCAGCCACCTGGAGATGCAATCATTTCCTTTATCTGGCTAGATTCTATCTGCCTTATTCAAAGCCATGGGCCTTTCCCCAGTTTTAATTACCTGTGGCAGGAGGTGACTCACACAGCCTTGGAATCGAATGAGGCTATTGCTCTTGCTGGTTAGACAGCTACACTCACACACATGCACATACACTCACATGCACGTACACGTGCACACAGCGCACATGCACACGCTCACACGCGTTCATGGACATACACACATGCACTCTTGTGTGCACACACAGCTTGTCGGCCCCGGGCAGCGAGGCCATGTGCAATGGCAGAGGCTCAGCAGGTGAAGAAGCGCTGAGCATTTCCTGGCTCCTGTTGCCAAAATCACATCTTTATGCAATAAGTTGTCAACAAATTGTTAAATGTTAGAAGTTTAAAAATTCCCGTTTCCTTCCCCGCTCCTTCCCTTCGTCCCTCCCTCCCTTCCTTCCTCTCTCCCTCCCTCTCTTCCTCCTTCCTCTGTTTCTCCCTCCCTCTCTTCCTCCTTCCTCTGTCTCTCCCTCTCTCCTTCTCTGTCTCTCTACACTTATTTACTACCCATCAGGTGCCCGGCATTGTGCTTGGTGCTGGGATAACAATGGAGAAAACACTCGGCAACTGTGGGCCTCGTGGATTTGGGGAGACGGACGACACACAAGTGAAAATGGACGAAGGGAACGTCCAGTGCTCGAGGCGGTGAGGAGCGGCTCCGGGCGCACACCGTGAACCCAAAAAGCCCTGGGCAGGTGAGAGGGGGCTTCCTATCGGCAGTGGCTGTAAAGGGTCGCTCTGGGAGCTTCACGGGCAAAGGCTGGGCTGAGCAGAGGGCGAGGGGTCCAGGAGCCAGCGGGTCGGGGCCTCCTGCAGAGGCCTCCCGGGCGGAGCTGCTGGGGAGAGATCTGGTGCCCTGGCCTCCATCGGGCAGCCTGGGGGTTTGGAGCTTATCCCTCCTGCAAGGAGAGGCTGGAGGAGGTTGAGGAGCCACACGCTGGGACCTGGGTCCTCAAAGGGTCCCTCTCGCTGGTGAGTCAGGTTGAGGGGGGGAGGTGGCTGGGAGGCCAGAGGCTGAAGTGGGGCAGGGGCGCCAGGGGGCGCTATGGAGACGGAGACAGCAGGTGCACTCAAGATGGATTCGGAGTGGAGTCCACAGGATGTGCTGATTAATCTGAGATGGATTCGGAGTGGAGTCCACAGGATGTGCTGATTAATCTGAGATGGATTCGGAGTGGAATCCACAGGATGGGCCAATGGCTGGGAGGGGACAGAGGGAGAAAGGGAGGACTATGGCTTGCCAGTGGGACACTGGGCAGGGGGTGGCTGGAGCCACGGGGAGGACCGAGGGGCCGGGAACAGGTTTGGAGCAATGGATGTGGGGCCCTGTTCTGGATGTGGGGCCTGTGAGATGCTGCGGGGACACGCTTTTGTATTCAGCCACAGCACCCATTCTCCCTGATTTGGGTGGCGCCCCCTCCCCCATTTCCTTTTGGGAATCACCTCTTTCCATAGCAGTTGCCTGGGACGTGGGGAGCGTGCGGCCGTTGCCACAGTCACTGGGGTCCCACCTCCTGGCCTGTGAGCTGAGGGTCCCAGGGACAGAGCACGCCCAGAAGCCTGTGCTCCTCCTGGGAGGTACCGTGGGTGTGAAGAGGCTGTGCCCCTGAGACACCGTTCTGCAGAGCCCGGCCTGGTGTTTTAGCCACGCTGTGACCCCAGAGCTGGTGGAGGGGATTCATCCGCCAAGGGCGGGTTTCGTTCTCGGCAGCACAGGGAGCCCGGCACCGGGCCTTTGAAGGTTCACCCTGCGGGGTGCAGGAGCAGGCACGGGAGCTCCAGCGGCCGCAGGGAAGAGGTGCAAGCCCCAGCCAGCAGAGCCTCTGGAAGGGGTTAGGTCGCTGCGGGCGAGGGCCTGGGCATAAATGCGGCATTCTCCGTTTTGATGCTCCCCTGTAACTGGCATCTGAAGTTTCCAGTGGATTCCAAGGGAGGCCTCCTGCCAGGCTTTGCTCCCTTGGGGAATGTTCTGTGTAAGAGCCGAGCCCATCACGGTCTCTGCCTGCCTCTGACAATTGTCACTCACTGACCTGTGCCTTGTGAGCTTGGTTCAGTTATCTGACACACACCTGGCATTTAATTCTACCTTTTACAAAACTCCACCCAACCACAGTGGATCAAGGAATTAAATTTGCTTTTTAAAAATACCAGTGTTATTGGAACAAGAAACCAGCTAGTGATGTGTGTGCGACTCTGTAAGCAACAGTGTCTGGGTGACCGTCATCACCTGGGCAGATGGAGTGCAGCCTGTGGAGGAAGCATGACTTTAGGGCACAGCACATTCACGGGAGGAAGCGGGAATGGAGAGGCAGGGGGCCAGCATGGAGGGGTCAGGTGTTGTTGACCTCTGCCAACACACAGAGGTGCAGGGACACAGCCAGGCTGCTGCGAGGCCTTGTGGGGTTGCAGGGAGCCCCACATCCATAGCAAGCAGGCCGTCCGCCCCGGCACTCACACGGCACTCACACGGCACACACACAGCACACACAGCAGGGACGTTTGTTGGTTGGTTGGCTCAGCGCACGGGCATCCGCTCAGCCTGCCAGGGCAGGGAGTAGCCGGGACTTGTCCAAGGGCTTCCGACCCCTGGGCAGAGACTGGGCTGTGTGCCCCATCCCTAGACACCACCACCGAGGACACAGCGCCCAGCCTGAGGATGGTTTCATTCCCGGGGCAAGTGGACTCTGGGTGACTGGCGTTGTGGGGTGCTGGCACCAGTACGGGGAGGCCAGCGCATGGGGTGGGTGACTGGCGTTGCAGGGTTCTGGCACCAGTACGGGGAGGCCAGCCGCGTGGGGTGGGTGACTGGTGGTGTGGGGTGCTGGCATCGGTGCAGGGAGGCCAGCCACGTGGGGTGGGTGACTGGCGTGGTGGGGTGCTGGCACCAGTACGGGGAGGCCAGCCACATAGGGTGGGTGACTGGCGTTGCAGGGTGCTGGCACCAATACAGGGAGGCCAGCCGCGTAGGGTGGGTGACTGGCGTGGCGGGGTGCTGGCACCGGTGCGGGGAGGCCAGCCGCATAGGGTGGGTGACTGGCGTTGCGGGGTGCTGGCACCGGTGCGGGAGGCCAGCCGCGTAGGATGGGTGACTGGCGTTGCGGGGTGCTGGCACCGGTGCGGGGAGGCCAGCCGCGTAGGATGGGTGACTGGTGTTGTGGGGTGCTGGCACCGGTGCGGGGAGGCCAGCCGCGTAGGATGGGTGACTGGTGTTGTGGGGTGCTGGCACCGGTGCGGGGAGGCCAGCTGCGTAGGGTGGGTGACTGGCGTTGTGGGGTGCTGGCATCGGTGCGGGGAGGCCAGCGCATGGGGTGGGTGACTGGTGCTGCGGGGTGCTGGCACCGGTGCGGGGAGGCCAGCCGCGTAGGATGGGTGACTGGCGTTGCAGGGTGCTGGCACCAATACAGGGAGGCCAGCCGCGTAGGGTGGGTGACTGGCGTGGCGGGGTGCTGGCACCGGTGCGGGGAGGCCAGCCGCGTAGGATGGGTGACTGGCATTGTGGGGTGCTGGCACCAGTGCGGGGAGGCCAGCCGCGTAGGGTGGGTGACTGGCGTTGTGGGGTGCTGGCATCAGTGCAGGGAGGCCAGCGCATGGGGTGGGTGACTGGCGCTGCGGGGTGCTGGCATCGGTGCAGAGGAGCCAGCTGTGTGGGTGCTGCCCTTGGGTGGCTGTGTTTCTCCTGGAAGCTCCTCACCAGTGGCAGATGGGCACAGTGCATGCTGCTGGAGGGGCCACAGGTCCTGCCCCAAGCTGAGGTCTCCTGGACCAGCCCAGGAGGAGTGACATTTGAGTAACTGCAAGGAAAGGCCAAGAATTCCGCAGTCAGTTCACAGCCTTGGAAGTGGCCTACAGGAAGGAAGGTGGAGACCTTGCAGGCTTCAGAGGGTGTCAGGGACCAGGACCCTGGAATCGAAGGTTAGCAGTAAGGAAACAGCACCACTCCTCACACCCCACCTGGAGGCCTTGGTCGGCACAGAGCTGGTGAACAGACATACTCTCTGGGGCCCCTTCATCAAAGCCCGTGTCCATTGTCTGGAGACCCCCAGTGACGCTCTGCCCGGCGAAGGAATTCAGGGCCACCCCCGTGAGGGGATCTGGCCTTCTCCTTGGGCTCCCTTGCCCCAGTTCTGGCCTTTCTCTCAACCTGCAGCTCACAGCCAGGTGAGGGCACAGAAATACTGCGAGGTCTGGAAAGAAGCCGAGTCCAGGTCTCCGCCTGCCTGGGCAACCGTAGTGCTTGCAGCGGAAGCTCCCGAAAGGATTTCTGTTCACCTGCTCTGTGCCGGCGCCCTGGGCCCACTGAGGCCTCCAGGTGGGGTGTGAGCGGTCACGCTGCTTCCTTGCTCCCAACCTTTGCTTCCAGGGTCCTGGTCTCTGACCCCATGTGAAGCCTGAGAGGTCTCCCCCTCACTGCCTGTGGGCCACGTCTAAGGCCGTGAACTGACGGTGGGATTCTTGGCCTTTCCTTGCAGTTACTCAAATTTCACTCTTTCTCGTCAACCCGGGCTTCATTCCCCTGCCTGCCACTGCCCCTCCTCATCCACTGCCCCCACTTCCCAAATGCGTTACGGTGCTAGTCTCAGCGTGGCTGAGTTTCTCCCTGAAGCCCCAGCACTGGTTCCCAGTCCATAGAGAGAATCAGAGCCACTCCGAGGCTTGTTAAGACAAGGCTGGCCCCAGCCCTGCCTGCTGACTCTGAAGGGCTGGGCGGGGCCTGAGAATTTGCATTTCGAATGCATTCCCAGGTGATAGCCCTGGGGCTGGTCTGGGAAAGCCTTTGAGAGGCTCTGCCCTGGAGCAGTGCTTCCCAGCCTTGGCGCCCGCCTGGTGAACGCAGCTGGTGGCCTCTGAGAGGCTGACTCAGGCCTGGGCTGGGGCCCCCTGAGAGCTGCTGATGCCCTGCGGGGTCTAACAGAGGTGGCAGCACAGGGCTCAGTGGACTCAGACGCTGCTAAGCCTGACTTCCGCAAGGGCCAGGGAGAGTAAAAGGACCAAAGGCCGGAGAATACCGTGGAACGTGATCTGGTTTTCCAAAGACACAGAGGGTCCGCTTCCTCACCGTCGTAAAAGAGGTGTTTCTATTCCAGAAAGTCTTTTGTTGCTCATCACACTTCCCTGCAACAAAAAATAGATGTGTTAATTGAAATTAGAGTTTAAAAATTCTATGAACATAAGGATCTAAGTGCTAAATTATTATTTTTTTATTTTTTTCTCTGGATTTTCCCTTAATACAAAAATGTGTAGAACTGCCCTGTAAACTAAAAAGAATATTGGAAGCCCCCCACCAACTGAATGGACCTCCTCTTGGCCAAGGGGATCCAAGAAAAACCTGAAAAACATATTTCTCTCCTGGCACAAAAAGCCCTTGAGCCCAGGAGTTCCAGGATGCAGCGAGCCATAATCGCGCCACTGCACCGCAGCCTGGGTGACAGAGCAAGACCCTGTCTCAAAACAGTCCCCCAAAACTGACAAAGTATAAACAGGACCTAAGCTCATGCCAGACAAGGGTGAAGCCACACACCTCGTAGGTCACACTGACCCAGTGTATTGGTTCAAAGACTTCCTGATGTTAAACATTCTTTTCCGCCTGCTCCAAAGTTTTATACAAAGCTTTATTCCTTTAACCGATTGCAAATGAAATAATCTCTGAATCTACCTACAGCCTCTAAGCCCCCCATTCACAATATTCTGCCTGTGACCCCAAATATCTGAGACAGGTCTCAGTCATTTTAGAAAGTTTATTTTGCCAAGGTTAAGGACACCTGCGCGTAACACAGCCTCAGGGTCCTGACATGTGTCCAAGGTGGTTGGAGCACAGCTTGATTTTAAACATTTCAGGGAGACATGAGACATCAAACAATATATGTAAGATGAACATTGGTTTGGTCCAGAAAGGCAGGACAACTTGAAGCAAAGGTGGGGAGGGGGCTTACAGGTTATAGGTAGACAAATGGTTACATTCTTTTGAGTTTCTGGTGAGCCTTTCCAAAGGAAGCAATCAGATACGCGTCTCTCTCCGTGAGCAGAGGGATGACTTTGAATAGTGTTGGGAATAGGCCCCCAAATTCTGGCCATAAACTCGCCCTAAAACTGGCAATAAACAAAATCTCTGCAACACTGTGACATGTTCGTGATGGCCATGACGCCCACACCAGAAGGTTGTGGGTTTACCGGAATGAGGGTAAGGAACACCTGGCCCACCCAGGGCGGAAAACCGCTTAAAGGCGTTCTTAAACCACAAACAATAGCATGAGCGATCTGTGCCTTAAGGACATGCTCCTGCTGCAGATAACTAGCCCAGCCCATCCCTTTATTTCAGCCCATCCCTTTATTTCCCATAAGGAATACTTTTAATCTATAATCTATAGAAACAATGCCAATCACTGGCTTGCTGTTAATAAATACATGAGTAAATCTCATCTCTGTTCGAGGTTCTTAGCTCTGAAGGCTGTGAGACCCTTGATTTCCCACTTCACACCTCTGTATTAATGTGTGTGTGTCTTTAATTCTTCTAGCGCCACTGGGTTAGGGTCTCCCAGACTGAGCTGGTCTCGGCAGAATAGAATGGGAGGCAGCTTTAACCTAAGCAGTTCCCGGCTTGAATTTTCCCTTTAACTTGGGTTTTGGGGCCCCAAGATTTATTTTCCTTTCACATTCATTTTTGGGCTGAACCAATGTATACCTTCCATGTATTGATTTATGTCTTTGCCTATAACGCTTGACCCCCTGAAACGTATAAAACCGAACCATAGGCTAGGGACGGTGGTTCGGGCCTGTAATCCCAGCAGTTTGGGACGCCAAGGTGAACAGATCACCTCAGGTCAGGAGTTCGAGACCAGCCTGACCAACATGGTGAAACCCCATCTCTACTAAAAATACAAAAATTAGCTGGGTGTGGTGGTGCATGCCTGTAATCCCAGCTACTCGGGAGGCTGAGGCAGGGGAATTGCTGGAACCTGGGAGGCAGAGGTTGCAGTGAGCTGAGATCATGTGATTGCACTCCAGCCTAGGCGACAGAGAGAGACTCCATCTCAAAGAAAACACACACAAAAAACCCATAACCCAACACGTCAGGCACACTTTCTCAGGCCTCATGAGACTGTGTTTCCGTGGGCCATCATCAGCCATGTTGGTTCAGAATATCTCTTTAAAATTTAATTTTAGAGAGTTTGGTTTTTCTGCTAACAGCACAAACATAATTACAATATTTAATAAAATACTGAAAAGTGAAGTAGGTAATGGTTTGGAAAGTGCATCTCCTGCTTAGGTGGGATTTTTCCATTGTTCACATGTCTACACTCCACGTAGTATTCACGCAGTCCATGTGTCATTGATACAGGATTTCTCCTCCTTAGCTCAGCGAAAACCTGGGAGTCTTGTCCCACAACCAGGAAAAAGTTAGGCACGTGAACATGTTGCAAGGTGAGGAAAGCAGAATTAACTAAAAAAAAGCTCTCAGCAAAAAAAGAGGTCCTGCCAACAGGCTCCTACCACACAGACTGAATTCCAGTTCACCACATGTGAACTAGAGATGAGGCTCCTCTCCCTGCATAAGGCTCTAACTTCCCATGGCTCAACCACATCCTCCCAGTACGCAGGTGGGCCCCCACTCTGTTGTGGGCATGCGCAGACAAAGCCCTGGACAACTTCCCTCATCTGTCTTCTGCATCTGTCATTCCCCCTCTAAAGAAGTACATCTAATTGGCATTAGAATAAAGATAAGAATAAGGACGAAGTCTTTTTTTTTTTTTTTTTTTTTTGAGATGGAGTCTCGCTCTGTCGCCCAGGCTGGAGTGCAGTGGCTGGATCTCAGCTCATGCAAGCTCTGCCTCCCAGGTTTACGCCATTCTCCTGCCTCAGCCTTCCGAGTAGCTGGGACTACAGGCGCCCACTACCTCGCCTGGCTAGTTTTTTTGTACTTTTTAGTAGAGACGGGGTTTCACTGTGTTCGCCAGGATGGTCTCGATCTCCTGACCTCGTGATCTGCCCGTCTTGGCCTCCCAAAGTGCTGGGATTACAGGCTTGAGCCACCGCGCCCGGCCTTGGACGAAGTCTTAATTGCTTCCTATTGACAGGGGCACTGTTTTGGGGAAACGGCAGTCAGAACTCCCTCAGAGGCCTATTTAAGGGTTCCCAGGAGAAGGGGCTATCATCTGAGGCTCCCGTTGCATGACCAATTGGAGTTTGATGGCCTGAAGGCGAGAGGAGACAAACTAGGTTATTAGAAAACATGTATCAAAATGAAATCATGGGTGGTTAAGGACAATTCAAAAATCCTGAGGCCTTTTGCCAGTTTGTAGAAGGAGAGGGAGGCCAAAAACCCAACGGGTAAAAAAAAAAAAACCTTGACCCTTTTGCCAGCATGTTGCGCTTCTGGGATTCCTTCCCCTGAGTTCAATCCTAAGCCAACCAGTTTAAGGTTTGGGAAATTAACTTTTCCCAGTTTGGAGGATGCATCTGAGGGGAGTGTCCTATTGTACAGAGACACAATTACTTATCTATGAAGACAGGACAGGAGGAGAGAGGAAAAAAAGAAGGCTTTTTTATTCTTCAAAGGAGTTCTGGGGGTCAGGATGCATTTGAAAGGGGTACAGTTGAAGATGGATGGCTACCCATCTAGAAACAGGGAGTTGAGGCATCCCAGGTTCCCTTCTCTTCCTAGAAAATACCTGGGGCATGTGAGTGAGAGAAAGTGAGGCAACCTTCTTTCTTCCCTCCTCATATCCCTGGGTCCCAGTGACCACAACAGGGTGCCACCCATGGGTGTCAAATCAACTTTCACCCATGTTACCAGGGGGGCCTAGAGGGGGGAGTATCTGCTCTCACCCATGTACGTCCTATTTCTCCTGCTATCAGTAGCCTCCGAATTGCCTAGAACTCGCGTATGCCATGGATACTAGCATGACCTCTATCCATGAAACGGGAGGCTTGGCTTAACCTGCAGGAATCACTCACCTGTGCTGTGCCTTTTAACTTCCATTGTCGTCTGCCTCTGGGTCCCTCAGATCCAATTTTCTTTCCTAGGGCTTTGACCTGAAGCTTGGAATTGAGTTTGGGACAAAAATGTGTCTCGAGGAGGTTGCATGGACTCCTTGTCATAGGCCAAATGGTAAGATGAAGCTGTGGAATTGAGTCCTCCTCCAACAAGGGAGAGAAAAGGATGTCCTGTGACATGCCCTGATAACTGGTGGATATAGTTAAGATTGCTAAGATTTGGGTGCATGGGGCTTGGCCTTGGTTAGCTCCCTTGGTCTTACTTTCACAAAAAGGAAACCTCCAGGTGATGGGATATTTATTCCCATCACCTGGCAGGATTTGCAGGATAATTGCTCAGAATTAATTATTGATTCAGATTTTTACATTACCCAGCCCCTTTTGTTCCTTCTGAGCCACAGTTGGAGATCGCTGGTTGGTTCACAGGAATAAGCAGGGTTAGTCTAAAATGTAGGCAAAAACTTAAAAACAACAAATGAGTCTAGAATTTAATGACAAATGTATGATAAGTTTTGAAAGATAATGTCTCTCTCTCCAGTCCTCATTTTTGTTAAATCATGATGGGATTGAGTTGTTTGCAAAATAGACTTTAGTCTTATACTTGGCCTGATTATTATTATTATTATTATTATTTTTTGAGATGGAGTCTCGCTCTGTCGCCCAGGCTGGAGTGCAGTGGCTGGATCTCGGCTCACTGCAAGCTCCGCCTCCCAGGTTCATGCCATTCTCCTGCCTCAGCCTCCCGAGTAGCTGGGACTACAGGCACCCGCCACCTCGCCCGGCTAGTTTTTTGTATTTTTTAGTAGAGACGGGGTTTTACCGTGTTAGCCAGGATGGTCTCGATCTCCTGGCCTCAAGTGATCCACCGGCCTCGGCCTCCCAAAGTGCTAGGATTACAGGCTTGAGCCACCGCGCCCGGCCATACTTGGCCTGATTATTTGCATAAAGAGCAGCAAGCATAATTATTTTTACACGGGCCTTTTAGATTGGCTTTGATGGAACTCTGTTTCACAAGGAATCTCAGATAGGACTTTCTAAAGCTGAGCCCCGGCATGGGTTTTTACCCTCAAATACCTGTGAGCTGGGTAAACTCCTATCTTCTTGAGGTCCCAATAGCATGGGGTTCCTGCGCCAGTTAGAAAGTGACATTCTTTACTCACTGCAGGTTAGAAATCCTTTATGGGGACTGTGTAGACCAGGTATGAGGCCAGTTTTCCCAAGGGACTTTTACTGGCTCTGCAAATTGAGCTTGACTCCTTAAAGGGAAGCATACCCTTCAGTCAAAGCCTTGGTAAAACAACCAGTTTCTCCAATTGTGTATTGTTGCAAAAGAAAATGGATTCTTACTGCACTGCTGCAAACAGCTATATTGCCATAAGTTAAGAATACTTACAACTAGTTTTCAAATCCCAGAGAAGCCAGGCAGAGAGAGAGACAAATATGCTCCAAATGTTGTTCACAGGAGTATACCTTACTCAGTTATTAAAGGCCATAAATAGCCCAAAATGTTTCCTTGATTCTGAAAACAAGGATCAGCAATTTTCCAAGCAAAAGTAAAAAAGATTACTTCAGTTTTCTATTAGTTCCGTCCTTTCAGTTAACTCTTGTTTTACTTGATATTTGTGAACAGTTCAGCTCTTCATGAGTCCTGTACGTTTTTCCTTTATTCTAATGTCACAATCTCCAAAGTTATCAGAAACCTGCATTTGAGAGCACCTGGCAAAGTTCTGCAGCTGATTATAAACCATCCTTTGAAGAGGATCAAGACAAGACAACAATCGTCTATGAGTAACGAAATGTCCAGGGTAGTTAGAGTCAGAAACACAATTGACAGATACACTTGGTTATCTCTGTAGTTTATAATGACTTAACAACCTTAACTGTGATTGATAGCACATACTCAGACATTAGAATTTTAGAAATCCCATACAATTTTGGAACATATATTAATATTATTCCCTAAAATATAACCTGAAGAAGATTAAAGATCATTTTGGCAATCCCATGTATCTAACCATGTCAGGTAATCCTGTTTACCTCTCTTCTGGGTGCTCCAGGGGCCCTCTGTAGCATCCAAAGGCCAGGGATCAGGAAAGACAATTTTTGAAACAGAAGTTTGATTTTAGGAAGCCTGTCAAATATGTTAGAGGTTTAAAAGAGTTGATGTTGTGAAATAGAATTACAGATTTCCATAAGTTATTTATTTCTCCAAAATGATGACTCAGACATTTTTTAAGAAGCAAAACTTTTTTATAATCCTTTACAAATTTTGCTAGATAGCAAAATTTGCTAGATAGATAGGGCTTTTATTTCAATGCTCAATTTATGGAAAAGCCATAAATTAAAGTCACATGAGCTAAAAGATGAGCCACAACTTTTATCTTCCCTTTAAAAAATATTTGATCCAAGTGCTTATCCTTCCTTAAGTCAATTAATTAGAGCTCTTTTTTTGATAGATGTCACACACACAACACATATATAACTATACAGACAGGCAGAAGAAGATTCAGTAGCTATAATGTTTTTCATTTGCCAATCTCCTAATTGGATTATTGGCCTCTGGGTGGAGCCCTTTAAGAGCAAGACTAGGAAAACATGCAGTTTCTAGGGTCTCATAAACAAGCATAGCTGGAAGACAAAAATAGATTTTGAGAGGGATCCATCTGCGTCTAATTCCTGGGGCTCCATAAGGAAATTAGAGGTCTCTCCTCTCTCATGTGTGCATTAAGAGTGGCAAGGCAAAATGGAGAAAAATAATTCAGTTGACTGGGAAAAACCTCTTTCCAGCAAAAACAAGATCCAAGAAGAGAAAAACAAAGGCCTTTTAAATATACCTATAACTTGGATATCCACTTTTAATTAAGCTGAGTGCTCTTAATAAAATCCTTTTTAATCTCATTACCCAACTTTAGCCATGCCAAGTGGCCAATATTTCTGGCTTTCAAACTTTTCTAAAGGCTCAGAGAAAGGAAAATCCAAGGCAGTTTGTGGAGGGGAAAGGAATCAACAAATGACAAAGGTCATGCAGATATCAAACCAGAAAGAACTCATTCCCTAAGCCAGGATTACCCGGGCCACCATTGTAAAATGGTGGAGGCTAAACCAAAGCATTGCCATGAGGTTACAGGTCATGCTCCCAAGGAGGTAAAACAAGATGAAGCCTACAGCAAAGTTTGCTACTGACCATACAGAAAGACATGCAGAGCACACCAGATTGGCTGTAGCTTAAGACCAACTCACAAATCTATCTTCTTTCCTTCCTTCCTTCCTTCCTTCCTTCCTTCCTTCCTTCCTTCCTTCCTTCCTTCCTTTTTCCTTCCTTCCTTCCTTTTCTTTCTTTCTCTCCTTTCTTTCTTTCTTTCTTTCTTTCTTTCTTTCTTTCTTTCTTTCTTTCTTTCTTTCTTTCTTTTCTTTCTTTCTTCTTTCTTTCTCTTTCTTTCTCTTTTTCTTTCTTTTCTCTCTCTCTCTCTCTCCTCTCTCTCTCTCTCTCTCTCTCTTCTTCCCTCCCTCCTTTCCTCCCTCCCTCCCTCCCTCCCTCCCTCTCTCTCTCTTTCTCTTTCTTTTTTTCTTTTTTGTTTTTGATGGAGTTTTTTACTCTTGTTGCCCAGGCTGGAGTGCAGTGGTGCAATCTCGGCTCACTGCAACCTCTCCCTTCTGGGTTCAAGTGATTTTCCTGCCTCAGCCTGCTGAGTAGCTGGGATTACAGGTGCACGCCACCATGCCCAGCTAATTTTTTATATTTTTAGTAGAGGCAGGGTTTCATCATATTGGCCAGGCTGGTCTTGAACTCCTGACCTCAGGTGATCCATCCACCTCAGCCTCCCAAAGTGCAGGGATTACAAGCATGAGTCACCGCACCTGGCCCACAAATCCTTTTTCATAATTAAAATTTTACAGGGAATATAAACAGTGATAGCTAGGGTCCTGGCTTAGTAAAACACTTTCTAAAAGTGGGGGAAAAAACCCTCTCACTTAAAAGTTAACTCTTGACCTGGTGGAGAAAAGAAAAAACACTTAAAGTGCAGGGTTGGAAAGATGCCTTGGGAAAGAATCTCTTATTCTTATGCAAATAGTTTCCTCCAACAGGGAGGGAAACTTACTGCTGTTTCTTCCCTCGGGCTTGAACGGAGCTGGACTCCTCAGCCGTGAGAGGGGGAGACACCATGGACTCTGGTGGGGAATGCTGGCCAGGTTGCCACAGGCAGCCTTGGAGCCGTGCACCCCAGCCCCAGCTGGGAGGGGAGACGGGTGGGGAGATGCCGCTCACCCATCTGTCCCAAACAATGAAGGAAAATGCCGTAGAAATTCTGGGTTGGACGAGGCTGACATTCTTGACCCCTGGGAATGGCAAGGGTGGGGGCCTGATTCCTTTACCTTCAGAAGAAGTCTGAGGACAAATAGGTTGAAAAACAAAAGGGAAAAAGATGTTTTGGTCTGCATTTGCTCACCTTTCCTCGTGGCCCTGTATGGGCCACCAAAATTATGCAGGATTTTTACTCCTTAGCTCAGCTAAAACCTGGGTTCTTGTCCCATTACCAGGAAAAAATTAGGCAAGTGGACATGTTGAAAGGTGAGGAGATTTATTAAAAGAAAGCTCTTGGCAAAAATAAAACAAGGTCCTGCCAACAGGGTCGCGCCTCACAGACTGAATTCCAGGTCATCACATGCGAGCTGAAGAGGCCAGGCTCCTCCCCACTGCACAAGGCATGCATTTCCCGTGCCTCCACCCCATTCTCCCAGTGCACAGGGGGGCCCCTAACCCATTGAGAGCATGCGCAGATAAGACCCTGGGCAGGTTCTCTCATCTGCACAAAAGCATCTGATATAAACACTTGTAGGGTGGGCTGAAGATTCTCTGGGGACCCTCTCTTATCTGCCTCCTGCATATATCATCATTTTGTGATAGAATGAAACTGAGCCCTGCAGAAATTAAAAGCAAAGAGATAATAATGTCTTGGCTATTCATAAGCCTGGAGCTTAGGATGAGTATTTTGAAGACTGTGCTAAATGTCTTATTTGAGCTAGAATTGGCATTGTGTTGCTGTTCATGTGGGTCTAAGTCAAGTCAGGACTGAGGACTGAACGGACAAGTGCAAACATAGCAGCTGGGCAACAAGAAGAAAGACTTGTGCCCAAATGCAAAGTGACTCTGGATTTATAGTATGTACTGTAGTCTACTGCTGTGTGACAAACTGTCCCAAATCAGTAGCTTAAAACAGCCAAATGTATTATGGCAGTTTCTAGGGGGTCAGGGACTCAAGAGCAGCTTAGTTGGTGGTTCTTGTTCAGAACATCTTATGAGGTTGCTGTTAGATGTTGGCTGGGGCTGCATCATCTGAAGGATTTAAAAGGAGGGTCACTTTTAAGAAAGTTTCCTCACAGGGCTGGCAGTCAATTTGTGCTTTAGTTCTGTACCACATGGCCTGTCCAGCAGGAGAGCCTGGATTCTTTTACATGGCAGCTGGGCTCTGAGGGATGAGGGAGAGGAAGAAAGAGAGGGAGAGGGTGTTCTGATGTGTGTCCTTTTCCTTAAAGATTTATTACTGGTCCATCTGAAGGAAATGTGAAACTTCCCACCTCTTCTTCCTTGAGGTGCTACAAATATACAACTGACCCTGGGGCTGAGGTGCAGGGGCAGAAGTGGAGCCCTCTCTCATGGCCCAGAACAGAGAGGATGCAGAGCGGCGTTTCACAGCATGCTGTTTGAGTAACATGATACCCTAGGTCTAAGAGCAATAGATGCATAAATGGATGGCTGGGCAGGTGGATGGACAGAGGGAGGGACACTGAAGCTTGTCCCAGGTGTCTCCTTCATGGACTTGGGATCTACACTGCCATCTTTGCTTTCTTCCTACATTGTCATTGCTTGAACACGACTGTCTCAGGAGAAATGTGTTTTTTGGCAAGTGCAGGGGCTAGAAAAGGAGCAGTTAAGGATAACTGCCACTGTGCCCACTCTACCTTCAGAGCACCCATTGTGGCCTCAACATCCCTTTTTTAATGCCAACTTTTCACTTTACATTTCAAGAAAATAATATATCTCTTAAAGCTCTTGGGCCTGGATCCTCAGATGACTGCATGCCCTTGAGAGAGTGGGGCTAGCCCATGGTTGAAGACCTTTTTTTCTAAGGTTGCTATTGATTCACTCCCTTTGCATCTCTTAAGTCTGTGTGTAGTTGTCCCTCCTTTTCTCTTGCTCCTCTCTCACTGGGATTATTGCCACTGCCTCTGTGGGGATGTATACGGCTTTGGCCTGTCTGGCACCCACTCATCTTTCCCTTGCTAATAGCTGCCTGGCTTGCCCTGGGGCCTATGCCATTCAGGGGACTTGGGGCTTCTGGATCCAGGACAGGAGAAAGCTTGGAAACAGGATGTACTCCTCTTGATTTCCTGTGTGCTGAGTTGAAAGGTAAGGCTTCTCAGGGTTTCCCAGGTCAGAAGCTGACCCCTGTGGAGGACACCTGGCAGCTGCTGCTCAGAGGTCTCTGCAGGAAGGACAGAGAGCCGACTTAGCTAGTGCTTGCCAGACCAAGGCCTTGACTTAGATTGAGTATTTTGAGTAGCAATGCAGGAACATGATTTAGAGTTGCATAGAGTGATGATGACTTCCTCTAACCCATTTCTGCCAGCTGCTGGATTCATACCTCCTTGGAGAGATGGTGGTTTACCATCTTTGCTTCTCTTAATGATCTATGTGGGGTCTTGTGTCATGGAAAATGTCCAGATGTACCATCTTCATTTGAGTGGCCCTTGAATTCACATCCCAACCTTTACTCAGTCCCTTCTGTATTGACAGCCAATTTGTTTCCATCTTCTGTTCTTAAACAGCACTGCCATAATATTTTGGTCCTTATGTTGTTATATGTATGTGAAGGTAAAACTGTGTATATAAAAAACATCCCAAACAGGAATCACTGGGTCAGAGGTATTGCTATTTTATTTTATTTTTTCAGGATGGAGTCTCGCTCTGTCGCCCAGGCTGGAGTGCAGTGGTGCGATCTCTGCTCACTGCAAGCTCCGCCTCCTGAGTTCACGTCATTCTCCTGCCTCAGCCTCCTGAGTAGCTGGGACTACAGGCGCCCACCACCACACCTGGCTAATTTTTTGTATTTTAGTAGAAACGGGGTTTCACTGTGTCAGCCAGGATGGTCTCGATCTCCTGACCTCATGATCCACCCGCCTCGGCCTCCCGAAGTGCTGGGACTACAGGTGTGAGCCACCACACCCGGCCTGGCCATTTTAAATACTGAGAGATTGCCCCCAAATAAACATGACTTGTACATTCCACCAGGTGCATAAGAGCAATGTTGCCTTTCATAAACAAAGAAAACATTTGGTTCTGGTTCTGTCTTCATGATAGTTTGTGGTGAGCTCTTAAGGCCTCTAATGAGCTTTCCGGTGAATGTAGGCTCATTTGTGAGCATATCTTGAGTGAGACTCTCCCGCACTCTCCTTTTTGGATGCTCCGGCATCCACCAGCATGTTCTCTGCCTGAAACTGCTGTCCCCTTGTTTTTCCACCCAAAAACCCCTTCTTCAAAGCCTGTCTTATGCACCCTCTCTTTCAGGAAGCCCTCCTTACCATGCCCAGGCTGAGTCCCTTGTCTTCCATGCTCTGAGGTTCTTCCTCCATCTTTGGGTTCAAACTCCACTGTTCAAGTGGGCTGTTCAGCAGAAGCAGGCTGCCTCTGTTTCATGGATGAGGGCTGGGCTGAGAGGGGACAGTTTGGGGGAAATCATTTATTTCCTGTATCCATTTGGAAGAAACTTCCTGTATTACTCAAAATGCTTTAGAATATGACACCTTTTAAATTCATTTTCCCCCACATCACTCTTCATGCTGCATTTTTGACCAATGGGAGAAAAACCAGAGTCCATGCAGTGGCAGGCTATCCCTATCCTTTATTCTGCCTGCAGTCTGGCCAAGCAGTGGTGTGTGAGGGAAGAGGGCTCCCCATGCCTGCTTTCCTCCCTTGCATCCACATCTCCTCTTCCTTCAGCTCTGTCTGTCCAGCCTTTAAAATGTGTTAGTTTTATCCAAGCATCATCTCTCCAGGACATCCTAGATCCTCCCAACAGTCTCTTGCTCCCACCTCTGCCCCCAAGTCTCTTCCCTAGTGCTCAGATCATGCACCCCACCCTGCTCAATCCCTTTCTGGCTTCTTGTTACACCAGAGTAAGATACAGACACCCTTCCCTGCCCACAAAACAGATGAAGTCTGCCCCCACTTGCCTGCCCCACCCCTGCTTACCTGCCCCCCACCTGTCCTTCCCCCTCCCCCTGCCTTCCACCCCACCCCTCCCCTGGCTGTTCTCTGGAAACCTCAGCCTTGTCCCCTGCAGAGGGCCTCTGCATCAAGTCCCTTCTCAGAGAGGCTTGACTGGTTGCTTGCTGGATCCCAGCTGCCCCGTCTCTCTCTGCTGTCCTCTCTGTGGGATGTTTGTTTCCATGATCCACCATGACATGGCCTCTGTGGCCCCACAGTAGATGGGGGACACCCAGAAGGGCTCTCAGGAGGGAGCTGTGATTTATCTCGGGGCACAGGGCCCTGCATGTCCTCGCTAAGCACTGGTGTCTGCCCCTCCCATGGATACCTGGCCCAGTCAGGGCAGCTGTGTCACTCACTGCGTTGGCCTGGTTCCTACACTCTGCCAGTTCACCTGTACTGTGGTGTCCTGCCGTGTTTGCTAACTTGTTCCCACCAGGCTATTGCCTTGGCCTCTGGACATGCAGCCTACTGTAAATGATCATCTCAGTGAACCTTGTGCTGCCTTGCCACAGGGACCCTGAGGAAGATGCCTGCTCTCCTGTCTACTCTCGCGTGGGTGAACTGGCAGATGATGAGGAGGGGGGGTCACTCAGGGAGGGCTGGTGCCCTGGAAGCATGTGAGCCTGCAGCGGCCCAGCTGCTGCTGGCTAGGACAGAGGTGGGAAGTCAGGTGGACCTGGGGTACCCAGGGATGTGGCAACAGGACAGGGATGTTGCAACAGCCTCAAGGCGAGGCTTCTGGAGAGCCCCAGAGGATCCAGCCAGGAGTGGGCCCAGCTCCTCTCCAGCTTGCCGTGCCTCAAAGAAGCCTCTGGATCTCTGCCTCAGTTTCCCTAGTTCACCACTGACAGGCTGGACTTCAGGCCCTCTGCGGTGGCCTGCAGAAACACCCATGATTCTGCACGGTCACCCCAAAAAAGATACTGAAGTCCTGTTCCTGTGAGTATGCCCTTATTTGGAAAAAGGGTCTTTGCAGGTGTAATCAAGTGCAGGTGAGGTCATTGGGGTGGCCCTAACCCAAGAGGCATATGTCCTTATGTGAAGGTCATGTGGAGACAGAGACTCAGCAGGTGGCCACATGACAATGGAGACAGAGGTTGCAGTGATCCGGCCACAGGCCGGGAAACACTGCAGCCACCAGGAACTGGAGGAGGCAGGAAGGATCCTCCCCGGGAGCCTCCAGAGACAGTGTGGCCCAGCGACACTTTGATCTGGGACCTCTGGCTCCAGGTCTGAGACAAGACTTTTCTGTTGCTTTAAGCTGCCTGGTTTGTGGCTGTCTGTCACAGCAGCCCCAGGACACCAGCACTCCTGACATCTCAGGTCTTGCCCTGCTTCCTTGGCCACCACCATGAGAGGAACAAGGTCTTCTCCCCTGAAGTCTACCTTTCTCCAGCCTAGACCACAAGGAAGGATACAGTCTCGCACCCTGCAGGGAGCACCTGTGACCCCGTCGGGGGATGGAGACCCTGTGTATTGTGGGAGGACGTGACACATCCCTGGAGGGAGGACCATCTGCTTCCTCTCTCCTCACGGTGCATGGGCCTGACCTGGAATTCAGAGCTTTGGATTACCTGTCTGCCTGCATGGAGGCTCCTCAAGTGGGACACCCTCTATGTGTTCTGTGTTGTCTGTCTTAGGTCAGAGCCAAAGCACACAGCACACTTTTTGTGTCTTTCAGAGTTAATTTGTCAGAAGGCAGGGCCTGCTGGGTAAACACTGGGAGCTGGGGACCCCAGCCTGGCTGCGAGGGCTGGAGAAGGTGGTGCCTGGAGCCCCACAGAGCCTGGGAGCTCCACACCAGTGCCACTCTTCTGCCTGCTCTGATTGTCTCTGGGTAGCTGCTGAGCCCCCCGTTGTCACCAGTTTTTCAGGTGGCCTCAGCGGCCTGCCAGTCGGGCCTCAGGGCTCATGCAGCCCATGAAGAATTTCTGGGTCCTCATTTTCCTGAACGTTTATCTTCCATCCTGGAACATTTACGCTTCCTCACTGAGAAGACAGAGAACGCACCCCAGCCCTGGCCCCTGCAGGAGGCGGGGAAGCCATGCAGGGACAGTGAGGCCCTGCTCGTGACTTGCTGCCAGGTAGCCCTGGCCATTCCCAGAGGAGCTCTGGCCTCATTTCCAGGGATGGGGCCTCTCCTGTGCTGCCCCCTCCTATTGGCACCCTCCAGGTAGCCGGGGCCTGGGGTTGGGAGAGGGAGGCTCCGACAGTAGGGAATGACTCAGCATTGGTCACAGTGAGGAGGCAGAGGTCTGTGGGACGGGCATGGAGGGCAGGGCTGGAAATGGGAATTGGGAGAGGACAGGGCCAGGGGCGGGCGGAATGGCAGCAAGAGCTGGCCAGAATCCCCAGGGTACAAAGCTACTGTTCTAGCTCCAGCCCCTTTTCTCCCAAACCTCCAAGTTTTGGGAAGCTCAGGAATTAAACAAATGTGTCCTAAAGACCTGTGTCATGCCCTGAATCCCCTGTGTGGGTGAGAAGCCATCCAGGCAGACAGCAGATCCATATGGAGTGTGCCCTGAGCATGTGTAACCCTGGCATGGTGGGGGGGTGGGCCCTGCTGTGTGGAATGACTGAGGGGCTGCTCCCCACTTCGGGGACCCTTTGGATGGAAGGCTGAGTTTCCAGGGGCCGAGTGGCATTTGGGAGTGGCCACTGCTGTAGTTATGCTAACAGCATTATCTCCTGGCCCAGTGGAGGGGGCTGAGCCCAGACCCAGGCCACCTGCTTTGTAGGAACTTGGGGAGGCAGGACGCTGGCCACCAGCAGGGTTCTCATTTTATGGGTCAGGAGATGGAAGCCCAGCGAAGTGAAGAGATTTGCTCTTCCCTCTCACCCAGGGGTGGTTTAACCCCGCCTGCACCCCACCCCAGGCGGGGCCCCATCTCGAGCAGTGACATTTGGAGGGGACATACAGCCACAGCACATGTGGGGAAGCGGACTTCAGGGCATGTGGCACTTTCTCATGGATGACATGTCCTGACCCCACAAGGGTTTTGCCTCTCGGGGGTCGTGCTCCAAGGCCGGGCACCCTACAATCCGAGGCCAAGAGCTAAAGCAGCTGAGTCAGTCACGAGACGCAGGCCCAGATGTGCCGTTCAGCTCACATGAGGTGCAGCCCACATCCCCATGGCTTAAAACAGCCAAAATCTATTTTTGCATGTGCGCAAGTCCAAGGAGGTTGAAGTTACTCAGAGCTCAAGGGGAGGAAGTACCCCATGCCCTGAGTCTCTGCTTCTCATGGCCCAAGGCCCAGGAAGTGAGCAGTCATAGGCAAGAACCAACAATCGCCCCCACCCAGAAGACCCACCGGCAGGCCCAGCTCCAGGGGCAGGGAAGGCAGGCACTGCCGTCAGAGACAGCCAAAAACGTGCCCAAGAGTCAGGGCACACTCCGTATGGATCTGCTGTTCCACAAACACAGCCGTGCAGTATCCTGGACGCAGCCTCTGCCCCAGGACTAGAAGGCCCCGTGACATAATCAGAAATACAGATTTGGGGTCCCTGCCCCGGTTCCTGGCACAGAGCTTCTAAAGCGCTTGTAACTTCCTGAGCGATGGGGTGAGAGGAGCTTTGCGTGTTACAATATTTTGTCCTAGCTCCTAAGACCCTTGGATTCTCAGGAGAGATGAATGTTTTCTGTTTGTTGATGAGATGACTGGAGGCGAGGCCCTAGGCAGCTTCAGGATGGGGTGCTGGTGTCCCCAAAGACTAAGGCAGATGAGTGGAGCCTGGGCCCCAGGCAGCTTCAGGATGGGGTGCTGGTGTCCTGAAAGACCAAGGCAGATGAGTGGAGCCTGGGCCCTAGGCAGCTTCAGGATGGGGTGCTAGTGGCAGAAAGACCAAAGCAGGATTTGAGGCTGGGACTTGCTGGAACCTGTGACCTCTGTGCAGAGGTTGGGGACTGAGTCAGTCACCAGGAGTCACTAACTTCACCAGTTGTGCATCACAGAGGCTCCTTCAAACCCCCACACAGCGGATGCAGAGAGCTACTGGGCTGGGAACACATCCTGAGCTGGGAGGGTGGGGCAGCCCAGGCTCCAGGGACACCAGCTCCTGCACTCAGGGTCCCTCTGGGCCTTGCCCTGTGCACCCCTCACCCGCTGCTCATCTGTGTTCTTCAGTACACCCTTTATTAGGACAGTAACCCAGCAAACGGAAGAGATGTTTCCCTGAGTTTTGTGAGTCATTATAGCAAATTATTGAACCCAAGGAAGGGGTCATGGGAACTCCCAATTTATAGCCGAGGTACTGGGGACAGGTGACACCCTGGACCTGTGATTGGCACTTGGAGTGGGGACAGTCTCCTGGGCCCACCCCTCGGCCTGAGGGGTCTGTGCTGACCCTGGGCAGTTAGTGTCAGAACTGAATTATATTGCGGGATACCCCATTGGCACTGATGCAGAATTGGAGAATTGGTATGGAAACCCACACGTTTGGTGTCAGAAGTGTGGTAAAAACATAGTTTATTTTCATTTACCCCCATCTTGCTTCTGTCTTTTAATGCTGTTTTATCCTGTTCCTAAAACTGAGCTGAAGAACAAAACCTGTGCTGAGGGAAGCCGAGCCCTGCAGGGCGTGCCTGGTCTGGGCCCCGGCTGTGGCTTCGCTTCTTTGGCTCCAGGCATCTCCCAAGCCTGTGGCCGCTTCCTGAGCTCCCACGCCCAGGCCGCAGGTGCCAGGCCACAGGGGCCTCCTCACTGTTTCAGGGGCAGAAGTCCCTCTACTGCTGTGTATTTGGCTCCGAGTCTCACACCCAGCCGTTCCCAGTGTTCCTTTCCCCTCACCTGCATCTCCTCTGTGGAGCCTGCCTTTCCTGCCCGTCCCTCTCCTTCCCTTGCCATCCTCTTGCCACCAGGCTGTCAGCATCTTGCAGATAGGACTTGTGTTGGATGGGGCTGTGACTAGCTTTCCATGTGACATAAAACCTGAGCATCGGCCGGGCGCGGTGGCTCAAGCCTGTAATCCCAGCACTTTGGGAGGCCGAGACGGGTGGATCACGAGGTCAGGAGATCGAGACCATCCTGGCGAACACCGTGAAACCCCGTCTCTACTAAAAAAATACAAAAAACTAGCCGGGCGAGGTGGCGGGCGCCTGTAGTCCCAGCTACTCGGGAGGCTGAGGCAGGAGAATGGCGTAAACCTGGGAGGCGGAGCTTGCAGTGAGCTGAGATCCGGCCACTGCACTCCAGCCCGGGCTACAGAGCGAGACTCCGCCTCAAAAAAACAAAAACAAAACAAAACAAACAAACAAACAAAAAACAAAAAACAAAAAAAAAACCTGAGCATCTTGATGCGAGGAGTCTTGCCATGCTGTTTGGATTTC
The DNA here is from genome assembly GCF_049350105.2 of Macaca mulatta. Taxonomy (NCBI): domain Eukaryota; kingdom Metazoa; phylum Chordata; class Mammalia; order Primates; family Cercopithecidae; genus Macaca; species Macaca mulatta. Next base: position 2,798,702 of record NC_133408.1, read on the forward strand.
ATTGAATTAAAATCTGGGTTTTGTGGTCATTGTTGTGGACTGAATGTGTCTCGCCTAAATATATCTGTTGAAACCATAACTGCCAAGGTGAGGGTGTTGGGAGATGGGTCCTTTGGGGGCTGATGAGGTCATAAGAGTGGAGCCCTTGTGAATGGGATTTGTGTGCATACAAAAGAGGCCCCAGAGAGCTGCCTTGTCCCTTCCACTGTGTGAGGACACAGTGCAAAGATGGCCGTCTGCAAGCTGGGAGAGCTTTTAACAGAACCCAACTGTGCCAGCACCCTGGTCTCAAACTCCCAGCCCCCAGCACTGTGAGGAAATAAATGCCTGTTGTCTGAACACCACCCAGTCTACAGTGCACTGTTGTGGCACCCAAGCCAGGACAGAAGATCAGTGCAAGGTGTGAGAGCTGCTGCAACCAATGCCTGCGAATGTGGATGTGGCCTTGGAACTGATGAATGGGAGCAGCTGGAATCATTCAGAGCCACGTGCTAGAAAAAGCCTAGATGGCTACGAATAGCTTTTTAAAGGTGATTCTGGTGAGGGCTCAGAAGAGGAGCACTGCAGAGAGCGCCTCTGTCTTCTCAGAGGACGTCTAGGGGATTGTGGGCAGAACCCTGGTAGAAGTGGATGGGAAGGCTGTCTGGGGAGGCTCAGATGGAAACCAGGAACATGCTAGTGTCGACTGGAGGAAAGGCCACCTTGTTAAAAAGCGGCAAAGAACTCGGCTGAACTGTGTTCATGTCCTGGTATTGTGTGGAAAGTAGAACTTGTGAGTGATGAAACAGGATACTTGGCTGAGGAGGTTTATAAGCAAAGTGTTGAAGGGATGGCTAAGTTCCTCCTGGCTGCTTAGGGTAAAATGTGAGAAGCTAGAAATGATTTCAAGACCGAGCTGTTAAACAAAAATAAACCAGAACTTAAAGATTTGGAAAATCCTCAGCCTATGCATAATGTAAAAAAATGAGAACGTGTGTTTGGAAGAGAACATTAAGGGCATGGCCAGGTGACCTTCTGATAAGGGGATTTGCTGGGTGTGAACCACAGTCACAACCAGCTGTCCCCGCAGGAACACTCATCTTGAACCAAAGGTGGGAGAGAGGAGAAGGAAGTGAGTTTGGCTGTCCGACTTGGGTTGTACTGAGCAGGACCAGGGAGCTATTTGGCTGTGAACATGCACTATTTTTCAAGACAAGGGAAGAAGGACCCAGAAGGTGATTTAGAGTCCATCAGGGCTGCCACATGGGCATCAACAGGCCAGATGCCCCCTGCCCAAAGCCTTGGGGGCAGGGCTGCCCAGAGCCTTGCAGGCATGACCCCTGCCCCCACAAGCTGCAGGGGTAGGACCATTGCTGCAGTGGGTCTGGAGGGCAGGGGCTCAAGCCAAAGATGATTCTTGAGCCTGAAGATTTAACATGGTTTGCCCTGTTGGGGTCCAGGCTCCATGGGACCTGTTGCCCCTTTCTTCCTTCCCATTTCTCCCTTTGGAATGGGAGAGTCTGTCCTATGCCTCTCCCACCATTGTATTTTAGACGCACGTAACTTGTTCCATTTTACAGGTTCACAGCTAGGAAGGAACTAAACTATCTGATTTAGATGGTGTTTAGATGATACTTTGGACTTTAGACTTCAGAGTTGATGCTGGAACAAGCCACCACTTTGGGGTTTGAAGGATGAAATGAATGTATTTTGCATGTGAGAAGGACATAAAATTTCGGGGTCAGGAATAGAATGTTATGGACCGATTGCATCTCCCTGGAGTTCCTGTATAGAAATTCTAACGCTGGTGTGGAGGCACCAGGAGGTGGGGCGTTTGGGAGGTGGTTAGGTTGTAGCCCTCATGATGGGGTCCTTTTATGAAGGAGACCCCAGAGAGCATGCTGTCACTTTTGCTGTCTCTGCCACATGAGGGTGCAAGAAGAAGACGGCTGCAAGCAAATCAGGAAGAATGTCCTTGCCAGAGCCTGACCCTGCTGCCACCTTGGCCTCCAAATTCCAGCCCCTAGACTGTGAGGAACACAGCCTGTTGTTCAAGACACCCAGTCGGTGGTATTTTGTTACAGCGGCCAAAACCCACTAACAGTCATCAAGAAGCTGATGTGTGGTTAGGAACCACCTCTTGCCTAATGTTCAGGGAATTGGTTGGACCCTGACAGGGCTGCCTCGGTCAGGAGTTCCGGCTGCAGGGACATCCACAGAACCCAGAAGTTATGGAGAAGCCACTGGGGCACACGCAGCCTGGCTCATAGGACGCAGAAGACACCAGGCTCTCCACCACCCCCCCCCCCCCCGCTGCAGGCCGCTTTGCTGTGCCTCTTGCTATGGTCAGGGGTGCTGTGCTCCCCTGGCCGCCCTGTGCGCTGCCTCAAGTCTTTGGCCTGCTGGCGGCTTGGGCTTACTGCAGTGCTGGGGCACAGATGCACACCATCAGCGCTCAAGAGGCAGGTTCAAGATCAGGTGATCCTGGGCCAGCAGGCCAGTGTGCAGCACCTGCCACTTCCCGGCCCTCACTGATGGTCGGTCACCCGTCCTGAGCCTGTGGTCCAGCGGGGCCCTGTCCCTCTCATCTCTGCGTATTCACAGGGGCGGGGTGCTGGTGCAGAACTCAAGGGGGCCCAGGGCTGGAACCAGCCGGTGCTCCTGGTGAGCTCACTCTGACCAGCTGCACAGCTCTGCACAGGCCATGTGGAGGAGGGACCATCTCCAGGTACCCCACGGGCCCTCCTATCCCCCACCTCTTCAGGAGAGGGATGACAGCCACTCCCAGCAGTGACTCAATGCCTGTGCCACCCACATCATCAGCTGTGCTGGCGGCTCACAGATGACGGGACAGTCCACGTCTTATGGCCATGTGTCTTTTATCTACCATGGATATCTACATACATTCTTGCTGCACTGTGCCGAGATGCTCAGTGTCTATCTCTGACAGTGAAATTGTGATCAATTTTCATTTCCTACTTTTTGTCATCAGTGTGTGATGAGGTTTCAACAAGCAACCTATTATTTCTTGTGTCATAGGAAAAATAAAGTGATTTTTAAAAGCAAATGTATGTCTAAGTGATGTAATCTATTTGCTGGGTGTAATACACTAGAACCCTCGCAGAAGCTTCTCACCTGACGGCTCCCCTCAAATCTGTCAGCGGGGAATAAAACTGTAAGGGCGCGACGGCCTTTGGGTTGTTAGTTTAGCAAACTGCACGAGTAAGACACAAGCGCATTCTCATCCACCAACCCAGAAGTGGGTCATCATGGTAGGGGCAGGACCAGTGCTATGTAACGCGCTGTAATTTTGGAATTCTACCCGAGAAAAATGCGGTTATTCAAGGGACACTTTGACCACATATTTCTTGCATTTTACTTGGACCAACATTATCAGTGCTGGGGGTCTATGGTCTCCACTCTCCCACCACAGACACCACTGGTGGTGATGCTTACTGAGTTGCCATTTTGCCAATTTGACTTCTGATGCTGAGAATGGCTCTAATGCTGGGATACGCTTTTTTTTTTTTTTTTTTCCCACTTGTTATTTATTTTTTTTGAAACGGAGTTTTTCTCTTACTGCCCAGGCTGGAGTGCAATGGCATGATCTTGGCTCAATGCAACCTCAGCCTCCCGGGTTCAAGCAATTCTCCTGTCTCAGCCTCCTGAGTAGCTGAGATTACAGGCATGTGCCATCACGCCTGGCTAATTTTGTATTTTTAGTGGAGTTGGGGTTTCTCCATGTTGGTCAGGCTGGTCTCGTCTTGAACTCCCAACCTCAGGTGATCGGCCCGCCTCAGCCTCCCAAAGGATATGCTTTTATCTACCTACTTTTGTTCTAAATAATGACCTCATGTGTCTTCTCTGAGGATGGTTTTTCCTGAGCCCTGGCTGCTAGGGCCTCTCCCAGGGCTGCAGGTGGCTCTGGGCCTCCCATCCTCTGGGTCTCTCCCTGCTGCCCGGACTCCATCCCCCTTCCTGTCCCTTCCACGCGGGCTCCGCTGTTCCCAGGCCCCTCAGCTCTTCCTGCTGCAGGCTTGTTCACTCTGCTCCCGTGACCTGGAAGCCCGTGGGCCGCTTCTTGCTACTTGCCTGAAGGACAATGACCCCTCAGAGAAGCTCAGCGGCCCAGGACTGCCCCCATCTCCTACGCGCACAGCGCCCCTAGGGTCGCCGTGCTGCCCTGCTGTGCCACCCGGCTCACGTGCCCCTCCCATACCACTGTCACCAGCACCAGGCTCTGGGAGCCCAGGGGTCTCTGGAGCAAGCACTCCCTCAGGGTTTGTGAGGCGAATGAATGACGTGTGAGCTCTAACACTGTCAGCCGTTCTGATGGAAAGTGCTGGCACTGTGGTCCCTGGAAGTCCCTTAGGATGGTGGTGACAGGCTGTCCTCGTGAGACGTCCCTTCCTTTGGGGAAGCCTGGGGTCTTCTGACGAGAGGCCTCAGCTGTCTTCTGAGCTCTGTGGGCTGAGAATTGAAGCTGGGCCCATTTGAACATCACCTGGATGTGGGTGCTGAGCTGGACCTGCGATTGTCCAGGGACCAAGGCTTAGGAGCAGCCAAGGAGTTCCCAGGAGGCCAGAGAAGCTGCGGTGAAGGGGAGGCCACAGCGGAGGGGAGGCCACGGCAGAGGGGAGGCCGTGGTGGAGGGGAGGCTATGGCAGAGGGGAGGCTGCGGTGAAGGGGAGGCCGCAGTGGAGGGGAGGCCACGGCGGAGGGGAGGGGGAGTTCAGGGCAGCTGTGCTGGGCGCAGCAAGGAGGCCTAGATCCTGAGTAGGAGCAAGTGAAGGGCACATGTCCCTCCAAGATGGAGAAGGACCCTGGAGGGACCAGCACCTCTGCTGGGGATGGAGCTGTGGTGTTTCTCAAAGTGGGGTCAGGGCACTCCCAGCCCATGCTGACCTCACAAGTTGGAACCCCCAGGGGTTCGTGTGCACTGGACTTTGAGAACCCTGTCCAGGAGGGGTCCCTTAGAGGAACAGGCAGCAGGGCTGAGTAGGGAGGGGTGCCCTCAGGAATGAGGACTGTGGAGGGGAGTTGGTGTGGACAACCCAGATGGCTGTGCTGGCCCTTGGTGGAGAAAGGGACAGGCTGGGGTGGGAGACACTCAGAACTTGGCAGCCTGTGGTCCTGGGGAGGAGGAGCGGGCGTGGCAGGCTGCTCAGCTGCAGGAGCAGGATCGGGCACCAGGAGCCTCTCAAGCATCTGTGATCTGTAGGGCAGCTGGGGTGGGCTCACGGTGCCCAGCAAGTGGGTCATGAGGGTGGGTGGGCTCACGGTGCCCAGCAGGTGGGTCATGAGGGCTGCCAGTGAGTCCCGGAATCAGCCCACCATGGGGATGGTGATTGCAATCCCAATGAGATGCCTGGGCACTTGAGAGCTCCTTATGGGGTAAAGACCCCCCCATCCCCACAGCCCCCACCACCACTGAGGCGGGCTCCACCTCCCTCCAGCAGGCAAAGGCACTCACCCAAGCCCACACAGGAAAGAAGATCTTGCCAAAGGAAAGCTTAATTCATGACAAAGTCCACAAACTGCCACAAATTCTATTTCTGGTGAAGCTGAAAAAATGTGCACTCTAAATAGCCTGCCTGTCCTTGAGTACCACAAAACACAAGGTAAACACGTGGGTGCCTCAGTGACAACATTTGCAACATTAACCTCACGTTTTACATTAATTTTTAAATTGAGGAATAACATACATATAAAATGTACCATCTACACCATTTTAAAGCGTACAGCTCAGTGACAAGAAACACGTTTAGATTTCCCTCCTTTCTTCCCCCTCTGCCTCCTTCCTCTAGGAGCCACCACTCCACTCTCGGCCTCCACGGGAGCCTCTGGTTTAGCTTCCACATGGTGACAGCATGAGATGTTTGTCTTTCTGCGCCTGGCTTATTTCACTTAACATAATGACCCCCAGTTCCATCTATGTTGCAGTAAATAACAGGATTTCATTCTTTTTGATAGCTGAATAATATTCCATTGTGTATATTTACCACATTTTCTTTATCCATTCATCCACTGATAAGCACTGAGGTTGATTCCGTATCTTGGCTATTGTGAGCAGTGCTGCAATAAACACAGGAGTGCAGAGATCTCTGACATATTAATTTCCTTTCTTTTGGATAAACACCAGTAGTGGAATTGCTGGATTACATGGTAGTTCTGCTTTTCGTACTGTTTTTCGTAGGGCTGTACTGTGTTACCTTCCCACCCACATTGTCTGGGGGCTCTCCATCTCTACATCTTCACCAGCATCTGTTACTGCCTGTCTTTTTGATATAAACCATTTTCACTGGGCTGAGATGGTAATGCACTGTGGTTTGATTTGCATTTCTCTGCTGATCAGTGATGTTGAGCATATTTTAAAACACCTGGTGGCCTTTGTATGCCTTTTTCTGAGAAAAGTCTGTTCACATCTTTTCCCATTTTTAATTGGATGATTATTATTTATTTGTTTGTTTATTATTTGTTGTTGTTTTGAGATAGGGTCTCACTCTGTTGCCCAGGCTGGAGTGCAGTGGCACAATCAGGGCTCACTGCAGCCTCTGCTCCCCGGGCTCAAGCAATCAGCAATCCTCCCACCTCAGTCTCCTGAGTAGCGGGGACCACAGGTGTGCGCCACAATGCCTGGCTAATTTTTGTATTTTTGTAGAGAGAAGGTTTTGCCATGTTGCCCAGGCTGGTCTCAAACTCCTGGGCTCAAGTGATCCACTGCATTGGCCTCCCAAAGTGCTGGGATTACAGGTGTGAGCCACTGCACCTGGCTGCTTTTTTTTTGCTATTGAGTTGTCTGAGCTCCTCATATATTTGGGTTACGAATCCCTTGCCAGATGGATAGTTTGCAAATATTTTCTTCGATTCTGTGGGTTATCTCTTCACTTTGTCAACCTCACTTTTTTGAACTTGTCATTGCTGTCTTCGGCAGAATGTTAAGCAGGGCACAGGGTGGCCCTCGGGGAAGTCCACACAGTGACTGCAGCCTGGTGAGCCCTTTCCAAATGAGCCCATCTCCAAGGCTTGCCCCAGGCCTCAGGCCCCAGCAACACGCTCCAAAAGCGCCAGATGAGCCAGTCTCCGAGGCTTACCCCAGGTCTCAGATCCCTGTGACATGCTTCAAAAGCGTGGTCCTAGCTTGACTTTTTTTTTTTTTTTTGAGAAGGAGTTTTGCTCTTGTCGCCCAGGCTAGAGTGCAATGGTGCGATCTCGGCTCACCACAACCTCTGCCTCCCGGGATCAAGCAATTCTCCTGCCTCAGCCTCCCGAGTAGCTGGGATTACAGGCGCCTGCCACCACACCTGGCTAATTTTGTATTTTTAGTAGAGATGGGGTTTCTCCATGTTGGTCAGGCTGGTCTTGAACTCCCGACCTCAGGTGATCCGCCTGCCTCGGCCTCCCAAAGTGCTGGGATTACAGGCGTGAGCCATCGTGCTTGTCCACTTTATCAGATTTTTAAAAATATACTAGAAAATCATAAGAAGAAAAATAGCTCATAATCCCAAATGAACCCTTTTGGTCCTTCTAGAAAAGAAGTAATCCATGATTGAAACCTGGAATATTTAAATACTACAGAAATGTGCACAGAACCAGAGCCTTCCCACCTGGCCCCACCACCTTCCACAGAACCAGAGCCTTCCCTCCTGGCCCCACCACCTTCCCCACAGAGCCAGAGCCTTCCCACCTGGCCCCACCACCTTGCCCCAAAGAGGCTCCTCTTGGATTCATTCTAGGAAGTCACTCCCACACACATGCCCGTCCACACTCACAGGCACGCTCACCCACAGAGACCCTGAGCGCCAGTCAGCACCTTGCTGCTGGAGGGTACCTCCTGCATCCGTGTCCTTAGAAAACCCAGTTTTAAAAACACCTTAAGATAACAAACATAGGACACCAATATGGAGGCCAGAACGGGGACTTGGAGTCAGTCTGGGATCAACAAGCCAACAGGCAGATGGCTGGTGGTCGGTCACCTTGAATCCCACCCTTCCTTCTCTCTGGGGGGTCCTTCTGGAAGCTTCCCCACAGCACCCTCCCCATGGCTCCTTAGGCGCGGCGGTGGGGGGCTCCTGCTCTCTAGCCCCTCCCTATGCGGACACCCAGGGTGGGCCCCAGCGGGGTCTGCGCTCTGGGAGCAGGGATGTGGCCAGTCCAGGCCCTGTGTCCGCAGATCCCAAAGGGTCCAAGGAGCCTGGCGGGGGGCACACCAGGGCGTCTCCATCCTGCTTCGGGGCGCTGGGGGAGCGCTGGCGGGGCGGGGTGGCCGTCCCATGCCATCGCCCCTAAGCCAGGCTTCCTGCGCCCTGACTCTGCAGGGCCTGGGCGGGAGAGGTGCGCCCGCCTCCCTTCCCTAGTTCTGGGTGATTCACATCAAACAGGAGGCGTCTTTGTTCCTCCCTGGCTCTGCGCTCCCACGCGGGCCTTTCCTTGCTCCTCGGAGGCCGCGAGGCGTGAGCAGGCCCGTGGTCGCCCGGCGGGGCCCGCACTAATTACAGCTCTGCCTCCCTCGACTCCTCCCGCGCCTTTGAAGTGGGGGCTGCGGCCCCGCCGGCCTCGCACCCGGTAATTGCAGCTTCCCTCCAGGGCCTGGGGACGGCTGGTTGCTAAGCTCCCTTGGTCTTTTCAACAGGTTGTTGGGGTAAATTACAATGCAGCTCCCAGTGGAAGGGAAAACGTTTGCCTTTACCGGGTTTAGATTAATGTGGGTTAATCTGTAAAGAATTTTAAGAACATGCTTGGCTGGGTAGGGTGGGCTTTGCCTGGGGGTGGGAACTGGTGCCTCGGGCAAGCTGCAAATGACAGGCTTAGTGAACCGGAGGGGAAGGCGCGGCCGGTGGCCTCGCACCGCACAGTGGCTGAGGCAGCCTCGTCGTCTAGGAAACAAACGGCCAACGCTCCCTTGTCTGTGCCTTTAGACCAGAAAGCCTGGTCAACTGAACGCCGGCTTCCTTTTCCTAACGAGCTGAGAAAACGAAGTTGAGTGCTTGCACTAATGCAGCTTTTGGTATTTGAAATAAGCCAAAAGTCAGTTATTGAGGGAGGAGGAGGGAAATAGTTCCTTCTTACCCCTACTCCTTTGATTCTCTGCAAGAAAACATACCATTGAGTCAGTCAGTCCTTCGGAGATTTTGTCTCCAGCAGTAAATGATTATAGAAATGATGACCTGGGCTGGGGGCAGGGGAGTTTTGCGTGCGGAGATGTCATACCTAGAGATGCAGGAAGCCTCACCGAGTCCCCGCTGACAGTGGCTGCCTTCTGTCTTCCCGGAGCGCATGGCTCCCTCAGCCCCTCCACACCTGCCTTCCACACACGGACATCAGACCGACTGTGGACAAACCTGGCAGAGCCCGGTATCGTCAAAGAAAAACTCCAGGGCCGTCCTTAAGTTGCAAGTGTGACGTAATGTACTGAGCCCTTGGAAAGGGTTTGTCTGGGCTGAGATCATACTAAAGAGTCTCGTAGAAATTTATGGGATGTTATAGAGCAGAATATTGTGGAAAACAGTAAATAAATGCCTAATTCATGTCTCAACCTACTTAAGGAAGGGGGTCCATTGAAAACAGATCCTGGCCAGGCGCAGTGACTCACACCTGTAATCCCAACACTTTGGGAGGCAGAGGCGGGCGGATCATGAGGTCAAGAGATTGAGACTATCCTGGCTAACAGGGTGAAACCCCGTCTCTACTAAAAATACAAAAAAAAAAAAAAAAAAGTTGCCGGGCGTGGTGGCATGCACCTGTAGTCCCAGCTACGCGGGAGGCTGAGGCAGGAGAATTGCTTGAACCCGGGAGGTGGAGGTTGCAGCGAGCCAAGATCACACCACTGCACTCCAGCCTGGGTGACAGAGTGAGACTCTGTCTCAAAAAGAAAAAAAAAAAAGAAAGAAAAAAGAAAACAGATCCTACCATCAAATAGGCCACGTTGAAATTCCCTAGAACAGTGGTTTCCAGGCTTTTACACTTTTAGGAGAATCTTTTTCCCCCAAAGTGACATTACATAGAACTCCAATATATGATAATAATAAAAGCAGAACTTCTCTGTTTGTGAAGAGGTCAAGATCCAGGAGCCTCACTCCCTCAGTTCAACCCCCTCCTCTTCCTCCACCTCCTCCACTCTCCCCACCCTACCTTAGGGTGTATGTTGGAAAATAATTTCAGAAGCACTGCCCTATCTATCTATCTTTTTCTTTCTTTCTTTATTTTTGAGACAGAGTCTCACTCTGTCACCCAGGCTGGAGTGCAGTGGTGCGATCTCGGCTCACTGCAACCTCCGCCTCCTGGGTTCAAGTGATTCTCCTGCCTCAGCCTCACGAGTAACTGGGATTACAGGTGCACGCCACCAGGCCAGGCTAATTTTTGTAATTTTAGTAGAGACAGGGTTTCGCCATGTTGGCCAGGCTGGTCTCGAATTCCTGACCTCAGGTGATCCCCCCACCTCGGCCTCCCAAAGTGCTGGGAATACAGGCGTGAGCCATTGTGCCCGGCCTTGTCTATCTATCTGTCTCTCTCTCTCTCTCTCTCTCTATCTATCTATTATCTATCTATCAATCATCTATCTATGACATATTTTTCTGGAAAATCACCCACTTCCTCGTATGTGTGTGTGTGTAGGAGTGTGTGTGTGTATACATACATGAGTGATTTATTTTAAGGAATTGCCTTATGTGATTGTGGGGGCTGGCAAGTCCAAAATCTGCAGGTGAGTTCAGCAAGCCAGAGATCCAGGGAAGAGTTGGTACAGCAGTTCGAATCTGAAGGCCAACTTCTGGCAGAATTCCCTCTTCTTCATGGGGAGGTCAATCTTCGTCTTAAGGCTTTCAATCGATTGGAAGAGACCCACCCACATTATGAAGAGTAATCTGCTTTACTCAAAGTCTCCTAATTTAAATATTAATCTCATCTAAAAAATACCTTCACAACAATATCCAGGCATGTTTGACCAAATATCTGGGTCCCAGGGCCTAGCCAAGTTGGCACATAAAATTAACCATCACACTAGCAAATGTAAAAGCATCATTAATTTTCCAAATCAAGGCACTTTCTCTGAGGGTACTTCTCTAAGCAGGCAGTCCTGGAACCCTGGAAGAGGCGGTAGCTTTTCTGAGAGTGTGGGACTCAGTTTATGTCCAGCATATTTTTCTTTACTGACTTGGTTGAATATCATGAATGATATTTCATAGTACCACTCCTTTCAGTCTGGTGAAAAGAGGTGATTAAGAGGAAAAGCAGAGGGTGGAGATAAGCTGGGCATTAGGCTCTATTTGACATGAAACTAATTAGTTAATCCTGGGCTCCTTACCATGGAGATTTACAAAGTGTCTCTATTTCAGGACTGGTTTCAATGTCTCCTATTTTGTGACTCTTTCACCAACTCCTCAAAGCCATACACCTCCTGTAGGCTGTTGTGGTACTTCTGTTGTCAGGTGGAAATCTGTATGGTGGTGTCTGGTGAGTGAAAGCAGAGACAAGTGACATGGACATCGAACACTGTGAATGTTGGTGGAGTGAGTGCCCAGGCAGAGCTAGAGCTGCTCAGGAGAGCTTCAGGGATAAAGAGGAATGTTATGTACCAACCAGGGAAAAAGAAATTGAGAGTATTTAATGATCATAAACATATATGCACCTAACAATATAGCATCAGAATTTATAATACAACAACAGACAGAATTACAGAGAGAAATGGAACGAATAGAGAGCTCAGAAACATACACACACACTCACACAAACACACGCAAACTGTAGGAGAATGGATTGTTCTGTAGTCAATGTTGGTAAAACTGTCTACTATATGGAGAAAAAGCAGAGTAAGACCTGTACCCAAGTACTTAAAATATGTCTAAATGTGTTAAAGAGCAAAAACTGAAAGGAAGAATTATAAAGCTAATCAAATATCACATCCAGGGGAAAAACAGAATATCTAAGGGCTTGGTAAAACATAATTTTAACATACATTTAGAAACGTGGGTATTCAAAGGACTAATAAATTAGATAAACTCATGGGAAAACTTAAGGACAGAACACAAAAATATGCAACATTAAATATGAGAAAACATAATTGCAGATGCAGAAGAGATATATTTTAAGGACATTTTATGTTAATTATTTGGGAATAAATTTGAAAATTTGGAGGAAGTGGGTGATTTTCCAGAAGACTATGTCATCACCATTATCTCATGAAAGAGTAAAAAACAGAATGAACCAATAATCATAAAAGAAATAGGAAAATTTAAAGCATTTACCACCTAAAGAGTCCCCAGCTGGAATTGAAATATAGAGTGTATATTAGCTTTTTTTTACGGGATCAGTGATATTTTTCTTAGATATGATAGTCTTATTGTAGAAATTTGGAGTGTCCTTATTTTGAGGTGACAATACAGAAATATCTAAGAGTGAAAATCATGTTAATAATTTACATCCAAATGATTCAACAGCAAAAAAGAGTTTACATGGGCACATGTAGACAGGAGAGAGAAAGCAAATGTGACAAAGTAGTAACTAGCAGTGCATTGGGGTGAAGCGTGTTTGTCAAATTTTCTGTAGGCTGGAAAAGTGTTTTAAATGTTGCAAGCTGAAGAAGGCTCAAAAGTTTTCACAAACGAGTTCCAGTTTATCTTCAGGAAACAAATTTTATGATAGCCAAAATATTCTAGACCATATAAAAGCATGAAAAGCACTCCAGTGAATTTTATAAAGTTAGCATAATCCTAGTATCAGCCCACAGTCAAGATAATGAGTTCATTCACTGATTGGTTACACATTTATTGAATGGCAGGCACTGAAGACACAAGGCTAAACCTAAACATGCATGGTCTGGGCCACCTGGGGCTTCTGTTCTGGGGAAAAACACACACAATGATCACTTAAACAAGGGATGGAAACCACCACCCTGAAGGAGGGGCAACACATCGTGCAGTGAGAGCTCCTAATGGTTGACTTTCCCCAGAGGAGTTAATTGGGACGGGGAAAGAAGAAGGGTGTTCAGGGAGAGGGCTCAGCCTGGGGTCAGCCTTGGTAGGTGGAAGCTCATCATGGATGCGTGCCTGGGAGACACCAGTGGCTGGAGCAGAAAAGGGAGGGCATGTGCAGGGCTGAAATTGCAGCTGACGACTCCAGGGCCCTATAGGTCACATCCTGGAATATTGTCTTTATTCTGGGAGCAACCAGAAGTCACTGAAGGGAGTTCTGGCCTAACCAGTTCTGGGTTTTGCAGAGATTGCTCTGAATAGATCCAGGAGACCTAAAGGGGATGTGGGAGACTATCAGGCAGTGAAGGCCATGGGCAACGGAAGTGGCTGGACCAGGAAGGTGGCGAGGGGGTGGAAGGAGAGCAGGAGTGCTTGAGGTTAAACTCAGTGGGACTTCCTGAGAGAGATGCCAAGGATGACTTTAGGATTTCTAGCCTGAACCCCTGGATGGGGGTCAGTTTTGAGATGGGAAACATTTCCCACCTCAGTGGAGAGGGGTGGGCTGTGTCACCCATTTCTTAATCTCTGCATTTAGGGAAGACCAAAGCCTGAGGGCACTTTCTGGAAAGAGCACTAAGAAGAGAAGAATGTGTACAAATGCAACATCAGACTGAACTCAGAAGTGTATGAAAAGAAAAATGCATCCTCACTCTGTGTAATCTATTCCAGGAATGTAAGGATGTTCAGCATTAGGAAAGCAATACTTGTAATTAATTCTATTAATAACTAAAATTGGAAATGTGAAACCATATCAACTGATGTGCAACAGCATTTAAGAAAATTCAGCAGCCGGCCGGGCGTGGTGGCTTACGCCTGTAATTCCAATACTTTGTGAGGCCGAGGCGCGGGGATCACGATGTCGGGAGATTGAGACCATCCTGGCTAACGTGGTGAAACCCCATCTTTACTAACAAAATACAAAAGATTAGCCAGGTGTGGTAGCGGGCGCCTGTAGTCCCAGCTACTCAAGAGGCTGAGACAGGAGAATGGCGTGAACCTGGGAGGCAGAGCTTGCAGCGAGCCGAGATCGCACCACTGCACTCCAGCCTGGGTGACAGACCGAGACTTCGTCTCAAAAAAAAAAAAAGTAAAGAAAATTCAGCAGCCATTCCTACTCTGAGAGGAAAAGAGGAAAAATTCTTTAATATGATAATGACTACCAAACCCCACAGCCATTACCACTGAAATTAGGAATGAAATAAGAAGTCTACTATTGCCACTATTTTCAACATTTGTTTTGAAGGCTCTAGTTCATGCTATAAAATAAGAAAACAAATCTATTGGTACACATAGTAAAACTGAAGAGGAAAATTATTTATCCTAGAAAAACAAGAGATTCTAAAATCACATAGTAAATTTAAGGTTGCTAGATATAAGATAACTGTACAAAATGAAACAATTTTCTTTATACAAGCAATAACCAATTACAAATAGAAATGGGGGAATATATTTACAATAATGATAAAATCACAAAGAAATGTATAGAAAGAACTTTACAGAGAAAATACAGGACTTCTACTGTCAAAATTATAATTAAAAAATGATTAAAGATTGGAATAAACAGAGAGATATCTTCAGTGTGAAGACTTCATATCATAAAAACGTTCATCATTCTCAAATTAATCTATAGATGTGTTGCCATTCTAATAAGTATTTCTATAGTGTTTTTTCCTTGTTTGTTTGATTTTGATTTGGGAGATGGAAACCAATAATTTTTAAAGTCCATGTGGAAGAGTAAGTATGTTAGAATTTCTAACACATTTTTGAAAAGGGAAACTAATGCATATATTATCAGTATGAACCCTTACTATAAATACTGTTATTAAAATAATATAATGCTGACAAAGGAAATTGACAGAGATAAATAGAGCCAAGATTAATGGAATAGATCCAAGTATATATAGAAGCCTAATTAATCATAAATGTGACATTTCAAGGTGGTGGGAAAGAAGTATGTAATAAATGGAGTGTGCATAATGACCTTCTGGAAACAGTTAGATTCACTGCATTCCATATGCAAAATCACATTCCAGATGGAAGAGCAATCTAAATAGACACATACAATGGCAAAAAAGTCTAAAAATTGTAATTCAAAAATTGTCTGCAAGTTTAGTGAGCATTAGAATAAAAATTGTATTTTAAGACACATAAAGTCTCGCAGAAAATATTGCTGATTAAATGAACATTTAAAATACCTGGCAAAATGACAAGGTAAAACAAAGCATCAAAAACAGGGAAGCAGGCTGGGTGTGGTGGCTCATGCCTGTAATCCCAGCACTTTGGGAGGCCACGGCAGCTGGATTACTTGAGCTCAGGCATTCAAGACCAGCCTGGGTAACATGGCAAAACCCCATCTTTAAACACACACATACACACACACACACACACACACACACACACACACACACACACACAGAAGCAATCAGGATAAAGCAGACAAAGGGTAACACCCTACTATTTAAAGATCTCTTTGAAAGAAAAAAAAATAGACCCTAATGTAATAGGTCAACGGTCAGATTCTAGTGTTAGATTTTAAGAACCAAAATTTCCTCTCTTTGGAGGTCAAGATTAATAATTATGTTGTTCTTAGTAATATAAAAGACCTACAGTATTTTTTGTTTTAAAAAAAGAACTCTTTATGTGAGAAAATAATCTGTTATTTTCTTATTAAATAACTAATGAGATCTAAATGACTTTCAAATTGGAATTCTAGCATGTATTTTCTGGAGACAATGGACCTCACATGTGCCTGGCCAGGTGACTCAATGACTGATGGACCCAGTTGCTCAGTGACAGGAGCCCAGCCTTGGAGGGCCTGGCCCAAGAGCATATAACCCCAGTGTATTAGTTCATTCTCACACTGCTATAAAGAACTCCCTGAGACTGGGTAATCTATGAAGAGGTTTATTTGACTCACAGTTCTGCAGGCTTAACAGGAAGCATGAATGGGAGGCCTCAGGAAACTTACAATCATGGTGGAAGGTGAAGGGGAAGAAAGCACATCTTACCATGGTGGAGCAGGAGAGAGAGAGAGTGAGGGAGGGAAGCACCACACACTTTTAAACCATCAGATCTCCGAGAACTCACTATCACGGGAGAAATCCGCCCTCATGATTCAATCACCTCCCACCAGGTCCTTCCTCCAACACTGGGAATTACAATTCAACATGAGATTTAGGAGGAGACTCAGAGCCAGGCCATATCACCCAGACAGCTGGCTAATGTTCATTATCCAGGCTTGCCAAGTACTCTCCAGTCTATCTAAACTCATTGTCAGACGTCATGTGCATGCCTTCTTTTTTTTTTCCAGATACCTTTTCAAACATCATACAACAGTGGTCATTATATACCAAGTGATGGTGTATCCTGGAAGAATTGTTGTGACTTTAAATTATTAAAAACCAGCCTGGGCAGCATAGTGAGACTCTATTTCTACAAAAAAATTAAAAACTAGCTGGGTATGGTGGTATGTGCCTCTCTGGTCCCAGCGACTTGGGAGGCTAAGGCAAGAGGATCACTTGAGGCCAGGAGTTCCAGGCTGCAGCGAGCCATGATCTTGCCACTACACCCCAGCATGGGTGACAGAGCAAGACATTATCTCTAAAAAGGAAACAACAAAAACCAAAATACAAAGTCCTTCTGGAGTTCATAGATCACAGAAGTGATGGTTTAGTTTAACAGAACCCAAAACTGGAGGAGTGAATGCAAGAGTGTTATTTTTGTAACATACGGTTATCATTTCCAGTTTCTCTTTGAACTCCGTTTCTTGTTTTCTTGGAGAATGCATTGTTCCCTGGTTGGGGTAGGTTGAACATTTAAAGACATGGACACACTTCACAGGCACCTTTGGCCAAACAATGACATGCTCAGGGTTACTTCTTCATCTTGATGAAGCCCATAATGACCTCCTGGGGTTTGCTTACTGATCTGACTTGATTAACAACCTGTGTCCTTAGAGAATAGATGGAGCCCTCCTCCTCTTCTATTGATCGTCTCTATTTCCCTTGAAGCAGACAAATTGAGTGACAGCCTGTACCAGGAAGTGTTTGGGGGAAGTTCTTGGGACATTTTCTCTTTTATTGTTTGGAGGCAGAGTTAGCAGACCTGGGATGGGCTGCTGTTCCTTCCTATGCTGTGAGGGCCTGGTGGGCCATGAATTCCCTCATTAACAATTGCAGTGCTTACCCAACCTGCTTCCCAGGAATGAAGCTCAGCTCTGATGTCTGATGTTATGGCAGGGACATGCTTTCTTCTTTACACATGCGTTTCTCTTAGTGGGTTCTGGGGATTCGTCTCCATGAGACTTTAATACATATCATGTGGGAGATTTCTGTCTTTTCTTTTCCTCTTTCTCGCTTAGTCTGTTTTCACACTGCTATGAAGAACTACCTGAGACTGGGTAATTTATGAAGAAAAGAGGTTTAATTGACTCAGTTCCACAGGCTTAACAGGAAACATGGCTAGGAGACCTCAGGAATCTTACAATCATGGCGGAAGGTGAAAGGGAAGCAAGCACATCTTACCATGGTGGAGCAGGAGACAGAGAGAGCAAAGGGGAATGCCCTATACCTTTAAAGAAAGAGATCTCACGAGAATTCCACCATGAGACAGCACGAAGGGGATAGTGCTAAACCACTAGAAACCACCCCCATGATCCAATCACCTCCCAACAGGCCCCTTCTTCAACATGTGGGAATTACAATTTGACACGAGCTTTGGGTGGGGACTCCTTCCCCTCCCCTCCCCTCCCCTCCCTTCCCTTCCCTTTCCTTCCCTTCTCTCCCCTCCCTTCCCTTCCCTTCCCTTCCCTCCCCTCCCCTCTCCTCTCCCTCTTTCCCTCCCTCCCTCCCTCCCTCCCTCCCTCCCTTCCTTCCTTCCTTCCTTCCTTCCTTCCTTCCTTCCTTCCTTCCTTCCTTCCTTCCTTTCCTTCCTCTCTCCCTCTCTTTCTCTCTCTCTCAACAGAGTCTTCCTCTGTCGCCCAGGCTGGAGTGCAGCGGTATGATCATGGCTCACTGTAACCTCCACCTCCTGGGCTCATGTGATCCTTCAATCTCAGCCTCCTGAGTAGCTGGCACTATAGGTGCACACCACCACATTCAGCTAATTTTTAAAATTTTTTGTAGACATAGGGTCTCACTATATTGCCAATGTTGGTCTTGAACTCAGTTCAAGCAATCCTCCCAGTTCAGCCTCACAAAGTGCTAGGCTTTCAGGTGGGTGCCACCTCGCCCAGCCTAGGCAGGCTTCTGATCACCAGTGTCTCAGAGCTCCGCGTGGGTGACCCAAGCTTGTGTTCCTGAGGAAGGGGCAGTGGAGTCCACCTACAAATGCACCTGCTTTTTCTCATTGAGCATTTTGGAGCTGGTGTTCCCTGGGTCACGGTTCAAGAAATGCTGCTTTAGGTACGTTGTACCTATCACTTAATTTATAGGACAGTCTACCACGCAGGTCCTCCTAGGCACATTTTACAGACGTGGAAGTTAAACCTTGGGGAATTTAAGTACTTGTCCAGGGTCACACAGGGAGCTGTAGAGGAGGGAACTCTGAGCTTTCCTCCTGCACTCAGCACATCTTTGTGAAGTTTTGTATATGAGCAGTATTTCCACTGGCTCACCCTTATTTATCTTTGAGACTATTACTAGTATGACTGCATCAAATGTAACATAAGGAAAATTTCCCAGAAGGGTTCAAGGCAACATAATTGTGATTCTTTAAATGAGCTCTGGAGTGCCACCTGCCCATCCTTTGCAGGGAGTCCCCACCCCCCAGGGGCATGGTTTCAGAGGCCACTGTGACCCGCAGCTGGCCCAGGATGAAGTTCCCATCCATTGGGAAACAAAAGAGGAAGACTCCATTTATTCCAAATTTACACAACGATCAGGCCTTTTGCTCCTTTAGGGAACCACGTCCTCCCTCATCAGGTTAGGGTTGTCATGAATGGTGCTGTGTGGAGCGTTTCCAGCTGCTGAGCCCCAGAAGGGTGGGGAGCCCACTGAGGAAGCCTCTGTCCCTGCACCGTGTGCCCGCCAGAGCTGGCAGAGGGTCCTGGGGCGGAAGGAGGCACACCCCACCCCAGGGCTCACTTGGGTGCTGGAAGAGGAGTCACATACAATGGAAGACCTTCAACCTCCTTTCATATGATGCCAGTTAACTCAAACCTCATAAATAGGATTACGAATTAATATCTGTAAATTAATATTAATTATGAATTAATATCCCTGGGGGTGGGGTCGGGTAAAAGAGGAAGAGGGAGGGAGAGAGCATGAGCCTCTCTGATCACAGGTGCTGTTTATGGGAAGAGCCTCCAGTGCCCCAGGAGCTCTCTGTGTCTCCCCACTTTCTCTTTCTCCCACTCCCTCTAGGTCTTTCCTCACTCTCTGTCCCTCTCTTCGGCCCCTTTCTCCTCCCCTCCCTCTGTCTCTGTCTCTGTCTCTCTCAACAAGCCCTAATGACAGGGTCTGTGCTCTTGGAAAACTCATTGTATCTGAGGTCCTGGAGCTGGGGCTTCCTTCTGAAACCAGCGGGAGTGTGCATTTTGGGGGCCTGTGAACCAGGGAAAGCCGTCGGCCTCAGACCAGTTTGCCAGGGCCTCCGCACCAGACACAGAAACCCATCACCCAGTTGCGTTGGCAATTTCTGCAAGAACGCTGCGTTCGGTGCTGTTTGGAGAGGGTAGGGGGGCAGGGCACTTTTGTAAAAAGAACACTCCTAGTTAATAGCTGCTCCCCTCGAGTGGCATTTCATGCCCATTGCAGTGTCGAGAGGTCAGACGCGAGGGTCCTCGGCACTGGATGAGTGACCATGGCCGCGCCCCTTCCCCGAGGGACACTTGCCTCTGCTCCTTCTCATTAGCTGTTCCCTTTAAGGACCGACTTCCCTCCAGAGGGAAATTCCTGAAACCCAACAGTTGACAAACCCACACACCCTCGGGAGGGCTGGGCACCAGATAAAAAGCCCTCCGAGGGAGCCCAGCCCCTCCTGGGGACGGCCGCTGCCGCTGGGGGACTCAGCAGAGCCTGGGACCTGCCGCCTAGACCCCCAGCAGAGCCTGGGACCTGCCTCCAGGACCACCCCCCCCCCACCAGCAGAGCCCAGGACCTGCCACCTGGACCCCCCACCCCCCGCAGAGCAGAGGACCTACCTCTGGGACCCCACCCCCACCCCCAGCAGAGCCCAGACCTGCCTTTAGGACTCCCTGGCAGAGCCTGGACCTGCCTCTAGGACCCTCCAGCAGACTGTGGGGACCTGCTGCCCAAACCCCAGCCAGAGTGCACCCACCCTGCCCACTCCCGGCCTGCCATGGTCGCCTGTGCCCCTGGTCCTAAAAGGCGGTGAGCCCAGGGAGCCTGCGCCCGAGGGAAACGGGTCTTCTAAGTTTCTCTGGCTTGTTCTCAGCTCTCCGCAGCACGACCTAGTTCTGTCTTTCCTTTTGGAAAGTGTGCTTTGCCAGCGACTAATCCCAGGCCGTGCCAAGATTGTTATCACCTGTCACCTGCACGCAGGACCCAAGCCCATCAGGGAAATGAGATAAACCAGCGGCTGCAGCCCCACTTGCCAGGGCCACTTGCCTCCCGCAGGCAGCAACCAGAAGCTTCCCCACTGCGACCGCCAGGGCCACCTCTGTCCCCACCGCCCGCCGCTGGCATGTGGCCGTCGCAGTGACCCCCGGGGGCCCCACGGCCGCCCCTGGAAAGGCTGACGCAGACGTCTGAGGAGCAGCCACCTCCCTGCCGGCTGAGCCGAGCCCTGGATGGAGCTTGGCACCCAAGCCCCTCATGTCTGCCCTGCTGAGGCTGTGTTTTGTGCTGCCCCTGGTGGCCCCCAGCCATGGCACCCAGCGTTGGGAGCCCTGCACAGGTAAGGCAGGGGCACAGGGACTTGGGCGGGGGGAACTTGCAGGGGAGCTGGGAGGGGTGTCGAGTTGCAAATGCCACTTTCAAACACTGATTCAAGCCGCGGTGCCCGAGGACGCTTTGGCAGGACTGGCAGGTAGCACCCTGGGGAGACGGGCAGAGGCGGGAGGAGCACAGGTGGGAAAGATGAAAGCGCAGGGCGGGCAGTTGCAATAGAAACGCGGCTCTTTAGAACGCACGCAGGGTGGGGACGAGCTTCAAGAGCTAACCAGCAGCCACCGGGGCCTCCACAAGTGCTTACCTGCTGGGCCTCCTGGGGAGAGGGGCGGGGGGGGGGAGAGGCTGACACCTGCTTTGGGAATGAAGAATGAAGTCGCAGCAGCCCAGCAGGCCGCTGTGCATGAGTCCTTTCCTTAGCTGCTGGAGATGCCCCCAGCCTGCACTCAGCAAAGCAAAAGGCCACAGCAGCCCTGCTCCTTCCCCACATGAGCGAAAAACTGGAGACACAGGCACAGCCCCAAACACAACCATCTCCGGAGTGAAGAGCTCGGTTCTTTGGGGCATAACCTGGTCTGAGTGGAGAGCACTGGGCTGGCTCACCCGGGGGATCCTGGCGAAGCCTGGGGGTTTCCTTCCCACCTTTTAGAAAGGCGATTTGGCTTGCTCTTGACCATGGCACACTAATACTTTTCTAGAGTTTCTACTGAGGGATTTTACTTATCAAACCAAAATTTAATAAAGGAATAGGACAACTAGACCTGGTTGCTAGAAACCAGGACAGTAAATTAGTGACTCGAGCACTCAGGCTCGGCAGCGCCTGTCGGGGTAGGTGAGGAGATGGCTTGCACTTCTGGTTTTGTTTGCAAATCATGCATCCTTGGTTCCCTGGAATAGATGAAGTCTACCCCAGGCACCAGGCCACAGCTCTCTGCTTGGATGGCGCTCAGATCCCAATGACATGACCAGGGGATGAGCACGATCACCCGAGTGTGGACCGTGCTGACTCGCGTGGGTGGTGGAGGTGGGGGTCATAAACGTCTCCACCCACCCAGGGACAGCCGACTGTGCCTCCAGGGCGGCCCTGGGGCTGTGCGGTGGGAGGCAGGCAGGTCTTCTGTGCTGGAACCATTGCTGCCTGCGTGTTGGGGACAGGACTGAAGCCCCTGCTCCCTGGGCTCCAGCACAGCTGCACCTGCCTGCAGGGACTGCCTTGGAACCGGGTGATTCTGCAAACAATACGAGAGCCAAGTCAGCTTGTCGCAGAGCAAAATCCCCTGGCTTCACGCGATCTGGGGCCCAGTGCCAGCCTTTCTCCCTCCCCGGCTTGGGGACCCCGGGGCAGCTGAGCGACTCCTCAGCACACCCTGGAGTTGGGGGGTGGGGGGCATGAGTCACAGACATGTATTTTCATGTTCCCTTTAGCTCGGGGAACAGAATCAACCTGCATAATAATAATACAGATTATTTATAAAACCCGCCCCCTCTCCCCTGAAGCTACGTTGCAAATAGTTAAAAGATGACCCAGTTATAAATACCACGAACCAGGGAGGAAAGATAAAAGTCAAGCAAGTAATATTGAGCTAAATTTGGAACACTCCCAAGAGAATTGCATAAGGGCCAGCCAGGGTTTCAGATCGTTTTGTAGAAGTCACCTTGGTTCCATTCCGTTTGGGGAAGCACAGGCGCTTGCTGGCGCTGTAGGGTTCTGTGGGATTCCGCCTTCGCGTGGGCCCCGCTGGCTGGGGCTGTGCCGTGTGTGCGTGAAGGCACCGGGCCCTGGCTGCGCCGTCTCAGCTTTCTAATCCTGCTCCCTGAGTCTGTGCCCGCGGCGTGGAGCCGCGGCTGGTGGTTGACCCGCAGGGTACAGGCGGTCGCGAGGCTGGGGGTTTGGGTCTGCCACGGGGCCCATGCCCCTTCTCTGGAGGAGTTGGGAGGGGAACCTGCTTTGATTTCCGGCACTCGTTCCCCTCTCCTCTCGCTTTGCCTTGTCCGGCAGCTTTCTAGGACTTAGTTTGCTAATCAAGTGACTGGCAGGCTTTGGGGAAGTTATGGGAATTTCAGACGGCCCCAGCCCGGTGGGCAGCAGTGGAGGACAAGCCTGTGCTTTCACACCCGCCGTAGGAAGCCTCAGCGCAAAGCCTCCCTGCCAAGCCTCAGTGGAAGGGCAGGGACCCTTCCGATTCTTCTAAGGAGCCTATGGTCCGGGCTGCGTGGTGCTGCGGAGCCAGGAGAGTGGGCTGCACCCTAGGCTCAGCACCCCTCACTCAGAGCAACCCACATCACCTCCACGTGGACAGGAGGTCAAGGCGGGAGATTCCGTGGGAACCCTCTGAGGAGGGCTGGACCCAGTGGCCGGGGTCACTGGTGGGCTCTGGGGGGCTGGGCAGAGGGAGGGCTGAGAGGCTGGGAGTGGAGGAACTGCAGGATGCGAGGGCTGCCAGGTCTCTTTCCGTTGCCTCTCCCTGTCCTGAGTGTTACCGCAGGAACGGTCAGCGGTACCGGTCTCGCAGGACCCTGCTCAGTGAGGCCTCAGCCCCTGAGCTACCTAGCTCTCCTCATCCACTCCCCTTCCCCCTACATTTGCTCAGCATCTATGCCAGGAAGGGCCGTGCCCCCGCCCGGGATGTGGCAGCCACAGGCCAGGGCCCTGCCCACACGGAGCTGGTAACTTGGCCAAACTGCCGCTCTGCCTGGAGCGAGTGCTGTGAGGTCCTGTGGGCTGTGCCGGCCCTGCAGGTGTCCTGGGGGGCCTCAGGGAGCAGCATTTGGGGAGGTGACTGCAGTTTGGAAGGCTGTCAGCAGGTGGAGAGACCCCAGGGTGGGCTGAGGGAGGAATGAGAGTGGTCAGGTCTCTGGGCCTGGGGACGGGCGGGGTGCATCCCAGGAACTGGAGATGGTACTGAGGAAATGATGGTGCAGATTTGCATCTTAAAAGATCACTGGGGCCTGGAGGCTGCTGGCTGGAGCCCCTTTGCAATAGGAGGTTGGGGGAGGTTTTCCAGCCCAGCCCTCCTACTTCCACTGGTGCTCCCAGGAGCTCTGCCCTCAGCCTCTGTCCTCTGGACTTCAGTGCCTAAAGGAGTGTGAGTGGTGGGAGTCCTGGTCCCTAGCGAGGTCCCCAAGGCCGCTCTGGAAGGCTCTGTGCCAGTGACACCTTCTCTTGGCTGCGTGTGCATGACCAAAGCTCTTTGAGTGTCCTGCAGTTAGGAAGCATACCCATTCCTGACCCGCAAGGGCAGCCCTGTCCTCTGTCCAGTGGGCCCAGCTCCCCACTCAGAGCAGGAGCCTGAAGTCCCCCCTGCTGGGGGCTGGAGGAAGGATCTGAGCTCCAGCCTGTTACCCCCAGTGCATGCATGCACAGGTTACCCCCAGCGCACACTTGCACTCCCTCTCTCTCCCGTCCTTGCTGGCTCTTTCTCTCTCATATCTCTATTGTCTTGTGCTGTGTGTGGTGTGTGTGTGCAGGGGGCGGTGGGAGGGGGGTATCAGGGGCCACAGGCCAGGCAGCCAGGAAGGATGTGTGTGAGCCCCAGGGCTCCGGGACAGGGTGGGGGAACGAGGCTGAGGGACCCACTGGGAACGGACTGTCCAGTCCACTCCAGTGGGCCTAGGGCTTGTGGCATTTTTCTATCATGTTTATTTATTGCATCCATTCATGTTCTGAAATGAATGACATCCACCTATAGAGGCTTAGCCGCCTCACCCATCACCTTTGTCTCTTGGAAAACAAATATCAGTGTTAAGGACCCCCTCATTCCCTGTCCGGAGCCAGTCAGTCACTCTGGGACTCCTGAAGAGCAAACTGTCAGTGGCCACGCCTTTCCTTTTATAAAATTCTAAACTATAAGGCCAGGGCGTTTCCCCCCATCCCCCACTGCGTCCCCACGGTCATCAGGAAACAAAGAATGTTTAGTTTTAGGGCTGAGCCCCATGCACTCTGTTGGACACTAGGGTTCTGCTCCAGACAAGCCAAGGATCTCCAGCCTCCCTGTTTCCAGGATAAGGAGCCGCACACGCAGGGCCCCGACGGGTCTGGACTCGGTTCACAGCTGAATGCCCCTCCTCTGCCCCTCCCTGGGCCCCGCAGCTGCGGAGCCTCGGCCTCCGCCATTACCCCTCACCCTCCCGACCCCCCGTCCTCTCTCCCCTCACCCTCTCCAGCCTGCGTCCTCTCCCCACCCCCATCTTCCTGGTGGAGACCTTGGTGTTGGGGTGGGGGCGGGGGTGGAGCAGCAGGAGTGGGGAGGGCAGGTGCAGTCCTCCTGGATGTTGCCCCTTCCTAATCCAAATCCGCCTCCAGTGAACTTCGCACCCTGATGGCCTGGGCTGGGGCTAGGGGTGCTCCCTGGTCCCACCCAACTGATAAATGGAGGCGACCCCGCCTTACTGTTCCCAGAACCCCCAACTGATGCGGGCACCAATTCCACTAGGAAAGTCGGGTGGGGACGGACGTGAAAGTGGGTGCTTCCCTGCCCGCCTCTGTCCTTGGAGGGGTTGGGGGTGGAGGGACCCCATCTCTTGATGGCTCACTTTTCATCGCCCCCACCAAGATGGGGCTTGGGGGTGGCTTTGGCCCTGGGTGGGATCTGCATAGGGGACTCTGGCGAATCCAATCCCATGGGCACCTTGGGCACTGTCAGGGGCTTGGGGGCGCCGAAGAGAAACAGAAGAGAAACTCGCCTCGCTTCTAGGGTGACCCAGTCGGGTTCAGCCTGGGGAGCCCCTCCCCGGCCCCTGACCCAGCAGCTGGGGCAGGATAGCGGTGGCGGGGCGACCCCTGAGTCCCGGGGCTGCTCAATACCCCCCACCGGCACTTCCGCCTCGGTTGCCTCCTCTGAGAAGTGGGTGAAGCGCAGCGCAGCAAAATGACTGCGTGGGAAGCGTTTAGAGTGTGCTGCATGCGGGTCGGAGCCGGGAACTCCGGGAGGGTCGTACTGCACGGCTGGGGACAGCGGTGTGCGCACGGGTGTGTACATGGGTACATGCGCGTGGGTGTGTGAGCGTGGGTGCGCGCATGGGTGTGTGCTCGTGGGTGTGTGCGCGTGGGTCAGTGCTTGCGGGTACACACACCTGCGCGGAAGAACCCGGGACGCAGCCGCCCTTCCTTGGTTTTGCCGGTGCATGTTTTCTGAGGTTTCTACCAGAGCCTGGTCTTGCAGCAGGGGAGGCGCTGCCAACTCTACCCGGCCTAGGCTGCCGGTGGGCACTGGGAAGGGTCTGGGGGAACCCGTGCTCACACCAGGCCTCGATCTGCAGCTGGGGGTTAGGGGCTGAGCTTGGGGCGCCAGGGAAGGGTCACCAGTCGTTGGGGACAGGCCATCGCCGGCCATGGAGAACAGGTCAGCGTATCTGGGCGGGGGGGGGCATCCAGAGCTCCTTTGTAGTTAAACTGCGCCCCCCGAGGCAGCTGGGCTCCATCCAGGGTCCATGGATGGCGTGCAGGGGCCGTGACTGGGTGGGAGCTGCTGCATCTTTCTCCTGAAAACATCTCCGCAGTGATGGGTGCGGAGGCAGCGCACCGCTGAGTGGGCAGCACCTGCCACTGTCACCCAACAAGGCTCTGCTTCTGGTCCCCATGGTAGATTTGTGGAAACTTCGTGTGGGCCCATCCTGGAGAGACCCCTGCTCCTCTTGTTCATCCAAGCCTTGGTGGAAAGATTCTCAAGCCGCTGCCCTTTGGTTCTGAACGATCTGGGTAACCAGCTCCATCCAGGTGTCCCCCTTGGAAGTCTGGTGTGTTCTGTCTCATGTGTTGAGAAACCTGTTCTGAGAAGGCCGTGGGTTTTACCTGCCGCTGGAGGCCAACAGCTCTGGCGGGTCAGGGCCACCCCCCACTGTTTGGGTTCCCTGGGGGTTGGGGGTGGACTTGGCTAGAGGGAGGCTGATGATGTCACAGACGGGGGAAAATCTGGACTGACAGGCCACAGAAAATTTCAGGCCCCAACAGCCAGGGAAGTGGGGAACTGGCTTCTCTCACCCCATGTTCCATGGTAGGGACCCCTGGAGAGTGGTGGTGGTGGTGGTGGGGTACCCCAGGGAAGCAGGGGGCAGGGTCCCAGCTACCTCCCCACCCCCAGGGGCTAGGAAGACGATGGTAGGACCCAATCCATCTGAACCTATTGTCACCAACCCTGTTCTAATTGCGGGAGGGCCTTCCTCTCACTGAGGGTCTCCTCTCACTGAGGGACCTTGCAGGGAGAGTGGCACTGGAAAAGCGGGCCCAGTCGAGGGCATCTGCCCACACTCTCCAGAGGAGGCAGAGGCCAGGTGATCCTAGACCTGCACTGAGGGTCCTGGGAACGTCTTGCTGGATTTCAGGGCCTCCTGGGATTGCAGCCCTGTGCACCCCTCTCAGTCCCACCCTGTTCCAGCTCCACTGCAGCTGGGGGGTCTCAGGAGCTGGGTGGTGGCATTGGTGTGGTGTGGAGGGGACAGCAGGTGAGGAGGCAGCTCTGGTGGGGAGTGAGCCTGGGTGTGGGACCCTTGGGGATCCTGAAAACACTGGCCCCAAAGGAAACCCCCAAAGAGTGGCCAGCTTGGGCCCCAGATCCCATTGTGGGATCCCTAGGTCATGTACCCTTTGGCCTCTTTCCCTCTGACCTCTGCCGCTCCTGGCTAGACCTGGGGCCAAAGAAGAGGTGTTGCATTACCCTTCACAAGCACAAACAGAAGGCGTTGGCCATTTAAATAAAATGCCAGGGCTCCAGGGGAGAGGGAGGCCCCACCCCACCCCACCCAGGAGCTGGTTGACCACAGTGACACTCAGCTTCAGCTGTGCCTGCTGAGGGCCCTGCACAGAGGCCAACCTGGGCCCTGTCCCCGGGGTTCCTCAAACTCACCAGGGACAGGGAGGCATGGGGGCACCAGGCCCCTCCTGCCAAGGAGTCCTCTGGTCAGATGTGCCACCAGAGACATCACCACCTGAATCCTGGATTTGCAGCAGGGTCACCCTGAGAGTTGCCTGGAGGTGCAGATCCAGGAGGCCTGGGCTGCAGGGATGGGAGCCTGGAACTCAGCACCACTAGAAATGCTCCCACGACATGGCTAGGGTTGCCAAAGCCAGGGCTGTGTTTGCACAGAGGGCCAGAGAAAGAGTGAAATAGAACACTAGGCCGGGAGATGAGCACGCAGAGGCAGGCAAGGCCAGTTTATTCATTGTGTGAGGCACGTGGTGGGCAAGGGCGGCTGATGGCTTGGAGGAGAAGGGCAGGGGGGCCCAGGGACCTCCTGTGGCTGTGGGTGACTATTCTGCCAGGGAACACGTGGGGCCCCTCAATAATAGGAGAGGGCTGTCTCGTGGTCACCTGGGCCTGGCTTGGAGGTAGTGGATGGGTAAGCCGTGGTTGTGGGGTGTGAGGTCAGCCAGCTTGCACACTGCGGTGTGTACCAGTGTGGTGTGTACTAGTGCGGCGTGTATTAGTGCGTGTGCTGAGAGGTCAGCAGTGGGAGAGGTTGGGGGGAACCTGAGCCTGGCTCGTCCTAGGGGACTTGCCTGTCAGTAGCTGGGCTTCTGGCCTGAGCAGAGGCCTCAGCAGGCCAGGCAGAGCACACAGGGCGGCAGAGGCGGGACATGCAGGAGGCCAGGCAGCAGTGGCTGGGCTGGCAGGAGAAGGCGGGCACACAACAGGAGGGGACGGGCACACAGCAGGTGGGCCTGCACACAGGGCGGCAGAGGAGGGACATGGAGGAGGAGGGTCTGCAGCAGGAGGAGGTGCAGCAAACCGGCTGGCAGCTAGACTGCTGGCAGCACAGAGAGGAAGCCCCAGAGCAGACAGGCACACAGCAGACGGGCTTGCAGCAGACAAGCTTGCAGCAGACGGGCACGCAGCAGCCCTGCTGGCAGGGGGAGGAGGTGCAGCAAGCCGGCTGGCAGCTAGACTGCTGGCAGCATGAAGTGGAAGCCCCAGAGCAGACGGGCACACAGCAGAGGGACTTGCAGCACACACGCTTGGAGCAGACGGGCACACAGGAGGACTGCTGACACGGGGAGGAGGTGCAGCAAGCTGTTTGGCAGCTAGACTGCTGGCAGCATGAAGAGGAATCCTCAGAGCAGGTGGGCGCAAAGCAGACGGGCTTGCAGCAGATGGGCATGCAGCAGGCCTGCTGGCAGGGGGAGGAGGTGCAGCAAGCCAACTGGCAGCTAGACTGCTGGCAGCACGAGGACGTGCAGGAGCTGGTGCAGCCTGATTGGCAGGGGCTGGGCTCACAGGCCGCCTGGCAGCGGGGGCTGGACACACAGCTCACTGGGGTGCAGACCAGGGTCAGGCAGGAGGCCGGGGCGCAGCAGCTGGGGGCACAGCAGGGGGGCTCGCAGCAGCTCTCTGGGCAGTCGTCCACCTGCCAGGAGTCAGAGCAAGAGTCACAGGAACCAGGAAGGCAGACGCGGCTGCTGTAGCTCAGGTCACTGGAGCAGATAGACATGGTGGACGTGGCCATGCTGGGAGTTGAGCTGGGGGAGATGGAAGAGAGTGGGTGAGGGTGTGGGGGGGAGTGGGGGAGGGAGTAGGTGAGGGAGTAGGGGGAAGTAGGGGAGGGATGGGGGAGGGAGTGACAGAGGGAGTTGGGGGAAGTGGGGGGAGAAGGGGAGGAAGTGGGGGAGGGGTGGGTGAGGGAGTGGGAGGTGGGGGGAGTGGAGGTAGTGGGTGAGGGAGTGGGGGTAGTGGGTGAGCAAGTGAGGGGGAGAAGGAGAGGGAGTTGGGGGGAGTGGAAGGGGGAGTGAGGGGAGCGGGGGAGGGAATGGGGGAAGTGGGGGGAAGTGGAGAGGGGAGTGGACGAGGGAGTGAGGGGAAGGGGAGGGAGTGAGAGGAAGGGGAGGGAGTGGGGGAGGGGTAAGTGGGGAGTGCAGGGGGGAGTGGGTGAGCGGGGAGCGGGGGAGGGAGTGGGGGAGGGAGTGCGAGGCGCTCGGGGCTGGGAGCTTTTATATCCCTATGTGTTGGGTGTTGTCTTAGTAAGAGGCTTCTCAGTGTTCCTCTTTCCTTGTTGGTGTTTGGAGCCGGCTCTTGGGAACCCCTCATCAGGGCTGGTTTATTTTCCCCGGAGAGGCTCCCCCGTCATAAAAGCCCTGGCTGCGCTGGGTCTGGGCTGGCAGGTCCTGACTGGGTCTTCTCAGTGGGTAGGACCTACTCCTCAGTGGGTAGGGAGGATCACGCTCCGGAGTGTGAACACTTGGGTGCCGGGCTCTCATCTTGGGGGACCCAATGACAGGGTGACTTGGAC
Source organism: Macaca mulatta (assembly GCF_049350105.2). Taxonomy (NCBI): domain Eukaryota; kingdom Metazoa; phylum Chordata; class Mammalia; order Primates; family Cercopithecidae; genus Macaca; species Macaca mulatta. The sequence continues at coordinate 2,828,718 of NC_133408.1, forward strand.
TCTGAGCTCACAGAATGGCTCATGCTTGAGCCCCGCTCTGGGGCCTGGAGCCCCTTTCCGTTTGTGTTTGTCGCCAGGTCTCTGCAGGTGAAGGGAGGGTGGTGATTCCAGGCCCGGCTCTGCCCGTGACTGCGGCCCACTGTTCCTGCCTCAGGCTGCGCCCTGGATGTCTGTGTCCTGCCTGGGGTGCCAGCAGCCCACGCGATTTTTCTGCCAGTTGAGACACGTGGGCTCCAGGTCGTGGGATTGTGTCTGTGGGCAGGGGACCAGGTGGCTGGCATCCGGCTCAGCAGCGGCCGCCACACGGAGGTGTGAGTCCCTTCCAGCCACACCTGCTCACAGCGCCTGTGGTGCGGGCCCAGCAGGGGCTCAGCCAGGTGTGTGGCCGCGCTGCACTTCGCAGGCTGGGGGCTCCGGAGGCCTCGTGGGCTTGGCTTTAGCCTCTGCTGCCCGCCAAGGAGGTGGTTGGCGCTGCTTCTGCATCTTCTCCTGCCACGTTGTGTGTGAGCACAGACCCTCATGCCCAGTGCACCTTTCCTGGGGGCCAAGCCGAGGCATCTGTCCACGGGCCCGTGGACAACCCCTGGGCTGCTCATTGGTGGTCAGAAGACAGTGACTGATGCTCTGCCAGGGATGAAAGTTGTGGTGTCCACTCTCAAGGAGGCAGTGGGCAGGCACCACTGCACTCAGGCTGCCCAGGCCCTGGGCTAGCAGGACAGAGACAGCCACCTGTGGGCAGGCAGGGAGCGAGGAGACTGCACTGCAGCAGGCAGCAGGTGCCTGTGGGGCACACAGGGGCAGCTGGAACACCACAGCCACTGGAGGGTGGGAGCCCGAGGCAGGGAGGCCCTGCAAGGAGGCGAGGCAGTCAGGTCCTTGAAGACTGAGAGCACCTTCGTCCGCCAGGGATTGAAGGGGCTAGACCTGACCCATTAGAAGGCTGGGGCTCTATTTCGCGATTGCTAGTTCATTATTACTGTCGTCTGAAAGATGTTTTAAACCAGAATACCCGGAAATTGTGCAAGTTACGTCGATCATACAATGCTTCACATACATTTGCAGAGTTTCTTGTGGCTGCTCTAATAAATCATCGCTAACTTGATGGTTTAAAAAACAGACATGTATTCTGTTATTCTGGAGGCCAGATGCCTGGGAGCAGTGTTACTGAGAGCGAGCGAGGAGTCCGCAGAGCTGTGCTCCCTGCCAGAGGCTCAGGGAGGCCCCTTTGTTCCTCTTCCAGCTTTTGCTCAGTGGGGTGGATGGTGGCCTCTGCCCGCATCGCTTCAGTCTCCACCCCTGTGCTCACACGGACGCTGCCTCTCCCGGGTGGTTTCTCTGCCTCCCTCTCATAGGAACATGTGTGACGGCACTAGGGTCTCCTGGCTAAGGCAGGATCATCTCATATCTCAGGGCTCTGAACTTGGCTCAGAGATAGAAGACAGGGAACATGGATCTCGCAGAAGGAAAACAGGGCAAGAGATGCTGGAGGCTGGAAGGGCAGGGCAGGGAGGATAGGCAGAGGCTTGTTGAAGGACACAGGATTGCAGCTGGTCAGGAGGGACATGTTCTAGTATTCTATAGCAGGGGGTCCCAACCCTGGTACTGGGGACCACTATGGCCATGGCCTGTTAGGAATTGGGCTGCACAGCCGGAGGCGAGTGGCAGGCGTGTGAGCGTTACTGCCTGAGCTCCGCCTCCTGCCAGATCGGTGGCAGCACTGGATTCTCAGAGGAGCATGAACCCTGCTGTGAACTGTGCATGTGACGGGTCTATGTCGCTCCTTATGAGAATCTAATGTCTGATGATCTGCCACTGTCTCCCCTCACCCCCTGATGGGACCATCTAATTGCAGGAAAACAAGCTCAGGCTCCCACTGATTCCACATGGTGGTGAGTTGTATAATTATTTCATTATATATTACAATGTGATAATGGAAATAAAGGGCACAATAAATGTAATGCACTTGAATCATCCCCAAACCATCCCTTCCCTGGTCTGTGGAAAAGTCGTCTTCCGCAAAACTGGTCCCTGGTGCCATAAAGGTTGGGGACCGCTCTTCTAGATAGCACTGTAGGATGACTGTAAATCAGCAAGAATATATGGTTTCAAGTCGCTGGAAGGAAGGTATCAAATGTTCCCCACAGAAACAGTCCATGTTTGAGGTGATGGGAGCTCTGGGCCTCCCGACCTGACCACTCCACGCTGTCCCAGTGGAAGCATCTCTGGGAACCACATGGATATGTACAACGATGATGTGTCTGTTTAAAAAATGTTCAAGGATCTTAATCAGCAACCTGTAGTCAATCTGCAAAGTGCTTTTTCTCACTATAAGGGCAGATTCACAGCTTCTAGGGATGAGGCTGGGGACATCGTCTGGGGGAGTGTCATTTCGCCACCACACCTTCTTTCCCGGTGTTCTGTTGGTTTCTGCCTCTGTCCACCTCTCACCCCTCACTTGGCTTGTGTGACCTTGGAAGATCACCCTGTGGGCTGCGGTTTCCTCTTCTGCAAGATGGGGTCATGGTCCGCCCACCCCACAGGGCCACGTGAGGATTATGTGGTTCAAAACAGGTCACGAAGGCTTCCTGAAGGTCAGCCACTGTTTTTATTGGCCACGAGGCAATATCGAGCTGAACAGTGACGCCTGAATTTCCTCTCAAGCCTGGAAAGCCTGGGATGCCCTGAGGTGGAAGGTTTCACTGCTGTAGGTGGGTTTGACCAGACACTGCTGTGGGGCTGAGGCTTCAGGGCCTCCGGGAGTTCCTTAACCATGAAGTTCCCACTGCCCGGCCCCAAGGCAGGTTCAAACCACTGACTTCATGGATATAGTGTAGTTCTAACAAAATAGAAAGCCTGAGGCGGCCCCCCCGGGGCTTCCAGGCCCTGCTCACCGTGTGCTGTTTGGCTGGCAAGGCGGGGCTCTGGGAAGTCCCTGCTCCCTCCGCCCTTCTCGTGTGGACTGGCCTCCTCTCTCTGGTCCTTCAACACTGAGGGACTGCAGGGATGGGCTGAGGGACTGCACGGGGGGGCGGCAGAGGAGGGGCCCCAGCAAGCACAGCGGAATGGCTCTCCCTGCCAAACACACGTGGCACCCAGCACGGCCCCCAGCCTTTCTGCCGCCGGCCCTTTGCTTCCCGCTCTCTAGCCGTCCGTCATGGTGGTGGAAGCCTGGACTGAAAGGCACAGTATCTTCTAAAGTCACCAACTTCTTCCTGTCTTTCTCCAAAATCAGCATCTTCTCCTGGACAAAGAACATGCTTTCTTCCAAAAATAAATTCTGTAGAGGAATCTCGGTTGTCACGGGGCGCTCTCAAAGCATGGGCGTCTCCCAGGATGCTCTCACCTGTGGACATGGCTGTTGACAGCCCTGCTGGCCCAGAGCTGTTGAGCAAATCGGGGCCAAAGTCACCCTAAGCTAAAGAAGTGGTGGTGGGGAGAGGCAGGGCAGACCCTGAAGATATCTGGCAGCTCAGTGAAGATGGCAGGGTTGGGGGTGGGGTGGAGTCCAGCTGCCACAGCTGGTCAGGGGAGAGGGCAGTTTGGAGGAAGATGCTAGCTCAGCTTCACATGTGCCCAGGTGCAGCTTCCCTTCGATCTTGGGGCACATCTGGAGGCTGCCGTAAGCGTGGCTGGGAGCCCAGGGGAGGCACCTGGATGGAGGCCTGGAGGTTGGGGGCAGGGAGAGAACACACATAGAGGAAAGTCAGAGGAATGGGCACAGGAACTGAGACAGACGCAGCCTGGAAGCCCAGGAAGACGGCGTTACAGGGCCAGGTGCAGCAGGGGCCAGCCGGCAGAGTGAGGGACAGAGGGACAGCGACCTCAGCACTGCAGTTCTTGGCCAGATGAAGAGGGAAGGGAAGAACGGTGTGTTGGAGGAGCTGGGAGTGCGATGGGGTCGCCAGGAGCCGCTTCCTCTGGGAGGTGCAAAGCAGCACTGCGATCAGGAGGCTGCAGTCAGAGGCTGCGATCAGGAGGCTGCAGTCAGAGGCTGCGATCAGGAGGCTGCAGTCAGAGGCTGCGATCAGGAGGCTGCAGTCAGAGGCTGCGATCAGGAGGCTGCAGTCAGAGGCTGCGATCAGGAGGGAGGGGCCTTCAGCTGCATCCTTTTGCTTTCTTCATTTTTTTTTTTTTTTTTTTTTTTTTTTTTTTTTTTTGAGACAGGGTCTCACTCTCACCCAGGCTAGAGTGCAGTGGCTCAATCATAGCTCACTGCAGCCTTGATATCCCAGGCTCAAGTGATCCTCCCACCTCAGCCTCCTGAGTAGCTGGGATGACAGGTTCATGCCACCATGCCCAGCTATGTATTTTTTATTTTAACTAATTAATTAATTTTTTGAGACAGGGTCTCACTCTGTGGCCCAGGCTGGAGTGCAGTGGTACAATCTCGGCTCACTGCAGCCTCTGCCTCCTGGCTCAAGTGATTCTTCTGCCTCAGCCTCCCGGGTAGCTGGGACCACAGGCGCGTGCCATGATGCCCTGCTAATTCTTGTATTTTTAGAGACAAGGTCTCACTATGTTGGCCAGGCTGGTCTCGAACTCCTGGGCTCAAGTGATCTTCCCACCTCGGTCTCCCAAAGTGCTGGGACTACAGGCCTGAGCCACATGCCTGGCCTTTTTATTTTTAACGGAGACAAGGTTTCACTCTGTTGCCCAGGCTGGAGCTTTATCTATTTTCTGTTAAAAAAGACTTCAGGATATTCATGATCTGGGCAGCAGGCTTCAGACACAGGAGTTGTAGGGGCAGTAGAAGGAAGCTGGGCTGCTTCAGACACGGGAGTTGTAGGGGCAGTAGAAGGAAGCTGGGCTGCTTCAGACACGGGAGTTGTAGGGGCAGTAGAAGGAAGCTGGGCTGCTTCAGACACGGGAGTTGTAGGGGCAGTAGAAGGAAGCTGGGCTGCTTCAGACACGGGAGTTGTAGGGGCAGTAGAAGGAAGCTGGGCTGCTTCCGGAGCTGGAGAGGCGGGGCAGGCTTGGACAGCTGAGCCTGGGCACTTGTCCCCGGGACTCTGAATCTCCCTGTGAGGACTGAGGGGCTGGGCTGCAGGTGGAGCAAACCGTCCTCTCTGTCTGGGGCCTGGACTCTGTATCCAGTAAGCCCCCACTCGGCAGGGAGTGGCAACTCCACGGGGAAATGCAGGACGGTGGGGGCGGCTGTGCCTGCGAGTGACCCCGCTGCTGCCACCTCTGACACTCACCCATCAGGGCCCTGAGAGATGGACTTGCCTGCTGGGCTGGGGTGGGGATGGCTGCTCCGTTGATCCTCCCTGGGACTGGTACATTCCTCTGGGGACGGCACCAGTGCCAGACTAATGCGTGTTGGGGCCTGGAGAAGGGCTGAAGCTGGGCATGAGGGCCCCAGGAGGCTGCACCTGTGTCCTGGCCTCTTGTTGGGCTGGCCAGCAGTTCAACCAGAAATGACCCAAAGAAGAGAGCAAAGCGAAGCCAGACCACGTGGAGGGCGTTTATTAGGACTTCCAAGCATGGTCCTAGAATGGCAGAGGAGGCACAGCAGCTTCCAAGGAAGCGAGACCACAGAGGCCTGGAATGTGGGAAGTGGTCCAGAAGAGCAGGGGCAGTGGGTGGAGGCAAGTTCACCTGGAGCTTAGCAGGAGCCCCCAGGGCTTAGGGGAGGAGAGGCTGTGCACACATATCCAAGGAAGATACACAACAGAGCAGCTGAGGGACCAGTAGTGGGAGAGGTGGGGACTCACAGTGGTCCCGGGGGACATGCCTGGCAGCAGCTGGACTTCTGGCCTGAGCAGAGGGAGGGAGGGAGTGTCTGGGTGCTGGATGGGAAGGAGGGAGGGAGTGAGTGAGTATCTGGGTGCTGGATGGGAAGGAGGGAGTGAATGTCTGGGTGCTGGATGGGAAGGAGGGAGGGAGGGAGTGAGTATCTGGGTGCTGGATGGGAAGGAGGGAGTGAATGTCTGGGTGCTGGATGGGAAGGAGGGAGGGAGTGAGTGAGTATCTGGGTGCTGGATGGGAAGGAGGGAGGGAGGGAGTGTCTGGGTGCTAGATGGGAAGGAGGGAGGGAGTGAGTGTCTGGGTGCTGGATGGGAAGGACGGAGGGAGTGAGTATCTGGGTGCTGGATGGGAAGGAGGGAGGGAGGGAGTGTCTGGGTGCTAGATGGGAAGGAGGGAGGGAGGGAGTGTCTGGGTGCTGGATGGGAAGGAGGGAGGGAGGGAGGGAGTGTCTGGGTGCTGGATGGGAAGGAGGGAGGGAGGGAGTGTCTGGGTGCTAGATGGGAAGGAGGGAGGGAGTGAGTGTCTGGGTGCTGGATGGGAAGGAGGGAGGGAGTGAGTGAGTGTCTGGGTGCTGGATGGGAAGGAGGGAGGGAGTGAGTGTCTGGGTGCTAGATGGGAAGGAGGGAGGGAGAGAGTGAGTATCTGGGTGCTGGATGGGAAGGATGGAGGGAGTGAGTATCTGGGTGCTGGATGGGAAGGAGGGAGGGAGTGAGTGAGTGTCTGGGTGCTGGATGGGAAGGAGGGACGGAGTGAGTGTCTGGGTGGGAAGTGAGTGCTGGATGGGAAGGAGAGAGGGAAGTCAACAAGCTGCAGCCTTGTGTGCGTTCTTTTCATTATAGGCAAGCAATAATTGTTGTATATTATTACTTTATCAATACATGTGTGCCAAAACTGCATATTCTTCCATTTGACTGCCTTTAAAAATGTTTTATCATGATAAAATATATATAACATAAAATAGTCATTTTAACTATTTTTATCTTTTAAACATTGTGGTAAAATATGCACAGCATAAAATTTACCATTTTAACCATTTTTAAGTGAACAATTCTGTGGGTTAAGTACATTCACAGTGCTGTGCAACCACCACCACCGTTCACCTCCAGGACTGTTTCTTCTTGCCGAACTGAAACTCTGTCCCCATTAAACACTCACTTCCCATTTCCTTCTCCCCACTGTCACTGGTCACTTCTATTCTACCTTCTGTTTCTGTGAAGTTGCCTGTTCTAGATATTTCATGTAAGAGAAATCAAACAATATTTGTTTTTTTGTGACTGACTTATTTCACTTGGCACAATGTTTCCAATGTTTATCTGTATTGTAGTATGTGTCAGGACTTCTTTCATTTTTATGGATAATTAATATTCCTTCATATGGATATACCACATGTTTCTTTTCATGTGGAAATCTAGTTTTCCCAGCACCATTTGGGGAAGAGATGATTCCTTCTCCATTGATTGGTCTTGGCACTCTTGTTGAAAATTGGTTGACCATGAATGAATAGCTTTATTTCTGGACTCTTAGATTCCATTGCTCTTTGTGTCTATCCTTATGCTACTACTGCACTGTTTTGATTAATGTAGCTTTGCAGTAGGTTTTAAAATTGGGAAGTGTGAATCCATTCATCCATTCATCTGTTGGTAGATACTTGGGTTATTCATACCTTTTGGCTATTATGAATAATGCTGCAAAGAATGTTGACATACAAGGATCTATTTGAGCCTCTCTCTTTTTATTTATTTACTCATTTTTAGTTCTTTTGGGTACTCCTTATTTCCTGAGCCATGTGGTAATTCTATGTTTAACTTTTGAGGAACCGTCAAAATGTTTCCATAGTGGTTGCATTATTCTACATTCCCACTGGTAATGTATGAGGGTTCCAGTTTCTCCACATCTTTGTCAACACTTGTTATTTTCCTTTTTTTAAAAAAGAATTACAGCCATCCTGGTAGGTGTGAAGTAGCATCTCATTGTGGTTTTGATTTCCATTTTCCTAATGAGTAATACTGTTGCTCATCTTTTCATGTACTTATTGGCCATTTGCATACCTTCACTGGAGAAGTGTCTACTCAGTCCTTTGCCTATTTTTTAGTTGGGTTGTCTTTTTGTTGTTGAGTCACAGTCAGATGTATGATTTGCAAATATTTTCTTTCATTCTGTAGATTGTCTTTTCACTTTCTTGGCAGTGTTCTCTGATTCAAAAAAGTTTCAAATTTCGGTGAAGTTCAGTTTATTTTTTATTTTGTTGCTGGTGCTTCTTGTGTAATATCTAAGAACCCAGTGTCAAATCCAAGGTCATAAAGCATTTCTCCCATCTTTTCTTCTAAGATTTTGATGGTCTCAGCTACTATATTTAGGGCATTGATCCATTTTGAGTTAATTTTTGTATATGATATTAGGTAAGGGCCCAACTTCATTCTTTCCCATCTGGAAATCTAGTTTTCCTAGCACCATTTGTTGAAGAGATTATTCTTTTCTCGTTGAATTATCTTGACACTGGTGTTGAAAATCGATTGACCATAAATGTGTGAGTTTATTTCTGAACTTTGAGTTCTATTCTATTGGTCTATATGTCTATTCTTAGGCCAGTACCACACTGTTTTGATTACTGTAGCTTTGTAGTAAGTTTTGAAATTAGGAAGTGTGAATCCTCCAACTTTGTCCCTCTTTTTCAAGATTGTTTTGGCTATTCTGAGCTCCTATAATCTGTATATGCTTGAGGATCAGCTTTTTCATTTCTGGAAAAAAAAAAAAGACTTGGAATTTTTATAAGGACTGCATTGAATCTGTAGATTTCTTTGGGTAGTAATGCCATTTTAACAACATGAAGTCTTCTAATCCATGAACATGGATATCTTTCCATTTATTTAGATCTTCTTTAATTCTTTCAGCAATATTTTATAGTTATTGTACAGGTCTCTTATCTCCTTGGTGTTATTTGTTATTAGGTATTTTATTCTTTAGGATGCCATTGAAATGGAATTGTTTTTCTTCATTTCCTTTTCAGATTGTTCATTGCTGGTGTATAGAAACATGTATGATTTTTGTATATTGATCTTGTACCCTGAAACTTTGGTGAATTCTTTAATAAAGCTCTAGTAGCTATCTTGTGGATTCTTTGGGATTTTCTATAGATAAAATCATGTCACCTGTGAAAAGAAATAATTTTACTTCTTCCTTTCCAATTTTGATGACATTTATTTATTTATTTTTCTTGTTTAATAGCTCTGGCTAGAACTTCCAGTACAATGTTGAATATTGGTGGTGAAAAGGGACATCCTGTCTTGTTCCTAATCTTAGGGGGAAAGCTTTCAGTCTTTCACTGTTGAGCATGTTGCAAGCTGTGGGTTTTTCATAAATGCTGTTTAGTATGTTGAGGAAATTCCCTTCTATTCCTAGTTTTCTGAGTGTTTTAAAATCATGAAATGGTGTTGGACTTTCTCAAAGCCTTTTCTTTGTTAATTGAGATCATGTGTTTTTTTTTTCCACTTTATTCTGTTCGTGTGGTATACTACATTGATTATTTTTAATCTGGAACTATCTTTGCATTCCTGGGATAAATCCAACTTGGTCATGGTATATAATCCTTTTAATATGCTGTTGGAATCACTTTGCTAGTATTTTGTTGAGAATTTTTGCATCTGTATTTAAAAGGCATGTTCGTCTGTGATTTTCTTTTCTTTTGATGTTTTATGTGGGTTTGGTATCAGCATAATGTTGGCTTCATAGGTGAGTTAGAAAGTGGTCCTTCTATTTTTTCTTTCACAAATTGAGGAGGTTTTTGTTAAATTTTTAAAAAATGTGTGGTGATATTCACCAGTAAAGCTGTTGTAGGGTGGAGTGTCCTATACATGTCTTTTGTGAGTAACTGGTTGATAGTGGGTTCAGTTCTCTATTTCCTATTGACCTTCTGACTAGATGTTCTGTTCATTATTGAAAATGAAATATTGAAGTCTCCAACTATTGTAGAACTGTCTATTTCTCACTTGAATTCTGTCAATGTTTGCTTCATGTATGTTGGGGACTCTTTGTATGGTGCATATATGTTTCTAATTCTCATACCTTTGATGAGTTGAGTCTTTTATCCATACATAATGTCCTCATGCATTTTTGCAGTTAGCACAATATGGAAAAATAGGTCCTTGATGTTCTGTCTCTCAGTTTTTAGGGTCTTTGTGTATAGATGGGGACATAAGGATTCTTGAAAAAATAAGCTTATTATAGAGAAAGTCAGACGTAAGTAATGGCTGATACATGGTACGGTGTTAACAGTTTTACTTGAGAGACATAGGGGTGAGTGCCATTGTTTGCTGTCAGCTCTGTTCCCTGGCACCTAATGAGGCACATGCTAATTCCATAATCTCTTGAAGCTTGGAGAGAGAGAGGGACTCAAAGCAACAACGTTGTAAAATCATGTTCTTAAGAGACATCTCAGATGCTACCTAGGTAAGGGGGTGAGCGGGGGAGAGAGAGAGAAGTGGGGAGAGAGGAGAGAAGGGGAGAGGAGGCGAGGGGAGATGAAGGGAAGGGAGGGGAGGAGGAAAAACTGGCAGGTGTCAGGATTCTCCATCCCACTTTAAATTAGAGAAGCTGTGTTTTAATCTGTTTGACAGACTTGACATCTAAGTCAAATATTGAAAAAATATTTCCACTACTTTAAAATATTTTGAAAAGAGCCTGGCGGCCGGGCGCGGTGGCTCAAGCCTGTAATCCCAGCACTTTGGGAGGCCGAGGCGGGCGGATCACAAGGTCAGGAGATCGAGACCACTGTGAAACCCCGTCTCTACTAAAAATACAAAAAATTAGCCGGGCGCGGTGGCGGGCGCCTGTAGTCCCAGCTACTCAGGAGGCTGAGGCAGGAGAGTGGCGGGAACCCGGGAGGCGGAGCTTGCAGTGAGCCGAGATCGCGCCACTGCACTCCAGCCTGGGCAACAGCGTGAGACTCCGTCTCAAAAAAAAAAAAAAAAAAGAAAGAAAAGAGCCTGGCATGGTGGTACATACCTGTAGGCCCAGCTCCTTGAGAGGCTGAGGTGGAAGGATCGCTTGAGCCCAGAAGCTTGATGCTAGACTGGCAACATGGCAAGACCACCCATCACTATAAACAAACAGACAAACAAAAATGTAGAAAGGCAAATGACCACACACCCAGAGGATAAAATACATGCTACTGAGTCTTAGAAAAACACATATGCCAAATTTCACATGAAAAATCTTCAAATTTATAAAAGGAAAGTAGGAAAATAGAAATTGGAGCTGCTTTGGCTGACACGGGTTCCAGGGGACCGTGCCTGTTTAGTCTTCTGCACCTTCCGTCCATGGCCCCTGAGACAGTTCCACAGACCCTCTAGGAACCTTCCAAACTCAGCGTGAAAACTGGAGTAATGAGCTCAAATCTGTATTTCCATGCTGCACCAGCCTAGACAAAAAGAATAAGGTCACAAATATTTTTCTCAAAGAGTACATTTCTTTGACTTAGAAAAGAAAATCATTTAAAAGTTATAATACTAGAACATTGGCAAGAAAATGGAGAAGAAATTTTTTAGGTTGTGGAAAATAAGATAAATTATACCCAGCAAGAGGACAGTCAAAAATTTTGAGCCCTAGAAGAATATCTTAAGATTATTTTGTGCTCAATAATATATAACTTATGACAAGAAAGAGAAAAGCATTATGTTCAGATAGGATAAGGAGAAACATTTATATGAATATATTTTTAAACTTCTAGTATGTAATTTCAGCGCCAAGTTAGAAGCTGTGCCTAGAATTTTGTTTTTGAGTATGGAATGAAATGGGAAGGTAGAAATTGGAAAAGACTAAATCTAAGAATCATTCCTGGAGAGGTATGGCGGAATAAGTTGGCAATATGCCATGAGTACATGGATTTGTGTATACCGCTCTGTATCCTGCCACTATGCTAAACTATCAATAAATCTGCTGTCCTTATCTGTAAAAAAAAAAAAAAAAAAAAAAAAAAAAGAAAAACACATATGCTTACTTAATAGTTTTATGGTTAATAAGTAGATGTCATGTTTATTGCTTATCTTAAGAACTGTTTATCTTCTGCTTAACCTGTTTCTTTAGAGCATGCTCATCTTTGGAAGTGTGGGCTGAATGTTGACCTCCTGGACATTGTGAGTGTTGTTCTGTGAGTCTATAGCATTCGGTGTTGCTGATGAGATGTCTGATGCTAATCTGATTTTTATTGCTTGTGGGTGACTTTGTTTGTTTGATTTTCTGGAAGCTCATGGGAACCACTTGTTATCTTTGATGTTATATAATTTCAACAGGACGTATCTAGGATTTTTCCATTCATTTTCTTGGCATCACTTGGTTCTTTTCGGCCTGAAGACTGTGTCTTTAACCTTGGGAAATGCTCCTCTTTAGGGGTTTATGTGCATCCTCTCCTCAATCTCACTGTCCCGCTTTTTGGGACTCCCACACATCAGGGATTGCATTCACTAGATCAGTCATTTATGGTATTTTTTCCTCATATTTTTTATCTCTTTGATGTTTTGTTCCAAATCGGAGAGATTTCTCAACCTCATGGTGATGGTTAATACTGAGTGTCAACTTGATTGGACTGAAGGATACAAAGCATTGATCCTGGGTGTGTCTGTGAGGGTGTTGCCAAAGGAGATTAGCATTTGAGTCAGTGGACTGGGGAAGGCGGACTCACCCTTAATGGGGTGGGCACCATCTAATCAGCTGCCAGCAAATATAAAGCAGACAGAAAAAAACGTGAAAAGGCGAGACTGGCCCAGCCTCCCAGCCTCCATCTTTCTCCCGTGCTGGATGCTTCCTGCCCTCGAACGCTGGACTCCAAGTTCTCCAGTTTTGGGACTCGGACTGGATCTCTGCTCCTCAGCTTGCAGACGGCCTGTGGTGGGACCTTGTGATCCTGTTAGTTAATACTTAGTAACCCACCCCCATATATATATGTGTGTGTGTGTGTGTGTGTGTGTGTGTGTGTATATATACTGCTTGTGGGTGACTTTGTTTGTTTGTTTGTTTGATTTTCTGGAAGCTCATGGGAACCACTTGTTATCTTTGATGTTATATAATTTCAACAGGACATATCTAGGATTTTTCCATTCATTTTATTCATATATATTCACACACACACACACACACACACACACACACACACACACACACACACATATATATTCTATTAGTTCTGTCCCTCTAAGGGAACCCTAATACAATCACCTTTAAGCCTCTCTGTTTAATTTAGATATGAATGAGATGTTTAATATCTATGACATTTTGGGGATCATTGTTCTAATTGTTCATTTTCAAAGCATCTTGTTCTTGTTTGATAGATGTAACATCTTCCTGAATGTCTAAGTGTATTTAGGATTTTTTAAGTTCCTTAAACCATTGGTTTCCCCTGGGTGCCGTGATATGTTAGTTTATCTTGGTCTTGCTTTTTGTGCTGCCGGCTTCTCTCCTGGTTGGGGTGAGGGGTGGTTCCGGCTCCCCTCCTGGCTGGAGAGAGGGGTGGTCCCAGCTTCCCTCCTGGCTGGGGCGAGGGTGGTCCCGGGCTGCCTGGGCTCCTCTCCTGCTGTATATGTGGTCTGTTTGCTGCTGGAGGAGCCCCCACTTAAGTGGGGAGGTTGGCCTGGTGCTCTATGCTTGGGGCGCAGGTCCATCCATTGCCAGCATCACTTTGGAGTAAAAGCGATGGAAGCCCAAGGCCAGCATGAGAGAATTGTGCCTGGTGACCCTCAGGGCCTTGGGGGGCCTGGCCAGAGGGTGCCGTGCTCACACCTTCAGTTCCCCTCTCCACTGCAGCCCTCCCCACTCTCCTTCTGCTGGGCTCGCTGGGAAGCAGAGCTGCATGGGGCTCCCGAGCAGGTGGGTCCCACCTCTGCCCTGGCCAGCAGTCCACACACCCCTCTCTTTCCTTTTCATTGCTGGAGTCCCTCATCCTTGGTAAACTCATTTCCCTTCCCCTGTGGTGGTCTTGAGAAGGTGGAAACGGGAACGGTGGGCTGCGTCTGCCATCCCGCCCTGGGGCAGCCATGCTGTTTGAGTGTTGGCTTCCTCATGACTGTCCTGCTGCTTCTGGGACATCTGGCTGACCCATGGTCCACCGTTATTCTCCTTGAATGCTGGGTACCCCAGTTCTCTGCATGTACCCCACTTCCCTCTGATCGTACCCCAGTTCTCCAAAGCAGAGATCCCGTGTGTGTCTTCTACTTTTTATGAAAACATTTACTATTTTCATCTTCTTAACTACTTTTTAAAAACGATCTTTATTTTCATTTGGTTATGAAAAACGGAAACATACAGAAAAGTTGTAAAAATTAAACAGTGGGCATCCACGCGCCTGTCCCTGGATCTGCACCTGGCAGGGCACTCACTCTGCTTGATCGGATAGTCACCTGCGAGCCGGCCTCTGTCCGTACATCTTATTTCACATGCACTGCAGGAGGCGCAGCAACCGCGCACTTTACTCTCACACACTTCAGCAACGTGCCATTAACTCGAGTTCAGCATTTGTTTTGCGTGTGAAATGAGACAAACCTCAAGGGTATCATTTGATGAAGTTTGCCAATCCATCAACACAGGTCACCCAGGCCCCCTCAAGGCCCAGGGGATGGTGGGCTTCTCACACCCCGTCAGGACCCTGGACTTGACCATCCTCCCCAGAACTCTTCTGCCTTCCCCAGTCAACTTCACCCAATCCCCCAGAGATGGCCGCTGCTGAGAATTTTTAAAAGCATAAACGAGTTCTCCTTGTTTTAGAACTCATTTAGATGGCATCATACAGCAAGTCCTCCTGTGCCAGCCTATCCCACCCCGCGGGTGTTTCTGCGACGCGTTCCTGTTGCCATTGTGCGTAAGAATGCCGCCCTCAGTGCTGGTGTGGATTGCACTGTACTGCTGCGTCAGGCTGTTTATCCATCCACTGGCTGACGGACACATGGGCCATTCCGGTTTTGTCTGGCATGACACAGTGGGAGAAGTGTGCCTGCCGTTCAGAGCCCTCAGCACCCAGTAGCTGAGTAATCACCAGGCTCCAAGTATGTCACTGGGAGCCCTGGCTTTTAGGGGACTCTTCCTCCTGTTGAGCTGAAATCTGCTTCCCTGTCACACTGGCTCAGTGGCCCCAATCCAGCCTCTGGGGAAATGCGTGCTAGGGAAAAGCCCTTCTGACACCCGAAGTCAGCCACCAGGTTCCCCAGGCTCAGCCTCCTCCTTCCCACAGTCCTTTGTCCTGAGGCTTGGTTTCCAGGCTCCAAAAGAGCCCTGGGTGAGAGTCCTCGTCTGAAACCACTGGGAAGGAAACACCCACTTTGGACTCAGCAGTTTCAGCCACAGCTTTTCCCAGAGCGGCTTCCTGACATCCCAGGGTCAAGCTCCACCTCTGAGCAGTGACCCACGACAGGACCCCGTGCTGACATCGTCTTGGTCAGGAAGGCAAAGGACAGTGAGAAACAGTTTCAGGGAAATTTTTAAAAAGACCCAGTGTTGAGGAGCAGAGAGACGTATTTTTGATAGGGAACTAAGCCTTCCTGGACAAGAACGTTCAGGGGAAATTCCAGCCACGGCGGGAGATGGATTCGTCACTGGGGACTGAGAAGTGCAGGGGGATTGTGATAATAGGATAAAGGGAAAGGCTTTTGGTAAATAATAGCAGAGAGCCGGTTATCAGGATAATCCGCCAGCAGCAGGCCGGTGTGGCAGGTCACAGGTCTGCAGGCCAGGGAAGGGGCAGGAGGGCCGGCAGCACCTGGAGGACCGGCAGGAGGCGGCCACTCACAGGCCTGACCTGAGCATGCGGCAGGCCAGCTGGCAGGAAGTGGAAGCCTCACACAGGGGCCGGCACAGCACAGCTGCGTGGTGGGGGCGGGGTGGTGGTGGCCAGGTGGCAGCAGGAGGTCCCACAGCCCTGGGTGGGCAGCAGGTGGTGGGGATGCAGCATGGAGCCAGGGCAGGCCATGGTTGTCCGGGCAGCAAGCGCCCTGGTGTCTTCTCCTCTGCCCTCTCCTGTTGATCTCTCTGGGTTTTCTTGTTGAGGTTACTCAGTTCAGGAAACTCTGAGCTGGGGACTCCTGCAACTCAGCAGACCATGTGTTTCCTGGAAACAGAGCCGGGGGTGGCTGGTGAAGGGCTGTCAGTGAGGCCAGGGGCCCACCTCATGGATGTTCAGGGTCCCCCTGTTGTAAATACTGTCTGGAACTCAACACAAGCACAGTCACAATCACTGCACCAGGGGCCCCGTTTTGACTGAGAAGCTCAGTCATCATCAGGGTCTTCCCGAGTAATGAGAGCCAAGCTACTGGGCTCCATATTGTGGAATAATAATGATGATTATTGGGGGAACAATAATGCACAGAGGTCTAGCACTGTGCCAGGCTGTGATTGGCATCTTACGGGGTTATCTCATTCATCTTTGCCAGCATTCGGGGTGGCCGATACCCCATTTTACAGATCATGCAAGTCCTAGATCATTTGCATGATGGGTGCGTGTCCGCGCCACTGCAGAGACGCAGGGATCTGGACTGCTTAGTTTCACTCTGGAATCCGTGGTCGTTCCCACTGTGCCAAATTGTACTGGGCTCAGGGTTCAATACATGACTCATCCTGAAGTCCTGAACCAGCTGGGACAGAGAAGATGGATGAAAACATCGGCCATGTCGGCCTCTGCAGAGCATGGCTCAGGCGTGTGACCACAGTGGGCTTCCTGACACCACACCTCAGAAAAGCCCACTTCACACGAGAAGCACTAGTGGCCACAGGCCGCCGCCTCTGCAGACGGAGCCCAGGAGGACCTATCATGGAGGGGGTCTGAGCTACTCTGGTTCCTCTCCCACGCTGGTTCCTCTCCCACGCTGAGGGTCTGATCAGTCTCACCTCTGCAGAGGCAGCGTGGGGGAGAGTGAGGAGCTGGCGTGAAATTCCAGGATGCTCCTGCACTTGGGAAGCAGCGGGCAGGAGTGTGGGTGGCACGTTCCTCCTCACACTCCAGCTCTGTTCTCTTGACGGATTGGCCACAGCGCTTTATTCTACGGTGGTGTCACACGGTAGGGGGATGAGCCGTCTCTCAGGGCAGAGCTACTCCCTCCACCCCAGGCAGCTCCCAGGGCACCCTCTGCTCCCGTGTGGGTCCTCCTGTGCCTGCTGGTGGTGGATACAGGTGATTCCTGCCACAGAGCCTTTGGACAACTCAGACACCACGTTAATGAAATCCCCTCCCAGGCTGAAGACCAAGTGGGGTCTCACAGCTGTGGACAGAACTTACAAGTCTATGGATCCAGAGCCGATCGGTGGCCATGTGGTGGGAGTGACCTTAAGGCCTAGGGACAAGCCGGGTGAGGCCACAAGTTCAATCCTGTCACAGGCAACTCCTTTCACTACTATAGCTCAGAATCACACTTAAAAACCAAGAGAATTGGTGCAGCCATGGTGACCATATGTTCTTTTTTTTTTTTTTTTAAGTGATTAAAGGCAATTTCATTACAGCAGCATGTACTTACTTTATTCTAAAAGAATAGAATTCATAAACAGAAACAGCTTTTATATTTGTTTGCAACCTGCAAAATTGAGTTATTTTGCTGATATAAAATGCTAAGAACTCACTAGAGGACCATGCCACCTTCTGAAAAGGCCACACACCTACTTCTTAAATGTGTTAAAGTTACAGCGTGTCCCAGACTCATCCAGAGCAAAATAAGCAAGCGACTGACTGCTCTTGACTGTCCCTTCCCCAGCAATAGCACTGATTGTGTTGGGAAAAGCCACAGAGCAAGGCTGCACAGCCAGATGGAGGAGACTTTATTTAAAGGCAAAATACCAAAATGGCTCTCTGGTGTAGGTTATTTCTACTTTCACACTCAGCTTGTACAGGATCCCCTAATCTTAATTTCTTTTTCCTTCAGGGGCTGATTTGGATTGACTTGTTGAGAATGGTATCCATTATTACTGAGTCAGGAGAGAAAGGGATTTCTGTGGTTACATGTAAACTTGTGATAGGTCTGCAGAAGTTACAGGTGAAGAGGGTAGTGAGGAAGTCAGCCACGATCCATCTACGTGAAGGTCACACCAGCTTCATTGTACACTTTGAAGACTTTCTCAATGGCATTGACATAGGCAGCTGTTCTCAGGTCCAATCCCAGGTTATACTTCATGGCTGTGCGCATAATTTGCCTGGCAGATCGCTCCATTGTGTACGCCAAGCCAGAATGCACGCAACATACACGGATGTGCTTTAGGTTGACTAGGATGAGGCCAGGTGGGCCCTGACCTGCAGGAAGGAGTAGAGGGCATGGGGGGAGGTAAAGGAGCAGGTAAATATCAAAGACGCGTCCTTGTTCTTCTGTAATCGACTCGTAAGACACCTAACCTTTAAAATGGGTTACTTGGTGACTAGGTCACGTAAGACCATATGTGACCATATGGGCGGGTCTCACTCTAGTCTGGTCCTTACTCATTTGGTGCCAGGCTGTAGGGGGTCTCGGCTGGATGTTGGTGTGGGGGCTGGAGTGGGGGCTTCACTCTTAATCCTCCAGCAGCTTCTCTCTGGTGAGCCTGTGGTGGCCTTGCCCTGGGAATACACAGCCCTGCCCATCCCACAGATTCACAGTCAACTCCCACACTGCGAGGGCTGCTCTCCACATGGACTCTTCTTTCCGCTTCTCTGCTCCTTGGACTCCAGGGCTTCAACTGCATGGGCACTGGCCCTTCCTCCTTGGCAGAGTTGGACCATTGTATTTTGCTCAGACTGCAGCTGGTGACACTGCATTTTGGAAGCCTGCCCCAGCAGAGAGCTGGGAAGTGGGAGTTTATCTCCTAAGTTTCTTCTCTCTCAGGAATCACAGTCTGTACTGCTGGTTAACCGCTGCCTGAAAACGAGCATCTCCTAAATCTCAACTGTATGGTTGATAGAGTAGCCAGTTTTGCATCACTCACTCCAGCAGGTTTCCCAGTGTGATTACATTGTCTATATTCAGTTCTGGTCTCTTCCCCAAAGTTTCTGGTTGATGCAACAGAAGTTGTGATTCGAGGAGGTTTTTTGGGTACCACTCATGTCTGCTTCAGTGTGGAACTAATGAAGGGAGGCAGATATCAGGCAGGTGGAGCTAAAACTGCCTGTGCATCACCAATAAATTTGGGCAGGTTCCAAATGTAACAAGAGCTTGAAGAAGGTGCAATTAGTCATGAAACAAAGGGCCAAATAAAAAACATGAGCATCTACAACAGAAAACTGGGTTCCAGAAAACAGCCTTGAGGAAGAAAAACAAGGAAGACAACAGGTGCATGCTTCTGTGCTGTGGGGACGCCTGGGTCCAGGTATAAAGGCTGCTCAGGGAAGCTGTCCCCAGACATCACTGCCCTCTGCCTCGACCTTATCCAGCCACACGCCACCATGTGCCATACCAGCTGCTCCTCAGGCTGCCAGCCAGCCTGCTGCGTGTCCAGTCCCTGCCAGGCATCCTGCTGCGTGCCTGTGGGCTGCCAGTCCTCCGTGTGTGTGCCCGTGAGCTTCAAGCCAGCCGTGTGTGTGCCTGTGAGCTGCCAGTCTTCTGTGTGTCTGCCTGTGAGCTGCAGGCCCATTGTGTATGCGGCCCCCTCCTGCCAGTCCTCCCTGTGCGTGCCTGTGAGCTGCAGGCCCGTTGTTTATGCGGCTCTCTCCTGTCAGTCCTCCGGGTGCTGCCAGCCCTCCTGCGCCAGCGTCCTCTGCAGACCCATCTCCTGCGGCATCCCTTCCTGCTGCTGACCATGAATCTCCAGACCCGCTGCTCCCAGTGCAGATGAGGCCACACCTGCACACTCCCCGGATGAGTCCTCAGTTGGTCTTCTGCACATGGGGCAGGTGAAAAGCATGCTCAGTGAACCCTCTGAATTCTGGATCAAGAATATGACAGAATGATCTGGAGCCCTTGCTGACCTTGCCCATTACCCCAGGGAAGTCTGGCATCCCAGAGTCATTCTCTGACCCCACGAGAGCCAAATAAACCAACTTTCCCTATGCAGCTCTGCGTTTATGGTCTTTCTTTTTTATTTCCATACTCCCTGCTGTTTATTCAGCTGATTACATAGAATTTGCTGCTAAACCCTCTTCAGTGGTCCCTTCACAC
Source organism: Macaca mulatta (assembly GCF_049350105.2). Lineage (NCBI taxonomy): Eukaryota > Metazoa > Chordata > Mammalia > Primates > Cercopithecidae > Macaca > Macaca mulatta. The sequence continues at coordinate 2,848,553 of NC_133408.1, forward strand.
AGTCCTCATTAGCAGGTGGTGTCCCAGGTGGAGGGTGCAGCTAAAGATGCCCATGTGGTCTCTCCCAAGACTCCCAGGGCCCAGGTGCAGTGGCCACAGCAGTGACTTACCCTCCTGTGGTGGAGTGAGTGGTCTTCCCCACTGGCTGTCCACTCCTGCTCCAGGCCAGCAAGCCCTGCACTGATGGCCAAAGCCTCAGAGCACCGAGGATCGGGTTTTGCCATGTGGTTGGTGGACGTCCTGTTCCCAGGTTGCGGAGGATCTCGGGTTTACAGAACTGGATTAGTTCTGCAGCACACACTCCCATCACTGGTCCACATATGGCACTTTTTAAAAATTGATACATAATATCTTTATGTATTTATGGGGTATATGTGATACTTTACACACAGAGGATATGTAATGATGAAATCAGGATATTCATCACCTTGTCTATCACTTCTCCGTGTTGAGAACATTTTACACTCTCTCTTCCAGCTGATGTGAGACATACAATACATGGTTAACTGTAGTCACCCTATGCTGATATCAAATACTAGAACTTATTCTTTCTGTGTAACTGCATGTTTGTACCCATTAACCAAACTCACTTCCCCTCTAACACACACCCCTCTTCAACTCTGGTAATATCATTCTACTCTACTTCCACGAGATCAACTTTGTAAACTCCCACATGTGAGTGAGAACATGTAATATTTGTCTTCAGTGACCTTTGGTTCCATCCATGTTGCTGCAAATGGCATGACTTCATTCTTTTTTATGGCCGAATAAGATTCCATTGTGAATATATGCCACAGTATCTTGATTCATTTATTTATTGATAGACACTTAGGTTGAATCTGTATCTTTGCTATTGTGAATAGTGCTGCAATAAACATGGGGGTGCAGGTATCTTTTTGATACGCCAATTCCCTATCCTTTGAATAAATAGTAGCAGGATTTCTGGATAGTATGGTAGTTTTATTTTAGTTTTCTGAGAAAGCTCTGTACTATTTTTGATAATGGCTGTACTAATTTACACTTCCACAAATGAAGTATGAGTTCTCTTTTCTCCACATCTTTACTGGCATCTGTTATTTTTTGTCTTTTTGATAATAGCCATTCTAATTGGGGTAAGATGATGCTATCTCATTCTAGTTTTGACTTCAGTTCCCTGATGATTAGTGATGTTGAGTTTTTTTTTTTTTTTTTTTTTTTTTTTTTTTTTTTTTTTTTTTTTTTTTTTGCATACCTGTTGGCCACTTGTATGTCTTCTTTTGGGAGATGCCTATTCAGGTGCTTTGCCCATTTATCAGTGGAATTATTTGTTTTGTTGTTGTTGTTGAGTTGTTTGAGTTCCTTACCTATTCTGGATATTGGTCAGTTTTCAGATGCATAGTTTACAAATATTTTCTCCCATTTAACAGGTTGTCTCTTCACTCTGTTGATTGTTCCCTTTGCTGTGCAGAGCTTTTCAGTTTAATATAATCTCATTTGTCTATTTTGGTTTTTGTCGCCTGTGTTTTTGTAGTCTGAGCTATAAACTGTTCGCCTAGACCGATGTCCTGGAGCACTTCATTTATGTTTTCTTCTGGTAGCTTTATGGTTTTCAGGCTTATGTTTAAGGCTTTGATCCATCTTGAGTTGATTTCTGTATATGATGTGAGGTAGGGATCCAGTTTCATTCTTCTGCATGTGGCTATGCAGTTTTCCCAGCACCATTTATTGAGGTTTTTTTTTCTGTATTGTACATTTTTGGCACCTTTGTTGAAAATCAATTGGCTGTAGATATATGGATTTATTTCTGGGTTCTCTATTATGTTCCATTGATCTATGTGTCTGGTTTTATACCAATACTATGCTGTTTAGCCTTGTAATATATTTTGAAGTCAAGTGGTGTGATGCCTACAGGGTTTTTTTGGTTCCATATGAGTTTTAGGACTGTTTTTTCTACTTCTGTGAAACATGTCATTGGCATTTTGATAGAGAATGCATTGAGTCTGTTGATTGCTTTGGGTAGTATGATCATTCTAACAATGTCATTTCTTCTGATCCATGAACATGGAATGTCTTTCCATTTGTTTGTGTCTTCTTCAATTTATTTTATCAGTGTTTTGTAGTTTTCCTTGCAGAGGTCTTTCACATCCTTGGTTATATTTATTGCCAGGTATTTTATTTTTAAAATAGCTATTGTGAATGAGATTGTGTTCCATGGTGGGCAGGTCTGTGTAAACCTACCCCCAAAGTTCAAGGAAGCTGAGAGGCCACAGAAAGAGGCTGACAGATCCAGTTTCTCAGAAAGAAACATTTAATAAGGACTTAAAACAGAAGCCATGTGTGACTTGGGTGGTGATAAGATAAGTTGGCGGATCCCTGTGCCATTACCCCATCCACACCCAAGGCTTATATACCATAAGGAAAGGGCATACGTGATTTAGAAGGGCTCTGTAATCAATTGAAGTACAATAACATCAAGGTTGTTTTGAAGCAAGATTTATAGTATGTGCTCTTATACAATGAACAGTAGATTAAACTGGAAATCTTAGAGGCCTTCCAAGAACAGGTTAACTAGAAGTCCATATAGCAGATTAGCATCCAAGATAGAGTTGTTTTAGCCTTCATGGATTGCCTTTTTGCTTACTTTGTCAACTAGTTTGTTATTGGTGTATCAAGACACTATTGATTTTTATATGTTGATTTTGTATCCTGCAACTTTACTAAATTTGTTTATCAGTTCTAAGAGATTTTTGGTGGAGTCTTTAGGTTTTCCTAAATATAAAATCATGTCATGTGCAAAGAGGGACCATTTGACTTCCTCTGTTCCAATTGGGATGGCTTTTATTTCTATGTCTTACCTGATTGCACTGGCTTGGGCTTCCAGTACTATGTTGAATAGGTGTATTAGTCCATTCTTACATTGCTATAAAGCTATACCTGAGACTGGGTAATTTATAAAGAAAAGAGGTTTAATTGGTTCATAGTTCTGCAGGCTATACAGGAACCATAGAGGCTTCTGCTTCTGGGGCAGCCTCAGGAAGCTTACAATCATGGCAGAAGGCAAGAGGGGCACCAATGCTTCACATGTCTGGAGCGGTGTGGGGTGGTACAGAGTGCCACACACTTTTAAACAACCAGATCTCACAAGAACTCACTATTATGACAACACCTCCAACAGGGACAGTGCTAAACCATTCATGAGAAATGGCCCTCATGATCAAATCACCTCCCACCCGGCCCCACCTCCAGCACTGGGGATTACAATTAAATATGAGATTTGGGTGGGGACACAGATCCAAACCATGTCAATAGGAGTGATTAAAATAGGCATCCTTGACATATGCACGCATGCCTCTACTTACTCATACCGCTATGGCAGCTCCCGTGTCCACCAGCAGCACTGTCTGCTCGACAGAGATTCTGTGGGCCTGTCAGTTATCAGGTGTGACCCCCGCTGCCCAGAGTTGTCTCTGTGGGAAGTTTGTCCTCCGCCCATTGTGACCATGCCACAGATACTCTATTTCAGGCAGCTCTGGGTTGACTACTGGCAAAATTGCTGGAGCTGGCCTCTTCTTTGTTGGTGGAGGTATTGGTGGCACTATCCTGTATGCCAAATGGGATTCCCATTTCCGGGAAAGTGTGGAGAAAACCATACCTTACTCAGACAAACTCTTCGAGATGGTTCTTGGTTCCACATCTTATAATGTTCCATTGCCAAAGAAATTGATTCAGTCTGGTCCACCAAAAATCTCTAGTGTATTGGAAGTAACAAAAGTCTAAATAGCCTGCCTCGCAACTCCAAAAGCCAAAGGGAGATACTCCAGCTTCAGCAACAGCAGGTGATACACTGTTGGTCCCTGGGGTTCAGCATGAGGAATCTTTAAAAACTGATCACCCTGAAATTGGTGAAGGAAAACCCACACCCCTCCACTTTCAGAAGAAGCATCCTCATCTTCTGTAAGGGAACGAGCACCTGAAGAAGTTGCAGCTTGCCTTGCACAACAGGAAAAACAAGAACAAGTTAAAATTGAGTCTCTAGCCAAGAGCTTAGAAGATGCTCTGAGGCAAACTCCAAGTGTCACTCTGCAGGCTATTTCAGCTCAGAACGCTGCGGTCCAGGCTGTCAATGCGCACTCCAACATATTGAAAGCTGCCACGGACAATTCTGAGATTGAGGGCAAGAAGAAGTCTGCTAAGTGGCGCACAGTGCAGGGTGCGTTGAAAGAAGGCGGAAAGGCAGTAGAGGAAGCTGCTGATGCCCTTCTCAAAGCCAAAGAAGAGTTAGAGAAGATGAAAAGTGTGACTGAAAATGCAAAGAAAGAGGAGGTTGCTGGGGCCAAGCCTCATATAAACTTCACAACACGATAGTTGATCTGGATAATGTGGTCAAAAAGGTCCAAGCAGCTCAATTTGAGGCTAAGGTGGTATCTCAGTATCATGAGCTGGTGGTCCAAGCTTGGGATGATTTCATTACTCCAGAAGTCCTTCCTGGGTGGAAAGGAACGAGTGTTTCTGACCTAGCGGACAAACTCTCTACTGATGATCTGAACTCCCTGATTGCTCATGCACATCGTCATATCGACCAGCTGAACAGAGAGCTAGCAGAACAGATGGCCACAGAAAAGCAGCACATCACATTAGCCTTGGAGAAACAAAAGCTGGAAGAAAAGCAGGCATTTGACTCTGCAGCAGCAAAAGCATTAGAACATCACAGAAGTAAAATGCAGTCTGAATAGGACAGAAAGATGGAGGAAGTCAGAGACGCCATGGAGAATGAAATGAGAACCCAGCTTCACTGACAGGCCGCTGCCCACACTGATCACTTGCGAGATGTCCTTAGGGTACAAGAACAGGAACTGAAGTGTGAATTTGAGTAGAACCTGTCTGAGAAACTCTCAGAACAAGAATTACAGTTTTGTCGTCTCAGTCAAGAGCAAGTTGACAACTTTACTCTGGATATAAACACTGACTATGCCAGACTCAGAGGAATTGAACAGGTTGTTCAGAGTCATGCAGTTGCTGAAGAGGAAGCCAGAAAAGCCTACCAACTCTGGCTTTCAGTGGAGGCATTAAAGTACGGCATGCAGACCTCATCTGCAGAAACGCCTACTGTCCCACTGGGTAGTGCAGTTGAGGCCATCAAAGCCAACTGTTCTGATAATGAATTTACCCAAACTTTAACCACAGCCATCCCTCCAGAGTCCCTGACCCGTAGAGTGTACAGTGAAGAGACCCTTAGAGCCTGCTTTTATACTGTTCAAAAACTGGCCCAAAGGGTAGCAATGATTGATGAAACCAGCAATAGCTTGTGTCAGTACTTCCTCTCCTACCTACAGTCCCTGCTTCTATTCCTGCCTCAGCAACTGAATCCGCCCCCGGAGCTCTGACCTGAGGATATAAACACATTTAAATTACTGTCATACGCCTCCTATTGCATTGAGCATGGTGATCTAGAGCTAGCAGCAAAGTTTGTCAATCAGCCGAAGTGGGAATCCAGACGAGTGGCACAGGACTGGCTGAAGGAAGCCCGAATGACCCTAGAAACAAAACAGTGGAAATCTTGACAGCATATGCCAGTGCCGTAGGCATAGGAACCACTCAAATGCAGCCAGAGTAAGGTCTAGGAAGATTTTCGTAAAGTCGTATTTCATGTCAAGGAAATCAGCAGTGATATATGATGGGTTTGCAACAAGGGTCCCAGCATTGTCTAGAAATGAGCAGGTTTACAAGTACTGTTCTAAATGTGAACACCTGTTGCATTTATATTCTTTCCACTTGCTATCACGCTAGTGAACTCCAGGAGTGCTTTCTTTGCAACTCAGGTAACATTTTCTGTTTTTCAGGTTTTACTGATCAGACTTGTGAGGCCAATCAAAATAATGTTTGTGATCTCTACTACTGTTGATTTTGCCCTCGGAGCAAACTGAATAAACAAGATGAAAACTGAAAAAAAAAAAAAATGCATCCTTGTCTCATTCAGTTCATAGAAGAAAGGCTTTCAGCTTTTTTCCATTTAATATGATGTTAGTTGTGGGTTTGTCATACATGGCCTTTATTATTTTGAGGTATGTTTCTTCTGTGCATAGTTTGTTGAGAATTTTTATCATGAAGGATATTGAATTTTGTCAAATGCTTTTTCTGCATCTATTGAGATGCTCATATACTTTCTGTCCTTCATTCTGTTGCTGTGATGTATCATGTTTATTGATTTGTGTATGTTGAGTCACCCTTGCATCTGTGTGATAATTTCCACTTGATCATGGTATATTATCTTTTTGATGGTCTGCTGGATTCAGTTTGCTAGTATTTTGTTGAGGAGTTTTGCATCTATGTTCATTAGGGATATTGGTCTGTACTTTTCTTTTTTTACTGTGCTTTTGTCTGGTTTTGGTATCAAGGTAATGTTGGCCTCATAGAATGAGTTAAGAAGAATTCCCTCCTCTTCAATTTTTTGGAACAATTTGAGGAGAATTAGTGTTGGTTCTTCATGTGTTTGGTATAATTTGGCAGTGAAGCCATTCAGGCCTGGGCTCTTCTTTGCTGGGAGACTTTTTATTACTGATTCAATCTTGTTACTCATTATTGGTGTGTTCAGGTTTTCTATTTCTTTTTGATTCAATCTTGGTAGGTTGTATATGTCCAGGAAAATATTCATTTCCTCTAGATTTTCCAGCTTTTTAGAATATAGTCTCTGATAATCTTTTATATATAAAATATAAGTATATATTATATATAAAAAATATATTTTATAATTATATATTTAAAATATATATTAAAATATATATATATATATTTTAAAGACAGGGTCTCCCTTTGTCACCCAGGCTGGAGTGCAGTGACCTAATCATGGCGTGGTCATGGCTCACCACAGCCTTGACCTCCTGGGCTCAGGTGATCCTCCCACCTCAGCCTTCTGAGTATCTGAGACTACAGGCATGTGCCACCATAACTAGCTAATTTTTGTTTTTTTTTTTGTTTTTGAGACAGAGTCTCGCTCTGTCGCCCAGGCTGGAGTGCAGTGGCCGGATCTCAGCTCACTGCAAGCTCCGCCTCCCGGGTTCACGCCATTCTCCTGCCTCAGCCTCCCGAGTAGCTGGGACTACAGACGCCCGCCACCTCGCCCGGCTAGTTTTTTGCATCTTTTAGTAGAGACGGGGTTTCACCATGTTAACCAGGATGGTCTCGATCTCCTGACCTTGTGATCCGCCCGTCTCGGCCTCCCAAAGTGCTGGGATTACAGGCTTGAGCCACCGCGCCCGGCCTAATTTTTGTATTTTTTATAGAGTTGGGCATTTGCCATATTGCCAAGGCTGGTCTCAAACTCTTGGGCTCAAGTGATCTACCTGCCTTGGCCTCCCAAAGTGCTAGGATTACAGGCATGAGTCACTGTGCCCAGCCAGATGATCTTTGGTATTTCCATGGTATCAGTTGTAATGTCTCCTTTTTCATTTCCGATTTTGTGTATTGGGGTCTTCTTTCTTTTTCACTTGGTTAGCCTAGCTAGCTGTTTATTGATTTTGTTTATCTTTTTAAAAGACCAACTTTTTGTTTTGTTAATTCTTTGTATTTTTTTAAAGTCTATTTTGTTTAGCTATATTCTTTATTGTCTCTTTCCTTCTACTAATTTTAGATTTGGTTTGTTCTTGCTCTTCTAGTTCCTTGAGGTGCATCATTAGATCGTTTATTTGAAATCTTTTTACTTTTCTTTTTGAGATGGAGTCTTACTGTGTTGCTCAGACTGGCCTTAAATTCCTGGGTTCAAGTGATCCTCTCACCTCAACCTCCCTAGTAGCTGGGACTATAGGCACCACCACATCTGCCTTTTTGATGTAGGCATTTATTACTACTAATATCCCTCTTAGCACTGTTTTTGTTGTAGCCTATAGATTTTGATATGTTGTGTTTCCCTTTTTTTTTTTTTTTGAGAAATTTTTTGATTTCCTTATTAATGTCTTCATTAACCCAATAGTCATTTAGGAGCATGTCGTTCAGTTTCCACATATTTGTACAGTTTCCAAAGCTCTTCTTGTTACTGATATCCAGTTTTAATTATTGTGGTCTGCGAAGATACTTGATATGATTTTGATTTTTTAAAGTTAGTTGAGACTTGTTTTGTGGTCAAACATAAGGTCTGTCCTGGATAATGTTCCATGTGCTTATGAGAAGAATGTGTATTCTGCAGCTGTTGGATGAAATGTTCTTTAAATGCCTATTAGGTCCATTTGTTTTAAAGTTCAGTTTAAATCCAATTTTTTGTTGTTGTTGTTGATTTTCTGTTTGGATGATATATCTACTGGTGAGAGTGGGGTGTTGAAGTCCTCAACTGTTATTGTATTGGAGTCTATCTCCTCCTTTAGATCTAATGATATTTGCTTGTATATCTGGCTCTTTTGGTGTTGGGGGCATATAGATTTAGAATTGTAATATTCTCTTAAGAATTTCCTATGTGGCCAGTCCAGTGGTGATGAATACCCTCAGCTTTTGATTGTCCACGAAAGACTTTATTTCTGTTTATTTATGAAGGATAATTTTGCTAAGTATAGTATCCTTGGCTATCAGTTTCTTTCTTTCAGCACTTTGAATATATCATCCCATTCTCTCCTGACCTGTAAGGTTTCTGCTGAGAAATCCACTGTTAGTCTGATGGGGGTTGCCTTATATACGACTAGTTGCTTTCTTCTTTCTATTTTTAGAATTCTCTCCTTGTCTTTGACTTTTGACAGTTTGACTATAATGTGCCATGGAAAAGAACTTTTTGAATTGTATCTATTTGTTGATCTGTGTTAGTACGTTCTTGCATTGCTATAAAGAACTACCTGAGACTGGGTAATTTATAAAGAAAAGAGGATTAATTGGCTCATGGTTCTGCAGGCTGTACAGGAAGTGTGGTTTGGGAAGCCTCAGGAAACTTATAATTATGGCAAAAGGTAAATGGGAAGCCGAAATGTCCTACATGGCTGGAGCAGGAGGAAGAGAGAAAATGGGGGGGGGGGTGTTACACATTTTTAAACAAACAGGCCTCATGAGAACTTACTATCATGAGAACTGCAAGGGGGAAATCTGCCCCCATGATCCAATCACCTCCCCCTCAGCCCCTTCTCCAACACTGAGGATAACAATTCAACATGGGATTTTGGCAGAGATAGAATTCCAAACCATATCAGGATCTCTGAGCTTTCTGCATCTGAATGTTTAAATCTCTTACTAGACTAGGGAAATTTTCACCTATCACTTTGCTAAATAGGTTTTCTATGCCTTTGGGCTGGGCTTCTCTTTGTTTTCTGGAACATCCAATATTAGAATATTTGCTCACTTTATAGTTTTCCATATGTCAGATAGGCTTTGTTTATTCTTTATTTCTTTTTGACTGAGTTGTTTAAAAAGACCAGTCTTCAACTTCTGAAATTTTTTCTTCTGCTTGATCTGCTGTATTGTTGAAGCTCTCAAATGGACTTTTTATTTCATTTATTGAATTATTCATTTCCAGGATTTCTGTTTGATTCTTCGGTTATGATGTCTGTCTCTTTGGTTATTCTCATTCATATCCTGAATTGTTTTTCAGTTTATTTGTATTGTTTATCTGTGTTCTCTTATATCTCACAGAATGTCTTTAATATCACTATTTTGAATTCTTTTTCTGCTAATTCACACATTTCTTTTTCATTTGAATCTGCTGCACAATTCTTGTGTCCCTTTGGAGGTGTGACATTCCCTTGTTTTTTCACGTTTCTTGAGTCCTCAGATGTTGATATCTGCACATCTGACGTAACAATCACTTCTTCCAATTTTGGGGACTGGTTTTTTTATGAGAAGACTTTTTCCTGAAGATATGTCTATGGTGGTGGCTGGGTGGGATACTTTAGCTATTATTCTGGGTGCATGCAGTAGTTTAGTCTGTGTATGATTTCTTTGGCTATGAACAGCATCAGTAGTGTTTGTGATTTGCTCAGCGGTTTGGCTGTGATTGTCAGTGGAGGCTGTGGTGAGGCTTTTCTGGGGTCAGAAATACCAGGTTAGCCAGATCCCAGGTCCCGGTGTTGGCAGCAGTGGGCCAAATGTGCCTGTCCTTAGGCCCCTGAGTAGCATATGCTGGCACTGGTGTTACCATGTCCAGGCAGGCTGATTCTTGGGCCTCCAGACAGCTTGCTTGTGTGCTAGCAGTGGCAGCAGTAGGATGGATGCATGGATGGGTCCTTGGGCCACTGGGCAGTGTGTCTGACATGGATGATGGTAGTAGCAATGGTGGGACAGCCTTTGGGCTCTCAGAAAGCACTTACTAATGTTAGCGGTGGTTGTGACAGGCTAGGCAAGCCAGTCCCCAAGCTCCCAGGTGGCACATGCAAGTGTGCACTGGTGATAGTGGCAGGCTGGGTGGGCCCATCCCTAGGTCCCTGGGAGGAGTGCATAGATGGCCGGCATTGGTAGACTGCATGGGGGGATCACCAGGCCCCCAGATGGTATGCTTGGGCACTGGGGGTGCAGTGCCAGGCCACACAGTATGCATGGACACAGGCTATGGTGAATAGTGTGGGGTAATTTATGATGGTGGGTGTGGAAAGCCTGTACTCAGGGTACATGCAAGTGCATGGTAACCCCTGCCTTATTGATGTGTCCAGCTGGTATTGCACTCCTGCAGCCCTTCTGGGTTGGTGGGGGTTGTGGGGTTCAGTAGGGCTGAAGGGATGTGGAGATACAGGATCTGTTGGGACCCAGGGCAGGATGCAGACTTTTAGGGGCTGGGCTCTCAAAATGGCACCATGCTACAGCTGGCTGCTCAGGACTTGGTGGGTGTGTGGGACCCAGCGTGGGCTCTTTCTCTGGAGCAATGCCATTATGTAGCATCCTGGCAAATCCCTATGCAAGTCTCAGGGCCTGTGAAGGACAAGAGGCTCTCCCATGGCTAGAGTTTCAGGTCCATGCTGAGTCCATGGTGGAAATGTAGACAGCTGGGAATCTCTCATTTACCATTTCCCTGCACTGGGGAGTCTCTGTGAGCTCCCGACTGATTCCAACTGGGCCAGCTGCCTCCCTTCCCTCTCCTTCTGTGCCTCACATATTTCCTGTCACTTCTCTGCTGAATTCCAGTGTCTCTCTTAGATGTCCCATTCAAAATGTTGTTACCTACTTACTCTTTTGGGTTCTTCTTTGTGGAAGAGGCAAGTGTCAGGTGCCTCTACTCAGCCATCTTGAGCCTGCCCACTTTTTATTGATCGATTATTAATGATTGTAACAACCCCCCCCCCAACCTATGAACCATGAACCCACTACCTGACAGAAACTAGAACATCATCAATAATTTACCATGGACTTCTTGGGGCAGCCACTGTTGGGATTGTGTGCCCCTTATTCTGTTACTTTCTAGAAAAAGTCGAGTTGAGTCATATCTCTTTGTATTCCTGAAATGTGTGTTTTCTAACTTAGTGGTTCTGAGTGATATTAAAAGGGCATTATTCTGAGTAATTTTCTGAGACTTATATCTCCCACTCTGTATAGAGTTGCCAAAGGTCCTCTGCATTTCTCATGGGTGTATTCTGTATCCAGCGTGGCTGCTTCCTGGGATTCTGATGTTTCTACTTCAGGTTAAATGCTCTCCAGTAGATGGGCAGGCCTGTTGTTCCCAAGAGTCTGCTATTACAGATGGCGCTGATAAAAACATTTGCAAACCCATCCCACAATCTGTTTGTTAGTGTTCTGGGGGTAGGACTTCTCGGGGTGGGACTGCTAGGGCAAAGTGCACCCGGATTTTCATCCCAACAAGGTGCGTCACCTCCTGCAGGTGATCCATAAGCCGAGGAGGAGGATGGTGGGAATACTGGGACGGCTGTTTCCAGTAGCAATGGAGTGTGCCAGAACCCGATGTCATGGTCTCAGGTTTTCAACCTGGCAGCCTCAGTCCAGGCTCCAGGCTCCAGGCTCCTTAGTCTATACTGCAGGCAAACAGCTAGCTTCTCTTTAACTGAAAGTACAGCCCTCCAAACCCTCACCCTTGTCCCCTTGTTGCTGAGGGGCAGAGGAGGCTCTGTGTTTGTAGCTTTGTGTTTTAGGGGAGAATGCCCAGTGCTTTATTTTTTTGAAAAAAATTTATTTTTATTTATTTATTTATTTTGAGATGGAGTCCCACTCTGTCACAGGCTGGAGTGTAGTGGTGCAATCTCTCCTTACTGCAAACTCTGCCTCCCAGGTTCAAGTGATTCTCCTGCCTCAGTCTCCCAAGTAACTGGGACTACAGGTGCGTGCCACCATACCCAGCTAATTTTTGTATTTTTAGTAGAGACAGGGTTTCACCCTGTTAGCCAAGGTCTCAATCTCTTGACCTTGTGATCCACCCGCCTTGGCCTCCCAAAGTGCTGGGATTATAGTTTGATATTACATATATGCAATGCTGTTTAATGATGTCTCAGAAGCTCTTTTCATTTTTCTTAATTATTTTTCTTCCTCTCCTTCATTTTGGATAATTTCTATTGATGTGCCTTCAAGATCATGGACTATTCTTCAATCTCATTCTACTTTTATGTCTATCATGTGGATTTTAAAATATCAGCTATTGTAGTTTTTAGTTCTAGCATTCCCATTTAAAAAATAGTTTTGATTTCTCTACTGAGATTCTCTATCTTTGATCCTGTTTGAGTTAATTTTGTATATGGTGTGAGGTAAGGGTTAAAAATAATCTTTTGTGTGTGGATATCCTGTTTTCCCATTGCCATTTGTTAAAAGTCTATCCTTCCCTCATTGAAAGGTCTTGACAGCCTTGTCAAAAATTATTTGACTGTAGTTGTGAGTTTATTTCTGGGCTCTCTATGCTATTCCATTGGTCTATATATTGGTCTTTATGCCAGTACCACAGCTTCGATTATTGTAGTGTTGTAGTAAGTTTTGAAATCAGAAAGTGTGACTCCTCCAGCTCTGTTCTTTTTTTATGATTGATTTGGCTATTTATGGTCCCTTGAGATGCCACATAAATTTTAGGATGGGTTTTTCTATTTCTGCAATAAACATCCTTGGGATTTTGACAGGAATTCCATTGAATCTGTAGATTGCTTTGGTTAGTATGGACATATTAACAATTTCCAATTCATGAACATGGAATGTGTTTCCATTTATTTATGTTGCCTTCAATTTCTTTCAACAATGTTTTGTAGTTTTTGTTACACAATTATTTTACTTCTTTGGTTAACTCCTATTTTATTCTTTTTAATGTATTGTAAATGGAATTGTTATTGTACTTTCCTTTTGAGATTATGCTTGTTAGTTTATGGAAATAGAACTGATTTTTGTGTTTTGCTTTTGTATCCTGCTACTTTGCTGAATTCATTTATTACTTCTTATAGTTTTTTTGTGGAATATTTAGAGTTTTCTACATATAAAAATCATATCACAGAGTTAACTTTACTTCTTGCTTTCCAATTTGGATGCTTTTTGTTTGTTTCTTTCTTTCTTTTACAAAAATTTGCCTAGTTGTTCTTAGTAAAATTTCCAGTACTACGCTGGCTTTGTTCCCAATATTAGAGAAGAAGCTTTCAGTCTCTCACCATTGGGTATGAGGCTTGCTGTGGGTCTTTCATGTATGGCTTGTATTGTGTTAAGGTAGTTTTCTTCTATTCTTAGTTTGTTGATTGTTGTCATCATGAAAGCATCTTGAATTTTGTGAAATGCCTTTTCTATATCAATTGAGATGATCACGTGGCTTTTTCCTTCTTTCTGTTATTATGGTGCCAAGTTCCAAGTGATCTGGTGTTGACATCTGTAGGCTCAGAGATTCTACTGTCCCTGCAGTACGGGGTGCACATGGCTTTCTGCTGAACATGCCCAGAAGTCATTCTGGCCCTTGGAACCTTCTATATTCAGCTCACACATATCCTGCTGTGGCTGTCCACGGGGCACTTCACTGGCCTGACATGCTTCCCTGGGAACACACTTGGACCAACTTGATTTCCTTAGAGCTGTGTCTCCATGCATGAGGGCCAGTGGTGTTGTTTCATCTTGGTTCTTAACTAGGAGGATTTCTCAAGACAAAGATCCATGGTCACCACTCACAAGAAGTTCTCTGTGACCCACACCCTTTGTCCCCACTCATCCTATGGACAAGTGATTTCCATGTTCTTTCTCCATCTGCTAACTCTCTCATCCAGCTCTAAGCTCTCAGGACATCCACAGAACAGCTGGAAACACTCTATTCTATCTCACATTGACTATGGAGCCTTCCTGAGCCATGGGAGGAGTGTAAACTTCTATCTTTTAAGGACCATCATCACACAGAGAGGAAAATCTGGAGATCTGAGTTTTTTGAATCTCACAAAAGTAACTCAGGTAAAAATTTTAAAGAACAAAGAAGAATCCAGATGCAGACAGTAAAACACTCTGGCTGGTTTCCAAGCATACCAAGAGCTCGAAGAAGGTACAATTAGTCATGAAACTAAGGGCCAAACAAAACCCAGAGACACCTACAACAGAAAATTAAGCTCCAGGAGACAGCACTGAGGAAGAAAAACAAGGAAGGCAGGCGTGCTTCTGTGTTGTGGGGATGCCTGGGTCCAGGTATAAAGGCTGCCCAGGGAGGCCATCCCCAGACATCACTGTCTTCTGCCTCGACCTTATCCAGCCACACACCACCATGTGCCATACCAGCTGCTCCTCAGGCTGCCAGCCAACCTGCTGCGTGTCCAGCCCCTGCCAGGCATCCTGCTGCGTGCCTGTGGGCTGCCAGTCCTCCGTGTGTGTGCCCGTGAGCTTCAAGCCAGCTGTGTGCGTGCCTGTGAGCTGCCAGTCTTCCGTGTGTGTGCCTGTGAGCTGCAGGCCCATCGTGTGTGTGGCCCCCTCCTGCCAGTCCTCCCTGTGCGTGCCTGTGAGCTGCAGGCCCGTTGTTTATGCGGCTCTCTCCTGTCAGTCCTCCGGGTGCTGCCAGCCCTCCTGCGCCAGCGTCCTCTGCAGACCCATCTCCTGCAGCATCCCTGCCTGCTGCTGACCATGAATCTCCAGACCCGCTGCTCCCAGTGCAGATGAGGCCACACCTGCACACTCCCTGGATGAGTCCTCAGTTGGTCTTCTGCACATGGGGCAGGTGAAAAGCATGCTCAGTGAACCCTGTGAATTCTGGATCGAGAATATGACAGAATGATCTGGAGCCCTTGCTGACCTTGCCCATCCCCCCAGGGAAGTCCGGGGTCCTAGAGTCATTCTCTGACCCCACGAGAGCCAAATAAACCAGCTTTCCCTATGCAGCTCTGCGTTTCTGGTCTTTGTTTTTTATTTCCATACTCCCTGCTGTTTATTCAGCTGATTACATAGAATTTGCTGCTAAACTCTCTTCAGTGGTCCCTTCACACAGTCTTCATCAGAAGGTGGTGTCCCGGGTGGAGGGCACGGCTAAAGATGCCCATATGGTCTCGCCCAAGACTCCCAGGGCCCAGATGCGGTGGCCACAGCTGTGACTTACCCGCCGGTGGTGGAGTGAGTGGTCTTCCCCACTGGCTGTCCACTCCTGCTCCAGGCCAGCAAGCCCTGCACTGATGGCCAAAGCCTCAGAGGACCGAGGATCAGGTTTTCCCATGTGGTTGGTGGACGTCCTGTTCCCAGGTCGAGGAGGATCTCGGGTTTACAGAACTGGATTAGTTCTGCAGCACACACTCCCATCACTGGTCCCCAGAGGCTCAGCTCTTACTGATTGACTGATGACCAATTACTGAGAATCCTAATACAATAAACCCCCATGAACCCACTGCCTGACATAGAAATGAGAACATCATCAATAATTTACCACGAACTTCTTGGGGCAGCCACTATTGGTATTGTGTGCTCCTTATTCTGTTACTTTCTAGAAAAAATAGAGTTGAGTCATATCTCTGTGTATTCCTGCAATGCGTGTTTTCTAATTTAGTAATTTCTGATGATATGAAAAAGGAATTATTCTGAATGTAATCTGGAACTTGCTTTTCCCAGTCTGTGTTGTGCTGGTGGCGTTCTTCCGCATTTCCCCTGTCTGGGCTGCATTCTCCTTCTGGGGGGCTCTGCTGTGGCTGTCTCAGGTTAAACGTTCCCCAGTAGATGGGCCAGCCCTCTTGCCCCAGGAGCCTACTATTCCAGATAGTATAGCCCAGAACTGTCCCCGAAGGGCATTCTCACTACTGGCTGTCTTAGATTCCAGGCTTTCTATTTGCCTTGGAGGCAGATGTTGAGTTTAGAGTTGAAAAACTTGTTTCATCATCTTTTAGGCAAGGTGATGAGGGACCTATTGTGTTGTTTAAATTGGGGGATTTTGGATAAAACTGAGCAAGAAATGGAACCAATCAATCCAGACATATAAATGCTTGCAGCTGAACACATTCAAACCCATGAACACATGCAATGTGTGCACTATACAACATGCACACACTTATGCACACATGTAAGCACTCTGGTCCCCCAGGCTGGGAGTTGGAGGTGAAACTGGAAATCAGAGCATGAGAGGAGGGAGGGCTGGTAACCAAAAAATGCTTCTGGAGGGAAGCATGGATGAGGCCTGGCTCAGCCCCCGCCCTCCAGAGCTGTGGGGCCCTCAGGGCCACTTGGAGCCCACGTTCTGTGCTGCTAGTGCTCCACATGGGGCATGTGTTAGTGAGTCCAGGTTTTTGCGTGGACATATTTGTTTCTCTCTCTTGGGTGAACGTCTAGGAGTGGAATAGCTGGGTCATATGCTAAGTGTCTTGTTGCCAACACCGTCCTGTCCTGATAAATGCAGCTTTATAGCAGGTCTTGAAATCAGCTAGTGTGAGTTCTCCAATTTTGTTCTTCTTTTAAGAAGTTGTTTAGGCTAGTCTAGTTTCTTTGTCTTTCCATACAGATATTTGAATGAGCTTATCAATATCTGCAGAATTTGTGTTGAGATTTTGATTGGGAGTGTATTGAAACTATAGATCAGTTTGGGGGAGAGTTGACATATCCAGCCATCCATAACATGGTCCATTTATTTAGGTTTTCTCTGATTTTTCTCATCAATATTTTGTAGTTTTCACTGTATATATTTTATTTCCTCATAATTTACCCCTAAGTATTTTATAATGTTTAATGCTATTATGGTCCTATTTTTAAGTTTCAATTTCTGATTGTTGATTGCTAGTATATTAAAATAAATTGATTTTTGTATATTGGCATTTTTTCTTTGACCTTGTTAAATTCACTTACTAGTTCTTGTAGCTTTATTGTAGAATTTGGGGGATTTTCTAGGTAGACGATAATATAATATGTTAATAGAGACTGTGTTATTTCTTCCTTTCCAGCCTGCATGCTTTTTACTTCACTGTTTGGGAAGTCCAGTATGGTAATAAACAGCAGAGGCAAAAGCGAATGTTCTTGCTTTATTCTTGATTTTAAGGGAAAGCATACAGTCTTTCATCATTAAGTATGATATTAGCTATAGGTTTTCACAGATGTTCTTTAAAAGAAGTTGCTTTTAATTTCTAGTTTGCTAACAGTTTTTGTTCTGAATGGATGTTGAATTTTATCCAAAGCCGTTTCTGAATCTATTGAGATAATAATATGGTGCTTCCTCTTTAGTCTGTTGATATGGTGAATTATATAAGTTGATTTTTTAACACTGAACCAACCTTGCATTCTTGGGATAAATCCCACATGATCACGACCTTTTATCTCTTTTACGTATTTCTGGTTTGAATTTGCTAGTATTTCGTTGATAATTTTGGCATCTATATCCATAAGAGATATTATTAGTAGTATATAGTTTTCTTGTAATACTTCTGTTCAAATTTGATATCAAGATTATGCTGGCCCTATAAATTTAATTGGGAATGATTCCTTTCCTTCTATTTTCTGTAAGAGATCATGTAGAATTGGTTATATTTCTTCTTTAAATGTTTGGTAGAATTTTCCAGGGAAGTCATTTGCCTCTAGTTTTGTTCGTTGAAAGGTTTTAACTGAAAATTCAACTTCTTTAATAGATATGATACTATTCAGGCTACCTACTTCTCTGGAATAAGCTTTCATACTTTAAAAAAAAGTGCCAATTTTATGTACATTATTAAATTTAGTGGTACGAAGTTGTTTACGTCGTTCCTCTATCATGCTTTTAATAACTGTAAGATTTGTAATGATGTCTCTTTTTCACTCCTAATATTGCTATTTTGTGTCTCTTCTTTCTTTTTATTATAATTTTCCTGATCGGTCTGGCTAGATGCTTATTCATTTCATTGTTCTTTTCAAAGAAGCAGCTTTTGGCTTCATTGAAATTTTTTCCGT
Source organism: Macaca mulatta (assembly GCF_049350105.2). Lineage (NCBI taxonomy): Eukaryota > Metazoa > Chordata > Mammalia > Primates > Cercopithecidae > Macaca > Macaca mulatta. The sequence goes on from NC_133408.1 coordinate 2,866,757, forward strand.
TTTCTACTTCATTATTTTTTTGCAGATTTTTAATTATTTATTTTGCTAATTTTGAGTTTAATTTGCTTTCTTTTCTTTAAAGTGCAGACTTAGATAACTGATTTCAGGACTTTCTTCTTTGTGAATATAAGCACTTACTGATATAATTTTATCCCTCTAAACACCATTTTAGCCATGTTCCATATATTTTGACATGTTTTCTTTTAATTTGTATTTAATTCAAAATATTTTCTAATTTCTCTTGTGATTCTTCTTTGAACCATGGGTTATCTAGAAGTGTGTTGGCTAGTTTACAGTTCTGCAGGGTGTTTCTAGTTATCATTTTGTTGTTAATGTCTAATTTAATTTCTTTGTGGTCAGAGAACATACATTGTGTTAGTTCAACTTTTTTTATATGGGTTGAAGTTTATTTTACGGCCAGAATATAGTCTTTTTGGTGAATGTTTCATGTGTTTGAAAAGAATGTGTATCTGTTATTGTTGGGTGGAGTGTTCTATAAATATCCATTAGATCAAGTTGATTGATGGTGTTGTCCAGGCCTTCTGTATCCTTCCTGATTTTCTATCTACTTGTTCTCTTGAAGCTGAAGTCTAGTGACCAATCTGATTTATTTGTTTCTCCTTTACCTTCTGAGTTTTTTTGTTGAGTGTGTTTTGAAAGTTGGCTGTTTGGTGCTTACACATTTAGAGTTGTTATGTTTCCATGGTGAATTGATGCTTTATCATTATGTAATATTCCTTTTTATCCCTGGTAATATTTCTTTTGTGAAGCTGACTTTGTTTGATATTAATATAACCATTCCAATTTTATTTGATTAATGTTTGTGTGGTATATTTTTCCATCTGCTTACTTTTAACCTATCTATGTTTTTATATTTAATGTGAGGTTTCTGGTAGATAGAATATAGTTGGATCCTGAATTATTTAATCTAATTAAAAATCTCTGTTTTTTAGTTTTGGTGTTTAGATGATTTGCATTTAATTTAATTTAATTTTTGATCTACTTAATGTAAAATATCACTTTGCTATTTGTATTCTATTTGTTCCATCTGTTCCTTTTTATCTTCGCCCTCTTTCTATGCCACTTTTTGGATTAGCATTCTTAGTTTTTCCCTTTTATATCTACTTTTTGTATACATCTTGATAGAGTTTGGATTTGTGTCCCCGCCCAAATCTCATGTTGAATTGTAATTTCCATCGTTGGAGGTGGGATCTGGTGGGAGGTGATTGGATCATGGGAGTGGATTTCTCATGAATGGTTTAGCAGCATCCCCTTGGTGCTGTCCTTGAGACAGAGAGTGAGTTCTTGGGAGACCTCGTTGTTTAAAGGCGTGTGGCCCCTCCCCTGTCTTTCTCTCTTGCTCCTGCTCTGGCCACTGATGTGCCTGCTCCCCCTTCACCTTCCACCGTGCCTGTAAGTTTGCTCACAATTCTGCCTCCCCAGAAGCTGAGCAGATGCCAGGATTATGCTTCCTGTGCAGCTTGCAGAACTGTGAGCCAATTAAACCTCCTTCCTTTATAAATTACTCAGTCTCAGGTATTTCCTTATAGCAAGGCGATAATAGCCTAATACGTCTTTTCAAACTTAGTTGGCCTAAGATTTACAATATAAACCTTTACTGTAACAAAGTATACCTCCGGGTAATATGACGCCACCTCATCTGTAAGTGGCAGGACTTGACGGCGGTGTACCTCCATGTCCTCTTTTATATTCCTTGTGTGATTGTTGCCATGTTTTACTTTTACTTATGTTAAAAATCCCACAATGCATTGTCACTATTTTTGCTCTGGACAGTCAATTAGTTATAATGCTTTTTATATTTATCTTCTTTTAAAATAATTTCTAGAGCTCTTCTTTTCTTTCTCTCTCTCTTTTTTTTCCCCTCAAGACAGAGTCTTGCTCTGTCGTCCAGGCTGGAGTACAGTGGTGCAATCTTGGCTCACTGCAACCTCCGCCTCCTGGGTTCAAGCAATTCTCCTGCCTTAGCCTCCCGAGTAGCTGGGATTACAAGAGCACGCCACCATGCCTGGCTAATTTTTGTATTTTTAGTAGAGATGGCGTTTCACCATGTTGGCCAGGCTGGCCTCAAACTCTTGACCTCAGGTGATCCACCCACCTCGGCCTCCCAAAGTGCTGGGATTACAGACGTGAACCACTGCACCCAGCCAAGAGCTCTTCTTTTCTTTGTGTGAATCCAAGTTTCTATCTGCTGTCATATTCCTTGGCTCGAAGAAATTTTTTAAGAATTTCTTATAGTGCATGTGTGAGGTTAATGAAGTCTTTCAGTTTTTGTTCATCTTTTAGTGTCATGGGGTGGACAGATTTTCTTTCAGTATTTTAAAGATGTACTTTGGGTCGTGTGATTTCTGATTAGAAGTCTGATGTAAACCTTACCTTTGTCCTTATGCTCGTAGTCTGCTTTTAAAATATGGATGCTTTCAAGATTTCCCTTTTTACCTTTGGTTTTTGTCAGTCACAGATTTAATGTGACATGTCTAGTCATTTGTAGTGGGGATATAGTTACTCAATTTGGGGTTCTCTGAACTTTTTGGATATGGGGCTTTATGTATTTCATTATTTTTAGAATATTTCTCCGCTATTACTTCTTTGAATATTTCTTCTGCCCTGCCCTCTCTTTCTTCTCTTTCAGGGACTCCAATTACATTCATAAATTAGGATTTGATATTGTCCCAGAGCTTTTTGATGTTTTTCTCTTGTCTTCCTCCACCCTCCTCTTTCTCTTTGTGTTTTAATTTGGTCAATTTATATTTACATGTCTTCAAATTCTAAGCTTCCACACCTGGTTGTATCAAGTATACTGATGAGCCCACTGAAGGAAGCCATCTTTGATATTGTATTTTGATTTTTACCATATCCACTTGACCCTTTCTTATAGTTTCCATCTGTCTCATGAAATTACCCATCTCTTCATATATGGTTTTAATGCTTTATCCTTGACCCTTTAATCTATTCATTACAGTTAAAGTTACAGCCTGATAGCTGTAAACCTGTGTCATTTTACTTTTTATTTTTAGAGATAGTGTCTTGCTCTTTTACCCAGGCTGGTGCAATCTCAGCTCACTGCAGCCTTGAACTACGAGGCTTAAACAACTCTCCAGCCTCAGCCTCCCAATGTGCTGGGGTTATAGGTGTGAACTGTGCCCAGTTCTTGGGTCACTTTTGAATCCAGTTTTGTTGATTTCTTTGCCGACAATGGCTTGGTTTTTCCTTGCTTTTTTGCATGTCTTATAATTTTTTATTGAATATCAGACATCAACATTTCCTTCTGGAAATGCATGTGTCTCTTTTTCTGTCAGGTCATTCGTGTGTAGGGGGAGGTGGATGAATCAATCTGGTCAGACAGTGATGGTGGTTTGGGTTTTGTTGTTACCGTGGTTGCCTTCAGTGCACCAGTGGCTTGCGTTTAGGGTATATCAGTGCTTGCGCTTAAGATGAGGGGTGGGGAGGTCAGTGCATTTGCTCCACCCTCAGTTTTCACACGCCCCTGCATGCCTGACATTCAGAGGAGATCTCTACACACTTCTGCCTTTCCCCAGAGGCAGGCTGATGTTGCTTTTTGAGCTGTGCCTGCTAGGCTGGAGCTGGAGACAGGAGGGCTCTCTGTCCTGGTCCAGTGTCAGTCTTAGGCAGGCCCTTTGCATGTGGGACTTGGAGAATGAGACTTTCTTGGACTTCCTGCTGCCCCTCCCCGGGACAGACGAGCTCTGCGCTGTATTTGTGGTGGTTGTTGTTTGAAAGAGTTTCCTGCCCTCTTTGCCATAGTAATCCTTTGAGGTATTGCATGGGATCTGGGGCCCAGGACTATTTCCCATCCCTCCTTCTGGGTAGAGGATTGTTTTCTTCTACCCTCCCCCTAACACTTTCCATCTGGAAGCTTCTCTCTGGTGGTCTTTATACCCGGGTCCCAGGCATCCGGGTAACATAAAAACACAACAGTTGTCTTCCTCATGGTGGTTTCCACCGTGTTTCCCAACATCTTACTATCCCACAGTGCGAAGCTGGAGGACTGAGTGTGGGGACAGCACCTTCGGGCCACTCCCCCAACCAAGAACCCTCCACTTCAGCTCAGCCATCAGGAAGGCGGCTCTCTGAAGAGGTGCTGCTGCCGTTAAAGTTGGTAGGTACCTTCAAGGAAAGAACTTACAAAATACATGAGGATAAAAGAGAGAGACGAGGTGTAAAGGGACGGCTGATTTATTTGGCTCACATGGGTTTTAGTTTCCTGCCGGAGTGAGAGAAGGACTCTGGCAGCCAGGACTTCCTTGAGGGGGTTCCCGGGGTCACAGAAGGTCTGAATCATTTTTCCGTGTTCTCACCCCAAAGTTCAGAGGTTTCCTTGAGCATGCTTTTCATCTGCCCCATGTGTACAGTCTGGGGGTCCACCAGATGCTAGTTCATGGAGGGATACAGGTGTGTACCCCTGTGTACCAGGAGCAGCCGGTCAGCAGCAGGAAGGGGCGCTGCAGGAGATGGGTCTGCAGAGGACGGTGGTGCAGGGAGGCTGGCAACACCCAGAAGACTGGCAGGAGGGAGTCACATATATGATAGGCCTGCAGCTCAAAGGCACACACACAAAGGGCTGGCAGGAGGGGGCCACACACACAATGCGCGTGCAGCTCACGGGCACGCACACGGAGGACTGGCAGCTCACGGGCATGTAGCAGGATGCCTGGCAGGGGCTGGGTATGCAGCAGGTTGGCTGGCAGCCTGGGGAGCAGCTGGTTTGGCACATGATGGCGTGTGGCTGGGCTGGTACTGGGGAGGAGGGTGGTGATGTCTGGAAGCCGCTTCTCTAGTGGTCTTTATACCTGGATCCCGGGCATCTGGGTAACACAAAAACACGACTGTTGTCTTCCTCGTGGTTGCTGCCACTGTGTTTCCCAACATCTTATTTTCCCGCGTGCGCTTTCCCGCGTTATGCTCTACCATAAATATCTTTGGCCTCGAGGTTAGTTTCTTCTGTAAACAGGATGTTCTGGTTTGACATTATGCAGGTTTTTTGTCGATTTTTTTCAGGCTACTACTGTGCACATAGCACCACTGGCTCGACTCAAAGTACCAAATCCTGTTTGTTCACTTTTGTTTCATGCTATCAAGGAAGATGTTGAGATAGTAATGTGTTTTGAGCTTTTATTTTGTAGAGTAAAACTTTAAAGCATAGGTTGGCACACTATGGTCTGGGAGCCAAATTTGGCCTACTGCCTGTTTTTCAAATGAACTTTTATTGGATCACAGCATGCCATTAGTTTATGTGTTGTCTGTGGCTTCTTTTGCACTGCATTGGTACAACTGAGTAGTTATGGAAGAGACTGTAACATGCAAAGTCTAAAATATTTGCCATCTGCCCTTTACAGAAAGTTAGCCAACCCTGCCATAGAGTAATCTATACAAGAAGTTATTTGTTCATTCAACAAATATATATTGTGTAGTAGCAGCAAAGAGGTCTTGGCTTCAAGAGCCTTCTAGCGGTGGGCAGTGAATAAATGAGTAAAGGAAGAAATGAATGCATGAAACAATTCCATACAGGGCTGAGTGCCGGGGAAAAATGGGTTCAGGAGATAGTAATGGGGGTGCCAGTGGGTGGTCTGGGGGGGCCTCTGTGAGGAGACAGTGTGGCCATGGAGAGAGTGAGGATGCTGCTGCAGAAACCGGTATGTCCAGGGAAGGCAGGAATCCTGCACTCTGGGTATTGGGCCATGGGTGCAGGAAAACTGGTCAGATCATGAGGACTCAAGAACCAAGCATCAGAATCCCATGCTAGGGGGTCTGGGGTTTGGGGTTAGGAGTTGGATGGAAAAAGAATCAGTGAACCTGAAGACACACCAGTAGAAATTATCCTGTCTCAAAGAGGAGAAAGAATGAAGAAAAATGAAAAGACGTATGAGACAGTACTGAACTGTCTAACATACTAGCAATTTCAGCCTCAGAAAGAGAAGAGAGTGATGCTGAACCATAAATAAGTTTTGAAAAAAATAATGGCCCAAGGCACCAAATATAATTTAAAAAATAACAACTTACAGACCCAAGAATCTCAGAAACCTGTAGGAGGATCAATACAAAGAAAGCCATATCCAAGCGTCAAATAGTAAAAGTGATGAAAACCAAAAATCAAAAAAATATTGAAGACAGTGGGAAGAAAAGGCGCTTTTCATACAAGGTACAAGGTTCTTGAAAGGATGAGAAAATCCCTCACTTCTCAGCAAAAACAGTGGAGGCCAGAAGACAATGGAGCAACTTCTTTAAAATTCTGAGGGAAAATTTGCCAACCCAGAATTCTATACCTATGAAAAAAATCCTTCAAAACATGTTGAGGTAAAAACCTGTTCAGAAGAGCAAAAGCTGGGAGAAATCCTCCCCTGCAGATGCACGCTGCAGGCAACGTGCACGGATGTGCTTTAGGTGGACTAGGACGAGGCCAGGTGGACCCTGGCCTGCAGGAAGGAGTAGAGGGCATGGGGGAAGGTAAAGAAGCAGGTAAATATCAAAGATGCATCTTTGTTCTTCTGTAATCGACTCGTAAGACAACTAACCTTTAAAATGAGTTACTTGGTGACTAGGTCACATAGGAACATGTGATCACCGTGGCTGCCCCAATTCTCTTGTTTTTAAGTATGATAATGAACTATAGCAGTGAAAGGAGTTGCCTGTGACAGGATTGAACTTGTGGCCTCACCCGGCTTGTCCCTAGGCCTTAAGGTCACTCCCACCACATGGCCATCGATCAGCTCTGGATCTGTAGACTTGTAAGTTCTGTCCACAGCTGTGAGACCCCACTTGGTCTTCAGCCTGTGAGGGGATTTCATTAACGTGGTGTCTGAGTTGTCCAAAGGCTCTGTGGCAGGAATCACCTGTATCCACCACCAGCAGGCACAGGAGGACCCACACGGGAGCAGAGGGTGCCCCTGGGAGCTGCCTGGGGTGGAGGGAGTAGCTCTGCCCTGAGAGACGGCTCATCCCCTACCGTGTGACACCACCATAGAATAAAGCGCTGTGGCCAATCCGTCAAGAGAACAGAGCTGGAGTGTGAGGAGGAACGTGCCACCCACACTCCTGCCCGCTGCTTCCCAAGTGCGGGGTCATCCTGGAATTTCACGCCAGCTCCTCACTCTCCCCCACGCTGCCTCTGCAGAGGTGAGACTGATCAGACCCTCAGCGTGGGAGAGGAACCAGACAGGAGTAGCTCAGGCCCCCCTCCATGATGGGTCCTCCTGGGCTCCGTCTGCAGAGGAGGTGGCCTGTGGCCACTAGTGCTTCTCGTGTGAAGTGGGCTCTTCTGAGGTGTGGTGTCAGGAAGCCCACTGCGGTCACACGCCTGAGCCATGCTCTACAGAGGCCGACGTGGCTGGTTTTTTCATCCATCTTCTCTGTCCCAGCTGGTTCCGGACTTCAGGATGAGTCATGTATTGAACCCTGAGCCCAGTATAATTTGGCACAGTGGGAACGACCACGGATTCCAGAGTGAAACTAAGCAGTCCAGATCCCTGCGTCTCTGCAGTGGCGCGGACACGCACCCATCATGCAAATGATCTAGGACTTGCATGATCTGTAAAATGGGGTATCGGCCACCCCGAATGCTGGCAAAGATGAATGAGATAACCCCGTAAGATGCCAATCACAGCCTGGCACAGCGCTAGACCTCTGTGCATTATTGTTCCCCCAATAATCATCATTATTATTCCACAATATGGAGCCCAGTAGCTTGGCTCTCATTACTCGGGAAGACCCTGATGATGACTGAGCTTCTCAGTCAAAACGGGGCCCCTGGTGCAGTGATTGTGACTGTGCTTGTGTGAGTTCCAGACAGTATTTACAACGGGGGGACCCTGAACATCCATGAGGTGGGCCCCTGGCCTCACTGACAGCCCTTCACCAGCTACCCTTGGCTCTGTTTCCAGGAAACACACAGTCTGCTGAATGATAGGGCTCCCCCAGCTGAAAGAGTTTCCTAAGCTAAGTAACCTCAACAGGAAAACACAGAAAGATCAACCGGAGAGGGCAGAGGAGGAAAAACCACCCACGAGCAAGATGCCAGGGGGCTTGTTGCCAGGATGCCAGTGGCCTGGGTATAAAGGCCACCCAAGGAAGCAGGCTCCAGACCAGCCCTGTCCTCTGTGCCCCCACCTGTCCACACCCCATCATGTGCCACACCAGCTGCTCTTCAGGCTGCCCGATGGCCTGCCCTGGCTCCCCATGCTGCGTCCCCAGCACCTGCTACCCACCCCAGGGCTGTGGGACCTCCTGCTGCTGCTCAGCCCCCTGTGTGATTCTGCTGTGCCAGCCCCTGTGTGGGGTGTCCACCTGCTGCCAGCCGGCCTGCTGTGTGCCCAGCCCCTGTCAGGTGGCCTGCTGTGTGTCTGTGAGCTGCAAGCCTGTTTTGTGTGTGGCCTCCTTCTGCCCAACCTCTGGGTGCTGCCAGCCCTCCTGCCCCACCCTGGTCTATAGACCGGTCACCTGCAGCACCCCCACCTGCTGCTGAGTGAGTGGCCTCCTATGACCCTTGTAGGTGTGAGGTCAGAAGCCAGCAGGCTCTCTGAACTCCTGCCAGGCAGTCCCCACATCCTCCCACAGCAGACTTTCGTCGCCTGACCAGACCACCTGCCTCCTTTGCAGCATGGTCACTAGATCCTGACCAGTGAGCCCATGCGCCTTTCTACAGTTTACCCGGGTTCTCAGCCTGGGTCATCCACAGGGCCCTCTGCACTGTCTGACGCTGGGTCTCTTGCAAATATCTCATCAATACCAGACGCTGAGTGCTCACCTGAGTCTGTGTGATGCCTTCTCCTCAGCGTCTTTGCCACACTCCTTCCTCAGGAGGTTTCTTCCCCAGGATTCTGGAAAGTTCCTTCCCTGCAGAGAAGGCGCAGGTACCAGGTGACTGTTAGGCCTGGTGAGGAACCTCCCAACAGCACCCTCTCGGGCTAGAGGGCCGCGCTCCTGAGCTTGGCCTGATGCGAACCCCCAACCCCAGTCACATCAGGCTTCCTTTTGTCCCACTTTGTTCCTTAAATTTATGAGGTCAGTTCTTACTCTCTTCTGGGTGAGATTGAGGACAAATCACTAATTTTGTAGTTTGATCCATTTTAGGTAAAATAGGCCTTCTGCTTATTAGCTGGTATGTGCAACCCACTCTTGTCAAGAAATTAAAATATTAAACTGAATTTAAATCGATAGCTACTCCTTCATCCAACTGGATGGGAAAGAGGTTTGCGGTGTTGATAAACAAAAAATCAAGCTTTTAAGGAATTAAAGTGAGCTTTACTCAGAAGTTTTACCGAGGACTATAGAAGAGTGAGGTTTCTAGCCCCGGGGGCAGCTCTGTCAGAGGCTCGGCTCCCTGTTTCAGCTCACAGTTCATATGCAGGTGGTGGGAGGTCAGCATGTGCAGATCACATCAAACTGGCTCAGAAGCTGCATCGAAGCAGAATCCCATCCAGGTTTGGGGGCAGGAGCACATCTGGTTATGGACCGCGGAGGCGTCAACACTCGCCCTATAAGACATTATCTTGTGTGCAGGAAAAGGCAAGGACTAGCATCGTTTATCTTTTAAAGAATGTGGTGACTCAGGCAAGAGACATCAGGGGCCATGTGCTCTGTCTTGTTTTGTCTCAAAACCATCTCTGGAGAGCTGAGATGTGAGACACTGGGGCTTTGTGAAGTTTTGCTGGCAAGAAAAGCCAGCACACAGGGCTTCTTACGTTTGCTACTTGGTCTCACGAGTTCCCACTTTTGGTCATAAATCAACTGCCTGGTTGCATTTATAAGACCAGCGTTTATCATCCCATGTGGCTAGGAAGGTTCTTTCCTAGGAAGATCGATAGTCTACAGTTGTAGTTGTAAGGAATGAGTGCTGGGCCGAGCGTTTATTTTTGCATATTTATTGGAAAACACGCTTCAAATCGCATCTATTTTTAAATTAGCATGATCGGTGTTTTTTTCCTAATGCGATGTTTTCCTGCACCTAACACGACACCTTCATAGGACAATTACAAGGATACTACAATCATTCATAACAGCACATATTTAATTACGTCAAAGTGAGTTACAGGTAGGAAAAAAATATGATAACCATTTAACAAAACCAGAACATACGTTTGTATGTTTTTTTCATTAACTGTATTCTTTAATTTTATAAATTTTTGTATCCACACTTACTAGAGTCTTCTCCATGAAAAGAGCTGATCACAAATGTTTTTAGAGAAGAATTCAGAACTATATCTGATTCCAAGTTCCAAAAACTTGGAATAGCCATGGTGAAAAGTTGATGGAAGTTTCCAACTGACAAGGAAATTTAGCATTTTAAGATAATAATCAGAAACATACTGACAGTGTCACATCAGGACTATCAGACTTTTAAATTTCATATAATCTTTAGAATACTCACATTAATAACATTTCCATACAAACATAACTTTAGAAAAGATTTAACATAATTGAAATTATGACACTTTAGATTTTTTATGAATTTATATAATTTTTGAAACATTTATATCAACAACATTCTCATAAATGTAACTGAAAAAAGATCTAGTATAACTTATTATTTTACAATATTTTCCATACAATTTACCAAATAAGTCCTGGAGAAACCTGTCAAAGATGTAAAAAGTTTTAAAACATTTGATCAAAACAGAATTACAGGTCATTTAAAAATAATAGATATTCATTTAACCACAGTGATAATCAAAAGTCCTCAAAAGCAATATAGAAAGTGGCATGGAACAATTCAGATATATCAAGAAAAACCAAGTTACAGAATCAAGTAATACTGGAGGAAAAATGCTGCTTTTCTAAACTTTCAGGATAAATATTTCAGTGTCAGGCCACATAGCAGAGTTAGAATTGCAGGAAAAAGTTATAGGAGCTGATAAAAAGTTGAAGGAGAGAATTATCATCCCAGGTCTTCTCAAGAGAAGAAAAAGCTGAAGGTTAATGACGTATGACCTGAAAATCACAGGCAGCAAGGTACAGCAGAAGCTGGATTTCTGAGGCATACATCTAAGAAGTTTTAAAAAGAAACCGATTTCAGAATTAAAAACCAAAACTTCTTGCAATTTTATTAACAGCAAATCAATACTTTAAGAAAACCTTGTTGCTCTAACATAGGGGATCAAAATTTTTAGTTGTATATTAGTATATGTTTTAATGTCAATGCTCAATCTGTAGAAAGACTATTATAAATAATTTCATTTTAACTATAGCCAACCTAATCATATACAAAATTCCTTTCATAAATTATCTTTTCAAGAGCTTTATCGTGACTTACACAGACCAGTTAGAACATGCCTGGATTTTCTGCTTTGTCCTAGTCTTCCTTATTCTTTTTTTTTTTTTTTTTTTTTTTTGAGACGGAGTCTCGCTCTGCCGCCCGGGCTGGAGTGCAGTGGCCAGATCTCAGCTCACTGCAAGCTCCGCCTCCCGGGTTCCCGCCATTCTCCTGCCTCAGCCTCCCGAGTAGCTGGGACTACAGGCGCCACTACCTCGCCCGGCTAGTTTTTTGTATTTTTTAGTAGAGACGGGGTTTCACCGGGTTAGCCAGGATGGTCTCAATCTCCTGACCTCGTGATCCGCCCGTCTCGGCCTCCCAAAGTGCTGGGATTACAGGCTTGAGCCACCGCGCCCGGCCATCTTCCTTATTCTTAAATAACCAGTCATTTTACTTAAGGATAAAAATTCACTATATAAGATTTTTTCATACAAAATTATTCTCTTTTCTTGTTAATCTTCCTTACAAAAACACATCTTCATATCCATAACTTTCTTCACATTTCTTTCTCCTACTTACTGGTTACTTTCTATCTCGTTTCATGTTTCCTTCCTAAATCCATATTTTGAAACAACTTTTAAATAATCTTTGAATTTGGCAAATTATTCTTTTTCTCAATAAGGAACACCATTTTTATGCCTTTCTTACAATTTTTTCTTATTAAAGCTCATCTTATTTTTGGCAGTTTTTATACATATAATTATATATACTAATTAAAATTTTGAGTTCCTAGTAATCTTAAACTTTATTGAAAACCTAGGAAACAAATTTTAAATTTTCTGTCACATAGCAGTATTTAACATATAAGAACAACTTTATCATTTTTAGAAACATGTTTTCTTATAATGTAAATTTTAAAATTGAAAATGACTCAGGCATGTAATGCGTATCTATTATTTAATTTAACATAATTTTTAGATTTCAAATTACACAGTTTATAGATGTTTATCTCGTTTACATTTGCCTAATTTATTTTTAACAATTGTGAAAACTGACATATTAGACAACCTTAGTCATTGTTTCAAATTATTTCCTTGTTAATCATTTTTATAGCCTGTGAATATATGGTTTCACCTAAATAAGAAACTTAAATGTATGGGGATTTTGTTGATAACTCAGAAGATACAGTTGTTTTCATTAAACCAACAATATTAAATTAGTCTTAGTTATAAAACATGACACAAAAATCATTCTGTTTTTGGCTGGGTTTATAGTCTTCTAAACTTTATGTTAAACTCTGACATCTTAAAATATTTATTAGAGACAAATGTAAAACTGCCTGACAAGTAAATCCAGGGAAAAACGTATGCTGACAATTTTGAAGATATTTTAATTTTTACTTTAGTTACTTTAAAACCATCTTATTTATTAAAGATTTACTTAGGTCATGTGAACTTGGAAAATAGACTTGATAATTTATGAGTGCTCATTTATTGAAAAGTCAATTTGATATCATGTAGACACAACATGTAACATAATACATGTACATATACATAAACACATCCAAACAAACACACAATTAAAGATCTTACCCCTTTCATTTTAGAATTTTAGTCATGAACTAGTAATACTCATTGGTTTATAAAGAATGGTTGGATCCAAATTATATTTCTGACAAAACTGAGACCTATTTACATGGCTAAACTTTGTTTGCCCAATAGATAATCTAATTAAGTTTGTGGGTCAAAATTTTGGATAAAGCGGTTTCCCTGGCAGTTTGATTTTTTAAACTTCTTTTATTCTTTCCTTCTGTTTCAAACGAGTTTAGGGTTAACTTTTCAATATTTATATTTCAGCTAGAACTGGCTGAATTGTATAAGAAAAAGTCTACAGGCAGCCTTGAATTAGTGATACCATAAGAAGTGAATTTTTTCTCAACACCAGTAGAAAAGTCAACAGATTCAAAGTAGGCAGAAAAAAAAAATAGAGAACTCAGAGGAGTCTACCTGGGGGACCATCAGGGAGTGTCGCCCTGTCTTCCCCCCGAGCATCTGCACAGATTCTGGCCTCAAACTTGGGTGTGTCAGACCCAAGCCATGGTTATCTCCTCTTCAGAGAACTCCGTCCACCTCTGGGGATCTCTGTGGCTTGTCCCTTGGCCTGTAGGAGGTCACAGGCCCCAGGCACTTCCCTCAGAACTCCTCTCCCAGCTTCTAGCCCCATTTCCCTGGACTCTCCACCCTCGTTGGGGGCTGGAGCTGGAGGGTACGTTGACATCCGGGGGCTGCTGTGACAGAGCCCCACGCCGGCCACGTGACACGGCAGAAGCTCACGTCTCACGGTTCTGGAGGACTGAAGTCTGAGGCGAAGGCATTAGTGGGGCTGGTTCCTTCTGCGGTGGTGAAGGAGAGTCTGTCCCAGTCTGGGGGATGACTCTGTCCTGTTTTCTGGGCCTGTTGCCTTCTTTGGCGTCCTTGGCTTGCAGGGGCACCGCCCAGTCTCTGTTCATCATCACATGGCATTCTCCCTGTGCCCATTTGTGTGCAATTTTTGCCTTTTTATGAAAACAGAAGTGATGTTGGCTCAGGGTCCCCCCCAGTGACTTCACTTCAACTTGACTACATCTGCAAAGATCCTGTTTCCAAATAAGGTCATGTTTACAGTATGAGGGATTAGCATTAGCATCCAACATATACCTTTTCCCTTCCTTCCTTCCTTCCTTCCTTCCTCCCTCCCTCCCTCCCTCCCTCCCTTCCTTCCTTCCTCTTGCCTGGTCACCCAGGCTGGAATGCAGTGGTGTGACCACAGCTCACTGCAGCCTTGACCTCCCAGGCTCAAGCCGTCTTCCCACCAAAGTAGCTGGGACTATAAGTGCACACCACCATGTTCAGCTAAGTTTTAATTTTTTATTTTTTTGTAGAGATGGGGTCTCCCAGTGTTGCCTAGGCTGCTCTCAAACTCCCGGGCTCAAGTGATCCTCCCTCCTCAGCCTCCCACAGTGCTGGGATGACAGGTATACACCACTGTGTCTGGACCAACATGTCTTTTTTTAAGGGGACAAGGGGACACTATTCAGCCCGGGAGAGGGGTCGGCGCAAAGCCGTGAGAGCAGCCCGGGCTCCTCTGTGTGTCCGTGGGCTGTGGTTCCTTAGCAAGGAAGAGTTCACTGAGAATCCACGTGGCTGGGTCTCTTCAGGACACAGCCTGAGCCCGCTGCACACACAGCAAGGCCTGGCGCTGGGCCTGAGGGTGGCCCAGCTCCCATCCAGGCACTGAGGCTGTTGCAGAAGGAGGGAGGCCTGCGTGGGGGATGCCTGGGCTAATTCCAGGAATGGGAAGCCTGGCCCCAAAAACCAAGGGCTGCCCTGATAGAGCCAGCTTGGTCCCTGGGGCATGAGTGTGGGTCACACAGGAGAAAGGGTGTGGGCGTGTCCTGGGTGTGAGTGGGATTTGCCTGGAGGGGGTGCTGTCCTCCGTAGAAGGAGGCTGTTGGCACACGTGGGTACCGGGGGAGCCTTTTGGGAACCAAGAAATCAGCTAAGAGGAGCACTGGCCGGTGTACCCCTCCCGCTGAGAGGCCCATATCTAGAAACTTCTGTTACCAGGATGCCCTGTGTTGACAAGCATGTGAGGTCCAAGAGGACTCCTTAGAGGGCCCCCCTCCACAGACCGCTGCTCGTCCCTCCTCCCAGGCCAGCAGCCTCGCACAGGGGCTGTGCTCTCACCCTTACAACTGGGCGAGGGCGTCTGCAGGCTGGAGGGTACCTGATCACACCCTGATGAGCATGCGCTGGCCATGTCCTCGCCTTACAGACACCCTCCCCCTGTCCCCAGGGGCTGTCCGGCTCTGTCCAGCATGGCCATGTCCTCGCCTTACAGACACCTTCCCCCGTCCCCAGGGGCTGTCCGGCTCTGTCCAGCATGGCTATGTCCTCGCCTTACAGACACCCTCCCCCTGTCCCCAGGGGCTGTCCGGCTCTGTCCGGCAGGCGGTGGAGGGGCTTTTGTGGTTTCCTGTGGTTTCACGGGATGCCTTTGAAGGCAGCAACTGCCCCTGACTCAGTGGGTCCTGCATCTCGCTCACAGCCGGGAGGGGCACTCAGAGCTGTCGCTGCGCTGTGAATACCTTCACGCAGGTTCACAAGGGAGGGGGCCCGGCCGCTGCCATCCTACTCTGTCCTCTGCATCTGACACGGCAGCTTGACCGTGTGGGCTCAGACAGCTGCATGGACACACGGCCACCAGCAGACCTGCGTGTTAGCTGCCACACAGAGCACAGGGGCCCAGGTGTCACAAGCTGTGCCCCGCTGGGGCTGTCCCTGGCTTTCCCCTCAGGAGCCGTCGGGAGGCTCAGAGGCTCTCGTGCTCTGGAGGCCATGGCCCTGGGTGCGTCTGCCCGCTGGCTGCACAGCGGCTCAGCCTCAGCAATGTTGGTGCCCGCTGTGCCGACTCCCCTGTACCTTAGACTCCCCTGTACCTTTGGTTAATGGTGAGGTGGAAGTGTCTCCCCATCTTTTTTAACTCTTTCTGCTCTGAAGGGTCTATGAAGGCCTTTGTCCACTTATGTATGGGTATGACCATATTTTTCTTAATATTTGAATAGCAAGTAATGGACACGGGTGGAATAAACTTGCAAACTGAGAGATCTGTGAGTCATTGAAGGTTTAAATTCAGCTACTTTCTGGTTAAAGGTTCCCTTAGGGTTTTTGTTCTGTCGCCTCTTCCCTGGGCCCTCCCAGCCTCCTGAGGAGGTGCTGACCTGGCTGGTCTCACTGGCGCCCTCGTCACTCTCCAGTGCTAGGGGTCCACTGAGACTATAGCCTTATCCTCTTCCACTGTCCTAAGGGTTCGTAGATAAGGTGTCTTTTTGCTCTGTGTCTCCTCACTCAGGCCTTAAACCCTGAGTAGGATGAGTGATGTCCAAGTGACCCCAGAACCCCTCTTGGGGCCCACGGAATTGCTAGTGCTTCAGAGCACACAGGGTGGCCCTCAGGCTCTTGGGGCAGCCCTCTGTGTGGGCACCTTCTCCACGGCCCACACACCAGGAGGCCAGCATGGTGCCTGGGGCTCTCAGGTCCCAACTGAACAGGGTTTCTTCTTCTGCCTGACTCAGCTTTAGCTTGGACTGGCAGGGGACAGGTGTGGGCAGGTGGCACAAAGCTCACCAGAGGCTGAGCCTGCTCAGCTCTGCTCCCCTCCCTGGCTCAGTTGGAGGCTTGTCCCCTGTGGGCAGAGCGTGGCTTCCCCTGTGGGCAGGGCGTGGCTTTGGCTGCAGGAAGAGTGTGGAGATGATCACATCTGCTTTCAAATCCTGCTGTCTCTCTCGGGTGTTTGATCTCGGAATAAGAGACATTGTCCTGTCTGCCTTCAACAGGACAGTGGTCCCACACCCCAAATTTGGAGTAGGCAAAGGGGCTCAGGGGAAGAGCAGAAAGTGCACACCAGCCCGTATTTCCTGACTCAAGAATTTATTGATTAGAGCAATTCTTTGTCACATTGGGTGCAAACAGCACATTTGGAGAAGGGGGTTCCAGAAGGCCACAGTCCACCTGCTGAGGGATTTGTGGGTTGTCTCTTCCCAGAGAGGGAGGAGGGAAGTGTGATGTGCTCAAAATCCCCTTCAGGCAGCAACTATGTGGCTACTGATGGAGCTGGTGCATTCTGAGGACTCCAGGGGCTCCTGAGACTGGAGAATCCTGCTTGGCGGCAAAGACAGTCAGTAGATGAGTGAGGACTGAGCACTCAGCAGCTGGACTTCTCGCCTGAGCAGAGGACTCAGCAGGCCGGGCGGGAGCACACAGGGCGGCAGAGGAGGGACACGCAGGAGGCTGGGCGGCAGCAGCTAGGCTGGCAGGAGGAGGCGGGCGCACAGCAGGAGGAGACGGGCACGCAGCAGGCGGACCTGCACACGGGGCGGCAGATGAGGGACACGGAGGAGGAGGGTCTGCAGCAGGAGGTGGTACAGCAAGTTGGTTGGCAGCTAGACTGCTGGCAGCATGAAGTGGAAGCCCCAGAGCACACAGGCAGACAGTAGACGGACTTGCAGCAGACAGGCATGCAGCAGGCCTGCTGGTATGGGGAGGAGGTGCAGCAAGCTGGCTGGCAGCTAGACTGCTGGCAGCATGAAGAGGAATCCTTAGAGCAGGTGGGCACACAGCAGACAGGCTTGCAGCAGATGGGCACACAGCAGGCCTGCTGGCAGGAAGAAGAGGCACAGCAAGCTGGCTGGCAGCTAGATTGCTGGCAGCATGAAGAAGCAGCCCCATAGCAGACGGGCACACAGCAGATGGGTTTGCAGCAGACGGGTTTGCAGCAGACAGGCTTGCAGCAGATGGGCACACAGCAGGATTGCTGGCAGGGGGAGGAGGTGCAGCAAGCCGGCTGGCAGCTAGACTGCTGGCAGCACAAGGGTGTGCAGGAGCTGGTGCAGCCTGATTGGCAGGGGCTGGGCTCACAGGCCGCCTGGCAGCAGGGGCTGGACACACAGCTCACTGGGGTGCAGACCAGGGTCAGGCAGGAGGCCGGGGTGTAGCAGCTGGGGGCACAACAAGGGGGCTCGCAGCAGCTCTCTGGGCAGTCGTCCACCTGCCAGGAGTCGGTGCAGGTGCTGGAGCAGACGGACATGGTGGACGCGGCCATGCTGGGGTGGGAGGAGGTGAGCTGGGGGAGGTGTGAGGGAGTGAGTGTGGGAGTGAGTGAGTGAGTGAGTGAGCTGCTCAGGGCTGTGGGGCTTTTAAATCCCTCCCTGGCGTGTGTTGTCCTGACAGGAGGCTCCAGAAGCTTCTCTTCCTTGTTGGTGTTTAGAGCTGGTGGCTGGAGATGCGTCATTCGTGCTGGTTTATCTCTTTGTTTTTCCCTCATTAAACTTGTGTGTATGTTGCAGGGCTCTGTTTCTTCATCAGTTTTTATTTTGGCCCCAGAAATGTGGTAGAAAATATTTCAAGAAAGCTTTCGTTCAGTTGAGGTTTTAGAGATGAATGTTTCTCCAAAAGGAGCAATTCTGGTTCCACCTATCCTGTTTCTGGACTGATTAGATATATTTTATTACTTTTAGCATATTAAAACATAAACATGGAGAAAAATGTGCACTTCGTATGAAATAAAAATGGTACTGAGGATAAGAGGAAGCTGGCCAAGCATGGTGACTCATGCCTGTAATCCCAGCACTTTGGGAAGCTGAGGTGAGTGGATCGCAAGGTAGGAGTTTGAGACCAGCCTGGCCAGCATGGTGAAACCCCGTCTCTACTGAAAATACAAAAAATTAGCCAAGCATGGTGGAATGTGCCTGTAGTCCCAGTTACTCAGGAGGCTGAGGCAGGAGAATTGCTTGAACCCAGCAGGTGGAGGTTGCAGTGAGCTGAGATCGCACCATTGCACTCCAGCCTGGGTGACAGAGCCAGACTCTTTCTCAAAAAAAAAAAAAAAAAAAAAAAAAAGGAAGCTAAGTGGCCCTCCCTTCAGTCACTCACACCTTGTAAGGAGAATGCTCAGTGATTCAGAGATTCAGTATCTGGTGGATCCACACTTTATCTTTGTCTCTTTAGCTCTTCCATGCCATCCTCAGAGTCCTCTCTTTGTTTTATTTGAAGCTGCACTCTGTATTCTTTCAATTTTCATTTTGCCTTGGTGAAAGATCAAGTACTTTTTCATATATGGTGATTTTAGGACACACATTTTAAGATTCCTTGCTTGTCTGAAAATATGTCAACTTTATCCTCACATTTATAATGATAGTTTAGCTGGGTATAAAATTCTGGTTTTAAATTACTTTTCCTCAAAATGGTGAACAAATGTCACCATTTCTTTGTGATGTCCAGTGCTGCTAATGACAGTCTGATGCTGGTCATTTGTCATTTTTTCATTTGTCTCTCTCTTTCCTTAACTCTCTGGGAGCTTTTGGGTTTCTTTTTATTATTCTAAAATGTCACGTTTTTGTTTCTAGGCTTATGCATTATTTTACTTTCTGTGGTTAGACCTTATTGAGCCTTTCAATATAAAGACTCATCTCAGAAGTGTTTTTCCATTTTTAATAATAATTTCATCTTTCCTGGTCTCTCTTTTTATGACTTTTTATTTTCATCTAGTGATGAAAGAAATATGTTACCCATTCACTCTGATGATGTTATTTTGAGTTTTTAAATGTTTTTTCCTTGTTTCATTGGACATCAGATAAAGTCTACCCATTGGTGGCAGTTCATTCAGCTTTCTGAATAAAAGACTATTTTATTCCAGTGCATTAGTGTCCTGCTCCAATTTACTCTCGAACCTGTTTCTGTTTGTCTTTTCTACAAATATATGAAAGACCCTACTGAGCCTCTCTTTATTGTTAAATAATTTTGATTTCTTTTTCTTTAATAACTCGTTAAATATCCTTTCAGTGATTATTAGTACGGATGTGTGAGAACTGTGTGCTTAATCCACTTTCTGGGACTGAAGGACTTGGTGCTGCTTTCATGAGATGATAGGAAAGCCAGAAAGGGTGGCATCGTATTAGTGGGTGCACTACAGACACACACAGTGCACATGTGGTCTTTTTATGTCAGCCACAACATGAGGTGCAAGTTTGGAGCCCTGCACTCATTGGAGACATGACTTTTTGGATTATGGAACTTTCCACTGGGGGCCAGCAGGGCAGCTTCTGTGGACAGTCAAATGACCAAACCATTTCTTTTTTTTTTTTTTTTTTTGAGACAGAGTCTTGCTCTGTCACCCCAGCTGGAGTACAGTGGCGCTATCTCAGCTCACTGCCAGCTCTGCCTCCCGGGTTCAAGCCATTCTCCTGCCTCAGCCTCCCGAGTAGCTGGGACTATAGGCGCCCACCACCACGCCCGGCTAGTTTTTTGTATTTTTTAGTAGAGATGGGGTTTCACCATGTTAGCCAGGATGGTCTTCATCTCCTGACCTAGTGATCCGCCCATCTCGGCCTCCCAAAGTGCTGGGATTACAGGCTTGAGCCACCATGCCTGGCTTTTTGCATTTTTAGTAGAGACAGGGTTTCGCCATGTTAGCCAGGATGGTCTCCATCTCCTGACCTCGTGATCACGCCTGGGATTACAGGCGTGAGCCACCACGCCTGGCCCAAACCATTTCTTAAATCAAGCAGACACTCTGGGCGATCTGAGTGAGCTGAGTGGCAGGGATTAAATGGCCCTGGTTGGAGGAGGGAGGTGCCAGGAGGGTATGTGAGTTTGCAGGGCAGGGTGGCCCACAGCTGGGTCTTCTGCAAGTGACACACATTTGGATTCTTCTTTTCTAAAATGTAGTCTTTTGTTTTATTTGACTCCCTTTTGTCGTGGCTGGCTGCCCAGCACAACGCTGGAGACGCGATGACAGCAGCCCGCTGGTCTTGTTTCCAAAGTTAACAGAAGTGCCTCCCTCCGCACTAAGCCAGTGTTTGCTAGTTTGTAGCACAGCCTTGGTCTCGCGCATGCAGTGTTTTCCTACTTTAGTTTATTGTGAATTTTGCCTCGGGCTTTTAAGGAAGGAATGAGTTTGTTCGTGTGTGTGTGTGTGTGTGTGTGTGTGTGTATTAATCTACTGAGAGTTCCAGTGGCTTTTCTGCTTCTATTTTATGAGTATAATGATACCCTTTGTAACTTGAGCTATCTGAGATAAACATTGCTTGATAATGGCTTATTATCCCTTTTTCCCCAGCTTTATTGAGATATCATCGACAAACAAGAATTATATAAATTCAAGGTGTACAGCATGACATCTTGATCACACATTGTGTGATGATTACCAAGGTCAAGCTAATTAATATGTCCATCACCCCACATAGTTACCTTTATTTTGTGATGAGACATTTAAAATGGACTCTTAGAAGATTTCAGTGTTACTATGTTGCATTCTGTGTTACAGTCAACTGTCCTCGTGCTGCACACGAGGTTTCCGGAACTGACTCATCCTGCACAGCTGAAGCTGTATCCTGCCATCAACATGTCCCCACTCCCTGCACCCCCAGCCCCTCGAACCCCCACTCTACTCTCTGCTTTGGTGAACTTGGCTTTTTTAGATTCCACATATAAGTGAGGTCTGCAGTATTTGTCTTTCTGTGGCCTGGGTCACTTCACCTAGCATAGTGTCTGCAGGTTCATCCGTGTTGCCACAGATGACAGGATCTCCCTCCTTTCTGTGGCTGAGTCGTATTCCGTCGTGCATATTCACCACATTTTCTTTATCTACTCATCTGTTGATGGGCACTTAGGTTGCTTCCATATCTTGGCTGTTGTGAATAGTGCTGCAGTTAGCATGGCAGTGCAGGTATCTGAGATCTGGCTTTAATTTGTCTTGTATAAATACACAGAAGTGGGATTGCTCATCACATGGTAGTTCCATTTTTAATTTTTTGAGGAACTTCTGTACTACTTCCCATAATGGCTATACATAATGGCTTAGTTTGTTAATGTAGGCTCATAGAATCTCTTATATTATTTTTTTAAACGACATTGGTCTACAGTCCTATCTTTCTCACTGTTGCTCCTGATTTTGGCATCAGGGTGTCACCAGTCATACTATAGGAATCCAGAGGACCTCTGGCTTCTTCTGATCTCTGGAATATTTCAAGTATCACAGAAAAGTCTTTATATTGAAGACTAATGGTATACACCTTTGAAACATCTGAGTCTGCCTTCTGAAGAATGACCTTTTTCAATACCACTTCCATATTTTCCTGGATATCATTGTATTAAATTTTTTGTTTTGTTACTCAGTGTAGGTAATTTATATTTTTTAGAACACAGTACATTTCATTTATATTTCCAAATTTTAGGATAAATATACCCATACTATTTTCTTATACTGAAAAAGGAAAATCTGAATCTGTGAGCATACTTCTTTTTCCATCTTTCAGGTCTGCTTATTTTTATTAGACTATTTTATTTAGATTTTCGTTGATGGACGTCTGTGGATTTTTGTGGAAGTTTGGAAAGAGGGGGTCGTATTTCTTCTTGTTGGGGATTGCTTAGTAAAAGTTTCAGAAAGCATCGTGGGTGGTAAACTATCCAGATCCCTGTTGTTTAAGAACAGCCTTCCCGCTGACACCTGCCACAGCAGAGTCTACGTGCAGAATTTCTTCCCTCCATCTTGGTAGAGGCTGGGCTACCAATGGGTCTCATATTTGCATAACTTTGATCTTCTTGTGAAGCCTTTCCTTTGTCTAGAACCTGGCACTATTGTCTCCTTCTTGTACTTCATTCATTTCACCAGACCCCTCCCCCAACACTGTCATCAGCTGTGTTCATCCCCTCGGTCCCATCTTCCTTTAGTTCAAGGAACTTTTATTTCCATATGGGTTTGATGATTTTCTTCCATTCTTGGATTTTCTCCCCACTGTGATCCTGGTGAGGATCACAGACCCTGGGTCTCCTGGGTTCTTCCCACTCAGATCTCAGGCTCTTCTTGGCTTTATCTCTGTCCTTCTGCATTGGGTTTGGGTCAATCCTTGCCTGAAATGGGGTCACTGTATCAGCAATTCTGCTTTCAGGGTCTATTATGCAGACCATCATTGAGTTTCATGTGTGTTTAGAGTGTCGCACTTTCAATCTCCTGGAACTTGGGGTGTTTTCCTTCTTCCTCTTCCTCCTCCTTTTTGGTAGCGCCCTGTTCTTGTTTCATGTAGCGACAGCCTCTTTGTTTCCTTGCATCTGCATCATCGTTTGTTCCGACTTTGCTTCTCTGTCATACTGTGATTTCCTCACATGTCTGAGGACTCTTAGTTGTTGTTCACATTTTTAAGTGAGGGTCGAGATTGTTTGGCATTCATTGCTGAAAGGTTTTCTGCACATAGATACACATATTCTGCACCCAGAGCTGATGCTGGGGCTCTGATGAGGGGGGCCTTGTTCATCTCTGATTGGACATGGGGGCTCCAGTTTATCTTGGCATCCAGAGCTTCCTGGGGTGTGGCCTCTTCCTCTCCAGCTTGGGACCTAGGCTGGGAGTCTCCTGGGCCAGCCCCACCCTTCCTGGTTCTCCTGCTGGTTGCAGGGCAAGGAATGGCTCTTCTTCAGAACTCAACCTCTCAGTTAAAGACGACTGAGTGCCCACAGTCATCCTCATATATGGTCCCTTTGCTAGGGTCTCCGGGAAAACTCATTTGTCTTCAGAGTCCTTCTCCTGCCTTTCTTTCTGTTGGATTTAAAGTCAATAGATCCTGATCATTTTGTCTTGCCTTTCCCAGAAAATCTTTACTGACCTGGTCTGTGGATGGCATGCCTCCGTTTTCTATCACTGCTCTGGCACCATTCATTTTTATTTGGATGAACAGGAGGTGGAGGCATTGGCCAGTGGCCATCCCAAACGGAGGGCTGAGGCTATTTGTTTTTAACACATTGACCGAGAGAAAATTCACAAGCCATGGAGTTCACCCACTGCAGGTGCACGGTCCATTGGTTTTTAGTAAATTCCCAGGGTTTTTCAGCCATCACCAATATGTAATTTTATAACATTCCCACTCCAAAAACCACACCCATAAGCAGTCTCCTCTCATGAGCCCCTCCCCCAGCCTTGGTCACCCACTTATCTACTTTCTTTCTCTGTGGATTTGCCTGTTCTGAGTCTTTCATACAAATAGAATCCCACTACATGTGGCCTCTCGCTGAGCATCATGCTTTCAAGGCTCATGCATGTTGTAGCCTGTATCAGTATTTGATCCGTTTTCATGGCTGAATAATATTCCGCATGGGAATGGGCTGCGTTTTGCTTGTGTGGATAGGCTGTGTTTTGCTTGTCCATTCATCCTCTGATGGACATCTGGGCTCTTTCCACTTCTTGGCTACTGTCAGTGGTGCTGTGTACATGGGCACACAAATCTGTGTGTGAATGTTTGTTTCATTCCTCTGAGGTAGATGCCTAGAACTAGACTGACAGGGTCACAGGGTCACACAGTGAGTGACATTTTGAGGATCTGTTTTCCAAGGTGCTTTCACTAGGGGTTGAAGCTCTGATGAGGCAGGAGAACATCGAATGGAGACCCAGAGCAGGGGTCAGAGCTGAGACCCCCCACAGCTCTGGTCACCAGGAGGTGTCCTCCCTGGGGATGGCCAGACAGGCTGGGTCCTTTTGGTGCCTCGGACAAGGGCAGGTGGGGGACAATGACAAATGTGGAGGAGGTCAGAGAGCCAGCCCTGGGCCCTCCTCCTGGCTCTCTGTTCTCACCTGAGGCCATCAGTGGGCACAGTGAGGTGGGGCTCAGACACGTATGTGTGGGGAGCTCCTCCCCAGGATGGCCCTGGAGCCCTAGGATGAAGTCTTGGCCCCGCCAGCTACCTGGAGAACCAGGGCGGGAAGCAAACATCTCTGTCCCTGGAGGCCCTCATCTGTCCCTTCATGGGGACCTGGCTTTGCTTCCAAGGAGATGGACGAGGCTGTGTCAGTTTGGCCTCCGGCCCGGGGAATGGCTGCTGCTGGGTGGTCTGTCCTGGGTGGTCTGCCTCGAGGGGAGTGAGGGAGGTGGCTGTGCTGACCACGGTGAACTCTGTCAGGTGGGACTCCGGGAGGTCCCGGTGCTGGGGCTGGAGGCCTCTGGCATTGACATGCAAGGGTCATTTTCTGGAGCCGGACCTGGTCTCTCGAATGCACACAGCGACCCGGTGGAAAGAGTGTGGCGGCTCGTACCACTCGCCCAACGTGGCATCTGGGACGGAGGGTGGCAGGCAGAGCTGAGGGCTATTTGGGAGAGAGCTGGGAGGTTGGGGATGTGGGGACAGGGTCCTCGGGGTCAGAGTTCAGGACCACAGGATCAGGAGGGAGCCAGGACCCTGAATCTCTAGGCGAGGCTGCATGGGGCAGGGGGGCCGCAGGCTTGGTTAGTGGGTGCCATGGTCCCTGCCCATCTGTGCTCTCGCCAGCGATGCCTGAGCAATGGGTATTCAAGAACCCCATGAAGAACCCCAGGCTTCTGGGCTCAAGTCCTGGGGGAGGGGCTGTCCCACGTCTTACTGTGGAGGAGACGAGGGCTGCAGGGACGGGCACTGTGGTCCATAGCTGGTCTCCCCAGGGGTAACAGGACCGGTGAGGCTGCTGGGTGGAGCCAGGCCCCAGGTGGGCTACCCCAGTCCTGAGGGGCAGCCATGGAGCTGGGGAGGGTGAATGTGGCTCAGGGGCCCAGAGCTGCTGCCAGGGTCCACTTTGTCCCAAAACTCTGGCCTTGGTTCCAGAGGCAGCTTCCCTAAGATGGGCTGGGGCGTCACGTGCTGGGGCTGGGGGCCCACGGGGCTAAGAGGGAGCCTGGCCTTCAGGGTTCACAGAGGCCAGCACCAGGCGCATTGCTTCCTGCCTATCCCACGCCCCTCGGGGTCCACAGACAGGATCGAAGGTCGACAGAGACGGGCAGCTTTCCTAGGACTCAGAGGGGCGCTGCCCAGGGTGGAACCAGGCCTGCTGGGGGTCAGGACTGTCCCTGCAGTCAGGGGTGGCATCACTTCCCACCTCACCCTGTGCCCCCCGGGGGTCCACAGACAGGACAGAGGTTGGTGTGAGACAGAGGCGGCTTTATTAGAACTCAGAGGGGCACTGCCCAGGGTGGAACCAGGCCTGCTGGGGTCAGTTCTGCAGAACTTGGGTCTGGGGGAGCAGCTGGGGTCCCCCGTGCAGCCAGCATCTGGGAAGGACTGGGGGAGCATCCTGGTCCCTGAGACAAAGAGCCTGCCCCATATTCTCAGGGTGTCAATGCCAGAGAGGGAGGAGCTGGCTGAGCCCGCTGGGAGGTCAGCCTCAGGTGGGAAGGGACTCTGGATGACATTCAGCGCCGTCAGCAGCTGGACTTCTGGCCAGAGCAGAGGCTGTAGCAGGCCGGGCGGGAGCACGTGGGGCGGCAGAGGAGGGACACGCAGGAGGCCGGGTAGCAGCAGCTGGTCTGGCAGGAGGAGGTGGGGGCACAGCAGGAGGAGACGGGCACGCAGCAGGCAGACCTGCACACGGGGCGGCAGAGGAGGGACACGGAGGAGGAGGGTCTGCAGCAGGAGGTGGTGCAGCAAGCTGGCTGGCAGCTAAACTGCTGGCAGCATGATGTGGAAGCCCCACAGCAGACGGGCGCACAGCAGAGGGACTTGCAGCAGACAGGTTTGGAGCAGATGGGCACACAGGAGGACTGCTGACACGGGGAGGAGGTGCAGCAAGCCGGCTGGCAGCTAGACTGCTGGCAGCATGAGGAGGAATCCTCAGAGCAGGTGGGCACGCAGCAGACGGGCTTGCAGCAGACAGGCACACAGCAGGCCTGCTGGCAGGGGGAGGAGGTGCAGCAAGCCGGCTGGCAGCTAGACTGCTGGCAGCATGAAGAGGAAGGCTCAGAGCAGGTAGGCACGAAGCACACAGGCTTGTAGCAGACGGGTACGCAGGAGACCTGCTGGCAGGGGGAGGAGGTGCAGCAAGCCGGCTGGCAGCTAGACTGCTGGCAGCATGAGGGTGTGCAGGAGCTGGTGCACCCTGATTGGCAGGGGCTGGGCTCACAGGCCGCCTGGCAGCAGGGGCTGGACACACAGCTCACTGGGGTGCAGACCAGGGTCAGGCAGGAGGCAGGGGCGCAGCAGCTGGGGGCGCAGCAGCTGGGGGCGCAGCAGGTGGGGGCGCAGCAGGGGGGCTCGCAGCAGCTCTCTGGGCAGTCGTCCACCTGCCAGGAGTCGGTGCAGGCGCTGGAGCAGACGGACATGGTGGACGCGGCCATGCTGGGGTGGGGAGGAGGTGAGCTGGGGGAGGTGTGAGTGAGTGTGTGAGTGAGTGTGTGTCTGAGCCTGTCAGCTGCTGGGGCTTTTATATGCCCAGGACCTGTGTTTTCCTAGCAGGAGACTCAGCAACGCCCTCCCCTTCCGTGTTGGTGTTTGGAGCCGGGAGGACCCTCGTTATTTCTGCTTCCCTTGCCATGACTTGTCCTCACTCTGCTCCTAGCACTCAGCTGGTCCTGGGCAGGGCCTGCACCCTGGCTGAGCCTGTCCCCGGGAACACCAGGAGGGAGGGTGTGGCCTCTCTGGGGCTGACCTGGTGACTTCCACCTGGCAGGTCTCGTGACTGTGCCCGGCGTGGGGCCAGGAGGATGCCCAGCCTCTGTCTGCAGGGACTTCATGGGGTGGGCTGGTGTGGCTGCGACTGGGAGAGCCAGGACGAAGTGCCTGTGTTGGGAAAATGTGCTTGAGGACAGTGCTTCCTGGTGGGCTCTGGGATTTTCTGAGATCCTGATGTCTGCCAAGGGTAGGAGGAGAGGGAGGACCTCTCCTCCCCTGAGAAGGAAACAGAACATTCCAGCAAGGCCTCTGGATAGTCAAGTCATTAGGAGGACAAGGCTTAGGGACTGGCCTTTGGGTCTGGACTGCTGTCCCCTGGAGCCCTGGTCAGGTGTCCTGAGAGGGGCGGGTGCAGGTCAGGGCCTGAGGTTGGGGAGGCGCCTCCACCTTGGAGAGGCAGGTGTGGAGTGAGGGTTGTGTGGTGAGTGGAGGACATCGGGGTTGGCAAAGCTGTCCTATGCTCAGGAGGTCATCGGGCAGGGCTGGCCCTGACCCTGGGGCAGAGACCATCACAGGCAAGCTCCTCTGTCCCAGGGCCTGAGCCCAGCACAGCCTGAGGCTGGTTCTGACCAGGAACTACCAACATCTCCCAATGTCCTTCCAGCCTCTTCTGGATGAGAAAAGAGTCCAATGGGGACACAGTCAGCCACACTGCCCAGACGCCTGGGAGCTTTACTGAAGACAAGAGCCTTACTCTGTGTTTGCACCTTGGCCGAAGCCACATGCCAAGAAATTGAAACGTGGTGCGAATTTGTGGTATCTGTAGGTGACATGATTGTACACCTAGGATCAGAGTGACTGTCCCAGGCCACGCTCACCGAAGGGCTAGATGAGAGACAAAGTCACTGCACCCAGCAGCCCCTACCTGTACCCCTGCCATGACAGTGTGAAAATACAATGGGAAAGGAAGTCCATCAGCCTGGCAGACCCAAGTATAAAATGCCCAGTGGGAATGTTAGAGGGTCAGATGTGAACGAAAGCATAAACCTTGACCAGAGCACCTACAACGTATGTCCCCTGGAAACCCGGCATGGTTGGGCACTGGAGACTGGTCCACGTGCCTCAGCTTAGTTCAGCATCCATGACATTCCCATCACAGCCCCGAAGGAATCGTTGGGTATACTAATGAAGATATGAACGGCCAGAAAGTACTTGCAATCTCCATGACAGATGGAAGATTAATGTGAAAATTTTAAAGTCCTTACCACTAAAACAGGATAAGATACAAAAGAATTGAATACAAGATTAAAAATTTTAAATTTCCAATAAGCCTTAATGAGATGAACAGCTAGTTGATCTCATTAATAACTAAAGTTTCTCAGATTTAAACACACACCTCCCACCTGTAAGAGCAAACAAGATTTAAAATGCCGATAGTATCCAGTACTGCGGCGCTCAGGGCTTCATTCTTAGAAACCCTTGGCAGGTGTAATTTTATTTAAACTGTGATCAACCATAACAAAATTTACCATTTTACCCATTTTAAAGTGTGCGATTCAGTGACATTCAGTGCAGCCACAATGTTGTGCAACCATCCCCACTACCTAGTTCCAGAACTATCTTCGCTCCAGAAGGAAACCTGTAGTATTAAGCAGCCACACCCAGCCCCTGGCAACCACTGCTATTCTACTTGTCTCTATATGGGTTTGCCTGTTTTGCACATTTCATATAGATGGAGTCATAGAATATGTGCTCTCTGTGTCTAGCTTCGTTCACTGAGCATGTTTTCAAGGTACACCTGTGTTGGGGTATGTTTCAGAATGCCATTCCTTTTTATGGCTGAATCGTATTCCATCATAATGACACCACATTTCATTTATCCGTTCATCTGCTGATGGACTTTTGGGTTCTTTTCAACTTTTGGCTACTGTGAATAGTGCTTCTATAAACATTCTTTTTTTTTTTTTTTTTTTTTTTTTTTGAGACAGAGTCTCCCTCTGTCACCCAGGCTGGAGTGCAGTGGCACCATCTCAGCTCACTGCCACCTCCACCTCCTGGGTTCAAACGATTCTCCTGCCTCAGCCTCCCAAGTAGCTGGGATTACAGGTGTGTACCACCATACCTGGCTAATTTTTTATATTTTTGGTAGAGGTGGGGTTTCACCATGTTGGCCAGGCTGGTCTTGAACTCCTGACCTCAAGTGATCCTCCCACCTCTGCCTCCCGAAGTGCTGGGATTACAGGCGTGAGCCACTGTGCCTGGCCCTATAAGCATTCTTATAACGTTTTTGTTTGAACACCTCTTTTGGAGTGGGAACTGATGAGTTGTATGGAATTCCATGTTTACATTTTGAGGACCTGTCAGACTGTTTTTCACAGCATTTGTACCATTTTATATTCTCACTAGCAATATATAAGCATTCCAGTTTCTCTTTGTCCTTGTCAACATCTGCTACCTTCTATTTGTTGGTGCATGTGTGTGTTAAATTATAACCACCTTAGTGGGTGTGAAGTATCAATAGCATATCATTGTGCTGTTGATTTACATTTCCCTAATGACCAATAACATTGGGCTTATTTTCCTGCATGTATTGGCCATTTGCATATCTTCCTTGGAGAAATGTCTATTACAGGACTTTGCCTATTTTTAAATTGGGTTGACTTTTTGTTGTTGATTTGTAAGAGTTCTTTATATATTCTGGATGTTAGCTCCTCATCAGAATTATGATTTACAAGCATGGTTCTCCCCTTGTATGGGTTGTTTTGCTCTCTTCGTAGTGTCCTTTGATGCACAAAACTTTTAATTTTGATGACATCCAATTTATCTATTTTTCCTTTTGTTGCTTGTGCTTCTGGTGTCGTATCTAAAAAACTGTTGCCCAATATAAGGTCATGCATATTTACTCTTATGTTTCCTTCTAGGAGTTTTATGGTTTTATCTCATATATGTAGGGCTTTGATCCATTTTTAGTTAATTTGTTGGTGTGAGATATAGTGCAACTTTATGATTTCGTGTGTAGATATCCAGTTGTCCCAGCACCATTAAAACAATTAGAGACAGGGTGTTGCTCTTTTGCCCAGGCTGGAGTGCAGTGGCACAGTCATAACTCACTGCAGCCTCAAACTCCTGGACTCAACTGATCCTCCCACCTCAGTTTCCCAGGTAGCTGGGACTACAGGTGCACACCACCATACTTCGCTAATTAAAAAAAATTTTTTTTTAGGGACCAGGGTCTTGCTATGTTACCCAGGCTGGTCTTGAACTCTTGGCCTCAAACAATCCTCTCATCTCAACCTCCCGAGTAGTTGGGATTACAGGCATAAGCCATCATTTTATAACATTTATGTACCTAACATCAGTTATAAACATTTATGTACCTAACAATTATAAACATTTATGTACCTAACATCAGACCCCCAAAATATACCAAGCATAAATGGACAGAATTGAAGACAGAAATAGGCAATTGCAGCTCAACAATAATATTTGAAGATTTCAATAAGTCACTTCCAATGATTAAAAAAATTTTTTAAAAATAGAACTAGATCAAAGATCAATAACAAAATAGAGAACTTGAAGAACACTATAAACAAGCTAGATCTAATATGGCCATGTATAAAACACTCAACCCAACAACAGCAGAATACACATTCTTCCCGAATACACATTCTTCTCGAATACACATTCTTCTCAGTCCTCCAGATTAGACCATACGTTAGTCCAAAAAACAAGTCTCAATAAATTTAAAACTATTGAAATCATATAATGTATCTTCTCTGACCACAATGGAAATTAGAAATCAATAACAAAAGGAAAACTGGAAAATTCACAAATATGTGGCAATTAAATAACACACACTTAAACAACCCGTTGATCAAAGAAGAAATCAAAAGAGAAGTTAGAAAATACTATGGGATAAATGACAGTGATTATATAACAAACCAAAACTTATGGGATACGGCAAAACAGTTTATGGAGGGAAATTTATAGCTATAAATGCTTATGTTAAAAAACAAGAAAGATCTCAATTCAGTAATCTAACTTCACACCTTAAGGAACCAGGAAAAGGAAGAGCAAACTAAACCCAAACCTAGAAGAAGGAAGAAAATAAAGGTTATATGTAGAATAAAGGGAGCAAATAAAGAAATTGAGAATAGAAAAACAATAGAACCAATGAAGCCTAAAATTAGTTTTTTGAAAGCAACAATAAAATTTACAAACCTTTAACTAGACTAAGAAAAAGAGAAGGCTCTAATTATTAAAATCAGAAATGAAAACGGGAACATCACTACTGACCTATATAAATAAAGAAGACTATAAGAGAATATGTGAACAATTGTACACTAGCACATAATATCAATAAAATTTATTCCATTTAAGCATGCTTAGTGATATTACATACATTCGTAATGTAGATAACCTAGATGTAATGGATAAATTCCTATTAACATACAAATTACCAAAACTGATACCTTTATTAGTGTTTTTTATTTCTTTTCTTCTTTTTCTTTTTGAGATGGAGTCTCACACTGTTGCCCGGGCTGGAGTGCAGTGGCACCATCTCGGCTCACTGAGACATCTGCCTCCCAGGTTCAACTGATTCTCCTGCCTCAGCCTCCAAAGTAGCTGGGATTACAGGTGCCCACCACCACACTCGGCTACTTATTTTTGTATTTTTAGTAGAGATGGAGTTTCACTATGTTGGCCAGGCTGGTCTCGAACCCCTGACCTTGCAACCTGCCTACCTCAGCCTCCCAAAGTGCTGGGATTACAGGTGTGATCCACTGCACCCAGCCAGTTCTTTCTTTCTTTCTTTTTTTTTTTTTTTTTTTTTTTTGAGATGGAGTCTCGCTCTGTCGCCCAGGCTGGAGTGCAGTGGCCGGATCTCAGCTCACTGCAAGCTCTGCCTCCCGAGTTCACGCCATTCTCCTGCCTCAGCCTCCTGAGTAGCTGGGACTACAGGCGCCCGCCACCAAGCTCAGCTAATTTTTTGTATTTTTAGTAGAGACGAGGTTTCACCATGTTAGCCAGGATGGTGTCAATCTCCTGACCTCGTGATCCACCCATCTTGGCCTCCCAAAGTGCTGGGATTACAGGCTTGAGCCACCATGCCCGGCCGTCTCTTTATTTCTTAATATGGCTTCAAGTTACTGTCTAGTACCCTTTGATTTCATCCCGAGCTGTCATTTTTTGTAGGGCAGGCCTACTGGCAATGAACTCTCTCAATATTTATTTATTCAGAAGTGTCCTAATTTCTCCTTTAGTTTCAAAGAATCATTTCACTTGACATAGACTTCTTGGTGGACAGTGTTTTCTCTTTCAGTACTTTAAGTACAACATCCCATTGCCTTCTGTTCTTTATGGTTTTTGATGAGAAATTGGCTGTTAATCTTCTCTCTTCCTGCTCTCAAGATTCTCTTTTTGTCTTTGGCTTTCAGTAATTTAATTTTGTCTTTCTGTGTGGATCTTTTTGAATTTATTCTACTTGAAGCTCATGGAGCTTCTTGAATGTGTAGATTCATAAGTTTCATCATATTTGGAAAGTTTTTGGCCATTATTACTTCAAATATTTAAAAAAGTATTGTAGTAAAATACACACGAAATTTATCCCATTTTAAGTGTACCATTCAGTGATATTAAACACATTCATAATGCAGTGCAGTCAGCGCCACCATCTGGCCTCGTAACTTTCATCTTGGAAAACTGAAACTCTGTCCCCATCAAACACTTAACTCCACATTCCTCCTCCCCACAAGCCCCTGGCAACCACCATTTTACTTTCTGTCTCTACCATTTTTTTTCAAATATTTTTGAGTGCTCCATTCTCTCTCTGCTCTTCTTCTGACCCTGCTGTTAAGTGTGCTGTTGGTATGTTTGATGTTGTCCTACAGGCCAGTTAAATTCTGTTCATTTTAAAAATTCTTTTGTTTCTGTTTGTTTTGAGATGGAGTCTCACTCTGTCATTCAGGCTGGAGTGCAGTGGCATGATCTTGGCTCACTGTAACCTCCGCTTCCCTAATTCAAGTGATTCTCCTGCCTCAGGCTCCCGAGTAGCTGAGATTACAGGCACCACGCCCAGCTATTAATTAATTTATTTTATTTTTCTGTTTGCTGTTCTCAAACTCCCAACCTCAAACAATCTGCCTTCCTCAGCCTCCCAAAGTGCTGGGATTACAGGTGTGAGCCATCATGCTCGGCCTCTTTTGGCTTTTATGCCCTTCAGACTGGAGTATTTCACATGACCTATCCACCTGGTCTCTAATTTTTCCTTCTGTCTGCTCAAATCTGCTGTGGGGCTTCTCTAGCAAAATTTTCGTATCAGTTATACTTTTCAACTCCAGAAGTTCTATTGATTCCTCTTTATAATCTCTCTCTTTATTGATATTCTCTCTTGGTTGAGATGTTGTTTTCTTCTCTTTGTTCTTTTGCCATGGTTTCCTTTAGCTCTTTGAGTATATTTAAGAGAGTTAATGGAAAGACTTTGTCTAGTAAATTCAATCCTGGGCTGCTTCAAGGACATTTTTTACTAATTGGCCTTTTTTTTTTTTTTTTCTGTGAATGAACGGTACATTCTTGCTTCTTTGCATGCCTCATAATTTTTGCTGAAAACTTGACATTTAGAATATTATAATTTGATAATTCTGGATGGCAGATTCTCTCTCTTCCCTGTGGTTTGTTGTTGCTGGTTGCATGGCTAGTAGTTTTTTGTTTTGTTTTTAAGTGACTTTCCTAAACTATTTTAGTAATGACTATACTCTTTGTCATGAAGGGGGTCACTATTCCATTTGCTTAGTGCACAGATAGTAATTTGACAGAGTTTCTTAAACACCTGGAGTCAAAAGATGTTTTTTTCCCAGTCTTTGTAGCTGGGCTCTGTGTGTTGGTCCACACCCTGAGCACTCACCTGGGCGGTTTGTGACTCTGCCTTCCCCTTCACTTCCTGCCTTCCCCTTCACTTCCTGCCTCCCCCTTCACTTCCTGCCTCCTCCTTCACTTCCTGCCTCCCCCTTCACTTCCTGCCTTCCCCTTCACTTCCTGCCTTCCCCTTCACTTCCTGCTTACTCAGAGCCTGCAGTTCAGCCAGAGGTGAGCACTGAGAGCGTCTCAGGTCTTTTCTGTGCCCCATCATGGGCATGCGTGGGGGTCTTGTAGACTCCCAAGAATATGTGGAATCTTCCAACGCCCTTATTCCCCAAAGTGTCTAATTTCTCAGCTCTTCCTCCCAGGTTTTTTGGGGTGTCCATTGTTTTCCCAACAGATATCCTTTGCCCAGGTGGCAGTGACTGGTTCATTTACCTTTACATGTTCTGACCAAGCCTCTGGTAGCTGCTTCTCTGGCTGGAGGGAATCTGAGTTGGTAAAAGAAGGCAAGCCCTATGTGTTAGTCCTTCTGGAAGCCATCCCTACTGTGCTCCTCCCCTGCCTTGTTCTGTTAGATCTTTGGAGAAAAAATTATTTACCTTCACATTTAACTTCCCCAGGGCTTGTTCCCCCTCCGCCTACCACAGGATGCCCCTGCCCTCAGAACATGACTGGAAAGCCCCTCATCAAGGTCTCCAAGAACTCCCATTCCTAAATCCTGAGTTGGTTTCTATCACTGTGAGTGTGTGTACTCCGGACCCTGAAGCCCTAGGTCACTCTCCATACCACTCAGGAAGCCTGTGCAAGACGCTCCTGACCCCCTCGACAGCCCTGTGGCCCCCACTTTCCCTGCACCCATCCCTGTGTGGCCTGTCTCTTCCAGCACAGTTGCCTGGCCTGCGCTCCATCCCCACCTTCCCCGTCTGGACGTAAGCCATGCTTCCTGCGGCGGGACCAGTGAGAATTCCCATTAGGAGCCAGGCACTGGGGACAACAGGATGCCTAAACAGGAACCATTTGGTGGGTGTCTGAGGTCTCTGGACAGCATTGTTCAGTGGGTGAAGGGGTCCACGTGAGCAGAGGGCCGTGTCCCTGTCCAAATGTCCATCCTTGCAGTTTATGGACAGGGAGTGCCTGCTCCAGCCAGGTGCCACTGGGGTCTTCAAGGCACAGGTGGCCTCACTGCCACCCTCACTCCTGCCTCAAGGGCCAAAGCCAGAGCCCCCTATTATGGGCTGACTTGTGATTCCCCCGAATTCACATGTTGAAGTCCTAAGTTAAAATTAGGTCCTATGGATGGGCCCTAATCCAATGACTGGTGTCCTCGTGAGAAGAGGAGAGGAGAGCAGAGACACACACGGAGGGACAGCCCCATGAGGACACAGGGAGGAGACTGTGTCTTCAAGCCCAGGAGAGAGGCTTCAGGAACCAGCCCTGCCACACCTGGGCCTCGATTTCCAGCCCCAGGACTGTGAGGGACCCCTTGTGTGTGGCTCGAGCCCCCAGACCGTGGACTTTGTCACAGCAGCCTGAGCTGACACATGCAGCCCCTCAGGTGTGGGGGTCCTTTGTGTCCACAGAGTATGGCCGAGGCCTCAAAACCCGACTGTGTTCTCCTAAGGCAAGAAGAGTGGGCAGCATTGCACCCCCAGGTCATGGGGCAGGGGGCGTGGGTGAGGACTGGAGGGGACAGTGTGGCTCTGGCCGTCTGCCTGTCCCGTGGGAGGAGCTAAGAACCTGCCCCCAGGAGGCCTCCTTCTTGCTCTCTGGTCTGGACACATTCCCACACTGTCCTGGGACTCCTCTGTCATCGGCACCCTGAGACCTTTCTGTTCCCATGGGCCCTCCGCCCATCCAGCCCAGCACAGGGAGCTCTGGAGGCCATGTCTCTGTTCTCTGCTCTGCATCCCAGCGGCAATCCCAGGGTTGGAGCAGGGGGCGTCCTGAGTGTCTGTGAGTGTGCGTAGGAGGCCAGGATGGCCAAGCTGTCTCCGAGTGGAACTCCTGAGCACCGGGGCAGCTGGAGCCCAAGCCTCCATACCCGCCCCCCACTGCCCGTCTCCCACCTCCCAGCACAACTGGAGCCTGCCAGCCCCTGGGATAGCCCCAACCCTTGCCATGGGAAGGAGCTGCTTCTACCCACGGTGAGTGGGACATTGGCCCGAGCCATGTAGTGTCTGTGGGATTCAGTCAGTGAGCAAAGCTTTTGGGCTCCACAGGACCTGGGAGGGGAGCCAGACAGCAGAACGTGCCACAAGGTGGACAGGAGCTTCCAAGTGTCACCCAAGAGCCCCCCACATCCCCCTGGCTGGAGATGTAAAGAGATCCACAGGGCCCAGCCCCCCAGAGCCAGGCCAGGCCCCACTCTGCCCCATCCCGCCCTGGGTGCGGACAGTCAGCACTGAGTCAGCTGGGGCTGCAGAGGCTTTATTGGTGCCCAGAGGCAGAGGGTGACACTCCTGGATGCGAGACCTGGGTCAGGAGGGCCCATACCCGACCAGCAGAGGGTCGTGATCTGCAGCCAGGAAGCGCCATGAGGAGTAGTCAGGGCTCGCCCACCCTGGGGGAGGTCAGGGAGGAGCCAGTGAGCATCTCAGACCCCACCCCTGGGCTGGGCAGCTGTGGGTGGGGCTGCTCCTTCTCTGTGTTGAGCTGTGCTGAGGCTGGGTGGGGTGGGAGGTCAGGGGCTTCCAAGGGCTGGAAGAGAGGTGGGGCCTGAGCCTGGCTGGCCCTAGGGGACATGGCCATCAGCAGCTGGACTTCTGGCCTGAGGAGAGGCTTCAGCAGGCCGGGCGGGAGCACGCGGGGCGGCAGAGGAGGGACACACAGGAGGCTCGACGGCAACAGCTGGGCTGGCAGGAGGAGGTGGGGGCACAGCAGGAGGGCACAGGCACACAGCAGATGGGCCTGCACACAGGGCGGCAGAGGAGGGACACGGAGGAGGAGGGTCTGCAGCAGGAGGTGGTGCAGCGAGCCGGCTGGCAGCTAGACTGCTGGCAGCATGGAGAGGAAGTGCCAGAGCAGACAGGCACACAGCAGATGGGTTTGCAGCAGACAGACTTGCAGCAGACGGGCACACAGCAGGACTGCTGGCAGGGGGAGGAGGTGCAGCAGATCGGCTGGCAGCTAGACTGCTGGCAGCATGGAGAGGAAGTGCCAGAGCAGACAGGCACACAGCAGATGGGTTTGCAGCAGACAGACTTGCAGCAGACGGGCACACAGCAGGACTGCTGGCAGGGGGAGGAGGTGCAGCAGATCGGCTGGCAGCTAGACTGCTGGCAGCATGGAGAGGAAGTGCCAGAGCAGACAGGCACACAGCAGATGGGTTTGCAGCAGACAGACTTGCAGCAGACGGGCACACAGCAGGACTGCTGGCAGGGGGAGGAGGTGCAGCAGATCGGCTGGCAGCTAGACTGCTGGCAGCATGAAGAAGCCCCACAGCAGATGGGCACACAACACACAGGCTTGCAGCACACGGGCTTGCAGCAGACGGGCACACAGCAGGCCTGCTGACACGGGGAGGAGGTGCAGCAATCCGGCTGGCAGCTAGACTGCTGGCAGCACGAGGGTGTGCAGGAGCTGGTGCAGCCTGATTGGCAGGGATTGGGCTCACAGGCCGCCTGGCAGCAGGGGCTGGACACACAGCTCACTGGGGTACAGACCAGGGTCAGGCAGGAGGCTGGGGCGCAGCAGCTGGGGGCACAGCAGGGGGGCTCGCAGCAGCTCTCCGGGCAGTCGTCCACCTGCCAGGAGTCAGTGCAGGCGCTGGAGCAGACGGACATGGTGGACGCGGCCATGCTGGGGTGGGGAGGAGGTGAGCTGGGGGAGGTGTGAGTGTGGGAGTGTGTGAGGTTCTTGGGGCTCTCTGGCTTTTATATCCCTCCTGGCCTTGTTGTTCCAGGGCCCACAGCCTCCCCTTCCTTGTAGCTGAGAGGCGGCGTCTGTTATGATTAGGGGTGTTTGTTTGCTGGTGATATTGCCCAGCTCCCAAATCTCCTTTCACACATGGGCTATAGCCTGTCACATGTGGAACCTCAGGGGTGGGAGTAGGGGTGGGCCTGATCCCAACTGGCTTCTGGAGGCAAGGAGGGCTATGGGCATCCGGCGGGTGGGATGTGGGTGGGATGTGCCTGGGGCCATCCTTGGTTGCTGGGGCATCGTCCAGCACCTGCTGGGAGGTGCTGGGGCACCACCCGGCAACCTCAGGACATGGGCTCCCTCTGCAGGAAGCCAGCCCTTAGGAATTATTTCGCGTGGTGCAAAGTCTTCCTGTAGCATGGTCCTTCCCCTGCTGCACGACACAGGACTCGCCAATTTCTAATCCCCATGGCCTCTGTGCCTCCTGCCCTCTGTTCACTGCCCACCTTGTCCTTTGCTTGGGAGGCAGCAGGACTGTTCCAGGGCCAGGATCGTGGGCTCAGCCTGCTCCTTGTTCAGACACAATGACAGCATCCTGGGCTGTGGTTTTGGGTTCTGAACCTGTGAAGTGGCTGTGCTAGGCAGCAGGCGACCACCAGCCCTCACCACTGCTGGAGCCATCTCCTCTGTGTGCCCGGCACTGCAAGCATCTTTTTCTCACCAGCCCTGCCCACAGGTCCCATCACACACCCCCAGGTCAGCCACAGGCAACTCTCACAGCAGCACAATATTTGATGATGAATTGTTGTCACCACAGGGCATAATGAAGTCCCGAGCTTCTCGCCTTCTTAAATGGCCCTGATCACTTTCCAGGAACATTGCTACCCACCAGCTAATTATAATATTGATTGTGATTTCACATTTTTATTTAAAAATTCAAGTACACATATGTATATTTCATTGTAAAATAAGACATATTACACGATGTTGAGTAGAATGTCTTTGTTGCTCTGAATCTGGCAAAGTTGGAAACGACTTCTCATTCTAAAAATAATGCTAACCTTCTGGGTCAGACCTGTCCCTACAGGGCTTTCTAAAATAAGACAGAAGCTGACCAGCTATGGCCTGCTGCCACACCCCACCAGTGCTGCCCAGGTTGTAAGAAGCAGGCTGTGGAGGCAGGGGTGGCCTTTCAGCCTTACGCAAAGTGTGGTGTCCCAGGGAGAGAGTCCTCCAACTCTTGTCCCTGGGGGCATCTCCTCTTTGAAGTGGGTCCTCACTGAAGAGGCAGAAGCAGCCGGTAGAAGCACAGGATCACTGGAGCAGCCGGAGAGAAGGTGCAGCAGGGGCCAGTGAGCCCCACAGTGGTGGCCCTGCACATTCCTTCCCCCGTACCCATCCCTGGAGGAGATAGAGCCCAAAACAGGGATAAGAGGAGCAAGGAAGGAGAGGCCACGTCCCTCCCCACGGCCTTCCCCGAGGCCCCCACAGACGTGCGTGTGGGAACGCTGGGGATAGGACTGGGTTTCAGATGGGAAAGAAAAGTTTGAACTGGTCCATTTGGGGTTGTGGATTTGGTTCTGCTCTTAAAGGCTATAATAGCTTTATGATGCGCTTCAATCATCGATAGTTCAAGTCCCATTATCAACATTTCTTTTTGTAAAAAAAAATTTGTAGAGACCAGAGTCTTGCTATGTTGCCCAACTGGTCTTGAACTCCTGGGCTTAAGTGATCCTCTTGCCTCGGCCTCCCAAATTGCTGGGACTACAGATGCGAGCCACCATGCCTGGCCCATCATCAGTATTTCTGTGCCAAGTCTCCTAACTTTTCTTGCTCATTTTCTTTGCTGTCCTCAGCTCCCATTATTCAAAGATAAGTTTCATGTGGGCAGGAAGTGTGTTTATCATGTTCACCACTCAATCTCTGAGGGCCTAAAATAATGCCTGGAATAGGGAAGATCCTTCATAAAAATGGGCTGAAATAATAAATGTTTTTGGAGAAATTATTGAAGAGTAATTCTGAGCTCTGAGAACGATTCCACTGTGCCACCTTTTTCTTATGCTGTATAAAACTCTCTGTCAAGTTCTATTTTCGTGTGTGGGGAATTGGCTTACATCAGACTGGCCATCTAGCCGAGAAAAATTAGGAAACCTGGTTTAACAAACAAAATCTGTCTTTGAGGGCACCAGGAGGCACCAAGACAGCTGAGACTTGAGTGAGTGAATCACCATTAGAGAGAAAGTGTACCGAAGTCAGTCCAATATTTCTTGTGGATTTTCTTATTGAGGCATTTACTGATTCACAGACCACAGCCGTGAGGCTGAGGCTGAGCACAGCTTTGAGTGGGTCTCATGCAACTGGAAGACAAAAACAGAGAGTTCAGGACCTGACAAGGGGGAGGGATTCTGGTAAAACAACAACAACAACAACAACAAAAACAGACTTTCAGTTGGAAACAGTGACTATAAGTGAAAGATTACTCCCTAGGATGAAGGAAAAACCAGAAAGAAGAATGAAGCCCACCTTTAAATCAGCTCGTATTCAACTCATGTAATTTGTCCATAGCCTAACTGCCTCCCGGAAACTAAAGTGATCTCTTCTGGAGATAGCAGCATCAACAGAGGCTCAAATCATCTCAGAAATTTTCATGAAGTCCTGGATTCAGTCAAAAATTACTAGGGATACTAGAAGACAAACCAACTGACCAAAGGACCAAGAGGAAAAAACAAACAAGAGAAACAGATACACAGGGCCTTTAGATATTAGAAGTGTCAAACTGGAATTTAAAGTAGTGCTGATTAGCTTGCTCGGGAAAACAGATGACAAATGGAGAATTTCAGTGTCAAACTAGATTTATGAAATGGAATCAAACAGTAATTCTGGAAATGAACATAATAGCTGAAATTAAGAACTAAGTAGATTAGCTAGACAACATATTAGACAAACCCAAAGAGATTAGTGAAGAAAGGGAGATGAGGAAATGTCAAGCCTGAGTACAGAGATGGGAAAGAAAAGAGGGAAATAAAGAAAGTGGAGTAATAAGCATGCCCTTAGGTTGTAAATAATTTGAATATAAATGGTTGAAATCATAGAAGGAGATGAGTAAAATAAGGGTAATAAAATATATGAAGGTATAATAGACAAGAAGTTTAAAGTGATGAAAAACATTAACCCATAG
Organism: Macaca mulatta; assembly: GCF_049350105.2. Taxonomy (NCBI): domain Eukaryota; kingdom Metazoa; phylum Chordata; class Mammalia; order Primates; family Cercopithecidae; genus Macaca; species Macaca mulatta. The sequence goes on from NC_133408.1 coordinate 2,907,816, forward strand.
ATGCAAAAAGCATTTAAGAATCTTGAGCAAGGTGAATACAAAGGAAACTACACCTGTGCATATTGGGGCAGAAATCCAAAGACAGAGAAAAATTTTAAAACAACCAGAGGGGAACAAAAAGATACTACCTTTAAAGAAGCAACAATAACATTTACAGATGACTTCTCAGTAGGAATGATGGAAGCCAGAGGATGATGGAATGATATATTTACTGTCTGAGAGAAAAGAAGCACCCAACTAGAATTCTACATCTGGGAAGAAGATCCTCAAAAATGAGGACAGGAAAATGACATTCTCTGGATGCTGACAGGATGTGTCACCAGCAGGATCTGCACTAAGGAAAATAAAAAGATAATTAGGCAGAATGAAAATGATCACAGATGGAAGCAAGAAGTCAAAAAGGAAATGAAGTGTAACAAAAGGAGGACACATATGGGGAAATCTAAGTGAATATTTACTGTATAAGATGTCTTAGAAGTTGTAAAATATTGATAGAAATAAAATACATGGCAAGAAGATCACAAAATTCAGGAGGGGGCTACATGAAGTTAAAGTGATCTTAGTACACAATACTCTCTGGGAAATAATGTAAGATCTAATTTACATTACACTTTAAAAAGTCATAGAGTCATGTTGTAATCTCCACTAGAGTAATCAAAGAATATACAGCTCAGGAGGAAGGAGATGAGTGTAGTGGGTTGAATCTTGCCTCCCCAAAAATCATATCCACCCAGAACCTTGCTGTGTTAGGCTGGTCTTGCATTGCTATAAAGAAATATTTGAGACTGGGTTGTTTATAAAGAGAAAAGTTTAGTTGGCTCATGGTTCTGCAGGTTGCACAGGAAGCACGGTGCTGGCATCTGCTCCGCTTCTGTGGAGGCCTCAGGGAGCTTTACTCACGGTGGAAGGTGAAGGGGGAGTGGGCATGTCACATGGCAAAAGCAGCAGCAAGAGAAAGAGAGTGGAGGATGGGAGGTGCTACACACTTAAACAACCAGATCTTGCCAGAGCTCCTTCACTATCGCAAGGACAGCAGTAAGTCATGAGGGATCCACTCCCGTGACCCAGATAGCTCCCCCCAGGCCCCACCTCCAACAGTGGAGATCACATTTCACAATGAGATTTGGCAGGGCCATAGAACCAAACCATATCACTCACAGTGTGACCTTACATAGAAATAGGGTCTTTGCAGATGTAGTTAAAATGAGGTCATACCAGGTTATAGTGAATCTTAAATCCAATGACTAGTGTCTTTATAAGAGAATGGAGAAGGAAGTTCAAACACACACACAAAGGGAAGAAGGCATATGACAACCAAGGCAAAGATTGGCATGAGGCAGCTATAAGCCAAGGGACGCCAAGGTTTGCTGGGAGCACCAGAAACTAGAAGGGGCAAGGACAGATTCTCCCTTGGGGCTCAGAGAAAGCATGGCTCTGTGGATACCTTCATTTCAGGGTGCCTGGCCCTCAGAACTGCGAGATAATACATTTCCACTCTTATAAGTCACTTTTTTGGTGTCATTTGCTGTGGCAACCCTAGGAACTAATATGGTGAATGGAACATGGTGGAATAACAATCTCAAAACACTAGATCCACAAACAGTAAAGCAAGGAGATAAAAGGGAGTAGATTCCTTGCATAAGCAAAAACCAAAGTGAGATGGGAGGTTTAAGCTCAAACGTATCAGCAAAGCCCCACATTCTTGCCAGTCTGCACAGCAGATATGTTGTTACTTTAGTCAACACAGCTGTATAGAGAGAGTCACTGGGTTTAAGTTTGCATTGTCCTGATGACTCATGATGTGGAGCATGTTTTCATGTATTTATTTGCCATCTGTATCTGCTCTTTAGTGAAGGGTCTATTTAAGTCAATTATTATATGGCAAAATACTAAGCACCATGGGGTTCCATGCGTATAACATTTTGGAAAAGGTAATAGTAAAGGGACCAAAAAAATATCTGTGGCTGCCAGGGGCTAGGATCGGGATATGGAATGACTACAAAGGGCCATGAGGGAAATTTATGGGATGATGAGAGGAGTCTATGTATTGATTGCGTTGGTGGAGACACAACTATTTGTCAAGACACCAAATCCACACAACAGGAAAAAAAAATACAAATATCCTATATTGATTAAATAACTTGAATCTAAAATTAAAAGCTTTCCTACAGAGCCAACTACAGACCCAAGTACTTTCACTGCTGAATGTTCTCAAACACCTGGGAGAGAAATAATACCAGTCTTAAATTTGTCAGCTTATTTTATTAGGCCGCCATAATTTTCCAGACCTTAGGAAGTGAGGCCTGAAGTATTGGCCTCTAGTGAGAGCAACTGAGGAATGTTATGTGCTGCCCTGGGGGCCACATGGTGACCTGGGGACATGATGGCCCTACTGGGGAGGGGCAAGTCACAGGCCAGGAAAGGAGCCTGATGAGGAAGCCACTGTCATACAGACTGATCAGCAGGGGCTGGGCCCACAGGATATTATGTAGTGATTAAAGTCCATCCATCAATAAGATATACCAATTATAAATATATACACATTTAACATCAGATCACCAATGTATATGAAACAAAAATGGACAGACTTGAAGAAAGAAATAGACAGTTCCAGTTCTACAATAAGAGTTTGAGACTTCAATAAGCCATTCCTCTAATTTAAAAAGTATAAAATAACAACTAAATTTTTATTCAATAAGGAAATACAGAACTTGAAAAATGACATAAATCTACTAGGTCTAACAGATATATGCAAAAGCACACAACCCAACTACAGCAGAAAACTCACTCTCCTCAAGTTCACATGGGACATTCTTCAGATTAGACTATACCTTAGGCCACAAAATTAGCCTCAATAATCTAAATGGACTTAAATCATACAGAGTATCTTCTCTGATTACAATGGAAAGAAACTAGAAATCATTAACAAAAGAAAAGCTGGAATTCACAAATATGTGTAAACTAAATAGCACACTTTCAAACAACAAATTAGTCAATGGAGAATTCAAAGAGAAGATATAAAACTCTTGGAAAGGAAAGAAAAAGAAATCACAGTAAACCATAACTTATGAGATGCAATGAAGGCAGTACATAGAGGGAAATTGATAGCTATGAATGCTTACATTAAAAAAATAGAAACATCTCAAATCATTAATCTAACTTTACACCTTAAGGAACCAGAAAAAGAGCAAACTGAATCCAAATTTAGCAGAAGGTAGAAAATAAAGTCTAGAGCGCAGATAAATGGAATAGATATTTTAAAAATCAATAGAGAGAATCAATAAACCAAAAAGTTGGTTCTTTGAGAAGAGCAGCAGATTTAACAAACCTCTATCTAGACTGATTAAAGGAAGACAGATTCAAATAACTAAAATCGTAAATGAAAATGGGAACATCACTACTGACCTTACATTAATAAAAATAATTATAAAGGAATACTATGAATATTTGTATCCAACAAATTAGATAACCAAGATGTAATGGAGAAACTCCTATAAACACACAAACTACCAACATGGCTACCTTTGCTGTTGATCTTTCTTCATTCATATTGCTTCAGGTTACTATCTACTGCCCTTCTATTTCAGCCTGAATTAGCATTTCTTGTAAGGCACAGCTTTCAGCAATGAGCGCTCTCAGGTTTTATTTACCTCAAAATGTGTTACTTCTTCACTTTTGAAGGATCACTTTGCCAGATGCAGACGTCTTTTTGGTTATTGGGTGCTCCCTATCCCTGTGCCCAAACCCAGCATGTTAAATATGTCATCCCACTGCCTTCTGGCCTCCATGGTTTCTGATGAGAAATCCGCTGTTAGTCTTCTGTCCCACTGCTTTCTAGATTCCCTCTTTGTTTTGACTTCTGAGGGTTTGATTATACTGTGTTTCTATGTGAATCTCTTTGAGTTAGATTGATGTGTTTCCTCAGTTTTGGAAGTTTGGGCCATTATTTCTTCAACTATTTTTTTCTGCTCCCACTGTCTCCCCTCCAACTGGAAATCCTGCTAAGTGTGTTGGTATGCTTGATGGTGTCCCACAGGTCTTTTCAGATTTGTTTTTTTCTTCATTCTCTCATCTGCTACTCATTTTCTCATCTACTCTTCAGACTAGAATACTTTAATGGATCTATCTTCATGTTCACTATTTCTTTTTTTTTTATTTTATTTTTTTTTTTTGAGACGGAGTCTTGCTCTGTAGCCCGGGCTGGAGTGCAGTGGCCGGATCTCAGCTCACTGCAAGCTCCGCCTCCTGGGTTTACGCCATTCTCCTGCCTCAGCCTCCGGAGTAGCTGGGACTACAGGCGCCCGCCACCTCGCCCGGCTAGTTTTTTGTATTTTTAGTAGAGACGGGGTTTCACGGTGTTAGCCAGGATGGTCTCGATCTCCTGACCTCGTGATCCGCCCGTCTCGGCCTCCCAAAGTGCTGGGATTACAGGCTTGAGCCACCGCGCCCGGCCCACTATTTCTTATAGATGCTAAAATCAGCTGTTGAAACCATATCATGAGTTATTTATTTCAGTGATTGTACTTTCCAATTCCAGAATTTCTATTTAATTTCTTTTTCAAATTCCTCCTATCTCTTTATTGATATTCTCTATTTGGTAAGGCATTATTCTCCTGGTTTATCTTAATTCATTGTCTGTGATTTTATTTAGTATTTTGAACATGTTTAAGAGAGTTGATTGAAAGGCTTTGTCTAGTAAGTCCAATTCTGGGCTTCCTTAGGAAGATTTTCCATTAATTGCTTTTCCTCCTCATGAGTAGCTCATATTTTTTGCTGCTTTTGCATGGCACATGCCTCTGGTGAAAACTGGACAGTGACTATTACAGTGGGATATTTCTGGGTATCAGGTTCTCCTCCCTCTGAGCAGTTTTGCCGTTGCTGATTGTTGTGGATTGTGGTTGTTTTTGTTTGTTTCTGTCAATTTTAAAAATAGTTTCTTCATCATGTGTGCTCACTGTTCTGTTAGCTTAGTGCTGAGATAGTAATTTGACAGAGAGTTCCTTAAACCCCTGGAAACAAAAAATATTTTTGTTTAGGGTTTGTAGCTAGTCTCTGTGTGTTGTCCCACACCCTCAGCACTCAGCTGGGGAGTTTGCAACTCTGCCTTCCCCTTCACTTCCTGCTTGCACCTTCACTTCCTGCTTGCACCTTCACTTCCTGCTTGCTCAGCACCTGAAGTTCAGCCAGAGGTGAGCATTGAGAGCTTCTCAGCTCTTTTCTGAGCCATGTCATAGACATGCATGGGGGCTTTCTGGACTCTTAAAAATATGTGGAATCTTCTAACTCCCTTATTCCTCAAAGCATGTCATCTCCCAGCTTTTCCTCCCAGGCTTTTTGGGAGTTTTCAATGTTTTCCCAACTGATAATTTTTGACTTAGGCGTCAGTGACTTGTTCAGGTGTCAGTGACTTGTTCATTTACCTTTAAACGTTGTAACACACACCCTGCATATAGCTGTTCCTCTGCCTTGAGAAAGTCTGAGTTGGTGAAATAAGGCAAGCCCTGTGTGTTAGTCCTTCAGGGAGCCGCCAGACAGGTCGAAACAGACAACTGCACTGCCTTGCAAACAAGGTCCACTCTGCTTCCCTGGCAGCAGCACCCCACACCAGGAACTCCGGCTGCTGTCCTCCTGACTGCCACCCAGCTGGGGATGGGGGATGGGGCAAGGGGAAGTTAAAATCCACAAGCCTCTCCTATTGGGCTCTGTTGCTTTTATTTGATTATGTGTTCCCTTGCTTGCTGCAAACCTTCGACTGTTTTCCAGAGTTCAGATAAAGTTGATTTTACCAGGTAGTGTTTGTCTGTTTGTTTTTGTTTGTGTATTAGTCCTTTTTCATACTGCTATAAAGATACTATCCAAGATTGAGTAATTAATAAAAGAAAGAGCTTTGATTGACTCACAGTTCCACATGGCTGGGGAGGCCTCAGCAAATTTACAGTCATGGCGGAAGGCAATGGGGAAGCAAGGACCTTCTTTATATGGTGGCAGGAGAGAGAAGAAAGTGAGACCAGGAAAAACTGCTTTATAAAACTGTCAGATCTGGCGGATCACGAGGTCAGGAGACCGAGATCGTCCTGGCTAACATGGTGAAACCCTGTCTCTACTAAAAAATACAAAAAATTAGCCGGGCGTGGTGTTGGGCGCTTGTAGTCCCAGTTACTGGGGAGGCCGAGGCAGGAGAATGGCGTGAACCTGGGAAGCGGAGCTTGCAGTGAGCTGAGATTGCACCACTGCACTCCAGCCTGGGTGACAGAGCGAGACTCGTCTCAAAACAAAAACAAAAACAAAAAAAACTCAAAAAACAAAAAAACTACCAGATCTGGTGAGAACTCACTCACTATCCCGAGAACAGCATGGGGGAAGCCATCTCCACGATCCAATCACCAGGTCTCTCCATCAACACCTGGAGATGACAGTTCAAGATGAGATTTGGGTGGGGACACAAAGTCCAACCATATCTGTTTGTTTTGCCAGTTTCCGATGTTCCGTGGAGGGACAGGCCCTTACAGTTACCCACTGCACCATTCCCTCTGTCATCGGTCTTAGCAGGCAGTTTGGACACTCTTTTTGAGGGTATTTCTAAGTATCTTTGTGCATTCAAAATCTGCTAACACTCCAGCTTAGAAGTGCCACTTTTAGGAATTTAGGCAAACACGTACCTGAGTGTGGAAAGGTATATGGTGGAAACACCCGCAGAAGTGTCATTTGTAATAATTAACAACTGGAGAGACATTCAGGGCCATCCACCTGGCATTGCAGCCATCAAGTGCAGCGTGTCCACACTTTGGAACACTGCGCACCTAGCTGAAGAAAACCTTAAGATATTTTTCTTTATTAAATAGGCAAAGAATAATGTGTGCCCCTGACATTGTGATTGTATAGCTGTTAAGAAGTAAAGACTCAGGGCTTCTTGCAGGCAACCTGGTGACAGCCACACCTCGCCAGCGTCCCTTGCCTGCAGTTGCATTTCTAGGAGTCTGTTCTCAGATTGGCTCCATCCTGTTTGAAACCAAATCTGGCTACATCTGGACCTGTGTGTCCGTGTGTTTCTCTCGCCCTCTGGTCTGCATGTGTCCCCACGCTGTCCCGGGCTTCCCTGCCATTGGGGCCTTCCTGTTCCCACTGGCCCTCCGCCCACCCAGCCCAGCACAGGGAATTCCGGAGGCTGTGTCTCTGTTCTCTGTTCTGCATCCCAGCGGCAAGCCTGGGGCTGGAGCAGAGGGTGTCCCTGAGTGTCTGTGAGCATGCACAGGAGGCCAGGATGCCCAAGCTGTCCATGAGTGGAACTCCCTGAGCATTGGGATAGCTGGAGCCCAAGTCTCCCCCCATGTCTCACCTCCCAGCACAGCTGGGGCCTGCCACCTGCTAGGAGTCAGTGTGAGTGCTAGAGCAATGAACATGGTGGACGTGGCCATGCTGGGGGTGCGGAAGGGGTGAGCTGGGGGAGGCGTGAGTGAGTGAGTGGGTGAGTGAGTGAGGTGCGTGGGGCTTTTGGGGTTTTAGAGACCCCCCATGTGTGTTTTCTGCCAGGGCTCCCCACTGCACCTTCCTTTCCTGGTTGCTTTTCCTGGTGGGTGTCTAGGCTGTGGCACATGTTCCTCCTAGGAATTTTTAGCACAGCCTTGGGGCTGTGTTGAATTGGCTGGGCTGTTCGGCCCCAGGAGCAAAAGTCAGACAAAAAATACACCTGAGTGGGCAGGTATGGCTGGAGCAGAGGCTGAGGCTTGGGCGGACACCTGCTGCCATAGGGCTGCTTGGTGTGGTCACACCGCAGACTCTGCGCTGCCTGCGCTGAGCCAGGTGTCTGGTGCACAGCTGCATTGCCGTGGTGTCTCGTTCTCACTGCTGAGCAGAACTCTCGAAGTGGATGCTGACCAGGGTCTTGTTTCCAGGTACACAAAGCCAGGCTTGCCCCACTGATCTGAGAACAGGGACTGGAGGAGTTGTGGGAGGTGGAGGAGGAGGCTGTGAAGCTCTGGAAGGCACCTGGCAGGGAGGAGAAGGAGGCAGGGCCAGGCAGCATGGTGAGGGTCTGGGGACCCCGGGTCGGGGGTTGACGGGCTCTGAAAGGTAAGAGCCCCGTGGCTGCATGCCTGTGACATTTGGGCCAGTGTCCCAGCCTCGTGTCTGTGGCCGTGTAGAAGGTGGTGTGGAGTGGAGAAGGGAGAGGCCCACCCCCAAGGCAATGTCCTGGCAGAGAAAAAGAATTGTAAGATCTCTCCCCACTTTAGAGACAAAAGGGCACCGTGAGAGCATCCACCTCCCTTGCGGTTTGTTCCCTGCTGTTGTGTCGTTGGAGCAGAGGTGACCCCGGCAGGGATGTGGGGCAGCTGCCTTTGCTGGCATCAAACGGATGCAGCCTTGGGCTGGAGAGCCTAAACGTGCATGTACTGACACATAGGAAGCCCCGTCGGGAGGCCCGACTGACACACTGCACTCTGCCCAGGCGCTGCCAACCAGTATCTGTGGAGATGGGGTGGTCTCTCCGTGTGGCCTCCGCTGGGGGATGTGGCTCTGCAGGGACACCTTGTTGCTCAAGCACCTCCTGACAGTGGCTTTGGCGTCCCTGGTGGCCCCGCCTGAAGCACCTGTCTCATGGGAGTGTTTTCCTTGATGAAGACCTCGCAGCAGCGTCCAGAATGCTCAGGACCCGGTCCTGGGAGGGCGCTGCTGGGTTAAATGAGACGAGAACGTCAGGGTCACCAGGGCAGTGCACAGACCACTCTGATTCCAGTTTGGGGGCTTTTTGGGAAATGTGGATACGACTGTTGCATGACGCTCTGCTTCTTTTGGTAACTATATATGTAGAAGTTGGCCGTCCTCAGCTGCACTGGTGGCGGGCAGGCGGGAGAAGGCTTTGGTTCCCAGGAGGCACCTGCAGAGGCCCCGGGGGGAAGCGCCGCCATGTGGTACAACACTGAATTTCAAATGGTTCCACAGAAACCAGAATAAATGTTTTAAAAAACAAACCTTTTATCATGGAATTAATGACATCTGGTTAATCTGGGTGGTGGGATCCCCGCTGTCATTCATTCTACGATAAAAGTTTCTTTAATCCCCCAGCTATGTCTCTGGAAAATACGCTGAGAGGAAGGATCCCATCCACTTATTTAGACAAACTGCTGAGGCGTGTCCCCAGGCCAGAGAGTGTTGCCTCGCTTGGCACCTGCGCGGCCTGGGCTTTCGCCCGCAGCCTGCGCACTGGCGCTCCCGTGTGTGTGCGGCTCAGGGGAGCGCACGGCCCTCGTTCAGGGCCTCCCCGTGGTGCGGCGCTGGCTCCGTTCACCTCCATTCCCTCGTGGATGGATATTTAGGTGGTTTTTAATTTTTCATGGTAACAAACAGTGTCGCTTTCGTACATGCGCCGGAGACTTTTCAGCACTGCGGATGGCAGGGTCCAGGAGGGCTTCCCACATGGTAAGATACGGCCCCGCCTCTTCCCAAAGCAGTGGTGCCAATCCCCCAATTCCACAGCCTTTTCTTCCGGGACAGGTGGGGTGAGGTGCCTGGGGTTCCTGTCGGCAGGACCCTGCCTTCCAGGGGTGCCGATGTCTCAGGTTCCAGGGCCGTTTGGGCCACTGCGTGGGAGTAGCCTGTCCATGCCTATTTCCTCCTGGGAGTTTATGTCTTTGTCTCATTGAAATCTCAGTTCAGTGTCTTCTCTCACACCGTGGCTTCCTTTTTCACTGGTTTCCTGCTATGGTCTTGTGGCGTACAGAGGTTACTGTCTGTTTATGGAGTCAAGTACATCGGCGTTTTCTTGAACTCTTGCTCTCCGTGTCTCATTGGAGAAGTCTGTCATGCATTCAACTGTCTGCTGGTGATGGTCCCTGCAGCCCAACATCCCCGGGCAGGCCCGGTCAGAGGGTAGAGGGACCAGAGCAGGAACGTCCAGGAGCCCCGCCGCATGGCCCCACCAGGAACCAAGCCTGGAACCGGGAGGAGAGGAGGGCAGACCAGGGACTCTGTTCCACCATCACCCGGGCCCTGGGATTGGTCACTGACGAATAGCAGAGGTTTCTTGGACTCCCTGTCTGCGAGGGACCCACCCCGACAGCCCCCCCAGGGAGGGTGCCTGTTGTAGAGCCGGGCTCCCTCCAGCCACTATGACTACTGGTCATGTCTCTGGGTGCTGTCCCCCGGAGGTGATACAAAGTGCACGACGCAGGCCAACCTAGGGCTGCCTGACATCAGTGCGGACAGCCATCGCCAGCTCAGACCGTGCGCTGGGCTTGAATGCGTGGGGAGGGGGCAGTGACGCTGGCCGCACGGATGGTGAGTCAGTCAAAGCAGAGAGGTGGGGACTTGGTGCTGTGCACGGAGCAAGATGGGGGAGCTGAGGTCCCCAGAGACAGACACCAAACACCCCAGCAGACACCAGAGCAGGAGCTCATGGGGTCACCAGGTGAGGGACCTGCGGCGGGATGGGCAAGCCCAGCAGAGCAGGGGCCTTCCCTATGCCTCTGGGCAGGGTGAGAGGAGGAGAGGCCTGAGCTGGAGCTGTGTGGATCCCTGATCCAGGTTGGGGGAGCAGAGCCACCGGGCCTTGAAGAACCTGGCCAGGTCTGCCCTGGGAGAGATTAGGGACAAGCCTTGAAAATCACAAGTCACGCACCTAAACGGCATGCAGGATGTGCATTTCAGGGGCAAGGGGCGACAGGCCTTGGGGAATGTCCCAGTCAGCAGCAAGCATTCCACCCCCATCCCATCCCTCCACCCACTCCATGATGCTTTTGTCTCCATCAAGATCCTTGGGGAATGTTGCATGTCCCTCCACCCACCCCATGATGCTTTTGTCCCCATCGAGCCCCTTGTCTCCTGTGCAGGTGCAGCACCCCTCACTCTCCCCTTGCGTTGCTGCTAAACGGGCAGAACCCTCCAGTGGGCGGCACACAGGGATGGTGACCAGGTCCGGAGGCTATGGTGCCTGGACCCCAGACCAGCTTCCTGGCAGGTGACCCTGCAGGGTGAGCTCTCCCAGGTGGCACAGTGGGTAGGATGGTCCTGGGACCTGGAGAGCCCCACAGCCCAGGGCACGGCAGTGAATGACCAGGCTCAGGAAGACCTGGGCATGGGGGCTGAGCAAGGACTGAGCCTTCCTGGGCATGGCCGTGAGTCCTACCTGGTGACCTCCCTGGAGGAGTTAGGCCACTGTCCCCTGTGACTTCTAGGTTAAGTCACTCACTCCTAGAAACAGTCATGGCTGGAGGAGACCAATGTCAGCTCAAAACCATGTGTGCCCCCAGGAGCACAGCAGGAAAAGAGAATCAGGTGACCAAGGAGTTTATTGGGGAGCAGGAGGAGGTGCTGACAGGTTTAAGTCGAGGCCAAGTGACCCACGGCAGAAAAGCTGGGAGGGAGGACAGGCACCTGGGCACCTGCTGGGAGGCAAGAGCTGGGGAACAGCGACGATGGAGGCTCCTGGGAGTAAAGAGGGGGAGGTCACCTCAGCACAGGGGAGACACGGGGACCCCGTCTCAGGTAGGGGCAGCCACCTAACCCAGGTTGGGACCTGAGCCGGCTGGCCCTAGTGGATGTGCCCATCAGCAGCTAGACTCCTGGCCTGAGAAGAGGGCTCAGCAGGCTGGGCAGGAGCATGCAGGGTGGCAGAGGAGGGACACGTAGGAGGCCGGGCGGCAGCAGCGGGGCTGGCAGGAGGAGGCAGGGGCACAGCAGGAGGAGATGGGCATGCAGCAGGTGGACCTGCACACGGGGCAGCAGAGAAGGGACACGCAGGAGGAGGGTCTGCAGCAGGAGATGGTGCAGCAAGCCGGCTGGCAGCTAGACTTCTGGCAGCATAAAGAGGAAGACTCAGAGCAGATGGGCACGCAGTAGATGGGCTTGCAGCAGATGGGCACACAGCAGGCCTGTTGGCATGGGGAGGAGGTACAGTAAGCTGACTGGCAGCTAGATTGCTGGGAGCATGGGGAGGAAGCTCCAGAGCACATGGACACACAGCACACGGGCTTGCAGCAGATGGGCACACAGCACACAGGCTTGCAGCAGACGGACTTGCAGCAGACAGGCACGCAGCAGGCCTGTTGGCAGGGGGAGGAGGTGCAGCAAGCCAGCTGGCAGCTAGACTGCTGGCAGCATGAGGGTGTGCAGGAGCTGGTGCAGCCTGATTGGCAGGGGCTGGGCTCACAGCTCACTGGGGCACAGACCAGGGCCAGACAGGGGGGTGGGGCACAGCAGCTAGTGGTATAGCAGCTGGGGGCACAGCAGGGGGGCTCGCAGCAGCTCTCCTGGCAATTGTCCACCTGCCAGGAGGAGCCGGTACAGGTGCTGGGGGAGGAGACTCGGCTGACACAGCCCACGTCACTGGAGCAGACAGACATGGTGGATGCAGCAATCACATATGTCCTGGTGCAGCAGGTGTCAGCCATGGTGGGTGCTGGGATGGGTGGTGTGAGTGCTGGTGTGAGGTGTGTGTGTTTGCGTTCCCTGGCTGCTGAGGTTTTATACCCTCCCTGGGTATTTTCCTCACAGGAGTCTCACAAGCATTCCTTTTCCTTGTTGTGGCTGAGACTTTGCCTCCAGGCAACCCTAATTAGTTTACTTGCTGTGGGATGTTACTGTGGTCCCAGGACTGCTGCATGTGGTTGGGTGATGCTGGCCACTTGCAGGTGTCTGTGCCCAGCAAATACACACAATGATGCTGAATGTCTGCTGGTGGAGCTGGGAGTCGAATAGTTCATGAGTTGGCGAGTCTGGAAAACCCGGCCCCACTTTCCTCCTCTCTTTGCCTGTGTGTCTTTGCTATTGGGGTATTTGGTGCCGAGGTGGGGTGTGTTTTACCAGCAGATGCTCTTCACCTGTCCCAGAGTCCTGCTCCACTGAACAATGGGTGTCTTGGCTGGGAATGCACCCCTGGCTCCACACCCTGCCACCCCCACCTGCTCCATCTGCAAACTCTGGTGGGGATGCCCCTGTGTTAGTCCACTTTCACACTGCTGATAAAGACATACCCAAGACTGAGAAGAAAAAGGGTTTTAATTGGACTTACAGTTCCACATGGCTGGGGAGGCCTCAGAATCTTGGTGGGAGGTGAGAGGCACTTCTTACATGGTGGCAGCAAGAAAAAATAAGGAAGAAGCAAAAGCAGAAACCCCTGATAAACCCATCAGATCTCATGAGACTTATTCACTATCACTAGAATAGCACAGGAAAGAGCGGCCTCCATGCTTCAATTACCTCCCCCGGGTTCCTCCCACAACATGTGAGAATTCTGGGAGATGCAATTCAAGTTGAGATTTGGGCAAGGACACAGCCAAACCATATCGTTCTGTCCCTGGCCCCTCCAAATCTTATGTCTCACATTTCAAAACCAATCATGCCTTCCCAACAGTCCCCCAAAGTCTTAACTCATTTCAGCATTAACCCAAAAGTCCACAGTCCAAAGTTTCATCTGAGACAAGGCAAGTTCCTTCCACCTGTGAGCCTGCAAAATCAAAAACAAGCTAGTTTCTTCCTAGATAAAATAGGGATACAGGTATTTGGTAAATACAGCCATTCAAAATGGCAGAAATTGTCCAAAACAAAGGGGTTACAGGAACATGCAAGTCCAAAACCCAGCAGGGGAGTCAAATTTTAAAGCTCCAAAATGGTCTCGTTTGACTCCAGGTCTCATCCAGGTCATACTTATGGAAAAGGTGGGTTCCCATGGTCTCAGACAGCTCCACCCCTGTGGCTTTGCACCCCTGTGGCCTCCTTCCTGGCTGCTTTCACAGGCCGGCATTGAGTGTCAGCAGCTTTTCCAGGCACATGGTGCAAGGTGTCAGTAGATCTATCATTCTGGGGTCTGGAGGATGGTGGCCCTCTTATCACAGCTCCACTAGGCAGTGCCCCAGTAGGGACTCTGTGTGGGGGCCCTGGCCCCACATTTCCCTTCCACACTGCCCTAGCAGAAGTTCTCCATGAGGGCTCCACCCATGCAGCAAACTTCTGCCTTGGCATCCATGCATTTTCATACATCTTCTGAAATCTAACCTCAATTCTTGACTTCTGTGCACTTGCAGGCTCAACACAACATGGAAGCTGCCAAGGCTTGGGGCTTCCACCCTCTGAAGTCACAGCCTAAGCTGTACATTGGCCCCTTTCAGCCATGGCCGGAGTGGCTGGGATGCAGGGCACCAAGTACCCAGGCTGTACACAGCATGGGGACCCTGGACCTACAAAACCACTTTTTCCTCCTAGGCCTCTGGGCTTGTGATGGAAGGGGCTGCCATGAAGGTCTCTGACATGGCCTGGAGATATTTTCCCCAAGGTCTTGGGGATTAACATTAGGCTTCTTGTTACTTATGCAAATTTCTGCATCCAGCTTGAATTTCTCCCTAGAAAATGGGTTTTTCTTTTCTATTGCATAGTCAGACTGAAAATTTTTCAAACTTTTATGCTCTGCTTTCCTTATAAAACTGAACACCTTTAACAACCCCCTCTCCCTGGTGTACATCTCTCTCAAGGCCCATCCCAGATGCTCTTCTTAGTTCTGCTTATCTCAGAATTATTAAACAATGCATATGCTCTGTTATTTCTTGCATTTTCAGTTTCAGATATGATCTGATTTCCTATTGTGGAGGAAAGTACTTTCTCTTGTTTATCACCAGGCCCATGAAAAGTTCCCCTCTTCCCATCCTCAGAAGGCAAGGGCAGTAAAATATCAATATTTGGTTAAATCAGTGTTCAGAATGTATATTATAATAAAGTAAGTATTGTTCATAGCCAAGTCTGAATAGTGGAACCAGATTAAATTTCCTTATTTGTACATGTTTTGTTTTTGTTTATGTTTTCCCCCTCTTGGAGTTAAAAATTGCTCCTCCCCAAACTCTGACTCATTCATCCCCATGCTCCACTCAAGAGGTTCAAATATAACAATCTATTAGCTTCATTTATTTTTTGGAAACATCTCTCTTAGAACTCTCTTATTTGTGGACTGGTCTCTATTGACTGCTCCCTCAGCCTGGTACACAGGTTTCCTGGGATCTCCCTTCACTCTTGTCTTTGAATTTTCATTCATCTCTCTCCGATGTTGACTCCATTACTTCCTGGATGCCTTGTCTTTTTCTTTCTAGATTTATGCTGTTGTTTTGGTGGAGCACATCCTCCAGTAACTTTCTGAAAATGGGTGCAAGGAAGATATATTTCTGAGCCATAGCATGACTAAAAATGCCTTTATTCTGCTCTTCTATTTGATTGATAGCTTAGTTGGATATAATCTGGGTGGAATTGTTTCCCCTTAGAATATTTTGGGGAAGTTGTGGAACATTTCCAGAATCCTAAATGATCCCTTGTGCTGTCTCTCTGTTGACCCCTCCTCCCTAAGTATTAGTTGCTGTTCTACCTTCTCTCATCATTGGTTAGCTTTGCCTGTTCTATGGAGCTCTTTTGTTTTATGATTCCTTTTGTTCAGCACAATATCTGTGAGAAGCACCTTGTTGCTGCATGCATCAGTACATCACTCTTTTTTTTTTTTTTTTTTGCTACCCCATTGCATTAAATTCTACAATGTATTATTTGTCCATTCTCTTTCACAGTGTTAGAGATTTGGATTATTTGCAGATTTTGGCTGCTATTAATAGTGCTGCTAGAAAAATTCTTGTAAACTTTTTCATTGATACTTTTACTAATTTCTCTTCATTGTGCTCCCAAAAGTGGAATTGCTCAGTCATAGATAGGCATGTGTTGGTTTAGCATATACCAACAACTTTCTAAAGAAATTTACATCCCCACTAGTTGATTTTATAATTCCATTTATTCTGTATCTTTACAAAATGAGGTTTATCAGTCTTTTAAAATTGGTTTATTTTGGAAAGTGTGTAGGAATATTGCACTGTTGCACTAATGTGCATATCCCTGATGAGTAAAGCTGCTCATTGAACCTTGGATATCTTTTCTTGTGAAGTACCTGTTCAAGGCATTTGCTTGCTTTTTAAAATATGGCTACTTGTGTTTCTTATTGATTTGCAGAAATTTATTACGTATTCTGAATATGAGTGATTGTATATTTGCGATGTGTCAGTGAATGTTCAATAACTGGCTTTTGTTTTTGTAACAAAAATCAACACAGAAGTCCTGATTGACTGCATTTGCCAACGTCCACATGTGAATACTCCCAGCCCAGCTAAATCCAGGCTGCCAAGACAACGTCACTTAATACAGAGATGGGAAGAGAGGGGTGCACATTAGCTCTCATGAGCCAGGGCATGCTGACTGTAGTGCACCGCTGGATATGGGAATTGCAGATAACTCATCCAAGTCTGGGGTTTAAAAATAAAGTTTTTAAAAAGTCAGTTTTATTGAAGTATGATTCCATACTGTAAAATGTACCTATTTAAAGTTATCATTTGATAAGGTTTGAGAAAATATACACTCATGTAACCACTACCTGGATTTTCTATCATCCCCAAGTTTCCAGGTGTACTTTTCATGATCAATCCCCACCCCTCCTGACTCTGCCCCAGCAAACAACTGATTTCCTCTGTATCTCAAATAGGTTTGTCTTTCCTGGAATTTCATATAAATCAAATTCTATAGTACAATTGACCCATATGTCGATGGACACATGGCTTGTGTGGCAAAAGCTTCTTTAAACATTTGTGAGCAAGTCTTTGTGATATGATTTCACTTTTCTTGGGTAAACACATAGGAGGTGGAGTGTGTGGGGCATGTGAAGGGGGTGTGTGTCATGTTTATGACACCACCAAACTGTTTTTCAGAGGGATTGTTCCATTTCATGTTCCCACCCCAGCAAATGTAGGAGAGTTCCATTTCCTGCACACATTTGCTGACACTCGGTATTGGTCGTCTATTTCAATTTGAGTCATGGTTATGGATGTGTTGTGGTATTAATAGTATCATTTGATGAAGAGACGCTCTTAATTGTGGTAAAATCCGATTTACTAATTTACTCTCTTATGTGTAGCATTTTTATCTCCTGTTCCCAAAATCTTTGCCTACCACAACATCGTGAAGACATTCCCCTATATGTGCTTCTAGAGCTTCATTATTTTTATTTCATTTATTGTTTATTTACTAATTTTTAAATTGACAAATAATAATTGTGTGTATTTACTGGGTATAATGTGATGTTTTGATCTATAATGTGATGTTTTGATCTATGCATGCATTGTAGAAAGATTAAATCAAGCCCTGTAATACCAGCACTTTGGGAGGCCAAGGCAGGTGGATGATGAGGTCAGGAGATCAAGACCATCCTGGCCAACATGGTGAAACCTTGTCTCTACTAAAAATACAAAAATTAGCTGGGTGTGGTGGCGCACACCTGTAGTCCCAGCTACTCAAGAGACTGAGGCACAAGAATCGCTTGAACCCGTAAGGCAGAGGCTTCAGTGAGCCAAGATCGTGTCACTGCACTCCAGCCTCGTGAGAGAGCAAGACTCTGTCTAAAAAAAAAAAAAAAAAAGAGATTAAATCGAGCTACTTAACATAACCATCATCTTACCAACTTACCATTTTTTCTGGTAAATTAAAAATGTATTCTTTTACCAATTTTGAATTATGCAACACATTATTTTTATGTGTCACCATGCAATGCAATAGGTCACTAAAGCTTTTTCCTCCAGTGTGATGGAATTGTTGTTTCCTTTTATCAACATTCCCTTCCCCCATTCCTCCCCTCTGGCAGCCCCCAGCCTCTGGTAACCACCTTTCTGCTCTCTGTTTCTAAGTTTGACAGTTTTAGATTCTAGACACAAATCATGCCGTTTGTCTTTCTGTGCCTGGCTTATTTCACTTAGCATAATGTCCTCCAGGTCCATTCAAGTTGTCACAAATGACAGGATTTTTCTCCTTTTCATGGCTGAATAGTATTCCGTTGTGTATATATGCCACATTTTCTTTATCCATTTGTCTATTGATGGACTTAGATTGATTCCATACCTAGGCTATTGTGAACATAGGAATGCAGACCTCTCCCCAACAGAATCATTTCAGTTATTTTAGATATAAACCCAGAAGTGGGATTTGTGGATCATAGGGAAGTTCTATTTTTAGTTTTCTGAGGAACCACTATACTGTTTCCTGTAGTGGTTGTACTAATTTAGATTCCCACCAACAGTGTACAAGACTTCTCTCTTTTCTATGTCCTCCCTAACACTTGTTCGCTTTCATCTTTTTGATAAGAACCATTCTGACAAGTGTGAGGTGATGTTTCATTGCATCTTCAATGTGCGTTTTCCTGATGACCAGTGATGTTGAGCATTGTTAAATATACCTGCTGTCCATTTAAATGGCTTCTTTTGAGAAATGTCTGTTTAGGTCTTTTGCTCATTTTTATTTATTTATGTAGTTACAGTTTTTTGAGCCAGGGTCTTGCTCTGTTGCCAGGCTGTTTTGTCCATTTTTAAATTGGGTTATTTATTTTCTTGCTACTGGGTTGAGTTCCTTATTGTGAGCAGTAGCCCCTTGTCAAATATATGGTTTGCAGATTTTTTCTCCCAGTCCATGGATTGTTTCTTCACCCTGTTGATTGTCTCCTTGGCTGTACAGCTTTTCGTTTGATGCAATCCCATTTGTCTATGTTTTCTTTCGTTGGGTGTGCTTTTGGGGTCCTATTCAAGGAATAATTGCCTGGACCAATGTAATGGAGATTTTCCACTATGCTTTCTTCTAGCAGTCTCACATTTCAGGTCTTATGCTGAGGTCTTCAGTGCATTTTGAGTTGATTTTTGCATATGACGTAAGATGAGGGTCCAATTTTAGTTTTCTGCACATGGATATTGAGTTTTCCCAACACCGTTTATTGAAGAGTCTGTCCTTTCCCCATCGTTTGTTCTTGGCACCTTTGCCAGAAATCAATTGACAGCAAACACTTGGGTTTGTTTCTGGGATTTCTGTCCCATTCCATTGGTTGATATGTCTGTTTTTATGCCAGTCCCATGGTGTTTGGATTACAATAGCTTTAAAGTATTTTGAAATTAGGGAGTGTGATGCCTCCAGCTTTGTTCTTTCTACTCAAAACTGTGTTGACTATTCAAAGTCTTCCTACTCAAGACTGTTGGCTATTCAGAGTCTTTTATGGTTTCATATGAATTTTAGGATTGTTCTTTTCTATGTATTTGTAAAAATGATATTGAAATTGTTAGAGATTGCATTGAATCTGTAGATAGCTTTAGGTAGTATGGACATTTTAACAATATTAATTCTTGTAATCCATGAATATGGGACATTGTTCCATTTATTTGTGTCTTCTCCAATTTCTTCTCCAATTTCTTTCATCAATGTTTTATAGTTTTCAGTGTACAGATCTTTCACTTCCTTGCTTAAATATCTTTCTAAACTCTTTTTAATGCTATTGTTTCTTTATCTCTTTTTTGGATCCTTGTTCATTGTTAGTATATAGAAATGCTATTAATTTTTGTATGTTGGTTTTGTAACTCGCAACTTTATTAAATTTGTTTATCAGTCCTAACAGTTTGAAGACTAACAGGTAGAGTCTTTACAAGAAAAGAAAACTACAGGCCAATGTCCTTGATGAATATAGATGCAAAAATTCTCAAAAAAAAAGACTAGCAAACTGAATTCAACAGCACATTAAAAAGATCATTCGCTATGATCAAGTGAGATTTATCCCAGGGATGCAAGGATGGTTCAACATACATAAATCAATAAATGTGATACATCACACTAACATTAGGAACAAAAACCACACGATCATCTCAATAGATGCAAAAGAAACATTTGAAAAACTTCAGCGTTCATTCATGATTAAAACTCTCAAGAAAATAGATATAGAAGAGATGCACCTCATCGTGATAAAGGCCATACTCAGTGGTGAAAAGCTGAAAGCTCTTTCTCTAAGATCAAAAACAAGGCAAGGATGCCCACTCTTGTCCTGGAAGTTCTAGCCAGAGCAATTAGGCAAGAAAAAGAAATAAAAGATACTAACATAGGAAAGAAAGAAGTGAGACTGTCTCTGCTGGTGATGTGATCTTATATAGAGATCTCATTATTTTATCTTTGACATTTAAGTCTAGGGTTCACCCCTAGTTAATTTTTGTGCATGGTGTCTCGATCGTCAGTGAGATTGGCTATCTTATCCTATGATTTTTGGCCATTGGACATCTTATCCTATAATTGAGTATTTCCATCTCTTTTAGTAATTTCTTTTAATGTTTTCTTTATAAATTCTGAATTTGAATCCTTTGTTACATACTGTTGGTGAAGGTAATCAGTGCTGGTTCAGAAACCAACAGAATTCAGCACGTCAATGGCTTAAGCCCACAAAGCCTTCCCCACTCCTCACATCGCCATCCAAGCATGCCGTGCCCCTACCTTGTGGACCCACTCTGGCACGGGAGCCTCCAAGATAGCCTGGCAAGGAAGAGAGGCAGCAGGGCTCCCAGAACCTGTGGCCAGGAAGTGGCAAACATCTCCTCATGCACGTTTAACCAATAGAAACTCATCGTGTGGCCCTAACTAACTGCAAATGGCTGGAACCTGCCAGCCCATGTGCCCAGGAGGGAGACAGTGAGCCCGCAGACTACCCAAGATGCCCCACAGGTGGCTTCTCTGGATGGGATTGGTGGGAACTTTGGTTGCGTGCTTGTGCTTTTGTGTGCATTTTACTGCATTCAAGATTGTCAACATTTTCTCTAATGATTTGTGCCTTTTGCATTTTTTATGAGATATTGGTTCTTTCACCAAGGATGGCAGTAGGCATTGTTGACAAGGGGCAAATAGTGAATGTCCAGGTGACAAAGGGCAGTTTCAGCCACCGTCAGCTTCTGTGGTGCAGCTGAGAATGGCCCCTTGGAGGAGGCCTCCTCTCTCCGCCCAGCCCCCTGGTGTGCCCTTCCTCTGCGCGAGCCTCTGAAGTTCCACCTTGGAAAGGAACTTGATGTTTCTCCCCCACAGCACACCTCCCTTGAAGTTCACACCCGGGGCGTGGGGGTGTGTTTGCACAGAAGCTCACATGCCTGGATGCTTGCTGGGGCCATGCCCTGGGGGAAGAGCCAAGTCTGGGATGCTCAGAGGAGGACGTGCTTCTCTGAGCAAGGCCCCTCCGTCTTGCTGTCTGTGGGATTCAGGTGCCTGTAGTTGGGGGGCTCACCACATGGTCCTCTTGGTGCCTCCTGGACAGCCAGAGGGAAGCCAGTGAGGCAAAGCCTGGCTGCCGACTTAGGGTGCAGCCCTCATGCCAGGTGGGGTATGTGGGGGCTTATTCTTTGCTGGTGCTCCAGCCCCACGCCAGAGTTTCAGGTCACAGCCTCTGTGGCCACCACAGGGGAGGGATGGCTTGTTGCAGGCGCAGGATGGCTCTGCTCCTCGTGAAACCCACGATGGCCTGGCCTCACCCAGCCTCCTCCTCTGTCTCCACCCCATCTGGAGCAGGAGTCAAAGGAAGCACCACCAGAAATGTGCCCAGCACTGTCCTAGGACAGCATTGTTGTCACTTGGGAAGGGCACCCTGGGGCCCCAAGGCCACTCAGGGTGGCGATTCTCCAGGAGGACACAGGCCACAGAGGTCGTGGTATTCACGGCTGTGAGTTCCCACAGGAGAGGACACTGAGAAAGATCAGCCAAGAGAAGGATGCCTGGGACCAAGTCCAGGGGCACCAAGCTCAGCTTTGGAGGCCTCTCCCGGGGCAGGGGTCACGCAGGACCGCCCTTACTCCCCTTGCAAGTAGCTGGGACTCTGCGTGTGTGACGTTGGGGACGCCCTGCCTGGTGGTGTACCCAGGGATTGGTCACATGAGCAGCTTCTGCCTGGGCTGCGCCAGAATTCCAGAGACTCCCAGCGGGGACGGGAGTGTCTGCCTAAACGACGTGGTACAAACAGCTCAGGCCCAGTGAGTGGGGCGGGGTAAGCCCCTCGGAAATCCCAGTTGCCATATTCTAGCCAAAGGCCAGACCAGCCAGCAGGCCTCAGGACGGCCGTCCCTGCCCACTGTGTGGACCTTTTCTGCACACACGGCCATGGGGTTTCCTTTCTGGAGCCAGGGGCTGGACACAACCCAGTTTCCGGGGAGCCCCCAGGGCAGCTCCACCCAGGGCAGGCGCTGCTGTTGGATCACTCACCTCTCCCATCCCTCAGGCCTGCCTACCCCTCGGACATCCCTGTGGTGAGGGTGGGGCGGGGCTGCCAGGACACCTGGGAAGGACAGGGACCTCGTGGCGTGGGAGCAGCCCAGGACCACCCATGGGTAGGGGGCATCAGGCAGGGGTCTTTGGTTGTGAACAACAAGAATGAATTCCAGTTGTACTTTTTAGGAAAGGAATTTATTAGAAGGGTCTGACCTGTTCCCATGGTCAGGGAAGACAGAGAAAGAGGCCCAGGCCCACAGCAGGGGAGGAGCAGAGCTTGCCACTGGGCCAGGGCAGTGACGAGAAACCCACACCGGATACGTGTCTACCCTCGTTTCTCCCCACACCAGGTCATGGGCTGGGAGGACCCACTGACTTTGCTGGGTCACTGCCCACCTGTTGCTGGGGAGGCAGGGCTGGGTAACTGGGGGAAAGTCAAGACTTGGAGAAACAGCTGAGCTGCTGCTAGGAGGAGAAGTGCACACTGGGTGGCCAGCTGGCCACTGACGCCCACTGCAGGGCTCAGGAGCGGGATGTGGAGAGCCGTCAAGGGTAAAGAACCCAGGGGTGCAGGGGCAGTGAGCACTCGGCTTTGGATGATCTTAAGGAGATCACTCAGCAGCTGGACTTCTGGGTTGAGGTGGAGCCGCAGCATGCCGGGCGGGAGCACACAGGGCGGCAAAGGAGGGACACACAGGAGGCCGGGCGGCAGCAGCTGGACTGGCAGGAGGAGGTGGGGGCACAGCAGGAGGAGACAGGCATGCAGCAGGCGGGCCTGCACACGGGGCGGCAGAGGAGGGACACGGAGGAGGAGGGTCTGCAGCAGGAGGTGGTGCAGCAAGCTGGCTGGCAGCTAGACTGCTGGCAGCATGAAGTGGAAGCCCCAGAGCAAACAGGCACGCAGCTCACAGGCTTGCAGCAGACAGGCACGCAGCAGCCTTGCTGGCTTTGGGAGGAGGTGCAGCAAGCCGGCTGGCAGCAAGACTGCTGGCAGCACAGAGAGGAAGCCCCAGAGCAGATAGGCACACAGCAGATGGGCTTGCAGCAGACAGGCTTGCAGCAGACGGGCACACAGCAGCCCTGCTGGTTTTGGGAGGAGGTGCAACAGGCTGGCTGGCAGCTAGACTGCTGGCAGCATGAAGAGGGGTCCTCAGAGCAGGTGGGCACACAGCACACAGGCTTGCAGCAGACAGGCACACAACAGGACTGCTGGCAGGGGCAGGAGGTGCAGCAATCTGACTGGCAGCTAGACTGCTGGCAGCATGAGGGTGTGCAGGAGCTGGTGCAGCCTGATTGGCAGGGGCTGGGCTCACAGGCCGCCTGGCAGGAGGGGTTGGGCACAGAGCTCACACAGCTAGACTGCTGACAGCACAAAGAGGAAATCCCAGAGCAGATGGGCTTGCAGCAGACGGGCACACAGCAGGCCTGCTGGCAGGGGGAGGAGGTGCAGCAAGTTGGCTGGCAGCTAGACTGCTGGCAGCATGAAGAAGAAGCCCCACTGTAGACGGGCACACAGCACACAGGCTTGCAGCAGACAGGCACGCAGCAGGACTGCTGGCACAGGGAGGAGGTGCAGCAAGCCGGCTGGCAGCTAGACTGCTGGCAGCACGAGGACGTGCAGGAGCTGGTGCAGCCTGATTGGCAGGGGCTGGGCTCACAGGCCACCTGGCAGCAGGGGCTGGACACACAGCTCACTGGGGTGCAGACCAGGGTCAGGCAGGGGGCCGGGGCACAGCAGCTGGGGGCACAGCAGGGGGGTTCACAGCAGCTCTCTGGGCAGTCGTCCACCTGCCAGGAGTCAGAGCAAGAGTCACAGGAACCAGGAAGGCAGACGCGGCTGCCGTAGCTCATGTTGCTGGAGCAGACGGACATGGTGGACGCGGCCATGCTGGGGGTTGAGCTGGAGGAGACGGGAGTGAGTGGTTGAGTGAGTGGGTGAGTGGGTGGGTGAGTGGGTAAGTGGGTGGGTGAGTGGGTGGGTGAGTGGGTGAGTGAGTGGGTGAGTGGGTGACTGAGTGTGTGTGTTAGGTGCTCAAGGATGTTGGCTTTTATATCTGTCCCTGGCCTGTTGTCCCAGCTGGAGTGTCAACAACTCCCACCCCTTCCTTGTTTGTGTTTGAAACCTAGAGAACTCTTATTAGTGTGAGTTTCATGTTTAGTCCTATGAGATACCGTTCAGTTTGTGAAGTCCAGAGTCTATATTTGGGTCTGTTGACACACCATCACCTCCTTTGGCTCCAGAGCATAATATTGAAGTAGACAGGGTAGAATGTCTGGAAATAGAGTGTCACGGGGGCCTATGCTGGCTGCAGGAGAGATCCATCCATCCTAATCCCAGTGTCTGTGGGCCGTCGCCAGGGGACTCTGCTTGTCTGGATGGCTGTGGCTTCTGGAATGCCAGGCTCGAGAAACCCCAGTCAGTGATGGCGTGAGGGTGGAACGTTCCTAGAAGTGACTCCCCACACTCTCTCTGTTGTATGAAGTCCCCCCTCAAGGGCTTTAGAGCAAGTGGCAAATGGGAAAGGGTGGACAGTGGTGTGAGCCATTTGCCGTCAGGTTCACAGTAGTTCCTAGGGGGCTGTGCACCCCCTCTTCCATATGGGCACTTAGGGAGGTCCCAGATCCCCGTATGGGGCCTCCCATCTCCATTTGCTTTTATCCCGAACACTGCGACCCTGTGAGTCTAACCCAGAACACCTAATGCATCTCCTCCGCGAAAAGCACAGCCACCCGCGACAGCACTGCTGTGTGAGAAGCAGAGAGCACTGCTTTCGCTTCCAGTGTATTTTCTTGATTGCTCACTAAGTCCTTGGTCACCCCAGCTAGACATCTGATCTAAGTCTCCATTTCTTCTGCAAATAATATCCAATTGGCCATCACGTCTTTTTGGTTCTTTCTGCTAAATGTTTCCGATTTTATCTGATACTTTTACTTCTCAAGCATTCATTTATTCACGATGCAGTGAGTCCTCCCCTGTGCTGGAGATTGCACCAGGTGCTGAGAATGTGAAGGTGAAGGGTCAGTAGCCCTGACGGTGCGCCCCACCAGGGAGGAAGGTGGGCTGCTTGGTGGCTGGTGATGTCAGTGATGACTGGGCAGAGCCCAGCATGCATGGGGCCCAGAGGAGTGGCCCCTTTCCAGGTGAGAGGGCTCCAGGGGCCCTTCTGGTGGGGTTTGATGCCCAGGCAAACCTCAGAGGCTCAGGGCGTTCTGTGTCTCTATCTGTGTTTCCCAGTCCAGGCCTCTTAACTCCTAGGGGATTTAAGAAAAGTACAAAAGGCCTCAGAGGGCTAGAAAGTCAGTTACGTGGTGGGATGAATTGTCTTTCTGTATATTTTGAACTATAAAAATAATATAAATTTGAGCATGGCCTGGTTCCTCCAGAGGTATAGGATCTGGTCCTATAGGATGGAAGTACATTGAGAGAGAGAGAGAGAGAGAGAGAGAGAGAGAGAGAGAGAGAGAATGGGGGCCTCTGTTTCCATCTGGGACAAAGTAGCTGTGTCAGACATATACTCCTACTGAGAACAACCTGAAAAGCTGAACAAAATGTTTTAAAAATGATTCCTTGAAAGCTCTCATAAAAGAGCTGTTGAAAAAACTAAAGGTAATAGAATGACATCTTTAAAGGGCTGAAAGAAAATCACTGCAAGCCTAGAATTCTAGACCAGGAAGAACATTGTTCAAAGGTGAAAGTGAAACAAAACATTTCTGGATAATAACTGAGCAAATTGAACATGAGCAGACCCACATTACAGTAACTGTGAACGGGAATTTTTCAGGCAGGATGACTGAAAGATAAAAATGCAGGAAAGAACCAGGAGGATCTGAAAGGGTAATATTATTATATTTATAATGTCTTGTGGGGTCTAAACTACAAGCAGAGAAGTAATGCATGATGACATTAACAATAAAAGGTGAGAAGGATAAATGGAGTGAAAGTTTTCTAAGGTTTCAGGATTGCTTTGGAAGTGGTAGAAATGCTGATGTATGAATGCTGACACTTGAATAATCTAAGAATGTGTGCTATAATCTCTAAAGTGACCACTGAAGAGATAGCAAAAACTATGTACAAACAATAATGTTAGAAGTAAGGCTCAGAGTCGTAAGGAAAAATGGGCACTTAGACAAAGGATTTCTCAGCAAAGCAAATTTACTTCTGTGCAGAAGGGTGTTTCCCATATGGCTGGTTGCCACGAGAGCACACAGAACAAAAGACACTAGAAGTTTTTATTCCTAACAAGACTCCTGCCCCGTGTCCTTTCCCCATTGGCTGCGGTTGGACTGCACAATTGAAACTAGACCCGACTGGCTAAACATTTAAACTTTCTTAGATAAGGTGGATGCGTAATGGGAGACATGGGAGAGGAGGAAGGGGTCATCTATGGCAAACTGGAGAGCCAGTCTTTTCCTAAACACGGAATGGAATGTGAGCTGGTGCTGATAACACCACTGATGCTGCGGCATGCCTGGGCATGTAGTGAAGTCAGAAAGTAGAAAAAGAGAAGAAAGAGAGGGGGCGGGGTACTAGGAATTAAAGAATGAAAGGTTGAGCACACTGTTTGAAGAGAAGCCTTGCCATATCTTATGAATAATGAATAGAACAGAAGAAGGAAAATAAATAATAAAAAAAACTTGATTAATCCAAAATAGACAGGAAGTGATTTTTAAAAGAATCATTAAAATTTGGGACAAATAGAAATTGTACAATCAGATAGGTATAAACTAAATATCAGTCAATAAGTTAAAGTATCAGATATTCCAATTAAAATATATTGTTGATCTGAATAAAAAATAGAAAACCTAACAACTACATGCTGCTTACCAGATACAGAACCTGAATACAAGAGTACAGAGACCAGGTGCCGTGGCTCCTGCCTGTAATCCCAGCACTGTGAGAGCCTAGGGCAGTCGGATCACCTGAGGTCAGGAGTTCGAGACTAGCCTGGCCAACATGGTATAAAGCCCCATCTCTACTAAAAATACAAAATTAGCTGGGCATGGTGGTGGGCACCAGTAATCTCAGCTACTTGGGAGGCTGAGGCAGGAGAATCGCTTGAACCCATGAGGTGGAAGTTTCAGTGAGCTGAGATCGCACTACTGCCCTCCAGCCTGGGTGACAAGAGTGATACTCCATAAAAAAAAAAAAAAGAGAGAGAAAAAAAGAAAAAGAGCACAGAAAGCTTGAAAGTAACAAAATGGAAGAAAATACACCATGCAAACACTAACTAAAATGCTGGCGTGACTTATGAATATCAGAAAAAGTAGATTTTAGAGCAATAGAGATGAAGAAAGAAATGTATAAAGCTAAAAGAGTCAACCTACCAGGAAGATGTAACAATTCTAAATTTGGATGTATCTAATTACATAGCTTAAAACATAAAATTAAAAAATTAAAATAAAAACTTTTTTAATTTTTTAACTGACAGCTAAAAGTAGAAATAGAGAAAAGGGAAAATCATAGTGGGGGATGTTAATACACCTGTCGATAATGGTAGGAAAGGAAAGAAAAATCATCTCAGAGTAGAAAGGGCTATTCTAAGTTTTGAGTAAAACACGGAAGCCATCTAAAAAACCGATAAAACTAATTACATAAGAATTTTTAAATTGCAGGAGAGAAAACATCATAAACCAAGTCAAAAGACAAACAACAATATGGGAAACACATTTCCTATTCATATATCAGAGAAAGGGCTAATTTACTTAATATCCAAAGAGCTCCCACAAGTTAAGATCAATAACAGCAACATAACAGAAAATGAGCAAAGGATACAGAGGGACAACTGAAAGAAATATACATGGTTCTTAAATGTGAAAACATGCTCGGCCCCATTTAAAATGAGATAAAACAAATTTCATGGCCATATATCATTTTTTATATTGGAAAAAATGGAAACCATTGATGTTCCTGCTACGGGTTGGTGAGGGTGTGGGCAGACCACCCAGATGACTCGCTGCTGCTGGGCTGAGGATGGTTCCACAGCTTTGGCTGGCAGTTTGCTGCTATGCATTAAAATTCAAAATCTCATGCCTTTGAGCCTGAATCACTAGGCTGACATCCTGTAGATACTCCTGGGTGGATACACGGTATGTGCAAAGGTATCACAGCTATGAGATTGTCCAGACAGTGGGAAACAGACTCTAGGGTGGCCCCACATCCCTCACCTCCTGGTGGTCATTGGCTGTGTGCCCCAAACCCCTTGAGTGTGGGTGGGCCTGTGACATGTGTATAGACACAAGGAGCACAGAGACGTGATGGGACGTGCATGATCCCATTATGCAAGGTCGTAATGCTCATCTTGGGAGGAATCTGTCTCCCTGGCTGGCTGTGAAGAAGCCAGCACATTGTGAGCTGCCCATTGAGGCCACATGGAAAGAGATGGTGGCAGTCTCCGGTTGACAGCTGGTGAGAAACTGAGGCACTTAGTCCAAGAAGCTGCAAGTAACTGAGTTCTGCTAACAATCACATGAGCTTGGAAGTGGATCCTTCTCCAATTGAACCTTCAGATGAGACACTCTGATACGGCCCTACAGAGACCCCAATTTAACTGTGCCTGGACTCCTGACCCACAGAAACTGAGATGATAAATGTGTGTTATTTGAACCCACTAAGCTTGTGGTACTTCATTACATGCAATGGAAAATGAACACACAGACCAACATGGAATTCTATGCAGCTGTAAACAAGAGAGAGATCATGATGTATGCATAGGAAGGGAGCTCCATGTTTACAAAAACATAGTAGGTAGAGTATGACATAATTTGTATTTTAAAAATTTATGTATACAGAGGCATTATATGTATGTATGTGTATGTACATATCTGTTGACAATATGCATAACAGAATGAGGTGATGTTTTGCTTTCCTGTCTCAGCTTGCATATGGTAAACAGGTGTCCTTGTTACGTTCTCCTCAGTGCCGCGCGTTCCTCCCTGATGCTGCGATCTTGTTGTTTAAAGTGTCCCAATACGGTGCTGCTGTGCTGCTCGGTGTCCGGAGCTCAGAAGGCTCCAGCACGTCTTACAGAGAAAACACATGTGTTCAACCAACTTCATTCAGGCTCTACGGGGCCGTTGGCTGTGAGTTCAGTGTTGATAAATCAACTATATAGATGCAATAAGGTGTCTTTAGACGGAAGCACTCATAAGACATGTCTATGCATTGATTGGTTGATGAGAATGTTGTGATCAGAGGCTCATGAGACCATAATCCTGTGCTTCTTCCTGTAGGAGCACTGGTTCAGTATTTGGTTATTCGCTGCTGGTGGAGACTTTATAGAACAGAACCTCTGGGAATAATGAGAAGGAGTTGTGTGTGTGTGTGTGTGTGTGTGTGTGTGCATACACGGAAGAGGCAGACAGACAGAGACAGAGAGAGACAGAGAGAGACAGAGAGAAAGAGAATAAATGGGTGAAAGTAGCGAGTGACTGCTTGTGTTCACTTAAAAAAATCACAATCTGGCCAGGTGCAATGGCTTAGGCCTGTAATCCTAGCATGTTTGGGAGGCCAAGGTAGGTGGATCACTTGAGGTCAGGAGTTTGAGACCAGCCTGGTTTCACCAACATGGTGAAACCCTGTCTCTACTAAAAATACAAAAATTAGCCAGGCATGGTGGCTTATGCCTGTAATCCCAGCTACTCAGGAGACTGAGGCAGGAGAATTGCTGGAACCGGGTGGTGGAGGCTGCAGTGAGCTGAGATTGTACCACTGCACTCCAGCCTGGGCAACAGATTGAGACTCCATCTCAAAAAAATCACAGATCTGTAAGTTTGGAAAAAAAGAGGAGACTTTGTTTCTTCTACAGGGGCACAGCCTGCAAGAAGGCCGTCCTGCAGGCTGGGAAGCACAGCTCTGGCCAAGACCAGGGCCAGGAGGAGGCACTTCAGAACGGGAGGAGCTGGGGCAGGAGCTCCACGCTGACCAGGTTGGCTAAATACACATGTGCAATAGGTTATGGAGGAATAGTGAATATTCATGAAGGAGGAAACGAACAAACATGCATGTAACATACAACCTGTTTTCACTCTGGGGTTGTGAGAAACACGGTCACCCGTCCAAATCCAAAGAATGGAAGTAGAGGCGTGAGGAACAGTGAAAGTGAGACTCTAATGACGGTCTTACAAGACCAGGTGTCTGATGGGCAGGCACACCCAGCACAGTTTCAACAAGCAATTTATCCCCTAGCGTGCAGGTCCCTCCCCCGTTCCTCGCAGCCTGAGTCCTGTGGGGTCGCAGTCTTCCCGGACGTCACCTAGGTTTCATTATCCCCTTATAAGGTTACAGCTT
The DNA here is from genome assembly GCF_049350105.2 of Macaca mulatta. NCBI lineage: Eukaryota > Metazoa > Chordata > Mammalia > Primates > Cercopithecidae > Macaca > Macaca mulatta. The sequence goes on from NC_133408.1 coordinate 2,938,147, forward strand.
GTCCCCTTCCCCACTTTACGTTTTGATTTCTCAATGGCAAAAGTTTCTTTCCTTTTATGGGTTAACCGTCCCCCACTTTTGCTTCCTCCCCTCTGACTTCTGTGAGTCTTATCACTCTTCCCAGATGTCTGTACCGTGTGGCTTGTCACATCTGCAAGGGAGCTGCCTGGACTTGCCAGGGCCTGTTTTCTGAATATGGACCACTTAAAATGTACTTCTTGGCCGGGCGCGGTGGCTCACGCCTGTAATCCCAGTGCTTTAGGAGGCCGAGGCGGGTGGATCACAAGGTCAGGAGATCGAGACCATCCTGGCTAACACGGTGAAACCCCATCTCTACTAAAAATACAAGAAAATTAGCCGGGCGAGGTGGCGGGCGCCTGTAGTCCCAGCTACTCGGGAGGCTGAGGCAGGAGAATGGCGTAAACCCGGGAGGCGGAGCTTGCAGTGAGCCCAGATTGCGCCACTGCACTCCAGCCTGGGAGACAGAGCGAGACTCCGTATTAAAAAAAAAAAAAAAAAAAAAAGGACTTCCTGTAGGGTGGAATCTTAACACGTCAGTGTGTCTCAGTGAGGCTGTAAACCTCGGAGGTCTTCTCAGGACACAAGGCTCTCAAGAGGCAGCTTCTGTAAATCAGCTGGAGCCGGTCCACGGTCTGGGTCCCTTATCAGGAGGAGGCTCCTGAAGTCAGTCTCCCGCCCAATCAGAGCTGTGGTCACGGCTGTGGGACGTGGTCAGTTGGCGTCTGCAGGTGGATGGGCCGTGGTCGTTTGAATCTTGCTCATCCTCATGGCGGGGCCAGTGCGTGTTTAGCCGCTGGAGAAAAGGCAGCAGCCGTGGTGTGAGAGCAGAGTCCGTCCTCTCAGTGTAGGGTACTCAGCTCGACCCTTGCCTGGTGTGGCCTGAGGTCCTGTTTGTAATTTGATATCTTGTTGTCACAGAGTCTGTTCTGTGGGTCTTACCGTCTCTATTTTAACTTTAATACGGGGCAGTGTTGGTGTCTAAACCCTAAAGGGAGGGGGTGTAACGCGGCATGTCTGACCTCCCTCCCTGTCATGGCCAGGAACACAGTGTTTCAGGGGTCCCCATGACCAAGATGGGGTCCATTTAGTCAGTTGAGGGGCTTCGGCTTTATGTTTGGTTTACACTGGCAATAAGGTTGCAGTGAGATCAATGTCCCTTGGACCCATTTTGTGTCTTCCGTGCGGGTTCTTTGGACAGATGTCCCTTAATTTTAAGGTGGTGACACTAAGAGGCCTGGCACAGGGCTTGGAAGACAGGGCTGGGAAATGGGCCCCGCAGGAGGCTGGGTGGGGACTGACGGGCTGCCTCGGAGAAGCAGAGCACACAGAGGAGCCACCCTAGGCGGGGACGAGGGCTGCTGACCGCCACCGCTCAGCCTGGTTACACTGCAGGTTCAGAACCCAAAACCACAGCCCAGGAGGATGTCATGCTGTCTAAGCAGGGAGGGGCCGAGCCCACCGTCCTTGCCTGGAACACACAGGTCCTGCTGCCTCCGAAACACAAGGACAAGGTGGGCACGAAACAGGGCAGGAGGTGCAGAGGCTGTGGGGATGAGAAGTCGTCCAGAGCTCAGAGGCAAGAGGTCTGGGCACAGGTACAGCTGCCCCCGCATGGCCCCGGGCAGGTCAATGAAGGCTGCTGGGAACCAGGTTGTCCCTCAGAAGACGGCCACAGTCCTGCGTCCCATGATGGGGGAAGGACCACGCTGGATGAGGAGTTTCCACCACAAGAACACTTCCTAAGGCCAGCTGCCTGCAGAGGGAGTCTGTGTCCCGGGACTGCTGGGGCCAGGACTGGACAATGCCCCTGCCTGCAGCTTTCCCAGCTGCCAGAACCCAGCTTGGACCAGGCCCACCCCAGCTCCTGCCCCCAGGGATCCACGTGGGATGGGACACAGCCCAGATGTGACGGGAGATTTATGAGCTGGGCCACATCATAGGCAAACAAACACCCCTAATCCCGGCAGACTCCAGCTTTCAGCAACACGGAAGGGGAAGCTGTGGGCCCGGCAACAACAAGGCCAGGGGGAATAAAAGCCCGAGAACCCCAGCACCTCACAGGCTCACTCCCTCATCCGCTCACTCCCTCACCCTCCGCCAGTTCACCCCCAGCATGGCCGCGTCCACCACGTCCGTCTGCTCCAGCAACATGAGCTATGGCAGCCGCGTCTGCCTTCCTGGTCCCTGTGACTCTTGCTCTGACTCCTGGCAGGTGGACGACTGCCCAGAGAGCTGCTGTGAGCCCCCCTGCTGCACCCCCAGCTGCTGCACCCTGGCCCCCTGCCTGACCCTGGTCTGCACCCCAGTGAGCTGTGTGTCCAGCCCCTGCTGCCAGGCGGTCTGTGAGGCCAGCCCCTGCCAATCAGGCTGCACCAGCTCCTGCACACCCTCGTGCTGCCAGCAGTCTAGCTGCCAGCCAGCCTGCTGCACCTCCTCCCCCTGCCAGCAGTCCTGCTGTGTGCCCGTCTGCTGCAAGCCTGTGTGCTGTGTGCCCACCTGTTCTGAGGATTCCTCTTCATGCTGCCAGCAATCTAGCTGCCAGCCAGCCTGCTGCACCTCCTCCTCCTGCCAGCAGTCCTGCTGTGTGCCCGTCTGCTGCAAGCCTGTGTGCTGTGTGCCCACCTGTTCTGAGGATTCCTCTTCATGCTGCCAGCAATCTAGCTGCCAGCCAGCCTGCTGCACCTCCTCCCCCTGCCAGCAGGCCTGCTGTGTGCCTGTCTGCTGCAAGTCTGTCTGCTGCAAGCCCGTCTGCTCTGGGGCTTCCACATCATGCTGCCAGCAGTTTAGCTGCCAGCCAGCTTGCTGCACCACCTCCTGCTGCAGACCCTCCTCCTCTGTGTCCCTCCTCTGCCGCCCCGTGTGCAGGTCCACCTGCTGCGTGCCCGTCTCCTCCTGCCAGACCAGCTGCTGCTACCCGGCCTCCTGCGTGTCCCTCCTCTGCCGCCCCACGTGCTCCCGCCCGGCCTGCTACAGCCTCTGCTCTGGCCAGAAGTCCAGCTGCTGACGGCGCTGAATGTCATCCAGAGTCCCTTCCCACCTGGGGCTGACCTCCCAGCGGGCTCAGCCAGCTCCTCCCTCTCTGGCATTGACACCCTCAGAATATGGGGCAGGCTCTTTGTCTCAGGGACCAGGATGCTCCCCCAGTCCTTCCCAGATGCTGGCTGCACGAGGGACCCCAGCTGCTCCCCCAGACCCAAGTTCTGCAGAACTGACCCCAGCAGGCCTGGTTCCACCCTGGGCAGTGCCCCTCTGAGTTCTAATAAAGCCGCCTCTGTCTCACACCAACCTCTGTCCTGTCTGTGGACCCCCGGGGGGCACAGGGTGAGGTGGGAAGTGATGCCACCCCTGACTGCAGGGACAGTCCTGACCCCCAGCAGGCCTGGTTCCACCCTGGGCAGCGCCCCTCTGAGTCCTAGGAAAGCTGCCCCTGTCTCTGTCGACCTTCGATCCTGTCTGTGGACCCCGAGGGGCATGGGATGAGGCAGGAAGCAATGCGCCTGGTGCTGGCCTCTGTGAACCCTGAAGGCCAGGCTCCCTCTTAGCCCCGTGGGCCCCCAGCCCCAGCACGTGACACTCCAGCCCATCTTAGGGAAGCTGCCTCTGGAACCAAGGCCAGAGTTTTGGGACAAAGTGGACCCTGGCAGCAGCTCTGGGCCCCTGAGCCACATTCACCCTCCCCAGCTCCATGGCTGCCCCCCAGGACTGGGGTAGCCCACCCGGGGCCTGGCTCCACCCAGCAGCCTCACCGGTCCTGTTACCCCTGGGGAGACCAGCTATGGACCACAGTGCCCGTCCCTGCAGCCCTCGTCTCCTCCACAGTAAGACGTGGGACAGCCCCTCCCCCAGGACTTGAGCCCAGAAGCCTGGGGTTCTTCATGGGGTTCTTGAATACCCATTGCTCAGGCATTGCTGGCGAGAGCACAGATGGGCAGGGACCATGGCACCCACTAACCAAGCCTGCGGCCCCCCTGCCCCATGCAGCCTCGCCTAGAGATTCAGGGTCCTGGCTCCCTCCTGGTCCCGTGGTCCTGAACTCTGACCCCGAGGACCCTGTCCCCACACCCCCAGCCTCCCAGGTCTCTCCCAAATAGCCCTTAGCTCTGCCTGCCACCTTCTGCTCTGGCACTCAGACGTGGTACCGGATGCCGCGGTGGGCGAGTGTTACGAGCCGCCACACTCTTTCTGCCTGGTTGCTGTGCGCATTTAAGAGCCCAGGTCTGGCTACTGCCCCAGCAAATGACCCTTGCATGTCAATGCCAGAGGCCTCCAGCCCCAGCACCAGGACCTCCCGGAGTCCCACCCGACAGAGTTCACTGTGGTCAGCACAGCCACCTCCCTCACTCCCCTGGAGGCAGACCACCCAGGACAGACCACCCAGCAGCAGCCGTTCCCCGGGCCGGAGGCCAAACTGACACAGCCTCGTCCACCTCTTTAGAAGCAAAGCCAGGTCCCCATGAAGGGACAGATGAGGGCCTCCAGGGACAGAGATGTTTGCTTCCCGCCCTGGTTCTCCGGGTAGCTGGCGGGGGCGCAGCCTTCATCCTAGGGCTCCAGGGCCATCCTGGGAAGGGGCTCCCCACATATGCATGTCTGAGTCCCACCCGCCTCACTGTGCCCACTGATGGCCACAGGGTCAGAACAGAGAGCCGGGAGGAGGGCCCGGGGCTGGCTCTCTGACCTCCTCCATGTTTGTCATTGTCCCCACCTGCCCTCGTCCGAGGCTCTGACAGGACCCAGCCTGTCTGGCCATCCCCAGGGAGGACACCTCCTGGTGTCCAGGTCTCACCTCTGACCCCTGCTCTGGGTCCTCATTCAATGTGTCTTCTGCTTCATCAGAGCTTCAACCCCAAGTGAAAGCACCTTGGAAAACCGTCCTTCAAAATGGTCACTCACGAAGTGACCCTGTGATCCTGCCACTCCAGTTCTAGGCGTCTACCCCAGAGGAATGAAACAAATGTCCACACACAGATTTGTGCACCCATGTATACAGCACCACTGACAGCAGCCAAAGACTGGTGTACCCATGTACACAGCATGACTAACAGTAGCCAAGAAGTGGAAAGAGCCTAAATGTCCATCAGAGGACAAAGCAAAACACAGCCCATCCGCACAAGCAAACTGTGGCCCATTCCCTTGGGGAATATTATTCAGCCATGAAAAGGAATCCAATACTGACGCAGGCTACAACATGCATGAGCCTTGAAAGCATGATGCTCAGTGAGAGCCCACATGTGGTGACATTCTATTTGGGTTTTTTTATTTTATATTTTTATTTTATATTTTATTTAGGTTATTGGGGAACAGGTGGTGTTTGGTTACATGGATTAGTAATTTAGTGGTGATTTGTGAGATTGTGGTGCACCCATCATTTGAGCAGTATACACTGCACCCTATTTGTAGTTTTTTATCCCTCACCCCCTTCCCACCCTTTCCCCCTGAGTCCTCAAAGTCCATTGTGTCATTCTTATGCCTTTATATCCTCATAGCTTAGCTCCCACTTATGAGTGAAAACATATGATGTTTGGTTTTCCATTCCTGAGTTACTTCACTTAGAATAATAATTTCCAATCTCATCCAGATTTCTGTGAATGCCATTAATTCATTTATTTTTATTACTGAGTAGTATTCTATTATATATATATATATCTCCGTTTCTTTATCCACTCGTTGATTGATGGGAATTTGGGTTGGTTCCACATTTTTACAATTGCGAATTGTGCTGCTGTAAACATGTGTGTGTAAGTATCTTTTTTGTATAATGACTTCTTTTCCTCTGGGTAGATACCCAGTAGTGGATTTGCTGGATCAAATGGTATTTTAGTTCTTTAAGGAATCTCCATACTGTTTTCCACAGTGGTTGTACTTGTTTAAATTCCCACCAGGAGTGTAGAAGTGTTCCCTTGTCACCACATCCTTGCCACCATCTATTCTTCTTTGATTTTTTGATTATGGCCATTCTTGCAAGAGTAAGGTGGTATCCCATTGTGGTTTTGATTTGCATTTCCTTCATCATTAGTGATGTTGAGCTTTTTTCATATGTTTGTTGGCCATTTGTATATCTTCTTTTGAGAATTGTCCGTTCACTTCCTTAGCCCACTTTTTGATGGGATTGTTTGTTTTTTTCTTGCTAATTTGTTTGAGTTTGTTGTAGGTTCTGGATATTAGTCCTTTGTCAGATGTATAGATTGTGAAGATTTTCTCCCACTCTGTGGGTTGTCTGTTTGCTCTGATGACTCTTTCTTTAGCCATGCAAAAGTGCTTTAGTTTAATTAAGTCTCAGCTATTTATCTTTGTTTTTATTGCATTTGCATTTGGGTTCTTGGTCATGAAATCCTTGCCTAAGCCAATGTCTAGAAAGGGTGTTTCAATGTTATCTTCTAGAATTTTTATAGTTTCAGGTCTTGGATTTAAGTCCTTGATCCATCTTGAGTTGATTTTTGTATAAGGTGAGAGACGAGGATCCGGTTTCATTCTCCTACATGTGGCTTGCCAATTATCCCAGCACCGTTTATTGAATAGAGTGTCCTTTCCCCACTTTACGTTTTTGTTTGCTTTGTCAAAGATCAGTTGGCTGTAAGTATTTGGGTTTATTTCTGGGTTCTCTATTCTGTTCCATTGGTCTATGTGACTATTTTTATACCAATGCTGTTTTGGTGACTGTGGCTTTATAGTATAGTTTGAAATCAGGTAATGTGATTCCTCCAGATTTGTTCTTTTTGCTTAGTCTTGCTTTGGCTATGTGGGCCCTTTTTTGGTTCCATATGAATTATAGAATTTTTTTTGTAATTCGGTGATGAATGATGGTGGCATTTTGATGGGAATTGCATTGAATTGCTTTTGGCACTATGGTCATTTTCACAATATTGATTCTACCCATCCATGAGCATGGGATGTGTTTCTGTTTGTTTGTTGTCTATGATTTCTTTTAGCAGTGCTTTGTAGTTTCCCTTGTGAGGTCTTTCACCTCCTTGGTTAGGTATATTCCTGAGTATTTTATTTTTTTGCAGCTATTGTTAAAGGGATTGAGTTCTTGATTTGATTCTCAGCTTAGGTGCTGTTGGTGTATAGGAGAGCTACTGATTTGTGTACATTAATTTTGTATCTGGAAACTTTGCTGAATTCTTTTATCAGTTCTAGGAGCTTTTTGTAGGAGTCTTTGGGGTTTTCTAGGTGTACAATCATATCATCAGCAAACAGTGACAGTTTGACTTCCTCTGAACTGATCTGGATGCCTTTTATTTCTTTCTCTTGTCTGATTGCTCTGGCTAGGACTTCCAGTACTATATTGAAGATAAGAGGTGAGAGTGGGCATCCCTATCTTTTTCCAGTTCTCAGAGGGAGTGCTTTCAACTTCTCCCCACTCAGTGTTATGTTGGCTGTGGGTTTGTCATAGACGGCTTTTATTGCATTGAGGTATATCCCTTGGATATTGATTTTGCTGAGAGTTTTAATCATAGAGATGCTGGATTTTGTCAAAAGCTTTTTCTGCCTCTATTAAGATGATCATGTGATTTTTGTTTTTAATTCTGTTTATGTGGTGTATCATATTTGTTGAATTGTGAATGTTAAACCATCCCTGCATCCCTGGTATAAAACCTGGTGGGATTCTGTTTGTATGAAAGGCTCAGAATGGGCAAATCTACAGAGATTCTATTTGTATGAGAGGCTCAGAATGGGCAAATCTACAGAGAAAGAAAGTAGATGAGTAGGTGCCTGAGGCTGGGGGAGGGGTACATGGGGAATGGTGCTGACTGGTATGATTTTTTGGAGGGGGGAATGTTTTAAAATTATATATTGATGATGGCTGAGAAACACTGGGAATATGCTAAAAACAAATGGAATATGTCCTTGCAGCAGGTGAGCTTCATGGTTTGTGAATTTTCTCTTGGTAAATTTTTTTTAAAAGCCTAAGCCCTATTTGGGCTGGCTACTCGCCAATGCCTCCATCTCCCCTTCATCCAAACAAAAATGAATGGTGCCAGAACAGTGATAGAAAACAGGCATGCCGTCTGCAGACCAGGTCACTAAGGATTTTCTGGGACAGGCAAGACAGAAAGATCAGGCTTTCTTGACTGTAAAATTCAACAGAAAGAGAGGCAGAAGCAGGACTGAAGACAAATGGTTTTTCCCGGAGACCCGACACAGGGACAGCACAGGAGGACGGCCATGGGCACTCAGGCGTCTTTAACTGAGGGTTGAGTTCTAAAGAAGAACCGCCTGGTGCCCTGAGTCCAGCAGAAGAGCTAGGCAGGGCAGGGGTGGCCCAGGAGGCTCCCAGACTGGGTCCTAGTATGGAGAGAAAGAGACCTCACCCCAGGAAGTTCTGGTTGCCAAAATGAACCAAAGCCCCTGTACTTAGCCAGCAGCAGACAAGGCCTCCTCCTGAGAGCCCCAGTGTCTGCTCTGTGAGAAGAATACACGTGTCTACACGCAGAGAACCTTTCAGCAATGAAAGCCAAACAATTTAGACCCTCACTTAAAAACGTGAACAACAACTAAGGGTCCTCAGATACATGAAGAAATCACAGCATGACAGAGAAGCAAAGTCTAAACAAACAATGATGCAGGAAACAAAGAGGTCGTTACTCCATGAAACAAGAAGAGAGTGCTAACAAAAAGGAGAAGGAGAAGAAAGGAAAACACCTTGGGTTTCTGGAGACTGATATCATGACACTCTGAACATACGAAACTCAATGACAGTCTGCATGACAGACCCTGAAGGCAGAAGAGCTGACACCATGACCCCCAGTTCAGAAAATGATTGACTGAGACCCGATGCAGAAGGACAAAGAGATGAAGCCAAGAAAAGCATGAGGTCTAAGGGAGATGAACCCAGGAGACTCAGGGTCTGTGATCCTAACCAGGATCACAGCGGGGAGAGAAGCCAAGAATGGAAGAAAATCATCAAACCTATATGGGAATAAAAGTTCCTTGAACTAAAAGAAGATGGGACCGAGGGCATGAACACAGCTGATGACAGTGACTGGGGAGGGGTCTGGTGAAATGAATGAAGTACAAGAAGGAGAGAAGAGTGCCAGGTTCTGGAAAAAGTAAAAGCTTCACAAGAAGATTAAAGCTGTGCAAATATGAAACACATTCGTGGCCCAACCTCTCCTAAGGCAGAGGGAAGTAATTCCGCACCTAGACTCTGCTGTGGCAGGTGTCAGTGGGAAGGCTGTTCTTAAACAACAGGGATCCAGAAAGTTTACCACCCACAACGCTTTCTGAAACTTTTATTCAACAATCTCCAACAAGAAGGAACACGACCCCCTCTTTTCAAATGTCCACAAAAATCCACAGATGCTCATCAAGGAAAATCTAAAGAAAATAAACATACAGTCTAATAAAAACAAGCAGACATTAAAGATAGAAAAATAAACATGCCCACAGATTCAGAGATTTTTGTTTTTATGTAAAAGAAAGTAGCATGGATATATATATCCTAAAATTTGAAAATATAAATGAAATGTACTGTGTTCTAAAAAGTATAAATTACCAATACTGAATAATAAAATGAAAATTTTAATACAATGATGTCCAGGAAAATATGGAAATGGTCTTGAAAGATATTCTTCAGAAGGCAGATTCAGATGTTTTAAAGGTGTATATCATCAGCCTTCAATATAAGACCTTCCTGTGATACATGAAATATTCCAGAGCTCAGAAGAAGCCAGAGATCTTCTGAATTCCTCTAGTAAGACTGGTGACATCCTGATGCCAAAACCAGGAACAATTGTGTGTGTGTATGTGAGAGAGAGAGGGAGAGAGGACTGTAAATCAATCCCATTTAAAAAGATAAAGTAAGAGATTCTATGTGCCTACGTTAAAGAAAAACTAAGCTGTTACATACAGCTATTATGGAAGACAGTATCAAAGCTCCTCAGCAAATTAAAAATAGAACTACCATGTGATGAGCAATCTTGTATATACAAGACAAATTAACGCCAGATCTCAGAGAGATACCTGACCTTCCATGTTAACTGCAGCACTATTCACAACAGCCGAGATACGGAAGCAACATAAGTGTCCATCAACAGATGAGTGGATAAAGAAAATGTGGTGTATAAGCATGATGGAATACGACTCAGCCATAGAAAGGAGGGAGAGGCCGGGCGCGGTGGCTCACGCCTGTAATCCCAGCACTTTGGGAGGATGAGACGGGCAGATCATGGGGTCAGGAGCTCGAGACCATCCTGGCTAACACGGTGAAACCCCATCTCTACTAAAAATACAAAAAACTAGCCGGGCGTGGTGGCGGCGCCTGTAGTCCCAGCTACTTGGGAGGCTGAGGCAGGAGAATGGCGTGAACCCGGGAGGCAGAGCTTGCATTGAGCCAAGATCGCGCCACCGCACTCCAGCCTGGGTGACAGAGTGAGACTCCATCTCAAAAAAAAAAAAAAAAAAAAAAAAAAGGAAGGAGGGAGATCCTCTCATTTTGTGGCAACATGGATGAACCTGCAGACACTATGCTAGGAGAAGTGACCCAGGCCACAGAAAGACAAATACTGCAGACCTCGTTTATATGTGGAATCTAAGAGCCAAGCTCAGCAGAGCAGAGAGTAGAGTCGGGGTTCACAGGGGCCGGGGGTGCAGGGAGTTTTCATTTTTCATAACTCTTTACATATCCTTTCAGCGATTATTAATACAGGTGTGCGAGAACTGTGTGCTTCATCCACTTTGGTGTTGATGACAGGATGCAGGTTCCGCTGTGCGGGATGAGTCAGTTCTGGAAACCTCGTGTGCAGCACGGGGACAGTTGGCCGTGACACAGAATGCAACGCAGTAACACTGAAATCTGCTAAGAGTCCACCTTAAATGTCTAATCACAAAATAAAGGTAACTGCGTGGGTGATGGACATATTAATTAGCTTGACCGTGGTAATCATCACACAATGTGTACATGTCTCAAGACGTCATGTTGTACACCTTGAATTTATATAATTCTTATTTGTCAGTTATATCTCAATAAGGCTGGGAAAAAGGGGATAATGAGCCATTATCAAGTAATGTATATCTTAGATCAAAAGTTACAAAGGGTATCATTAACTATACTCATAAAATAGAAGCAGAAAAGCCACTGGAGCTCTCAGTAGATTAATACACACACACACACAAAAAACACACATACACACACACACACACACATACACACACACACATTCACATACACACATACACACACATACACACATACACACACACATACACACACACATACACACATACACACACACATACACACACACACATACACACACATACACACATACACACACACATACACACACACACACACACATTCACACAATACACACACACTCACACACACACATACACACACACATACACACACACACACACATTCACACAATACACACACACACACATACACACACACACACACACATACACACACATACACACACATTCACACAATACACACACACACACACATACACACACACATACACACACACACACATACACACATACACATTCACACAATACACACACACACACACACACATACACACATACACACACACATACACACACATTCACACACACACGAACAAACACTCTTTCCTTAAAAGCCTGAGGCAAAGTTCCTGGTAACCTAGCGTGAAAAAACACTGCATGCTTGAGACCAAGGCTGTGTCAAACACTGGCTTAGTATGGAGCTGCGGGAGGTGCTCTTGTTAACTTTGGAAACAAGACGAGAGGCTGCTGTCATCGTGTCTCCAGCATTGTGCTGGGCAGCCAGCCATGGCGAAAGAGAGTCAAATAAAACAAAAGACTACGTTCCGGAAAAGAAGAATCCAAATGTGTGTCACTTGCAGAAGACCCAGCCGTGGGCCACCCTGCTCTCCAGACTCACATTCCCTCCCATCACCTCCCTCCCCCAGCCAGGGCCATTTAATCTCTGCAGCTCAGCTCACTCAGATCCCCAGAGTGTCCGCTTGAGTTAAGAAATGATGTGATCTGGCCGGGTGCAGTGGCTCACACCTGTAATCCCAGCGCTTTGGGAGACCAAAGCGGATGGATCGCTTGAGGCCACAAGTTCGAGACCAGCCTGGCCAACATGGCCAAACCCCATCTCTACTAAAAATACAAAAAAAGAAAGAAAGAGAGAGAGAGAAAGAAAGAGAAAAGGAGAGAGAGATGGAAAGGAAGGAAGGAAGGAAGAGAGGGAGGGAGGGAGGGAGGGAGGGAGGGAGGAAGGAAGGAAAGAAGGAAGGAAGGAGGGAAGGAAGGAAGCTGGATGTGGTGGCCCACACCTGTAATCACAGCTACTCGATAGGCTAAGGCAGGAGAATCGCTTGAACCTGGGAGGCGGGGACTGCACCATCACAGCACTCCAGCCTGGGTGACAGAGTGAGACTATGTATCAAAAAAAAAGAAAGAGAGAAAGAGAGAAAGAGAGAGAGAGAGAAAGAAAGAAAGAGAAAGAAAGAGAAAGAAGGAAGGAAGAAAGAAAAGAAAAGAGAAGAAAAGAAAAGAAAAGAAAAGAAAAGAAAAGAAAAGAAAAGAAAAGAAAAGAAAGGTTGGTGTGATCATTCGATTGTCTGTGGAAACTACTGTGGTGGCCCCATGAAAAGTTCCATGATCCAAAAAGACACGTCTCCACCAAGCGCAGGGTGTGGACTTAGATCGGGCACACTGAGAACCTGGAGGTGTTGTGGGCACAGCAATGACCGTGGAAAGACACTTTGGACAGTGATGGGTGGTTCAGACACCAGGAGAAGGGAGCGACAGAGGGCGTGGATCACAAATAGGAACAAAGAGATGAGGAATCACCATGCCCATTCGATTAAGGAGGCTGCCAGAGACAGCGGTGGGGAAAGTAAAGCAAATTATCATACAGGCCCCAGGGCTTGTCCCAGAAGCCACGTCAGCCTTACCACATCCCACTGGCTCAGGACCACCTCCCTCCCTGCCTGCCACTCAGGAAGCACACACTCTTCTGTGACGGAACGGAGCCATTTATGGCCATGAGGGAAAGGAGCGAGAGCTCCTGGTTGTTGGGTTCACTGCTGGCCAGCTATCCTCTTTCAAGGTGACTTATCTTCTCAGCATTTCTGCGTCTGTCAAAATGGGCTGCAGAGTCGCCCCTCACACTGTGGCTGGTGTGGAGACTGCACCTGCACTGTGAGTGTCTGTAGCACACCCGCTAATACAATGTCATCCTAGCCTTCCTGGCTTTCCTGTCATTTCCTGAAAGGAGCATCGAGTCCTTCAGTCCCAGAAAGTGGGTTAAGCCTACAGTTCTTCCACAACCTCTACTAATCACTGAAAGGATATTCAAAGAGTTATAAAAAAATAAAATCAAAATTGTCTAAGAGAAAGGGAGGCTCTTTAAAATCCTTTATATATTTGTAGAAAAGAGAAACAGATGGAAACAAATGAGGATGTAAACTGGATCAGGACCCCAGTGCCCTAGAATAAAATAGTCTTTTACTCAGAAAATCAAATGAACTGCCACCAATGAGCAGAGCTTAACTGATGTCCAGTGAAATGAGGGGAAAATGTTTAAATGCTCAACAGAACATCATTACAGTGAGCCAAAAATGTGTTTCATTCATCATGAGACAATCAAAGTCACAAAAGGAAAGACCTCGAGAGATAAGAGTTATTTTTAAGAGTGCAAGACACTTCCTGAGTCTCCACATTGAAAGGCTCAATGAATTCTAACCACAGAAAGTAAAATTATGCGTACTCAGAGAAACAAAACAAGAATAAAAAGAAAACCAAATGTTCCCAGAGAGTTAAAAAAAAAAAGGAGAGAGAGAGAGACAAACTATAAAAAATGACAAATGACCAGCGTCAGTCTTCCATCAGCAACACTGGACACCACAGAAAAATGGTGACACGGATTCATCATTTTGAGAAAACAGATTTTTTTTTATTATTATTTATAATAATAATAATTCTGATTTAAAACTAGAATTATATATCCAGCTAAACTATCATATAAGTGTGAGAGTAAAGTTGAATACATTTTTAGGCAAGAAAGAAATCTTTTTATTTTTTATTTTTTTGAGATGGAGTCTCACTCTGTCACCCAGGCTGGAGTGCAGTGGCACGATCTCGGCTCACTGTAAGCTCTCCCTCCCGGGTTCACACCATTCTCGTGCCTCAGCCTCCTGAGTAGCTGGGACTACAGGCACCCACCACCACACCCAGCTAATTTTTTTGTATTTTTAGTAGAGACGGGTTTTCACCGTGTTAGCCAGGATGGTCTCGATCTCCTGACCTCGTGATCTGCCCGCCTTGGCCTCTCAAAGTGTTGGAATTACAGGTAGGTGAGCCACCGTGCCCAGCCAGGCAAGACAGAAATTTTAAAATGCATGTCCTAAAATCACCATATGTGAAAAAGCACTTGATCTGTCACCATGATGAAATAAACATGGAGAAAACCCAGAGCACAGCTTCAAATAAAACAGAGAGGCCTCTGAGGGTGGCATGGAAGAGCTGAAGAGACAAAGGTAAAGCGTGGATCCACCAGATACCGACTCTCTTCCCCTTACGAGGCACGAGGGGTTGAAAGGAGGGCCACTTAGCTTCGTCTTACCCTCTGTGCCAGTTGTATTTTATAAGAAATGCATATTTTTCTACATATTTATGTTTTAATATGCTAAAAGTAATAAAATATATCCAATCAGTCCAAACACAGGGTAGGTGAAACTAGAATTCCTCCCTTTAGAGAAGTCTTCATCTCTAAAACTTCAACTCAACAAAAGCTTTCTTGAAATATTTTCCACCACATTTCTGGGGCCAAAATAAAAACTGATGAAGAAACAGAGCCCTGCAACATACACACAAGTTTAATGAGGGGAAAACAAAGAGATAAACCAGCACAAATGACACATCTCCAGCCACCAGCTCTAAACACCAACAAGGAAGAGAAGCTTCTGGAGCCTCCTGTCAGGACAACACACGCCAGGGAGGGATTTAAAAGCCCCACAGCCCTGAGCAGCTCACTCACTCGTTCATTCACTCCCACACTCACTCACACCTCCCCCAGCTCACCTCCTCCCACCCCAGCATGGCCGCGTCCACCATGTCCGTCTGCTCCAGCGCTTACTCCGACTCCTGGCAGGTGGACGACTGCCCAGAGAGCTGCTGTGAGCCTCCCTGCTGTGCCCCCAGCTGCTGCACCCCGGCCTCCTGCCTGACCCTGGTCTGCACCCCAGTGAGCTGTGTGTCCAGGCCCTGCTGCCAGGTGGCCTGTGAGTCCAGCCCCTGCCAATCAGGCTGCACCAGCTCCTGCACACCCTCGTGCTGCCAGCAGTCCAGCTGTCAGCCGGCTTGCTGCACCTCCTCCCCCTGCCAGCAGGCCTGCTGTGTGCCCGTCTGCTGCAAGCCTGTCTGCTGCAAGTCCGTCTGCTGTGTGCCCACCTGCTCTGGGGATTCCTCTTCATGCTGCCAGCAGTCTAGCTGCCAGCCGGCTTGCTGCACCTCCTCCCCGTGCCAGCAGTCCTGCTGTGTGCCCGTCTGCTGCAAGCCTGTCTGCTGCAAACCCGTCTCCTGTGTGCCCGTCTGCTCTGGGGGTTCCATTTCATGCTGCCAACAGTCCAGCTGCCAGCCGGCTTGCTGCACCTCTTCCCCGTGTCAGCAGTCCTCCTGTGTGCCCGTCTGCTGCAAGCCTGTCTGCTCCAAGTCCGTCTGCTGTGTGCCTATCTGCTCTGGGGGTTCCATTTCATGCTGCCAGCAGTCTAGCTGCCAGCCGGCTTGCTGCACCTCTTCCCCGTGCCAGCAGTCCTGCTGTGTGCCCGTCCGCTGCAAGCCTGTCTGCTGCAAACCTGTCTCCTCTCTGCCCATCTGCTCTGGGGCTTCCACTTCATGCTGCCAGCAGTCTAGCTGCCAACCGGCTTGCTGCACCACCTCCTGCTGCAGACCCTCCTCCTCCATGTCCCTCCTCTGCAGCCCCATGTGCAGGTCCACCTGCTGCGTGCCCATCTCCTCCTACTGTGCCCCTGCCTCCTCCTGCCAGCCCCGCTGCTGTCGCCCGGCCTCCTGTGTGTCCCTCCTCTGCCGCCCCGTGTGCTCCCGCCCGGCCTGCTGAGGGCTTGGCTCAGGCCAGGAGTCCAGTTGCTGATGGGCACATCCCCAGGACCAACTGGTCCTGACTCGGGTTAGAGGTTGCCCCCACCTGGGACGGGGCCCCTATATGCTGAGGTGACCTCCCCCTTGCTCCCAGGAGCCCCCATCCACGCAGCTTCCCAGCTCTTGCCTCCTAGCAGGTGCTCACCTGCCTGCTGGGTCCCCTGTCCTCCCTCCCAGCTTTTCTGCCTCGGGTCACTCGACCTTGACTTGAACCTGTCAGCACCTCTTCCTGCTCCCAAATAAACTCCCCTTGGTCACCTGATTCTCTTTTCCTGTTGTGCTCCTGGGGACACATGGTTTTGAGCTGACATTGGTCTCCTCCAGACATGACTGTTTCTAGGAATGAGTGACTTAACCGAGAAGTCACAGGGGACAGTGGCATAACTCCTCCAGGGAGGCCACCAGGTGGGACTCACGGTCACTCCCAGGAAGGCTCAGTCCCGGCTCAGTCTCCATGCCTGGGTTTTCCCGAGCCTGGTCATTCGCTGCCCTGCCCTGGGTTGTGGGGCTCTCCAGACCCCAGGACCGTGTCACCCACTGTCCCACCTGGGAGAGCTCACCCTGCAGGGTCACCTGCCGGGAAGCTGGTTTAGGGTCCAGGCACTGCGGCCTCTGGGCCTGGTCACTCTCTCTGTGTGCCACCTGCCCCAGGGTTCTGCTGGTTTAGCAGCAATGCGAGGGGAGAGTGAGGAGCTGCTGCACCTGCATAGGAGACAAGGGGCTCGATGGGGACAAAAGCATCGTGGAGTGGGTGGATGGATGCACGTGATTCCCCAAAACCGGCACTGCCCCAGGTCCTCCTCTGGGGACACCAGGTTCCACCTGGGCTTTCAGGACCCAGAGTTCGCACCTGCAGGGCTGTGCATCAGGCCCCTCTGAGGTGAGGTTGACATGGGCGACACTGGAGGGCACAGGTGGACAAGGCCCTGCTGAGACCTTGGGGATTTTCTGGGGGGATGGCCTTCCAGGGGCTGTGGTGGTAGCTGGAACGGTTTTAGTAAGTAGGCAACTGTCCCCAACAGGTAAATTTTCAGTTCCCCTCCCTGCAAGGCCGTCTCAGGGCCAAGGCGTGGCTGTTCCTCCGTGAGTCCCCCTCTCATCCCAGGGGCCTGTGTCTGTGGCAAGAGCCCACAAAGGGAGCCCCTGCCACCCGTGAGGCCTCAGCCTCCGTCCCCTAATCCCTAGCACCCTCGCCGACGCTGTGTCTACCCCACAGTTTTCTGGAAGAGTTTGGGTTAGATTGGTTTTATTTCTCCCCTAAATACTTGGTAGAATTCAATAGCAAAGCCATTTGGGATTGGCATTTTCTTTTTGGGAAGGGTTTTAATTATGAATCCAATCTCTTCAACTGATAAAGGACTATTCAGATTTTCTATTTCTTCTTGTATCCCTTTTCATAAATTATATATTTCCAGTCATTTGCCTATTTCATCTAAGCTGTTGAATGTATTGACAGAGTTGTTTGCATTATTTCTTTGGTTTCCTTTAAATATCTCCAGATTCTGTAGTGGCAACCTTTTATTCATTCCTGATGTATTAGTTCATTTTCAGGCTGCTCATAAAGACATACCCAAGACTGGGCAATTTACAAAAGAAGGAGGTTTAATGGACTCACAGTTCCACATGGCTGGGGAGGCCTCACAATCATGGTGGACGGCGAAAGGCACAATTCACATGGTGGCAGACAAGAGAAGAGAGCTTGTTAAGGGAAACTCCCGTGTATAAAACCATCAGCTCTCGTGAGACTTATTCACTATCATGAGAACAGCACAGGAAAGACCCACCCCCATGATTCAATTACCTCTCACCAGGTCCCTCCCACAACATGTGAGAATTTAAGACGAGATTTGGGTGAGGACACAGCCAAACCATAACACCTAATATTGGTAATTTATTTGTCCTCTTGTTTTATAATGATCAGTAAAGTTAGAAATTTGCCAGTTTTATTGGTCTATTAAAAAAACTAGGTTTGGTTTTATTTATTTCCCTGTTTGTCCACTTATTTGGTAGGTGATACGGTGGATGTGTGTCCCCTCCAAATCTCATGTTGAACCATGATCCCGTGTTGGAGGCAGGGCTTAGTGGGAGGTGACTGGATCATGGGGATGGCTCCCTCATGAGTGGCTTGGTGTCACCCCCACAATAATGAGTGACGTCTTGCTCTGTTACTTCATGGAGAGCTGGTTGTTCACAAGAGCCTGGCACTCCTCCTCTCTGTCTCTCTTGCTCCTGTCACACCATGTGATGCCTGCTCCCCGTCCACCTTCCACCATAAGTAAAGCATCCTGAGACCTCAGCAGAAGCTGAGCAGGTGCCATGCTTGTACAGCCTGTAGAACCAGGAGCCAGATAGCAACGGGCCTTTCCTTATAAAGTGCCCAGTCTCAGGTATTCCTTTAAAGCAGTGCAAAATGGACAAACACAGTGGAGTTTTTAAATTCTTGATTATTTTATTATTTTTAGTTATTTTGGGTTTCAACATATGCTTCTTTAGCTTCTGAAGCTGGAAGCTCAGATAATTGATTTTAGGCCTTCTTTTCTGATAAAGCAAATTATTATGCATTTTCCTCTACACGCTTTGTTAGCTGCATCCCACAAGTATTGATATGTGGTGATTTCATTTTGATTTTATTCCAGATATTTCATAATTTCCATTGTGATTTATATTTTTACTCATAGGTCTTAAAGTGTGTTATTTAATTTCCAAGTATGTGGCAGTTTTCTAAATGTCTTTCTGTTAATGATTTCCAATTCTGTGTGGTCAAGCAGCACACTCAGCCCTCCTGTCATTTCATCCCTCCTGAGGACACTCAGACTTGCACTCAGGTCTCTCCGGTGGTTTACGTTGGTGGATGTTCCATGTGCACTTTAAACAATGCACATCCCACTGTTGTTGGATGGGATTTTGTATAAATATCCCCTAAGTCAGCTTGTTTTATAGTGGTTTCTCAACTTTTCTATACACCTCCTAGAAAACTACTTTCTGAAGACAGAGTGAGGTTTGGTAAAGACACAAAGGACTGGCCGGGCGTGGTGGCTCACGCCTGTAATCCCAGCACTTTGGGAGGCCGAGGTGGGCGGATCACAAGGTCAGGAGATCGAGACCACGGTGAAACCCCGTCTCTACTAAAAATACAAAAAATTAGCCGGGCGCGGTTGTGGGCGCCTGTAGTCCCAGCTACTCGGGAGGCTGAGGCAGGAGAATGGCGTGAACCTGGGAGGCGGAGCTTGCAGTGAGCCGAGATTGCGCCACTGCACTCCAGCCTGGGCGACAGAGCGAGACTCCGTCTCAAAAAAAAAAAAAAAAAAAAAAAAAAAAAAAAAAAAAAAGACACAAAGGACCTCAACCAGCAGTGTTCTCAGCTCACGGGAAGGGAGATAGCACTGTAGTTTAATGAAGACTCTTCCACAGAATCCCCCTTCTCTGGAGTTATTTTTAACTCTCTGGTTCCATGGGTTGCAATCAACACATTGAGTTGTGTTGCTGAAAACCATGGGCACGTTCACCCATGAGGTTTGCACCCTCACCCACCCTGGGACATCCGTGTGTTTGTTCACCCGTGAGGTGCCCACTCTCACCCACCCTGGCACATCCTTGTGTCTGTTCACCCAGGAGGTTTGCACCCTCACCCACCCTGGAACACCTGTGTGTCTGTTAACCTGTGAGATGCCCACTCTCACTTGCCCTGGGATATCCGTGTGTCTGTTCACCTGTGAGTTGTGCCCACCCTCACCCACCCTGGCACATCTGTCTGTTCACCTGTGAGTTGTGCACTCCCTTCCACCCGGG
Organism: Macaca mulatta; assembly: GCF_049350105.2. NCBI lineage: Eukaryota > Metazoa > Chordata > Mammalia > Primates > Cercopithecidae > Macaca > Macaca mulatta. Next base: position 2,958,064 of record NC_133408.1, read on the forward strand.
ACTGTGACTCCATGTGGCCAGTGCTCTGGGTCTGTCCTCACAACTCCACCTCCACTGCAACTGAGTTCCCAGGCCACTCTCTGACACCTGTGCATGGAAATTCTTTCTGATCTTATCATCATTGCTTTATGAGTATGTTTTATAATCATTGGAATAGTTGGCACTTCTTCCAGTGGTTACAACACATCATTATTCCAAATATAATTTTTAAAGACTTCTTAAAATGCCTAAAACTCCTCAGCCCATCCTGCTCTGGCCAGTCCACTGGCCCTGGGCTCACTGTGGTTACACGTGCTGTCTGTCATTCTTACCACTCCATTTGGAAACCTGAAAGAGGGAGTCCTATTTCTCTGACCTTAGAGAGGCTGGAGGGTCGAGGAGATGATTCTGCTCACACAGGGTGGAAGTGACAGAGACCCGATTCCAATCGCCAGCCTGTGTTCCTCCCACCACACCAGTGATGTCTGCACAGGGCACAAGAGGATTTTAGGCAATGTTGATGAAGACTACTGATTTTGAAGCTAGGGGGGCATTTGGATACACTCTAGGCAAGCATGGCGCTATAAGACACCGTTCTTATTTGACAGGTATTGTGCAGAAGAAGAATTTAAAAAGCAAATCAGCAAAAAGAACTATGACATGACAAACAACACAGGAGGGTTAGGGACAAACCCAAGGGCCTGAAATGGCCAAAGGGCTGCAAGGCTCCCCCCTGCCCATGTCCGTCTAGCCTGGACCCCTGGAAGCCACACACCCATGGGCACAGGATAACACTCAGGGGACTGAAGGACAGCAGAGGGTTGTGCATAAAGGAGAAAACCATGGCCATGAGTTCCAGCCAAGACATCGATCAACACACCTGGATGCCAGCACCATTGCAGTCTCAGGGCCTTTATTGGTCAGTGTGAGGGCCTCCAAAGAAGGCTCTGGGGCTCTGAGCCAGGAGGACAGAGACCTCACGGGTCAAGGCTGAGCTGACCCTCACGAGAAGTAGGAGATATGGAGGGGAGGCCACTGCCATGGGAACTTTCTAGAAGCAACCCCCACCCCGCAAAAGGGCTGCAGCATTGAGTATAGACATTCAGTTCTTCCACTGTCCAGCTCAATAGCAGACACCGGGAAATGGTCAAAGTGCAGGAGCAATTCAGGACGTGACTATCAGCTTCCAGGTGGGAGCTGAGCCTGGCTGGCACTGGGGGGCGTGTCCATCAGCAGCTGGGCTTCTGACCTGAGCACACAGGGCTGCAGAAGAGGGACATGCAGGAGGCCGGGCGGCAGCAGCTGGACTGGCAGGAGGAGGTGGGGGCACAGCAGGAGGGGACGGGCACGCAGCAGGCGGGCCTGCACACGGGGCGGCAGAGGAGGGACACGGAGGAGGAGGGTCTGCAGCAGGAGGTGGTGCAGCAAGCTGGCTGGCAGCTAGACTGCTGGCAGCATGAAGTGGAAGCCCCAGAGCAGACAGGCACGCAGCTCACAGGCTTGCAGCAGACAGGCACGCAGCAGCCCTGCTGGCTTTGGGAGGAGGTGCAGCAAGCCGGCTGGCAGCAAGACTGCTGGCAGCACAGAGAGGAAGCCCCAGAGCAGACAGGCACACAGCAGATGGGCTTGCAGCAGACAGGCTTGCAGCAGACGGGCACACAGCAGCCCTGCTGGCTTTGGGAGGAGGTGCAGCAAGCCGGCTGGCAGCTAGACTGCTGGCAGCACAGAGAGGAAGCCCCAGAGCAGACGGGCACACAGCAGACAGACTTGCAGCAGACAGGCTTGCAGCAGACAGGCATGCAGCAGGCCTGCTGGCAGGAGGAGGAGGTGCAACAGGCTGGCTGGCAGCTAGACTGCTGGCAGCATGAAGAGGAGTCCTCAGAGCAGGTGGGCACACAGCACACAGGCTTGTAGCAGACGGGTACGCAGCAGACCTGCTGGCAGGGGGAGGAGGTGCAGCAAGCTGGCTGGCAGCTAGACTGCTGGCAGCACGAGGGCGTGCAGGAGCTGGTGCAGCCTGATTGGCAGGGGCTGGACTCACAGGCCACCTGGCAGCAGGGGCTGGACACACAGCTCACTGGGGTGCAGACCAGGGTCAGGCAGGGGGCCGGGGCACAGCAGCTGGGGGCGCAGCAGCAGGGCTCGCAGCAGCTCTCTGGGCAGTCATCCACCTGCCAGGAGTCAGAGCAAGAGTCACAGGAACCAGGAAGGCAGACGCGGCTGCTGTAGCTCAGGTCGCTGGAGCAGACGGACATGGTGGACGCTGCAGTGCTGGGGGTTGGGCTGGGCGAGATGGGAGGGAGTGGGTGAGGGAGTGAGTGAGGTGATCGGGTTTCTGGGGCTTTTATACTCCTCCCAGGCGCGTGTTGTCCAGACAGGAGGCTCAGCAGGCCCTCCCTTCCTTGTTGGGGTGTACAGCCAGCTCCAGGAGAATAAACAGTAGCTGTGTTTTTGTTTCCCAAGAGCTGTTGCTCAGTTTACAAAACTTGGAATTGGCCTGGGGCACGTGTGTGTTTTAGACTCAGGAGGAAGAGCTGAGGTGCAGGTCAGGCTGTGCTGCTTTGCTCCCCAGGCTCACGTGGAGGGTGGCGTGGTCTGTGTGTGCCGGGCTATGGGGAGCGGGTGCCTGCGGGTGGCTCTGCTGGGCCTTGGGTTTCTAGGCTGCTGAAGAAGATCGTGTGCCCCTGTGATTCAAAGGTTAGGGAGAGGTTCGTTTGGGTTCTAAATAAAGATAACGTGAGTCGTGATTTGTATGCAGTAATGTGTTCCTTTCCTTGGGCTGCCGTGACAAACAGCACCACAAACTGGCTGGTCACACAACAGAAATTCCGTGTCTCATGGTTTTGGAGGCCAGAGGTCTGAGATCGAGGTGTGGACAGCGTGGGTTGCAGCCTTCCGAGGCTGCAGGGGGCACTGTCTCATCCCGCTCCCCTCACTCCTGTGGGCTGCTGCTATCTTTGGGGTCCTTGGCTTACAGTGGGCTCACCTGAGCTCCACCTTTATCTTCACACAGCTTCTCTCTGTGTGTGTGTGTGTGTGTGTGTGTGTGTGTGTCCAAATCTCCCCTTTTTATAAGGACACAAAGCATATTGCATATTGCAGTAGGGCCCATCCTAACAGCCTCCTCTTAACTTGGTCACCTACAAAGACCCTATTTCCATATAGGGTCACATTCACATGTGCCAGGGGTCAGGACTTTGGCACCTTTTGAGGGACACAATTCAATCCACAGCAAGCAGACACAATGGCAGAACCTGGGATGAGGAGGAGGGTGCGGGAGCAGAACCCGGGATGGGAAGGCAGGTACAGCAGGAGTCTTTCTCGCCGACTCGGGCCTGGGGCAGGTGGAGCATGGAGGGGTGGCGAGGGTAGCACAGGACAGCAGGTGCCCAGCACTGAGCACTCGGCAGCCTTTGCTTGTGAGGTGTGGCTTGACCTCGTGGAATGGTTTTAGGGAATAGTGGTTGAAAAGCGGAGTTCGCATCACCCTTCACCAGCTTCCTGACGCCACCGCAGGTCAGTTCCCAGCTCTGAGAAAGCGGCGCTGGTCTGTTTCTTCTCACCCAGGACAGGCTTTAAGCAGGTGCACCGGCTTCCCGCGGGCCCTGCTCAGGACCCCACATGGCGCTGGCGGAAAGGTCTCCTCGGCTGCTCTGGTTTGTGACTGTTGCCCAGTCTCACCTGGGCCTCAGTGACCTTGACTGGTTGGGTGTTTTGTAGAATGCCCCTCGGTGTGGACTTGCCTGAGGTTTCCTTGTGGTCACAGCGGGCATCGCGTTGGGGGAGGAATCCCACAGGAGCAGTGCCCGCGGGGCACGGAGGGGACGTGGCCCGTCCCATCCCTTGCGGTGCCGCTGTTTCCCTCTGTAATTGGTCATGTCTGAGACTTAGCAGCTGTCCTGCATCTGCCCAGGCATTTGCCCGGTAGTGTTGGCGCCCTCCGGGAGCCTGCCCCGTGCAGCCCCTGTGGGGCGCTGTTGAGGATTCTCTGCCCTGTTCCTTCCACACTTGCTAATTGAAATCTCCCGGGAGGAGGAGCTGTCCTGCTCTCCTGTGTGTCTGCTTCCTTATTTATTTACCTGGGTGTGGACTAAAGAATATTTATCTATTACTTGAGTTATAGTCCAATATCATCACTATGTATTTTGTGGTTGCAGTGGTTCCAACTTTGGCCCTCACGTTCTTTCATTTTGGCCCTGGTGCCCTTTCAACACGCTGTCCCTCCCTGACCTTTCTTTTTTTGGTTGTTTTTTGTTTTTGTTTTTGAGACGGAGTCTCGCTCTGTCACCCAGGCTGGAGTTCAGTGGTGCGATCTCGTCTCACTGCAAGCTCCGCCTCCCGGGTTCACGCCATTCTCCTGCCTCAGCCTCCCAAGTAGCTGGGACTACAGGCACCCGCCACCACGCCCGGCTAATTTTTTGTATTTTTAGTAGAGATGGGGTTTCACCGTGTTAGCCAGGATGGTCTCGATCTCCTGACCTTGTGATCCGCCCGTCTTGGCCTCCCAAAGCACTGGGATTACAGGCGTGAGCCACCACGCCTGGCCCTTCCCTGACCTTTCTTACTTTTGGGTTCAAGTTCATCTCAGATTTGCCCTGTTTCATCTGTGGAATCAGACGCTTCTCCAGGAAACCCTGCGGTGGACCAAGGCATTTAGAAGCCAAGATCGGGAGCAAGGTGTGCTCACACCACTCGGTGTCGTTTCCCAGCCCTCCCAGCAGACAGAGCAAGGAGGCCAGCACGTGCACAAACACCCCTGATCTTATGGAGCAAGGAGGCGGCACGTGCACTAACACCCCTGATCTTACAGAGCAAGGAGGCCAGCACGTGCACTAACACCCCGATCTTAGAGGGAGGGGGTTCCCCACCAAGAATAGTGTTGGTGCTGGTTTTTCCAGACTAGTGTTATCTGGTTTGAAAAGTTCCCTTCTAGGCTGGGTGTGGTGACTGATGCCTGTAATTCCAGCACTTTGGGAGGCCAAGGCAGGAGGATCATTTGAGGCCAGGAGTTTGAGATCAGCCTGGGCAACATAGCCAGGCCCCATCTCTACAACATATTGTCTTTTTTACATGTTGCTGGATTTTATTTGCTAACATTTTATTGAGGATTTTTGTGTCTACATTTATGGGGGTGGTTGGTCTCTAGTTTTCTCTTATTGCAATGCCTTTGCCTGGTTTGGTAACACTGCCTTCATGAAAAGAGTTGGAGAGTGTTTTTCCTCTTCTATCTTCTGAAAGAGATGATGTAGAATTGACATTTTTTTCTTCTTTAAAGGACTCGTAGTATTTTCCAGGAAATTGTAGTTTTTCTGTGTTGGAAGGTGTCCTTTATTAGATACCAGACCTCCGAGTTATCTTTTCTTCTTTAATGAGTTCTGGTATTTGTGCCTATCAAGGAATTGGTCCACAGTATCTGAGGTTTTGAAGAGACACACATGGTATTGTTTATGGAGTTCCCTTATCAGCCTTTTAATTTCCAACAATTGTTTAGCAATATCCCCTTTTGTTTTCCATATTGTTTATCAATTTGATTGATCTCAAAGAACCAGCTTGGGTTTAATCAATTTCCTCTATTTTCCTTTTGTTTTCAGTTGCACGGACTCCTGCCCCAACCTTCCTTTTGCTTGCTGTGCGTTCCATTTCCTTGTCTTTCTCTAGTTTCTCAAGGCAAAGCTCCTATGTTGGATTCAATACCTTCCTTCATTTCAAAGCAGCACTCGGCCCCCTCCTTCTCCATCCTCGGTGGCTGTACCCGGCCTGTGCCTGAGGCTGTGAATGAGCTAATCTCTGCAGTCCCTTCTGAAATTCCATAATTCCTGGCTTCTGGACCCATGTCTCATGGATGATAGAGTCAAGGAGGATGCCCCACAAGGTGGCTGTGAGGGCGGGTCAACCTCCAGAGGCCCCCACCCAGCGCTGCTGAGGCTGTGTCGCGGACTCATCTGCCCTTGGGTTTCCACTCCCAGGAGGCTGAGAGGCACACAAGAAAACTGGCTGGACTGCAAGCATGGGGTCCAGAGCCAGGGAGAGGCTGTTTTAATTAAACAGTGGAGGAAGAGGCTCTTGCTGGGATGGGCAGGATTCTGCTTCCTGATTGCCAAAGCCCAGCGAGCGATGGGCTGACTGTCTATACCGGGGCTCAGCAGAGCAGAGGCTCATCCTGAGTGCGGGGCAGGACACCTTCTGGATGGTGGCCCCCATGTTTCCTCAATGAGGAGGTGGCCCCTGGTTGTGCTCCAGCTAAACCCCCGGGGGTGAGCCCAGCACCAGGCAGTGCTATGCAGCAGGGTATCTCTGAGACTGGGGGGAGGGGGCGGTAGGGTGCATGGGGTTTAGTTAGAGACCCATTCACTCCAGGGGACCCAGCACACAACGCCACAGAATGTGGAGTCTCATCCCCCACCCCGGCCAGCCTGAGGTTTGGGCCAACATCAGAGCCCTGAGGCACAGAATCCCTCCACACCAAGATGCCAGAATCCTCCCAGAGTCAGCCTGGGACCCCCCAGACACACACAGCGGCCTCCCTCGGGGGTGGTCCCTGTACAAAGACCTCTCTACACACAGTGTCCACTGTTGCTGTCCCTATGTCGTGGCGTGTTTTATAGCACAAGGTCTTTCCAAGAAGCGGCAAAGCCTCCTCACACTCTTACCTTTTGTGTTTAATTGTGTAAATAGTAACAATAATAATACATTTTCCTGTCCTAAAGCAGGCCACCGTCTCTTCACAGTGCTCCCCCCATCTGCATGTCCCCACACTCTCTGGTGCTGTGGGTCACACACCCCCACCACAGGACCCTCTGCGTCCTTTCCATCCTTGGCCCATGGTGTGTCCTGTCACATCTTCCCACTCCCGGCCAGGATGCTCACGGCCGCTTTGCCGGCTGTTCCTGCACTGCACGTCTGGGTCACATCCGGTTCTTCTCACAAAGAAGTGCCCTTCACGCCCTGTGTGCAGACGGGGATGCTTTTCTAGGGTATGCTCTTCTGCAGACCTGCTCCATCCCAGGTGCTCACACTCTCTGGAGGACGTAGAGGACCCGAGTGTCACTGCAGCTGTGGCACTGTGAGCACATGGCGGTGCAAGGAAGGGCTGCCTTCTGCTGGCCTGGACTGGAGTCCTGCTCTCCAGCTGCTCACTGGGGCCCTGCCACACGCAGGCAGGTGCGGGAGGGAGGCCTCTGCTTGAGATCTTTGACCAAAGCCCTTCCAGGACCTTCACAGGAAAGCCATGACATTCCCTGAGCAATGCCAGCCAGGACGGGCACGTGGGGGAAGATGAACCTAGAGGGTTGAGTGCCAGAGTGGACTGACCCGACACCCCCATGCCAGGCTGAGGCAGAAGGCCCCTCAGCAAGACTGACAGACGAAGGGAGACAGCTCTGGGAACACCTGCTTCATTCAGCCACGCCCTGGCATTTACCCAGGCTGGGGCCAGCTGCAGTGGCTGGGTCGAGGAGGGTCCAGGCATCAGCCTCAGGCTCTGCTCCCAGCCACTCAGCCTGGGCCAGGGATCTGGTCTGCAGGTCTCTGCTAGCCCCGAATGCCCTCCGCGCTCCCCATTTTCCTCCCTGTCACCCGGCCTCAGAGGAGGCCAGGCCAGCCCATCAATTATGTTCCCACCGACTTTGAACTGTGAATCCGAGGTTCCCCAGGAGCTTATCCGCTCCCCCCGGCATGCCCAGAGGGGGATGAGGGGAAGGCACCGCCAGCTCCACAGCAGCTCCAGTCTCCCATAGCGCCCGAGGGCAGCACAGGGAACCAAGGGAGGCCAGCAGACAGGAGCCTGGGCCTGCCTGGTCTCATTCCCAGCCGCTTCCTGCGTTTCCTCTGGGGTCCCCATGGCTGCGGTGGGGCCATGCATTCCTTCCTTCGTCCTGCACAGCTCACCCTGCACAGGGCCTGGCTGCCAACTTGAAAACAGCAGCCATGGGTGGAGTGTCACCTGCAGCTCAGAGGCAGCCGTGCAAGATCCCCCAGGAGCAGGAGGAGGAGTGGGGGAGGCCACACGGGCACACCTCATGTGCCTCTGTTTCCTCGCCACTGAAACAGAGAGAACCGCCGTTCACAGCTCACAGGGGCTGCGGTGCTGTGTAAAGAGCCTGCCACGCTGATACATGTTGGCTGTCATGGTATCCACTTTTGGGGGTGTCCTGGCCTAATCTACCTGTGATTTCTTTGCCACAGACCTGCGCCCCCTGGACATCCTGGCGGAGGTGGTCCCTTCTGATGGCGCCACAAGCGGGATCAGGATAGTTCAGGTTCACGGTGCACGGGGACTGCAGCTCTCGGCAGCCGCCCCCCACGTCATGAGCTTCCCCGCATCCAGGATTTTCTCCCAGTGTGACCTCTTCCCTGAAGAATTTTCCATCGTTGTAACCTTGAGAGTTCCCCATCTTCCACCCAAGGTCAGTGACACTTTCTGCGCTTCGTGTTAGAATAGCGGGATTTTCCCTTGTGAGGTTCCCAGTTCCAACGCGTGCACAGGTTGAGGGGCGGCATTTGTCAAAGACTCTCTGGGTTTCTCTGGGATCAAGAGTGGCTTGCCTTGCTAGGTAATGAGGTCCCTGTCACTGGCAGTATGTGAGAGTCTGTGTGACCATTTGCTAGGGGGTTGCACAGCCAGTTCCTGCAATTGAGGGTCTAGTGCTCAGAGTTTTTATGTTGACATCCTTTAGCAGGAAGCGCTAACAATAAAATCACATCTAAAAAGGTACACTTTGTAGACCCATTTATCGAAGACTTGAAGTGCTATTAATCCCACATCTAACAGGTAAGCCCCATTCCATCCTCTGCCTACTAGTTTGGAAGGTGAAGACAATAATGTTTGTCTCTGTCCCCTCCCCATGGTTTCGGGGACAGTGCACATCATATCTGTGCAGCAGGTCCTTCTGAAGTAAATAAAAATGAATTTGCATTTCCAATTCAGCATCGTTGATTAAGAAAGGAAAAGCCCTTCTTCCAGCAATGGCTGCTCTGGCTGTGCGATATTCCATCGAGTGTGACTCCGTGCTGGTCTCTGCATACGCACCCATCCTCTCTCCTCTTCCTTCTAACCTGCTGTAAACCCCAACCACTGAGTTCTCAGTGTCAGTATTTTCCAGTTCCCTAACTTCCATTTTTTTATATAACTTCCAGTGTTCAGGTTAAAGTCTTCATCTTCTCAGCTATTTCTTGAGCGTGGCTCCAATGTTCATTATGTGGACAACTCCAATACGTGGACCACCTAAAAGACTGGTCTGTTTTCTGCTTTATCTTTCTACTTTCTGTCATGCACCATACTTTTAAAATTTTATTTATTTATTTTGAGACTGAGTCTTGCTCTGTAACCCAGGCTGGAGTTCAGTGGCACAATCATGGCTCACTGCAGCTACCTCAAGCTACCTTCCCACCTCAGCCTCTAAACAGCTGGAACCACAGGTGCATGCCACCACTCCCGGTGAATTAAAAAAAAAAAGTGTGTAGAGATGGGATCTCACTATATTGCCCAGGTTGGTCTCAATCCTCCTGCCTCAGTCCCCCAAAGTGCTGGGATTATAGGTGTGATTCCCCGCACCTGGCCATGCCTCGGACTCTTTAACAGCTCTATTGAGATGTAATTCGCGTGCCCTACAATTCACCCATTTAAAGTGTATAATTTGATGGGTTTTGGTAGATTCACAGATAATATACGAGCAATTTTAGGACACTTTCCTCACTTCAGAGGAGGCCCGTACATTAAATATCACCCTGGACCCTGCATCAACCCAGCGCTAAGCAGGGACTATGCTCCTTTCTGTCTCTAGGGATTTGCCTCTCCTGCATGTTCCTTGTAAAGGGTGTATTACAAGGAACATGTAGGGTGTATTTCTTTTGTGACTGGCTTCTTTTGCTTAGAATGTCTTCAAGGTTTATCCATGCTGCGGCTTGTGTCAGCACTTCATTCCTTCTTATGGTCCAATAATACTCCATGGTATGGGCCTGCCACAGTGAGATTATCCTTTTCTCAGCTGGTGGACGTGTGGATTGCTTCCACCATTTGGCTATTAAGAATAACGTTACTACAGGCATTCATGCATTCCTGTGTGCACTTTTGTGTGGACGTATGTTTTCATTTCTCCTGTGGATGCACTTAGGAGTGGATGCCTGCATCCTGTGGTTAACTTTTCGAGGAACTACCAGCCCGTTTACCAAACTTGCTGGCAGCATTTTACATTCCTGCCAGCAGTGTGCAATGGTTGTGATTTCTCCACAGTCTTGCCAACACTTGTCATCTGACTTTTTGGCTATAGCCATCCTCAAGGTCATGAAGCAGTGTCTGATTATGGTTTTGAGGTACAATTCCCTGATGAACAGTGGTGTTGAGCATTTCTCATGTGTGTACTGGCCATTTGTGCATCTTCCTTGGAGAAATGTTCATTTAAAATTTTTTGCCCAGCTTTTCATGGATTAATGGACTTCTTATTGTTCAGTTGTAAAGAATTCTTTATATATTTGATGAGCCCCTTATCAGATATATGATTTGCAAATATTTGCTCCCATTCTGTGGGTTTTTCTTTTACTTTCTTGGTAGAGCCCTTTGGAGCACAAAACTTTTAAACCATGTTGATGTTCAATTTATCTATTTTTTATTTTGTTGCTTGTACTTTTGGTATCATATCCAAGAATCCAATGCCAAATCCAAGGTCATGAAGATTTACCCTTATGTTTTCTTCTAAGAGTTTTATACTTTTGGTACTTACATGTAAGTCTTCAGTCCATTTAATTTTTGTATATGGTGTGAGGTAGGGGGTCAATTTTGCTCTTTTGTATGTAGATATTCAGTTGCCCCCACACCATTTGCTAAGGAGATAGTTTTTTCCTCATTGAATGGTCTTGACAACCTTGTGAGAAATAAATTGACCACAGATATGTGTGTTTATTTCTGGACTTTTAATTTTACTTTATTCATTCATCTATTTATATATCTGTACCACACAGTCTTGGTTACTGTAGCATTGTAGTAAATCTTTAAATTGGGAACTATGAGTCATTCAACTTTGCTCCTCTTTTTAAATTTTGTTTTGGCTATTCTGGGTCCCTTGTAATTACATATTTATTTTATAATCAACTCGTGAATGTCTACAGAGAAGTTAGCTTGAGAGTAGACAAATCTGTAGATTGACTTGGGGAGTATTGTCATGTTAACAATATTAACATGAGTGGATCATGGACTTCAGATTCATGAAGATGCTTTTCCATTGATTTACATCTTCCTTAACAAAAAACAAAAATAATGTTTTGTAGTTTTCAGAGTGTAAGTTTTATAATTCTTCTGTTAAATCTAGTCCTATGTATTTTTTTCCTTTTTGATGCTATTATAAATAATTTCATGTTTGGCTTGTTCATTGCAAATATATAGAAATACCATTATTTATTTATGAGACAGTGTCTCAGTCTGTCACCCAGGCTGGAATGCAGTGGTGCAATCTCGGCTCACTGCAACCTCTGTTTCCCAGGTTCAAGCGATTCTCCCACCTCAGCCTCCAGAGTAGCTGGAATTACAGGTGTACACCACCATGACCAGCTAATTTTTGTATTTTTAGTAGAGATGGGGTTTCGCTATGTTGGCCAGGCTGGTCTGGGCCTCCCAAAGTGCTGAGATCACAGACGTGAGCTACCACACCTGGCCTGAAATACCATTGATTCTTGTGTGTTGACCTTGTATCCTGCAACCTTGCTGAGCTGGCAGTTTTTTAGTGAATTTCTTAGGATTTTCTATATATAAGATCATGTCATCTGTGAATAGAGATAATTTGTTTCTTATTTTCCAATATGAATGCTTTTTATTTTTTCCCACTAAGTATGATGTTAACTGTGTATTCTTCATAGATGCCCTTAACAAATTGAGCAAATTTCCTGCTCTATCTTATTGAGTGTTTTTAACATGAAAGGATGGTGGATTTTATCAAGTGCTTTTTCTGCATCGATTGTTATAATCGTGCTATTTTTGTTTTTTATTCTATTAATATGTTGTGTTACATTAATTGATTTTTTGCATCCCAGGGATAAATCCCATTTAGCCATGGTGTATAACTCTTCTTTTATGTTGCTGGATTCAGTTTGCTAGTATCTTGTTGAGTATTTTGCATTCGTATCATGAGAGCTAGTGGTATTGTAGTTTTCTTTTCTTATGATGTCTTTATGTGATTATGGTATGAGAATAATACTAGCCTCATAGAATGAGTTAGGAAGTAATACTTCTTAGTTTTTGAAAGAGTTTGTAAAGAATTGGTTTAATTCTTTATTTATTTCCACTTTAATCTTCATTATTTCCTTCATTGTGCTTGCTTTGAGTTTGCTCTTCTTTCTCCAGAATCTTTAAGTAGGTTAGGTTATTGATTTGAGATCTTTCTTAATACAGATATTTACAACTATACATTTCTCTCTAAGCAATACTTTCACTGCATCTCATAAGTTCTGGTATTTTGGGTTTCATTTTCATTCATCTTGATGTATTTTATGATTTTCCTTTTGGTTTCTTTTTTGACTTGTTGGTTGGTTATATAAGAGGGTGCTGTTTAATTTTCACATATTTGTGTGTTTCTTCAGTTTTTTTCTATTATTGATTTCTAATTTTATTTTATTGTGGCCAGAATACATACTTTGCATTATTTCTGTCCTTTTAAATTTACTGGAGGTTTATTTTATGGCCTAACATATGTCCTATCCTAGACAATACTGCATATGCATTTCAAAAAAATGTATATTCTGCTGTCATCAGGTGGAATAGCCTAAAGATGTCTGCTAGACTTTATTGGTTTATTGTATTCAAGTTTTCCTTTTCCTTGTTGATCTTCTACCTAGTTATTCCTTCCATTGTTGAAATTACAGTGTTGAACTATTCAATTAATATTGTTGACTTGTCTATTTCTCTCTTCATTTCTGTCAGCTTTTGCTTCATGTATTTTGCTTTCTGTTATTATTTGCACACATGTTTCTATTTATTATACCTTCATGATAGGTTGACCTTTCATAATATAAAGTGTTCCTCTTCATCTCTAATAACAATATTTGTTTTAAAATTTATTTTATCTGAGAGCAGTTGGACTACTCCAATTTTCTTGTGGTTGTTTTTTGTATAATTTATCTCTTTCTGTTTACTTTCAATCTAGTTGTATATTGGAATATAAAGAATGCCTACTTTATAGAGCATCTGGTTACATCTTGTTTTCTGTTTAATCCAGTCTGACAGCCTCTGCCTTTTGATTGGGTTATTTAATCTATTTATATTTAATGTTATTATTGATATAAAGTTGACCTCATTTTTTATGAATTTTGTATTTGCACATTCAGCTACTCTCTAAAATTAATTTGTAATCTCAAAAGAAATACTGGTGGCATTTTTGTGGTCATTCATTGACATGCACAGAGTAGTGAGAAATTTGAGTCTCCCAAAATGCATGTTCCCAGATGAGGTTAAACAAGGCACACACTGCATTCTTGCTTCAGCTCTCATATTGTAAATAAGTATTTTTTTGTAATCTACTTAATGCCACATTTTCACATTTTTGTGATTTTTTGGGTGTCTTTACCATTTAAAATGGCCCTCAGGCATGGCGGTGAAAGGGCTGTTCAGTGTTCCCAAGTGCAAAAAGGCTGTGATGTGCCTTATAGAGAAAATAAGTATGTTAGAGAAGCTTTGTTAAGGCATAAGTTGTAGTACTGTTGGCCAAGTTCAATGTTAATGAATAAACAATAATTATTAAACACATATAACACAAGATTATATGTTGATAGTTGAAACTGTGACCAGAGGATTACAAGAACCAAACTCTGTATTTCCCCTAAGAACAATGGTATATTATTTCCTAATTCAGTATTTGCAATGACTTCGTGTAATTACTACTAACAATGAAAATCAACTGTAGTTGGATTTATGTCTACTAGTTTACTTTTTATTTCCCATATGTTTTATATGGTTCTGTGGTTTTATGTTTTTGTTTGTTTGTTTGTTTTTGTTTTTTTTTTTTTGTTACTGTCCTTATATTCTTTCTTCACTACTTTCTCTTACATTAAGTGAATATTTACTAAAGTAGCATTTTGATTTCTTTAATGTTTTCCCATGACACTGCTTTTGTTTTTCCTTAGTGGTTGCTCTGGGGTTTACAATATACTTATTTTGACTTATCAAGATCAACTTCAGATTTGTGCCAACTTAATACCAGTGAGATAGAAAAAGATTGCTCCTATACAAATCTTTTCCTTTTTGCCCTTTTTGTAGTCTTGTTGTTATACATATTACATCTACAGATATTAAAACCCAACAATATATTGTTACACTTATTACTTTCTATAATTTTATGGCTTTTAAAGATGCTTAGAGAAGAAAGAACAAGTATATATTTATATCATTTGTTATATTAGCCTTTTTTATCATTTCTGATTCTCTTCATTTTTTCCTGTGGATTCACATTACTATCTTCACTAACTTCCTTTGAACAATATAGCTTTGTTTCCATGTACCTCCTTTGTACTATTGTTGCCAAATATATTACATTTCTATATATCACATTTCTATATGTTTCTATGTGTTTACGTTTCTATTTTCTCTATAAGGCACATTACAGCCTTTTTGCACTTGGGAACACTGAACAGCCCTTTCACCGCCATGCCTGAGGGCCATTTTAAATGGTAAAGATTGTTGGTATTGTTGTTATAGGCCAAACAATACCAAATACACATTTTTATATTGCTTTTTAAAAAGCAGTTAAGAGAATAAAGGAGAAAAAATGCATTTGTACTACCTTTTATAATTACATAATTAGTTTTACTGTTGTTTTGTTTTTCTGTGTGGATTTGAATTTCTGTCTGGAGTTAACTTGCTTTTGGTCTGCAGAACTCTAGTATGACTCGTAAGATGCATCTGCAAGTAATAGATTCCCTCAGTTTTGATTTATCTGGGAATGCCTTTATTTTGCTTTCATTTCTGAAAGATAACTTTGTTGGATATAGAATTTCTGGCTGACTTTTTTTTCTTTGAGCACTTTGAATGTACTATCATACTACCTTCTGGTGTCCATTGTTTCTGATAAGAAGTCAACTGTTGCTCTTCTTATGGTTCTCTTATAAATAACTTGTTTTTCTCTTGCTGCTTTCAAGTTTTTCTCCTTGTTTTTGACTTTTATTTTTACTATGATATGTCTATTTGCATATCTTTTGTGTATCTCCACCTTAGAGTTTTCTGAGGTCCCAGATGTGTAGATTAATGTTTTTCAATAATTTTGGAAAGTTACTAATTCTGTGAAGAATGTCAGTGGTAGTTTGATGGGAATAGCACTGAATCTATAAATTACTTTGGGCAGTATGGCCATTTTCATGATACTGATTCTTCCTATCCATGAGGATGGAATGTTTTTCCATTTGTTTGTGTCCTCTCTTATTTCCTTGAGCAGTGGTTTGTAGTTCTCCTTGAAGAGGTCCTTCATGTCCCTTGTTAGCTGTGTTCCTAGGCATTTCATTCTCTTTGTAGCAATTGTGAATGGGAGTTCACTCATGATTTGGCTGTCTGCTTGTTTGTTGTTGGTGTGTAGGAAGGTTTGTGATTTTTGCACATTGATTTTGCATGCTGAGACTTTGCTGAAGTTGCTTATCGGCTTAAGGAGTTTTTGAGCTGAGACGATGGGGTTTTCTAAATATAGAATCATGTCACCTGCAAACAGAGACAATTTGACTTTCTCGTTTCCTATTTGAATACTCTATTTCTTTCTCTTGCCTGATTGCCCTGGCCAGAACTTCCAATACTATGTTGAATAGGAGTGGTGAGAGAGGGCATCCTTGTCTTGTGCTGGTTTTCTAAGGAATGCTTTCAGCTTTTACCCATTCAGTATGATATTGTCTATGGGTTTATCATAAATACCTCTTATTATTTTGAGATATGTTCTATTAACATCTAGTTTATTGAGAGTTTTTAACATGAAGGGATGTTGAATTTTATTGAAGGCCTTTTCCGCATCTCTTGAGATAATCATGTGGTTTTTGTCATTGGTTCTATTTATGTGATGGATTATGTTTATTGATTTGCATATGTTGAGCCAGCTTTGCATCCCAGGGATGAAGCTGACTTGATTGTGATGTATAAGCTTTTCGATGTGCTGCTGGATTCAGTTTGCCAGTATTTTATTGAGGATTTTTGCATCAATGTTCATCAGGGATATCGGCCTGAAGTTTTCTTTTTTTGTTGTGTCTCTGCCAGGTTTTGGAATAAGGATGATGCTGGCCTCATAAAATGAGTTAGGGAGGAGTCCCTCCTTTTCAGTTGTTTGGAATAGTTTCAGAAGGAATGGTACCACCTCCTTTTTGTATCTCTGGTAGAATTTGGCTGTGAATCCATCTGGTCCTGGGCTTTTTTTTGGTTGGTAGACTATTAATTACAGCCTCAATTTCAGAACTTCCTATAATCTATTCAGGGATTCGGCTTCTTCCTGGTTTAGTCTTGGGAGGGTGTATGTGTCCAGGAATTTACCCATTTCTTCTAGATTTTCTAGTTTATTTGTGTAGAGGTGTTTATAGTACTCTCTGATGGTAGTTTTTGTATCTGTGGGATCAGTGGTGATATCCCCTTTATCATTTTTTATTGCATCTATTTGATTCTTCCCTCTTTTCTTCTTTATTAGTCTAACTAGTGGTCTATGTATTTTGTTAATTTTTTCAAAAAAACCAGCTCCTGGATTCATTGAGTTTTTGAAGGGTTTTTCTTGTCTCTATCTCCTTTAGCTCTGTTCTGATCTTAGTTGATTTTTGTTTTCTGCTAGCTTTTGGATTTGTTTGCTCTTGCTTCTCTAGTTCTTTTAATTGTGATGTTAGGGTGTCGATTTGAGATCTTTCCAGCTTTCTGATGTGGACGCTTAGTGCTATAAATTTCCCTCTTAACACTGTTTTAGCTGTGTCCCAGAGATTCTGGGATGTTGTCTCTTTGTTCTCATTGGTTTCAAATAACTTCTTGATTTTTGCCTTAACTTCGTTACTTACCCAGGAGTCATTCGGGAGCAGGTTGTTCAATTTCTATGTAGTTGTGTGGTTTTGAGTGAGTTTCTTAATCTTGAGGTTCTAATTTGATTGCACTGTAGTCTGGGAGACTTTGTTACGATTTCAGTTCTTTTGCATTTGCTGAGGAGTGTTTTACTTTCAATTACATGGTCAATTTTAGAATAAGTGCCATGTGGCACTGAGAAGACTGTATCTTCTGTTGATTTGGGGTGGAGAGTTCTATAGATGTCTATTAGGTCCCTTTGACCCAGTGCTGAGTTCAAGTTCCGAATATCCTTGTTAATTTTCTGTCTCATTGATCTAATATTGACAGCAGGGTGTTAAAGTCTCCCACTATTATCGTGTGGGAGTCTAAGTCTCTTTGTAGGTCTCTAAGAACTTGTTTCATGAATCTGGGTGCTTTTGTATTGGGTGCATATATATTTAGGATAATTAGTTCTTCTCATTGAATTGATCCTTTTATCATTATGTAATGCCCTTCTTTGTCTTTTTTGATCTTTGTTGGCTTAAAGTCTGTTTTATCAGAGACTAGAATTGCAACCCCTGCTTATTTTGCTTTCCATTTGCTTGGTAAATTTTCCTCCATTCCTTTATTTTGAGCCTATGTGTGTCTTTGCAAGTGAGATGGGTCTCCTGAATACAGCACACTAGTGGGTCTTGACTCATCCAATTTGCCAGTCTGTGTCAAGCTATTGTTTCTACGAAATAATATATTTCCACTGTAGCCTGACTTTGCCGGGTAGTCCTCCAACAGAGCCCTTAGCCATACCCATCAAAGGTCAGAGGCTTCAAACCCTGCAGCCTGTGGGCCCCACCAAGCACTCAGTGGAGCCCTGGCCTAATTTTGGAGAGACCTGCAGCCTGGGGCATCATCAGAGCCTCTGCTCTGCCATTTCAAAGATTTAGTAAAAATAGTGATCATAGAGTGAGGAGATGAGGGATCCATGATCAGAACTTTGGGGGCTCACTAGGGCACAGGTATGTTCCCAAGCACAGGCATGGGCTGATACACACAGGTGTATAGGTATTTGTGAGACAAGGCTCTGCAATCAGACCCTTTTATTTGTACATTTACTATGACAATGTCCAGGAGACAACAGTAGAACTACTACATTCTGATGACTTTCTGGCCCATAAGGGAAGAGACCTTGGAGCTCCCAAGGACACCATTGCAGGTGATGTTGCCTGAGACGTGAGAGGTGTGAACGCTATTGTTCACACCACTGGGGGAAGGTCCCATAGCAGTTCAACATGAAATGAAACAAAGGTGCTTGCCCCTCATCTCCATCCCTACTGGGCTGGGCCTGCAGCTGCCTCCCTGCTCCTCTCTGTAAGCCCATCTCTGCCCAGGAAGACATTATTCCCTCACACCTGCCCCAGGGCTCACCCCCAGCAGAGATACGCCCCACGGTTCCCACTGACAACCAGCAGTGTCAACCCACAGGGTGGATCTCGCCTTGTGGCCAGGACGACGGAGCATCATCAAACCTGAACACATCTCCCTCTCCTCCAGGCCCAGAAACTGAGGTTCTCCTAACCTCATCCCTCCTTAGGTGCAGAAGTGTTTTATAAGCGCAAACTCCTCCTGGGATGGAGCAGAGGGCTGTCAATTCCAGAATATCGCCTCATTGCCACTGTCCCTGCTTCTGGAGTGCGCTTTGATGCAATCAATAGATTTCTACTGGTTTATCTATGGACAAACCCACATTAGGGAAGACCCAACTCCAGTCAGGAGCCTCACAAACCAGAACATCCACAAACAATGAACCAACACTACTAACACAACAGTGCCTACAACAACAAGGAAAACGAAGGCTTCTCAAAGCCAGCCAGGGGTAGCACAATCAACACAGAGGGGTATAAAGGTTCCAACCACTCAGAACACCTGGCACGACCACTCACTCACTCACTCACTCACTCACTCACATCTCCCCCAGCTCACCTCCTCCGCACCCCAGCATGGCCACATCCACCATGTCCGTCTGCTCCAGCACTTGCTCTGACTCCTGGCAGGTGGACGACTGCCCAGAGAGCTGCTGTGAGCCCCCCTGCTGTGCCCCCAGCTGCTGCGCCCCGGCCCCCTGCCTGACCCTGTTCTGCACCCCAGTGAGCTGTGTGTCCAGCCCCTGCTGCCAGGTGGCCTGTGAGCCCAGCCCCTGCCAATCAGGCTGCACCAGCTCCTGCACACCCTCGTGCTGCCAGCAGTCTAGCTGCCAGCCGGCTTGCTGCACCTCCTCCCCCTGCCAGCAGTCCTGCTGCGTGCCTGTCTGCTGCAAGCCCGTCTGCTGCAAGCCTGTGTGCTGTGTGCCCGTCTGCTGCAAGCCTGTGTGCTGTGTGCCTACCTGCTCTGAGGATTCCTCTTCATGCTGCCAGCAGTCTAGCTGCCAGCCAGCTTGCTGTGCCTCTTCCTCCTGCCAGCAGGCCTGCTGCGTGCCCGCCTGCTGCAAGCCCGTGTGCTGTGTGCCCACCTGCTCTGAGGATTCCTCTTCATGCTGCCAGCAGTCTAGCTGCCAGCCAGCTTGCTGCACCTCCTCCCCGTGTCAGCAGGCCTGCTGTGTGCCCGTCTGCTGCAAGCCTGTCTGCTGCAAGTCTGTCTGCTGTGTGCCCGTCTGCTCTGGGGCTTCTACTTCATGCTGCCAGCAGTCTAGCTGCCAGCCAGCTTGCTGCACCTCCTCTCCGTGTCAGCAGTCCTCCTGTGTGCCTATCTGCTGCAAGCCTGTCTGCTGCAAGTCCGTCTGCTGTGTGCCCGTCTGCTCTGGGGCTTCCACTTCATGCTGCCAGCAATCTAGCTGCCAGCCGGCTTGTTGCACCACCTCCTGCTGCAGACCCTCCTCCTCTGTGTCCCTCCTCTGCCGCCCTGTGTGCAGGCCCGCCTGCTGCGTGCCCATCTCCTCCTGCTGTGCCCCCACCTCCTCCTGCCAGACCAGTTGCTGCCGCCCAGCCTCCTGCGTGTCCCTCCTCTGCCGCCCCGTGTGCTCCCGCCTCTCTTCCGCGTGCTGCGGCCTCTCCTCAGGCCAGAAGTCCAGCTGCTGACGGGCAGGTCCTGTTTCTCCAGAGTTGTTCCAGGGCCATCTCTGACTTCCGAAAATCCTTGCAGCCCTGAGCCCTGTCTGAGTCTCCTCTGCCCAGAGCCACTGTACCTCCAACCGGCAACGCTGAGCCTTCATGCTGAGTTCCCTCCAGGCATGCATCTCTCCCACACCCTCATCTCCATCCTGGCCAGCCGGTGGTCGCTGCGTCCTGCCCCATGTGTGTGATCAGTCTGTCAACGAATAAAGTCACCACTGTGCCCTCTCAGAGGTCTTTTTTGCATGTCTGGCAAGCCCTGGGGGAAGAACTTCGATGTGCTGTGTGGGGCGGGAGCTTCGGGCCTCTGGCCTTGAGCTGCATCCAGGCTGACAGCACCAGGGGCAGAAGCAGTCCTGACTTCCCGCTGTGTGGGGTCTGCTGCTGTGGGGTCCCCTGCCAGCCTCAGCATCTCCAGGCCCCAGGGGTGCCCTTCTCTATGAATGCCCTGCACCCACTGGGCCTGGCCTCTCCCTCCCTCTCTCTCCTTTCTCTGCCTGTCTGACCCCCCACTCACCATCTTCTCACCAGCCCTCTCTTATTAAATGAAATAAATACTTCTCATTCCTGGAAGATAATTTAGAGCTGATACTTATTTCAAAGTATCTGTGTATGTTTGTTGGACAGTCTGTGTACGATTATCCCAATGCCTGAAGTCTCTGTGGGTCCATTTCAGCTTTCTGTCATTTCCGCCAGTTCTCACTCATGGTGTCTTGTTTCCTTGTGTGCTTTGCTGTTTGTGGCTGAGTAACCACCGTTGTGCTTGAAAAGTATTTGTGGGCATTTCTGAGGCCTCTAAGACAGGTGTGTTTGCTTTTTGTCTTATGTGAGGAACCCTCTGATTCCAGGATCACCTTCAACTAAATTCATGGCTTCGATTTGTGTGGGGCACCCAAAAGGTGCCAGTTCGGGCTGCAAAGCAGAATGAGGCCAGGCTTATTGGGGCAGGATGTTCTCCTCTGGGTGTGCTGAGTCCCCAGGCAGCCAGCAGCCTCCGGGATGGACATAAGCCCATGCTTACCTCTGACTCCCTCTTCTCTGAGAGTGCAGCCTGTGCAGTCTCTAGCTTCATGTAGGGATAGTCTCCTTTAGACCCCACCACGAGGGGGGCCCTTGGCTTTGCTTTCTGTCCTCTTCATCCTGCAAAACCATTCAATCCTAAATTTAAAATTGGCAGACCAGCGAATGCCCTCAAGAACAAAGTGAATTCTGGGTGTTTCTAAATGCTATGGGTTAGAGCAAGAGTTGTTCAGCTGGGGTCTGTGATCTTGGATGAGAAGGAAAAAAATGCATCTTTATTCTCCCAAACCTCTAACTGAAATGTAGTGTTTCAATCAATCATGAATGTAGATGACAAAACTTACAGCGGCACCTGCAGCTTTGTCACCAACAGGAATGAAATGCGTGGCATCACATTACGCTGGCTGCAAATGCTCAAAACCTCATTCTGGCCACGGCTGTTTCATAATTACGGTAGTACAAGATGCACCTGCTGGGTTCCACCAGGCACGTTCCCTAGGGAAGCACATGCTAGCGTGCTGTATCGCCAGTTCGCTTTTCACAGTGTAACAGCTGCGTTCTCACGTAGTTGCTTTCCTTTTACTCATCTGAAAACCTCCAAAGCTTTCATGAACTGGCCGGGAAGGTCCCAGGCGCACAAAGGGCGAAGACCCCTCCCTTCAATTTGGGCCTGTAATCCCGTAATTCTTTGTTCCTTTTCCAGTTTCCTGCTGCAACTAGGAAGATTCTTCCTAGTGTTTTCCATTGTTTTCGGCAAGATGACGGGTCAAACAATCTCACCAACAGGTTTCCAGAACTGGAATCCCTGGAGAAACGTCTACTTTTTCTTTTTTTCTTTTTTCTTTTGAGATGGAGTCTGGCCCAGACTGGAGTGCGGTGGTGCGATCTCGGCTCACTGCAACCTCCACTTCCCGAGTTCAAGGGATTCTCCTGCCTCTCCTCCTGAGTAACTGGGATTACAGGTGCCCGCCACGATGCCCAGTTAATTTTTTTTAATTTTTAGTAGAGACAGGGTTTCACCATCTTGGCCAGGCTGGTCTTGAACTCCTGACCTTGTGTTCCACCCGCCTCGGCATCCCCACAGTGCTGGGATTACAGGCGTGAGCCACCGCACCCGG
Organism: Macaca mulatta; assembly: GCF_049350105.2. Classification (NCBI taxonomy): domain Eukaryota; kingdom Metazoa; phylum Chordata; class Mammalia; order Primates; family Cercopithecidae; genus Macaca; species Macaca mulatta. The sequence goes on from NC_133408.1 coordinate 2,980,251, forward strand.
CTTTTTTTGTTTTGTTTTGTTTTTTGAGAGTGGGTATCACTCTGTCGCCGGGCTGGAGTGCAGTGGCGCGATCTCAGCTCAGTGCAACCTCTGCCTCCCGGGTTCAAGCTATTCTTCTGCCTCAGCCTCCTGAATAGCTGGGATTACAGGCATGCACCACCACGCCTGGCTAATATTTGTATTTTTAGTAGAGATGGGGTTTTACCACATTGGCCAGTCTGGTCTTGAACTCCTGACATCGCGATCTGCCTGCGTTGGCCTCCCAAAGTGCTGGGATTACAGGTGTGAGCCACCATGCCCGACGCGACTTCTTAATTCTTAAGAATAACTGGAAATTTTCCATACCCTTCCCCTGTTGTTGGTAATGATTCCTTAATTCTTGAGTTGGTCTTTTCCTTTGAACCATTGTATCTATTAACTTGTCCCAGCAGTCATTTATTCCTTCGCAGTTTCCATGGCATGTCTGTGCAAATGCAATAGAGTTAGAAGTCCCTGTCCGAGTGTCACAGGCTCCCAGGACGGAAGGACACAGGCCCCTTGTCACTGTCATTTTCCTTTGCAAGCTCCCAGCCCGACCACCAGGACAAGGGGAGCGGGCAGGGCAGGAAGGGCTGTCCCCAGCCCTCTCTGTGTCCCGGGTCTGATCAGCAGCCCAGAGCAAGGCTGCCCTGCCCTGAGCCCCACGACTGTGTGTGTGCAGCCTCCGCCCTGCTTGTGAAGGGGGTGGGATGTGTTTGTGTTGGGGAGTGGGGGACTCACCACACAAGGACTGGGAGGGGACTTCTCACACTAGGGCTCCCAGATCCTGGTGCCCTTCACCACCCATCTCCCACAGCCCTTGACCAGCTGGCCTAGCCAAGTGCCCACGTCTCCCCACTGGGTGGGACTCTGTAAGGGAACGTGGTTTCTGCATCTTCAGGGAGTCCTGAGCCAGGCTGCCCTCCCTTTGGCTCATCCTGTGGGACATGGGGGCCCTGCTAGTGTGGGAGTCCCCATTTCTAGGCTGTGTGGGTCACCCCGTGGGGAGGATGGGAGGGGCAGCTCTGTGTGGCCCCCGCAGCCCTCGGACCTGGGAAACGTCTCTTTTCCCTCCCGTTACTGTTTAATTGTGACATTAGTTACCTTATCTCGGTTTTTATTTTATAAACCATTTTGAGAAATGTTTTCATCTAATTGGAAACATCTGGTGAAATTTCCTCTCCTTTCGAACTGGCCGCTTCGCTCCTCATCCTCACATTTTCAGGGTCTTCTCTGCTTTGGAGGTTTTCCTCTTGTTTCAGCTGCCTTTCCATCTTTAGAATATCCACCATGGTTTGTGTTTTTTCTCTTCTACTTTTATTTGCTGTTGTGAAAAACATACATTCTGTTTTTAATTGTACTAATAAATAACTTTTAAGTTTACCTTTATGTTTATTTTTTAATTATTAAAGTGAGGAATGGAACTGCAATTTGAGAATTTCTATTTAAAACAGAATTAATCTTGCTCTTCTTTTTTTTTTTTTTTTTTTTTTTTTTGAGACGGAGTCTCGCTCTGTAGCCCAGGCTGGAGTGCAGTGGCCGGATCTCAGCTCACTGCAAGCTCCGCCTCCCGGGTCCACGCCATTCTCCTGCCTCAGCCTCCCGAGTAGCTGGGACTACAGGCGCCCGCCACCGCGCCCGGCTAGTTTTTTTTTTTTTTTTTTTTTTTTTATATTTCTTAGTAGAGACGGGGTTTCACCGTGTTAGCCAGGATGGTCTCGATCGCCTGACCTCGTGATCCACCCGTCTCGGCCTCCCAAAGTGCTGGGATTACAGGCTTGAGCCACCGCGCCCGGCAATCTTGCTCTTCTTAACATCAGCCCACGTGTCCACCCCCACCCGCTTCTTAGTCTTTCTTGTTTAATTGGAAGCAACATACAGCATATTCCGGTAGAAACAGAACCACACATGCAATCCTAAATATTATAACAGCCACATTTAAAGATGGCAAAAGGAACAGGTGAAATTAAATTAATAATAGATCTTATTTGACCTGGTACATCCAGAATGCTACCATTTCAACATGTGGCAGGAGCCACATTTCAAGCACTCAAGAGCCGCATGTGGTTAGTGGCCTCTCACATTAGCATGCAGTAAAGTATTAGGGTCTTATCATTGCTATTCAATTAGGATGTTGAATATGCATCTGTTGTATGCATCTGTTATAACAGATGGGAAATTTGCATTTGCAGTTTTAACTGAGCACATTGGTTATCTGGACACAGGTCAGTGTCTTCCTCTCTTCGCATCTGGGCCAACCCTTTGATACCCCAGCCTCTACAATCTGGAGCCCTTGTCTTAGATTCTTCTCTGCCATAGTCAGCTGAGGCTGCCATAACAAATTACCGTGGACTGGAGGGTCTTGAGCAGCAGGCATTTCTTTCTCCCTGTTCTGGAGGCTGGAAGTCCAGGATCAGGCAGGGTGCCACATGCTGGGGTTCTGGAGAGGGCTCTCTTCCTGGTCTACAGACAGCCACCTTCTTGCTGTCTTCACATGGCCCAGATAATCTCTCCAGGGTTTCTTCTTTAAAGGGAACAAATCCCATTCTTGAGGGCTCCACCCTCCTGACCTAATTACCTCCCAAAGGCCCCGCATCTTAATACCCTCATATTGGAATTAGGGTCTCAACGTGTGAGTTTTGGGAGGACACAAACATTCCATCCATAACAATCACTTTGCCATTTGTCATACTTCCTTAAGTATTTTTTCCGAGAGGAATACCTGGGTGGAGTACTTTCTAAGCTCTTGCTTTTGTGAAAATGCGTCACTGTTATCTTTATTTGAGAAAGATGTAATAATTTGAATAAAGGAAAAGTAGAGCCTTAGTCCGCCAAAGATTCCCCTGGAAGCTCTAAGGATATGGCCATACCCTGGTTGGTGGGACGGGGGTCTGAGGTCAGCCTGATGCAGTTCATTTCCAGATCGTATATTACTCATCCTGCCCGCGAGAAGCCTGTTCTTAGGTCTTCTACATTGAAAAACTTGTCAATGCATGTCTAGGGTGGGCTCTGAAGGCCTGATTTTCTTGAAATTCATTAAGTTCTTCTACTCCAAATACACATACCTCTGTCCATTCAGCCCAGAATACCTGATCCTCAATTATTTCTTTGATTATTACTTTGATCCAATTTGTTTTTTTCTCCCTAGCAATTGAATTTTCATGTTTGGTCTCAGCTAAATATACCCTCTGTTTGTTATCTTTTCTCTCATTATATTTGTGGGTTTTATCCTTTACCTCGGTGTTTGGAAGAACTCATGTTTGGACTCAAAATTGAATTGATTCTCTGGGGTATTAGTTTTGTTCTTCTGCTTCTGATGTGAATTTTTAATCCAGCTGTTTGGTATTCAATTTGGTATTGAAGACTTGCTGTCTTTCATCTTCAACATTTTTTTTTTTTTTTTTTGTTAAGAATCAGAGACGCACTGGTTGAGAATATAGATCCTATGTACAGACCGGCTGGCTTCTAGTCCTGGTTCTGTTACTTTCTTCTGTGTGACTTTGAGCAGATTGCTCAACCTCTCTGCTGAGGCTTCCATGTCTGTCCATAGTAACTTTGACAAGGAGTTGATGCCAAAATTAAGCGAGTTAATAGATGCCAAGTGCTGGAATGCTGCCTGGCATAGCCACGTGCTTGTCAAATGCTCTCTGACCTCACCAGCTTCATCATCAGTGCTACTAGGGGGTCGTTTTCTAAGATCGCTGAAGCTGTCCCTACAGTCACATGCTAGACCTTGGGGTTCCAGGTCTGTGGGACCCACCCCCTCATACTCCATTAGGGAACGCAGCTGCCTCAGCTTCCCTTCGGCTCCCGCCCTGCCTCCCAGTGCCGACTGCCCTGTGCCTCCAGATGAGAGGCTCTTGTCAGGAGCTGAGTCTTCACAGATGTCACCCCTGCGAGGTCGGAGGGGCTTGTCTGACAACAGCCATGGAGGGCGGAGTGACTGGCACGTGCTGGAGGCCCCAGGTTCAGATGGAATTTCCATCACAATGGCAAGGCAGGTGTGCAGGGAGGGGCTGTGGGGGCTGTGAGTTTATCCCACATCCGGCCAGTGCGCATGGCCAGTGACAGTCACAATGGCAGTGACTCAGATCTTTAGTGGACAATTGTGTCACCCGCAAACAACAGACATCCACACCTCATTTCTATTTCTCGGCTTGCTGCTTTGACGCCCTGCAGGACAACAGAGAAAGGTTCTGTGACCAGGGGCCTGCTCACCTCCTGCCATGCTACGACAGGAGAGCTGCCAGTGAGCCTCCCTAGTGCTGTAGGCTTTCTGGGCCACCATGAAAGCCCGGCTCAGGCTGCCACGGCCTCATCCCCAGCTGGAAGAGGCTGGAAGGACATTGGGAGATGGTGGTGGTTCCTGGTGAGAACCAGCTTCAGGCTGTGCGGGCCTCAGGCCCTGAGAGAGAGGAGCTTGCCTGTGACCGTCCCTGCCCCGGGGTCAGGGCCCGTCCTGCCCGATGACCTCCCAAGCACAGGCTGGCTTTGCCCACCCCAGGTGTCCTTCACTGTCCACGTGACCCTCATTCCACATCCTCCTCCCCAAGGCAGAGGCCCCTCCCCACCTCCAGGCCCTAATCTGCACCCGCCCTTCTTAGGACACCTGACCAGGGATCCAGGGGACAGCAGTCCAGACCCAAAGGCCAGTCCCCAAGCCTTGTCCTCCTAATGAGCTGACTGTGCAGAGGCCTTGCCGGAACGTTCCGTTTCCATCTCAGGGGAGGGGAGGTCCTCCCTGCCCTCCTGCCCTTGGCAGACATCAGGATCTCAGAGGATCCCAGAGCCCGCCAGGAAGCGGTGTCCTCAAGCGCCTTTTCCCAACACAGGCACCTCTGTCCTGGCTCTCCCAGTCGCAGCCACATCAGCCCACCCCGTGAGGTCCCTGCAGACAGAGGCTGGGCATCCCCCGGGCCCCACGCCGGGCACAGTCACGAGACCTGCCAGGTGGAAGTCACCAGGTCAGCCCCAGAGAGGCCGCACCCTTCCTCCTGGTGTTCCCGGGGACAGGCTCAGCCAGGGGCACCAGCCTGGTCCAGGACCAGCGAGTGTTAGGAGCAGAGTGAGGACAAGTCATGGCAAGGGAAGCAGAAATAATGAGGGTCCTTCCGGCTCCAAACACCAACACGGAAGGGGAGGGTGTTGCTGAGTCTCCTGCTAGGAAAACACAGGCCCTGGGCATATAAAAGCCCCAGCAGCCGACAGGCTCAGACACACACTCACACACACACTCACTCATTCACACACCTCCCCCAGCTCACCTCCTCCCCACCCCAGCATGGCCGCGTCCACCATGTCCATCTGCTCCAGCGCCTGCACCGACTCCTGGCAGGTGGACGACTGCCCAGAGAGCTGCTGCGAGCCCCCCTGCTGCGCCCCCAGCTGCTGCGCCCCGGCCCCCTGCCTGACCCTGGTCTGCACCCCAGTGAGCTGTGTGTCCAGCCCCTGCTGCCAGGCAGCCTGTGAGCCCAGCCCCTGCCAATCAGGCTGCACCAGCTCCTGCACATCCTCATGCTGCCAGCAGTCCAGCTGCCAGCCGGCTTGCTGCACCTCCTCCCCCTGCCAGCAGGCCTGCTGTGTGCCCATCTGCTGCAAGCCTGTCTGCTGTGTGCCCACCTGCTCTGGGGATTCTTCTTCATGCTGCCAGCAGTCTAGCTGCCAGCCGGCTTGCTGCACCTCCTCCCCCTGCCAGCAGGCTTGCTGTGTGCCTGTCTGCTGCAAGCCCGTCTTCTGCAAACCTGTCTTCTCTGGGGCTTCCCCTCCGTGCTGCCAGCAGTCTAGCTGCCAGCCAGCTTGCTGCACCTCCTCCTGCTGCAGACCCTCCTCCTCTGTGTCCCTCCTCTGCCGCCCCGTGTGCAGCTCCACCTGCTGCGTGCCCGTCCCCTCCTGCTGTGCCCCCACCTCCTCCTGCCAGCCCAGCTGCTGCCGCCCGGCCTCCTGCGTGTCCCTCCTCTGCCGCCCTGTGTGCTCCCGCCCGGCCTGCTACAGTCTCTCCTCAGGCCAGAAGTCCAGCTGCTGATGGCCATGTCCCCCAGGGCCAGCCAGAGGAACTCCCTGCCAGTCCTTGGACCTCCCAGCCCACCCAGCCCCAACACAGCCCAACCACAGAGAAGCAGCAGCCCCACCCACAGCCGTCCAGCCCAGGGGTGGGGTCTGAGATGGTCACTGGCTCCTCCCAGACCTCCCCCAGGGTGGGCGAGCCCTGGCTGCTCCTTGTGGCGCCTCCTGGCTGCAGACCACGACCCTCTGCTGGTTGGGTACGGGCCTTCCTGACCCGGGTCTCACACCCAGGAGTGTCACCCTCTGCCTCTGGGCACCAATAAAGCCTCTGCAGCCCCAGCTGACTCTGTGCTGACTCTTCACACCCAGGGCGGGATGGGGCAGAGTGGGGCCTGGCCTGGCTCTGGGGGGCTGGGCCCCGTGGATCTCTTTACATCCCCAGCTGGGGGGCCGTGGGGGGCTCTTGTGTGACACCTGGAAGTTCCTGTCCACCTTGTGGCATGTTCTGCTGTCCAGCTCCCCTCCAGGTCCTGTGGGGCCCAAAAGCTTTGCTCACTGACTGAGTCCCACGGACACCACATGGCTCGGGCCAACGCTCCACTCACCGTGGGTAGAAGCAGCTCCTTCCCATGGCATGGGTTGGGGCTGTCCCAGCGGGTGGCAGGCCCCAGCTGTGCTGGGAGGTGGGACATGGGGGCAGACTTGGGCTCCAGCTGTCCCTGTGCTCAGGGAGTTTCACTCAGGGACAGCTTGGGCATCCTGGCCTCCTGCGCACTCACAGACGCTCAGGGACGCCCTCTGTTCCTGCGCCAGGCTTGCCGCTGGGATGCAGAGCAGAGAACAGGGACGCGGCCTCCAGAGCTCCCTGTGCTGGGCTGGGTGGGCGGAGGGCCGGTGGGAACAGGAAGGCCCCAATGGCAGAGGAAGCCCGGGACAGCGTGGGGACACATGCAGACCAGAGGTCGAGAGAAACACACGGACACACAGGTCCAGGTGTAGCCAGATGTGGTTTCAAACAGGATTGAGCCAATCTGAGAACAGACTCCTAGAAATGCAACTGTAGGCAAGGGACGCTGACAAGGCGACGGTCATCACGTTGTCCACAAGAGGCCCCGAGTCTTTACTTCTTAACAGCTACATGATCACAATGCCGGGCCACACATTGTTCTTTTTTTGCCAGGTTGATTAACAAAAATATTTTCTCATGGTTTTCTTCAGCAAGGAGTGCATCGTTCCAAAGTGTGGACACGCCACACTTGATGTCTGCAACGCCAGGTGGATGGCCTTGAACGTCTCTCCAGTTGTTAATTATTACAAACGATGCCTCTTGTGAGATATGGCAAGGTTTCTCTTCAAACAGCCTGATCAATCCTTTATTGTTTAATTCCCAGTACCCCTCCCTGTCTCTTTCTTCTTCTTTCCTTCTTTCTGCTTTTCCTGCATGCCCAGGCATGCCACAGCACCAGTGGCTGTATCAGCACCAGCTCACATTCCTTTCCTTATTTGAGAAAAGACTGACTCCCTAGCTCACCGCAGACGACCCCTTCCCCTAAACGTTTAGCCAATCGGGTTCAGCTTAGATTGCACGGTCTGACCCTGGCCAGTTAAAAAAGGGCACAGGGGCAGGATTTGCATCAAAAATAAAAACTTTCACTCTCCTTTGTTCTGTGTGCTCTCGTGGCAACCGGCCATACGAGAGGCACCTCTCTGTGCAAAGATAATTTTGCTTTGCTAAAAAATCCTTTGTCTAAGGGCTAGTTTTCCTTACGACTCTGGTTCTATTTCTAACACCTCTGTGGGTGTTTCTACCAGATACCTTTCCACACTCAGGTACATTTTTGTTTGAATTCCTAGAAGTGGCATTGCTAGCACTGAGTGTTCATGGATTTCGAATTCATAGAGATACTGAGAAATGCCCTCAAAGATGGTCCCTAATTGTGCCCGCGAATACCGATGTCAGAGGAAATGGCGCAGCAGGGAACTGTGAGGGCCTGTCCCTCCAGGGAACATCAGAAAGTGGCAAAACCCAAACAAACCAACCCGCTGTCCCTGGCCAGCATTCCCTGGCTGTGCAGTTATATTTCTAGGAGTCTACCCTCGGATTTGTTCATCCTGTTTGAAACTGTCTGGCTCCATCTGCACACGTGTTCGCGTGTTCACGTATTCTCCCACCCTCTGGTTTGGACGTGGTCCCACACTGTCCTAGTCTTCCTCCACCATCCCTTCCCCAAGACCTTCCCGTCCCCACCTGCCGTCCACCCACCCACCCCAGCAGAGGGGGCTGGAGTTCAATTTTATCTGAACTCTGGAAAATATTTGAAGGTTTGCAGCAGGCAAGGGAACATATAACTAAGAAAAAGCAACAGAATCAAATAGGAGAACCTTGTGGATTTAAACTTCCCCTTGCCCCATCCCCCATCTCCAGCTGAGTGACAGTCAGGAGGACAGCAGCCAGAGTTCCTGGTGTGGGGTGCTGCTGCCAGGGAAACAGAGGGGACCTTGTTTGCAAGGCAGTGAGGTTGTCCGTTTCCACCCGTCTGGTGGCTCCCTGAAGGACTAACACACAGGGCTTGCCTTATTTCACCAACTCAGACTCAAGGCAGAGAGCAGCTACACCAAGGCTTTGTCAGAACGTTAAACAGTCACTGCCACCTGGGGCCAAAGATATCAGCCAGAAAACACTGGGCACACCTGAAAAGCCTGGGAGGAAAAGCTGGGAGATGGCATGCTTTGAGGAATAAGGGAGTTGGGAGATCCCACTTATTCTTGGGAGTCCAGAAGGTCCCCACACATGCCCATGACGGGGCACAGCCTCAGAAAAGAACTGAGAAGCTCTCAGTGCTCACCTCTGGCTGAACTTCAGGCTCTGAGCAAGCAGGAAGTGAAGGTGCAAGCAGGAAGTGAAGGTGCAAGCAGGAAGTGTGAAGGTGCAAGCAGGAAGTGAAGGGGAAGGCAGAGTCGCAAACTCCCCAGCTGAGTGCTGAGGGTGTGGACCAACGTACATAGCCTAGCTACAAGCCCTGGAGAAAAACATTTTTTTTGATTCCAGGGGTTTAAGGAACTCTCTGTCAAATTACTGTCTCAGCACTAAGCTAATAGAACAGTGAGCACACATGACGAAGAAACTATTTTTTTTAAGGTGACATAAACAAGCAAAAACAACCACAATCCACAACAATCAGCAACAGCAAATTGCACAGAGGGGGAGAACCTGATACCCAGAAATATCCCATTGTAATAGTCACTGTCCAGTTTTCACCAGACAGAGCAGGAAGAAATATGAGCTACTTGTGGGGGGAAAACAGTTAATAGAAAATCTTCCTGAGGAAGACCAGAATTGGACTCACTAGATAAAGTCTTTCAATCAACTCTCTTAAACTGTTCGAAAAACTAAATAAAATCACAGACAAAGAATTAAGATAAACCAGGAGAATGATGCCTCACCAAATAGACAATATCAATAAAGAGATAGGAACTTTAAAAAGAAACCAAACAAAAATTCTGGAATTGAAAAGTACAACAACTGAAATAAATAATTCATGATAGGGTTTCAACAGCAGATTTTATCAGGTGGAAGAATTAATGAACATAAAGACAGATGAATTAACATACTTTAGTCTGAGGAGTAGATGAGACAAAGGGGAGTAGATGTGAGAATGGAGAAAAATGAACAAATCTTAGAAGACCTGTGGGACGCTATCAAGCATCCCAACACGCTTAACTCGATTTCCAGATGGAGGGGAGACGGGGGAACAGAAAAAATAATTGAAGAAATAATGGCCAAAACTCCCCAAATTGAGAAAACACATCAATCTACACGGTCAAGCCACTCAGTGAACCCCAAGTAGAATAAACTCAAAGAGAGTCACACAAAAACACAGTGTAATCAAATTCTCAAAAGTCAAAACAGAATCTAGAAAGCAGCTGCACAGAAGACTATCAGCGGATTTCTCATCAGAAACCATGGAGGCCAGAGGCATTGGGATGACATATTTCACGTGCTGGCTTGGGGTACAGGGGCGGGGGAAACCAACAACCAAAAAGACATCAGCATCTGACAAAATTATCCTTCAAAAATGAAAGAGGGGTCAGGTATGGTGACTTATGCCTGAAATCCAAGCACTTTGGGAGGCCGAGGCAGGTGGATCATGAGGTCAGGAGATCAAGGCCATCCTGGCTAAAACTAATATAGTGAAACCCTGTCTCTACTAAAGATACAAAAAACTAGCCGCGCATGGTGGTGGGAGCCTGTAGTCCCAGCTACTCTGGAGGCTGAGGCAGGAGAATGGTGGGAACCCAGGAGGCAGAGCTTGCAGTGAGCGGAGATCTCGCCACTGCACTCCAGCCTGGGCAACAGAGCGAGACTCCATCTCAAAAAAAAAAAGAAAAAGAAAAAAGAAAGAGAAAGTGGTTCATTTCAAGGTAAATAAAACCTGAAAGAGCTCATTGCCAATAGACTTGCCTTACAAGAAATGCTAATTCAGGCTGAAATACAAGGGCACTAGACAGTAACCTGGAGCCATATGAAGGAAAGGTAGCCATGTTGGTGGTTTGTGTGTTTATAAGAATTTTTCCATTACATATTGGTTATCTAATTTGTTGGTGTACAAATTTTCACAGTATTCCTTATAATCCTTTTTATTAATGTAAGGTCAGTAGTGATATTCCCATTTTCATTTATGATTTTAATTATTTGAATCTGTCATCTTTTAATCTAGATAAAGATTTGTCGGCCGGGCGCGGTGGCTCAAGCCTGTAATCCCAGCACTTTGGGAGGCCGAGACGGGTGGATCACGAGGTCAGGAGATCGAGACCATCCTGGCGAACACGGTGAAACCCCGTCTCTACTAAAAAATACAAAAAACTAGCCGGGCGAGATGGCAGGCGCCTGTAATCCCAGTTACTTGGGAGGCTGAGGCAGGAGAATGGCGTGAACCCGGGAGGCGGAGCTTGCAGTGAGCTGAGATCCGGCCACTGCACTCCAGCCCGGGCGACAGAGCGAGACTCCGTCTCAAAAAAAAAAAAAAAAAAAAAAAATTTGTCTAGATAAAGATCTAGACAGATAAAGATTTGTCAAATCTGTTACTCTTTTCAAAGAACCAACTTTGGGGTTTATTGATTCTATTGATTTTTTACTTTCTATTCCATTTTTCTGTGTTCTAGTCTTTATTTTCTACCTTCTGCTAAATTTGGATTCAGTTTGCTCTTCTTTTTCTGGTTCCTTAAGGTATCACGTTAGATTAATGATTTGAGATCTTTCTATTTTTTAAAAATGTAAGCATTCAGTTATCAATTTCCCTCTATATACTGCTTTCACTGCATGTCATAAGTTTTGGTTTGCTGTGTTTTCTTTTTTATTCGTCTCAAAGTATTTTCTACCTTCTCTTTTAGTTTTTCCTTTGACTCATTGGTTGTTTGACAGTGTGTAATTTAATATACAAATATTTGTGAATTCCAGTTTTTCTTCTGTTATTTTCTAGTTTCTTTCCATTATAATCAGAGAAGATAGTTTGTATGAGTTTGATCATTTTAAATTATTAAGACTAGTTTTGTGGCCTAAGGTACAGTCTAACTTGGCAACTGCTCCATGTGAACTTAAGAAGAGTGTGTTGTCTGCTGTTGCTGGGTTGGGTGTTTCTGCATCTATGTTAGACCTGTTTAGGGAGTTCTTCAAGTCCTCTATTTCTTTACTGAATGTCAATTTAATTCCATTTTTTTTTTTTTTAATTACAGAGAATGACTCATTGATGTCTCTAACTCTTTTTGTAGAACCAGAACTGTCTGTTTCTTTCTTCATGTCTGTCCATTTTTGTTTCACATACTTTGGTGATCTGATATTAGATATGTATATACTTACAATTGGTTTATCTTCCTGATGGATTCACTTTCATCAACGCATAATGTCCTGTGGGCCCAGCCCCTACTGATGAGTCTGCTCCAGCTTCTGCATGACAGTGGCTTCCTCATTAGCCTCCTTTCTGGGCCATTCTCCTGGCCTGTGGCTGGCCCCTCCCCAGCCAGGCCATCATGTCCCCAGGTAACATCCATGTGGCCCCCTGGGCAGCACACAGCATTCCTCAGTTGCTCTCACTAGAAGACAATACTTCAGGTCCCACTTCCTAAGGTCTGGAAAATTATGATGGCCTAATGAAACAAGCTGAGAAATTTAAGCCTAGCATTATTTCTCTCCCAATTATTTGACAGCATTCTGTGGTGAAAGTCTTTGGGTCCATAGTTTGCTTTGTAGAATGGCTTTTAATCTTAGATTCATTTAATCAATATGATATATTTGGGATTTTTCCTTTTGTTGGATTCTGTGTCTTGACAAATAGACAGTTGTGTCTCCACCAACACCAACAATATACAGAGGCCTCTCATCATCCCATAAATTTCCCTCTTGCCCCTTTGTAGTCATTCCACATCCCCACCCTAACCCCGAACAGGCACTGATTTTTTGGGTCTTATTATTATTACTATTGCCATAATATCACATCTATGGATTCCCACGGTGTTTAGTATTTTGCCATGTAATATATGACTTAAATAGACCCTTCACTAAAGAACAGATACGGATGGCAAATAAACACATAAAAACATGCTCCATATCATGAATCATCAGGACAATGCAAACTTAAACCCCAGTGACTCTCTCTATACAGCTGTGTTGACTAAAGTAACAACACATCTGCTGTGCAGGACTGGCAAGAATGTGGGGCTTTGCTGATACGTTTGAGTTTAAACCTCCCATCTCACTTTGGTTTTTGCTTATGCAAGGAATCTACTCCCTTTTATCTCCTTGCTTTACTGCTTTTGGATTGAGTGGTTTAAGTTTTGTTTTATTCCTTCATTGTATTGGTTCCTAGTGCTACCATAGCTAATTACATCAAAGGAGTGGCTGAAAACAATGGGAAATTATTCTCTCACAGTTCTGAGGGCCAGGCACCCGAAACGAAGCACACAGCATTCCTCAGTTGGGCAGGGCCAGGCTTTCTCTGAGCTCCAAGGGAGAATCTGTCCCTGCCACTTCTAGCTTCTGGTGGCACCCAGCAAACCTTGGTGTCCCTTGGCCTCTATCTTCACTCCAATCTTCGCCTCTGTTGTCATATCATCTTCTTCCCTTTGTGTGTACGTCTGGACTTCCTTCTCCTTTCTCTGGTAAAGACACTAGACATTGGATTTAAGGTTCACTATGATCCCATATGACTTAACTAATTATATCTGCAAATACCTTATTTCCATGTAAAGTCATATTGTGCAGTTCTGGGTGGAGATGACTTTTGGGGAGGCATGAGTCAACCGAGTACATGCATCTACTTCCTAGTGAGTTGTATATTCCTCTATTATTATAGTGGAGATTATAACACAAATCCATGACTTTTTAAAGTCTAATGTAAATTAGACCTTATATTATTTTTCAGATGGTGCACTGTGCTTAAGCCACTTGAACTCCATGTAGCCCCCTGAATTTTGTGTTCTTGCTATGTATTTTATTTCTATGAATATTTTACAACGTATAAGACATTTTATACAGTGAACATTCACTTAGATTTTCCCCATGTGTTCTTCTTTTGCTACATTTCATTTCCTTATCAACTTCTTGCTTTCATCTGTGATTGTTTTTGTTCTGCCTAATGCTCTCATTAGTATTTTCTGTAGCGCAGATCCTGCTGGTGACACATCCTCTCAGTGTCCAGAGAATGTCTTTATTCTGTTCTCATTTGGGGGAATCTTCTTCCCAGGTATAGAATTCTAGCTTTGTGCTTCTCTTCTTTCAGACAGTAAATATATCATTCCATTGTCCTCTACCTTCCATCATTTCACTGAGAAGTCATCTGTTAATGTTATTGTTGCTTCTTTGAAGGTAATATGTCTTTATGTCTTGTTTTCCTCTGGCTGTTTTTAAATTTTTCTCAGTCTTTGGATTTCAACCCCAATGTGCCCAGGTGTAGTTTGCTTTGTATTCACTTGCTAAAGATTCTTGGTTTGGGAGGTTCCTTTTTTCTTTTTGTTTTTTCTTTTCTTTTCTTTCTTCTTTTTTTTTTTTTTTTTTCTTTTTCAACAGGTCTCCTTCTGTTGCCCAGGTTAGAGTGCAGCGGTGCAATCTTGGCTCACTGCAGCCTCTACCTCCCAGGCTCAAGTGATCCTCCTCCTTAGCCTCTTGAGTAGCTGGGACTACAGATGTACCTCCAAGCTGGGCCAATTTTTTATATTTTTTGTAGAGTTTTTTTTTTTTTTTGAGACAGAGTCTTGCTCTGTCACCCAGGCTGGAGTGCAGTGGTGTGATCTCGGCTCACTGCACACTCTGCCTCCCACATTCACACCATTCTCCTCCTCAGCCTTCCGAGTTGCTGGGACTACAGGCACCTGCCACCACGCCTAGCTTTTTTTTTTTTTTTTTTTTTTTTTTTGTATTTTTAGTAGAGATGGTGTTTCACCATGTTAGCCAGGATGGTCTTGATCTCCTGACCTTGTGATCCGCCCACCTCTGCCTCCCAAAGTGCTGGGATTACAGGTGTGAGTCACAGCACCCGACCAAGATTGGATTTTGCTATGTTGTCCTGGCTGGTCTTCAACTCCTGAGCTCAAGCAATTTGCCCACCTTGGCCTCCCAAAGTGCTGGTATTACAGGTGTGAGCCATCACACCTGGCCTAAAGATTCTTAAATGTTTTTTGCATCTACACATTTCATCAGGTTAAAGTTCTTGTCCATTATATCTTCAAATATTTTACTACCCCTATTTTACTCCTCTCCTTGTAGGATTCAATCATTTTTCCCATAGATTTTCACAAAATACAGGCATATTTATTGCTCCACTTTCTTTATTTCCCTCTTTTCTTTCCCATCTCAGTATTCAGGCTTGAAATTTCCTCATCTCCCTTCCTTTACTAATCTTCTCTTTGGTTTTGTCTATAGGTTGTAAAGCTAAGCTACTTAGTTCTTAATTTCAGCTATTGTGTTCTTCGTTTCCAGAATTTCTGTTTGATTCCATTTAATAAATCCAGTTTGACAATGAAATTCTCCATTTGTTCTCTTTTTTCTTGAGCAAAGTTGATCAGCATTACTTTAAATTCCAGTTTCACAATTCTAATATGTAGATCTCCTGCACATCTGTTTCTCTTGTTTGTTTTTTCCTCTTGGTCTTTTGGTCAGTTGGTCTTGTCTTCTAGTATCCCTAGTAATTTTTTGACTGAATGAAGGACTTTATGAAAATTTATAAGATTATTTGAGCTTCTGTTGATGCTGCTGTCTCCAGAAGAGATCACTTTTGTTTCTGGGAGGGAGTTAGGCTACAGGCAGATCATATGAGTTCAATACGAGCTGATTTAAAGATAGGCTTCGTTCTTCTTTCTGGTTTTTCCTTCCTCCTAGGGGTAGCCCTTCACTTATATTCAGCATTTCCAACTGAAAGACTAGGTTTTTTTTTTTTTTTTTTTTTTTGAGACGGAGTCTCGCTCTGTCACCCAGGCTGGAGTGCAGTGGTCGGATCTCAGCTCACTGCAAGCTCCGCCTCCCGGGTTCACGCCATTCTCCTGCCTCAGCCTCCCGAGTAGCTGGGACTACAGGCGCCTGCCACCTCGCCCGGCTAAGTTTTTGTATTTTTTAGTAGAGACGGGGTTTCACTGTGTTACCCAGGATGGTCTCGATCTCCTGACCTCGTGATCCGCCCGTTTCGGCCTCCCAAAGTGCTGGGATTACAGGCTTGAGCCACCGCGCCCGGCCTTTTTTTTTCTTTTTACTAGACTCCCTCCACCTTGTCAGGTCCTGAACTCTGTGTTTTCTTCTAATTCCGTGAGACTACTAAAAGCTCTGCTTAGCTGATCAGCCTCTCGGCCTTTTGGCTATGGTCTGTGAATTGGTAAATGCCTCAATAAGAAAATCCACAAGGAATATTGGAGTCACTTCTGTGCACTTTCTCTCTAATGGGGATTCACTCAAGTCTCAGCTGTCTTGATACCTCCTGGCCCTTACGAACAGAGATTTTGTTTGTAAACCAGATTTCCTCATTTTTCTCAGCTAGATGTCAGTCTGATGTAAGCCACTTCCCCACACACGAAAGGAGAACTTGACAGAGCATTTTATACAGCATAAGAAAAAGGTGGCACAATGGAATCATTTTCAGAGCTCAGAATTACTCTTCAATAATTTCTCTAAAAAAGTATAACTTGAGCCCATTTTTATAAAGGCTCTTCCTTGGGCCAGGCACTATTTTAGGCCTTTGAGGACTGAGTGGTGAACAAGACAAACACACTTCCTGCCCACATGCAGCTTACGTTTGAGGAACGGAAGCTGAGGACAGAAAGGACAATGAGCAGGAACGGGGAAGACACATGGTGCAGAAACACTGATGATGGCCAGGCACAGGGCTCACGCCTGCAACCCCAGCACTTTGGCCAAGGCAGGAGGATCACTTGAGACCCCATCTGTACAAAAAAAAATGCACAAATAAGAAATATTGATCATGGGACTTGAGTTATCTATGATTGAAGCACATCATAAAGCTATGACCTTTAAAAGCAGAACCAAATCCATGGGCCAGTCCAAAACGTTTCTTTCCTGTCCAAAACCCAGTCCTATCCCCAGTGTTCCAACACGCACGTCTGACGGGGCCTCGGGGAAGGCCGTGGGGAGGGGCATGGCCTCTCCTTCCTTGCTCCTCTTCTCCCTGTTTTGGGCTCTAGCTCCTCCAGTGATGGGGACGGGGGAAGGAATGTGCAGGGCCACCACTGCAGGGCTCACTGGCCCCTGCTGCACCTTCTTGCCGGCTGCTCCAGTGATCCTGTGCTTCTACTGGCTGCTTCTGCCTCTTCAGTGAGGACCTACTTTAGGGAGGAGACGCCCCCAAAATCATGAGTGGGACAGCTCTTGCCTTGGCATGCCACACTTTGCATAAGGGTGAAGGGCCACCCCTGCCTTTACAGCCCCCTTCTTACAACCTGGGCAGCACTGGAGGGGTGCAGACCAGGCCCACCTCCACTCTTGCCCCCAGGGATCCACATGGGACAGGCTACAGCCCAGACATGACAGGAGATTTATGAGCTGGGCCACATCACAGGCAAAAAAACATCTCTAGTCACGACACACGCTGCCTCTCAGCAACCAGGAAGGAGAGGATGTGGGCCCTGGAACAACAAGACCAGGAGGGGTATAAAAGCCGGAGAGCCCCACGAAGCTCACACACTCACACACTCACTCACTCCCACACTCACTCCCTCACACCTCCTCCAGCTCACCTCCCCAACCCCAGCATGGCCGCATCTACCATGTCCGTCTGCTCCAGCACTTACTCTGACTCCTGGCAGGTGGACGACTGCCCAGAGAGCTGCTGTGAGCCCCCCTGCTGTGCCCCCAGCTGCTGTGCCCCGGCCCCATGCCTGACCTTGGTCTGCACCCCAGTGAGCTGTGTGTCCAGCCCCTGCTGCCAGGCGGCCTGTGAGCCCAGCCCCTGCCAATCAGGCTGCACCAGCTCCTGCACACCCTCATGCTGCCAGCAGTCCAGCTGCCAGCCGGCTTGCTGCACCTCCTCCCCCTGCCAGCAGGTGTGCTGCGTGCCCATCTGCTGCAAGCCTGTGTGCTGCAAGCCTGTGTGCTGTGTGCCCACCTGCTCTGAGTCTTCCTCTTCATGCTGCCAACAGTCTAGCTGCCAGCCAGCTTGCTGCACCTCCTTGCCCTGCCAGCAGGCCTGCTGTGTGCCTGTCTGCTGCAAGCCCGTCTGCTGTGTGCCTGTGTGCTCTGGGGCTTCCTCTCTGTGCTGCCAGCAGTCTAGCTGCCAGCCGGCTTGCTGCACTACCTCCTGCTGCAGACCCTCCTCCTCTGTGTCCCTCCTCTGCCGCCCCGTTTGCAGGTCCACCTGCTGCGTGCCCGTCTCCTCCTGCTGTACCCCCACCTCCTCCTGCCAGCCCAGCTGCTGCCGCCCGGCCTCCTGCGTGTCCCTCTTCTGCTGCCCCACGTGCTCCCGCCCGGCCTGCTGAGCCCTCTGCTCAGGCCAGGAGTCTAGCTGCTGATGTGCACACCCCCCTGGGCCAGCTGGGTTCAATTCCTGACCTGGTTTAGGTGGTTGCCCCCACCTAGGATGGGTCCCTGTGTCTCCCCTGTGCTGAGGTGACCTCCCCCTCCTTGCTCCCAGGAGCCCCCATTCTTGCAGCTCCCCACCTCTTGCCTCCCAGCAGGTGCCCAGCTGCCTGCTGGGTCCCCTGTCCTCCCTCCCAGCTTTTCTGCCGTGGGTCACTTGGCCTCGACTTGAACCTGTCAGCACCTCCTCCTGCTCCCGAATAAACTCTCCTTGGTCACCTGATTCTCTTTTCCTGTTGTGCTCCTGGGGGGACACACAGTTTTGAGCTGACATTGGTCTCCTCCAGCCATGACTGTTTCTAGGAGTGAGTGACTTAACCTAGAAGTCACAGGGGACAGTGGCCTAACTCCTTCAGGGAGGTCACCAGGTGGGACTCCCGGCCACTCCCAGGAAGGCTCAGTCCTGGCTCAGCCTCCATGCCCGGGTCTTCCTGAGCCTGGTCATTCACTGTGGTGCCCTGGGCTGTGGGGCTCTCCAGGTCCCAGGGCCGTCCCACTGTCCCACCTGGGAGAGCCCACCCTGCAGGGTCACCTGCCAGGAAGCTGATCTGGCATCCGGGCACTGCAGCCTCCAGGTCTGGTCACTCGCTCTGTGCCACCCCCTGAGGGTTCTGCCCATTTAGCAGCAATGCGAGGGGAGAGTGAGGGGTGCTGCACCTGCACAGGAAACAAGGGACTTGATGGGGACAAAAGCATCATGGGGTGGGCGGACGGATGCACAGGATTCCCCGAAACCTGGGCACTGCCCGGGTTCTTCTCTGGGGGCAGCAGGTTCCACGGAGGTATAGGGATGAGGAGCCTGGGTCCCACAGATGACGCCGGTGTGGGCACACAGTCAGCGACACTCCCATCTCTCTAAGGCTTGGTCCACGCAGGGGGCATGAGCTGCCTGTGGTGTCCTGTGGGAAAGGCCGTCAGTGGGGACAGTGGTAAGATCAGGCAGCACATGGGGCTCTGAGCAGAGCAGTCTGTCCTCAGACTGAGACAAGCTCCTCCAGGCCAGCTGCAGAGACCAAAACCCTGATGAGAATGCCCGCCCGGGATGCTGCAGTCGCCCCGCAGCCAGACCGGCCACAGCCTGATGGATGTGGTGCTGCCGTGGCTGTGGTCACAGCAGGCGCAGAAACGCCACAGAAAGTGAGGTGGAACCCAGGCGGGGGGCTGAGGGGGGGGCGTGTGATTGCTGCCCAGTGCCCTCAGTGACTGGGGGACCCTGCGTGACCCCGGCTCGGCCTGCTCTGCTCTCAGCTCCCTGCCCTCTGCACTGACGGCTACTGGGAACCCACTATGGCCTAAGTGCACGGCCGCCCACAGTTTCCTGTTCACATTCTTAGCCCATTTTCCATCATGCTGTGTGTTTGTCTTATGGATTTAGGGCTGGGGGACCCTCTGTCCATCACATGCACTCCAAATATTTCCAAACCCGTCACTGCTTCTGTACGGCACACTCCCTGAGACTGGAAACAGGCCTACATTTGCTGATGCTGGTTTCATTGTCATTGCCTAGATTCAACTTTTTGCCCCATTTGCTGATAGGACTTGTGTGAGGTATGACGTATTAATCTTTCTCTTCCACCAATAGCCAACTGTCCCTTTTTAAAGTTAGTTTGTTCTCTCCAACTCCCATTTGAAACATCTCTTTCACCTGATAAAAATGTTTGAATAGTCTGCTTCTGAAATCTATATTTTGTATTTTGTTCTATGAATCTCTTGATCTACCCTTGCATCCATTCCAGATGTTTTACCTATGTTATTCAGCTTCATAATACATCCTAACAGCTCATAAGGAAAGTGCCACTATCTTATTTTCTAAAAACGTTGATTCTAGCTTGTTCTCGATTAATTTTAGAAAGCTTTTCAAGTAGTTTTTAAACTGCTATAATTTTTATTGGGATTGCATTGAGCTTTTAAATATGTAGGAGGAAACTATAATTGTTCATATTGTCTTGCCTTGCAGTTACATAGTACAATAGGCCCATTTAGAATTCTATCATTTTCTTCTATAGGTCTAAAATATTCCTCTTTGGGTTAATTCCTA
This sequence comes from Macaca mulatta, assembly GCF_049350105.2. Lineage (NCBI taxonomy): Eukaryota > Metazoa > Chordata > Mammalia > Primates > Cercopithecidae > Macaca > Macaca mulatta. The sequence goes on from NC_133408.1 coordinate 3,000,380, forward strand.
GGTATTTCATAGGGATGTTTTACTAGTGTGAATGGGGAACAGTTTTCTGTTATGTTGTCTTCGTACATAAATCTTACATATATATCTATATAAACTACTCGTATATATATTGTCTTCATATCAAACCATATGTTTAGCTCCTTTCCTTTGCAAGTTCTCTTATTAGTTCTTACAGTTTGTCATTGATTTTCTTGGATTTTTCTGTGTAGATGAGCTTATCATTTGAAAATAAGGAGAATTTAGCTTCTCATTTCCAATCTTTAAAACTCCCATTTCTATTGTTTTTCCTGTAGCAACATTACTTTGAACACCCAGGATAATGCTGAATAAAATTAAAAGAATCCTTGATTGTTCCTGACTTTCATGAGAAAGTGCCAAAGGTTCACCACTGCACACGGTGTTTGCTGTGGGGTTTAAGTAGAAACCTTTTATTTTTAAACCAAGTCTTTCTATTTCCTTTTTGCTATGAATTTTCATTTACTAGAATCAAGAAGGAATGTTCAGAGGGGGAAAAGTGGATTCTAAAGACATGGTGTTCCCTGAGGCATAGTTTCTAAATCTCCTTAAATCCCAAATAGAAACAGAATTATCAGATAGAAAAAGAAAAATCCATGGTTCCATTTAGGACAGAACTTAATGGCAAGATATCACCCAAGGGCCCAAAATTCGAGTGGGTAGGAACCAGGCCCAGAAGCCAGTGTTGCTGAGGTCTGTGCAGGAGGACGCCCAGGGGAGCACTGACAGGAGCAGCAGCCTGAGGATGGGAGAAGCCCAGCACCGCCTGGAAAGGGGGCCAGAGTGCGAGCAGCCCCTGCAGCTGGGCAGGTCGCTCCTCTCCATCAGCCATGGAGCACCAGTGGCCGCAGGGAGAAGCCTGACAGGGCTGGACTCGGCCACTGTGAACTCTTGAGCCTGAGTCACCAGGGCTTCCTTCCATGGAAGGGTCCCTCTGTCTCCCAACCTGAGGGTAAGGAGCTTGGAGTGGAAACAAAGTTGGGCAGAACAGAAAGTTCACTTCCGGTGGAAAAAGACCTAATAGCCCCATAGGTAGTTTTTTTGTCTGTTTTTGCTTTTGTTTTGTTTTGATAAACATAGAAACTGATCCTTCTGGTCTTAAAGCTCAAAACTTTGCTTTATCTGTAATCCCAGCACTTTGGGAGGCCGAAGCAGGCAGATCACCTGAGGTCAGGAGTTCAAGACCAGCCTGGCTAACATGGTGAAACCCCGTCTCTACTAAAAATACAAAATTAGCTGGGTGTGGTGGCGGGCGCCTGTAATCCCAGCTACTTGTGAGGCTGAGGCAGGAAAACTGCTTGAACCTGGGAGGCGGAGGTTCCAGTGAGCAGGGATCCTGCCACTGCACTCCAGCCTGGGCAACAGAGTGAGACTCTGTCTCAAAAAAACAAAAAACAAAAATGAAAACAAACAAAACCTTAGCTTTATCTGGGCAAGGAAGCAATGATGATGAACAAGGGGCCCCATGCCTCATTGTCAGGATGTGGTGATCTGGTGATTGATTGATTGATTGAATGAGCAAAAAAGCTCATTGATACTTTTTTGAGAGGCCTTTGTTTTACACATTGCTACATTTCTTCCCTGCTACATAAATCCCTGGTTTTAGTCAGGAAGATGGATTTGAGACTGAACTTGCATCTCCTCCGATGCAGCACCCGACTAAAGCCTTCTTCCTGGGCAACTGATTGTCTCAGTGACTGGCTTTTTGTGTGTGAACAGCAGGACCCAGACTGAACCCCGGGTGTTGCAGTAACACACCAGGATGGAGTAAGAAGGACTAGATGGACTTTCCCACCCGGGCCAGCTGAAACAATTATCAAAATCATGCAACAGTGGTTGGGGATATTGGACTTGAGGCAGCACAGCACAGGCACCCCTGAGAGCAGGAGGCAAACACAGAAGTCTCATGACCATCCCTCCCAACACCCTGCTTAGAGAGTTTCCAGGAGACAGTGCAGACAGGGGAACCTGGGTTTCAGAGATGGATCTGGGAGGCAAGGAAGACCAAGGCAGTTCATGTTCCTAGGACAGAGTGCCAGAGGGGAAAGGGCTGCACCAAGAGAGCTGCCAGCTTCCACAGAGGTCCCCTCAAATCTTCAGCTTAGTAATGACCAGCAAATGTGTGTGAGACTGAGACTGGGGAGAACTGATAAAATTAGGTGCCATAACCCTCAGAGACCAAACAGAGCCAGAAATAGTGCCCACTCCCACCTGCTGGGGTGGAAAAGCCTCGTAGTTTTCAAGGCACTGGGTAGATGACTCAGAAGTGGGAGCATAACTAGCCCTAGAGTAACCACTGGTCCAGTCCTGCCTAACCCAGCTTATAGGCAAGCTGCAAGATAATGAGCTTTCCAGTAACTTAACTGCACCCTAGAACACAGCTCAAGAGCATTCGTAGGAATCAAAATATCCAGCACCCAATAACATAAAATTCACAATGCTGGGCATCCATTCAAAAACTACCAGGCATGCAGAGAGGCAGGAAAATGTCACACCTATTAAGGATCAGATCAGGTGAAACTAACTCAGAAATGTCACAGATCATAGAGTTAGTAAGCAAGGACATTAAAGAGTCATAACTATATTCCATACATTCAAGAAGTTAGAGAAAAGGTAGGCATATCAAGGAAAGACGAGGAGGATCTTTTTAAAGAAGACACAAACAGAACATCTAGAGAGGAAAACAATACCTGAGGTGAAAATTACACTGGATGAGATTAACAGCCGAATAAACACTGCAGAAGAAAAATCAAGTGAATATGAAGACACAGCAATAGAAACAATCTAAAAGGAAACACAGAGACAAAGAAACAAAGCACTAGTGAGTTGTAGGAAACATCCAGTAACCTCACATACATGTAATTGGGGTTCTCACGAAGAGAGAGAAGGAGGCATGGAAAAGAGACTGTCAGATTAGATAAAAAGGCAAATCTCAACTATGCTTCTTGCAAGAAGTACACTTTACATAAAATGACATAAAGAGGTTAAAGTTTTTAAATGAAAAATGGACTAAATTAATCCAGAAGCAAGCATAAAGTATGAAACAGTAAAGATAAAAGCAGAAATTGATTAAGTGAAAAATAATAAAACAATGTGATAATCAATGAAACCAAAGCTTGTTCTTTGAAAAGATAAATTTAATCAACATCTAGTTAAACTTACTGGGAAAAGATAACAAAGACACAAATTGTCAATATCAGGAAGGGAAGAAGAGGCATTACTACATATCCCACAAGCATTAAAAGAATAAAAAGGGGCCAGAGCAGTGGATCACACCTGTAACCCCAGCATTTTGAGAGGCTGAATTGGGAGGATTGCTTGAGGTCAGGAGTTCAAGACCAGCCTGGGCAATCTAGTGAGACTCCATCCCTACAAAAACTTTAAAATTACCTGGGCAGGTGGCATGTTCATATTGTTCCAGCTACTCGGGAGGCTGAGGCAGGAGGATCACTTGAGCCTAGGAGTTCAAGGCTGCCAAAAACTGTACACAAACAATGTTTACAGAAGCTTTGTCCATAATCATCAAAACAGGAGACAAAACATCCCTCAGTCATTGAATGGGTAAACAACCTGTGGTATATCCATACAATGGAATACTACTGAGCAATTAAAAGCAATAAACTATTGACATACAGCACAACTTGGATGAATCCCAAGCACATTTTGCTCAGTGAAACAAGTGAGACCTGCCGGGTGGCATATTGCATGATTCCATTCATTATTCTACACACTGAATGTCCAAGTTACATGACATTCTAGAAGAGACAGTGAGTCAACACAAGGGGATTTTTGAGGATGCTGGAATTCCTCTGTCTGGCACTGTGGTGGTAGATACAGGACTTGAAATACTTGTCAAAATTCATGGAACTATGCACCACAAAGGGTGAATTAAATGAAAAAGGAGAAAGAGGGGGAGAGGGCAGGAGGATGATGAGGAGGAGGAGGACAAGGAGGAGGAGGAGGAGGACAAGGAGGAGGAGGAGGAGGACAAGGAGGAGGAGGACAAGGAGGAGGAGGACGAGGAGGAGAAGCAAGAGGAGGAGGAGGAGGAGGATGAGGAGGAGAAGGATGAGGAGGAGAAGGATGAGGATAAGGAGGAAGAGGATTAATCATTGCTATTTGGTTCTATAAGGTTAAGGGAAGCAGGTGTACTTCCTCTCCCTAAAGAAGTTAAGAACCTAATTTTTGATTTTTTTTTTTTTTGCTCCTTATTCTTTTATGTATTATACTTCTCTTTGAAGTTGCTTTTTGTTTTGTGGGACTATATGCTCTGAAGACATTTCATAGTTGCATTGTGTGAAACGCTCTGATTTCCGTTAGACCAGATGATTTAGTAGAGTTCGATATTCCCAGTAACTTTCCCGCAGACTGAAGACTTGGTTCGATTGTCGTTGGACATGCAGATTTTCTTTTTTTTTTTTTTTTTTTTTTGAGACGGAGTCTCACTCTGTCGCCCAGGCTGGAGTGCAGTGGCACGATCTCGGCTCACTGCAAGCTCCGCCTCCCGGGTTCACGCCATTCTCCTGCCTCAGCCTCCCGAGTAGCTGGGACTACAGGCGCCCACAACCGCGCCCGGCTAATTTTTTGTATTTTTAGTAGAGACGGGGTTTCACCGTGGTCTCGATCTCCTGACCTTGTGATCCGCCCGCCTTGGCCTCCCAAAGTGCTGGGATTACAGGCGTGAGCCACCGCGCCCGGCCTGGACATGCAGATTTTCTAAGCTGCAGTAGGATGCCAGTCTCTCTAGAGGTTGTTAGGGTTTTTCTTTATATTTGGTGTCAGAAGTGTCACCAGCCTGTCCAGATGTGCAGCATTCTCCATTCAGTTTGTCCCATATTTGGTAAAATTTCAAATCTGAAGACCCTTGTTTTCATTCCATCCTGGGAAGTTTTCTCCGATTTTGATTTCTCCCTTTTGCCGCTCTTTCTGGAAAATCCTATTTGATGAACATTGGATATTCTGGAAGAATCATGTTTCTCTTAAGTTTTCTCCTATATATGCCATCTGTGTCATTTTGCATTGTGTGTGAGACACTTCTTTCTCTCTTCCCGTTAACTCCTTCTCGCCGCAGCGGCTCCAGCCTGCTGTTCAGCCCTTCTCTGCGTGCAGGGCGTCTTCAGCTCATGAGCAGCACTCATCAGAGGGGCCCTCACTCTGTCCTGACTTTCAGCGCCCTGTTGCCCAGGCACAGAGTCTGGGATTTCAGGTCCCCTGCAACATAACAGAGTGCACAGCTCAAAAGACAGCCTGCATGCTGAGGATACATGTTCTGTGAAATGTCTGCTTAGAGCACCAGGCACAGAACAGGGCATCAACCCAGCCCTCAACCCTAATCAGGGATTTTACAGGCTGGGCAAATAGTGTTGTGTAAATAAACTAGAATGAATGAGGACTCCAAGGACCCAGCTCAAAACACCAACAAGGAAAGGGAAGACTTGTGGAGCCTCCAGCTAGAACAACACACACCCTAGCCAGATATAAAAGCCCAGCTGCCCACAGCACCTCAGGCACTCACTCACACACACACACACACACTCACGCACACACACCCCCGGCTCAACCCCCAGTATGGCCGCATCCACCATGTCCCTCTGCTCCAGTGATCTGAGCTATAGCAGCCGGGTCTGCCTGCCCAGATCCGGTGACTCTTGCACTGATTCCTCCTGGCAGGTGGACGACTGCCCAGAGAGCTGCTGTGAGCCCCCCTGCTGCACCCCCAGCTGCTGCGCCCCAGCCCCCTGCCTGACCCTGGTCTGCACCCCAGTGAGCTGTGTGTCCAGCCCCTGCTGCCAGGTGGTCTGTGAGCCCAGCCCCTGCCAATCAGGCTGCACCAGCTCCTGCACGTCCTCGTGCTGCCAGCAGTCTAGCTGCCAGCCAGCTTGCTGCACCTCCTCCCCCTGCCAGCAGGCCTGCTGTGTGCCCGTCTGCTGCAAGCCTGTGTGCTGCAAGCCTGTGTGCTGTGTGCCCACCTGCTCTGGGGATTCCTCTTCATGCTGCCAGCGGTCTACCTGCCAGCCGGCTTGCTGCACCTCCTCCCCCTGCCAGCAGGCCTGCTGTGTGCCCGTCTGCTGCAAGCCTGTGTGCTGTGTGCCTGTCTGCTGTGGGGCTTCCTCATGCTGCCAGCAGTCTAGCTGCCAGCCAGTTTGCTGTGCCTCTTCCTCCTGCCAGCAGGCCTGCTGTGTGCCTGTCTGCTGCAAGCCCGTCTGCAGCAAGTCCTTCTGCTGTGTGCCTGTGTGCTCTGGGGCTTCCTCACTGTGCTGCCAGCAGTCTAGCTGCCAGCCGGCTTGCTGCACCACCTCCTGCTGCAGACCCTCCTCCTCTGTGTCCCTCCTCTGCCGCCCCGTGTGCAGCTCCACCGGCTGCGTGCCCGTCCCCTCCTGCTGTGCCCCCACCTCCTCCTGCCAGCCCAGCTGCTGCCACCCGGCCTCCTGCGTGTCCCTCCTCTGCCGCCCCACGTGCTCCCGCCCGGCCTGCTGAGGCCTCTTCTCAGGCCAGGAGTCCAGCTGCTGACAGGCATGTCCCCCAGGGCCAGCCAGGTTCAGGTCCTGACCTGGGTTAGGTGGCTGCCCCCACCTGGGATGGGGTCCCCGTGTCTCCCCTGTGCTGAGGTGACCTCCCCCTCCTTGCTCCCAGGAGTCCCATCCTTGCTGCTCCCCAGCTCCTGCCTCCCACCATGTGCTCACATGCCTGCTGGGTCCCCTGTCCTCCCTCCCAGCTTCTCTGCACTGGGTCACCTGGCCTCAACTTGAGCCTCTCAGCACCTCCTCCTGCTCCCCAATAAACTGTCCTTGGTCACCATTCTCTTTTCCTGTTGTGCTCCTGGGGGGAAAACATGGTGTGAGCTGACATTGGTCTCCTCCAGCCATGACTGTTTTTAGGAATGAGGGCAGTGGCCTACCTCCTCTGGACGGGTTACCAAGTGGGACTCCGGCCACATCCAGGAAGGCTCAGTCCTGCTCAGCCCCCTTATGCCCTGGGTGTGAGCAGGGCTGGGGTGGAGACTCCCTGCCACAATTCTCCTGGCTGTGGGCTCAGCTCTCCCTTCCCAGCCAGCTCCCTGCCCCACCTCAAGGCTCCCTAACGTTCCCACCATCACTGGAAGGATTTTGTCTTTCCTTTGTCTCTTACTGGCATCCACACATCACACCCATGCTCTGAAAACCTCCAGCTGGGAGTGTTCCCTCTCATGGGGAGCGGGGTGAGTTCAGGTGGCCGCCTCCCACCATAGCATCAAAGGGGCTGGGTTGTCCTCTCCACTCCGAGGACAACCAGGGGCATGGGACCCAAACTAGGACAAGTGGGTTTTGCTGAATTGAACATTAAATTAAATATGCAGACTGTGGCCAGGCACAGTGGCTTATGCCTGTAATCCCAGCACTTTGGGAGGCCGAGGTGGGCGGATCACAAGGCCAGGAGTTCGAGACCAGCCTGACCAACATGGTGAAACCCTGTCTCTACTAAAAAGTACAAAACTTAGCCAGGCATGGTGGTGCACACCTGTAATCCCAGCTACTCAGGAGGATGAGGCAGGAGAATCGCTTGAACCCAGGAGGGGGAGCTTGCAGTGAGCTGAGATTGCGCCACTGCACTCCAGCCTGGGTGACACAGCAAGACTCTGTCTCAAAAAAAAAAAAAAAAAAAAAGCAGACCATAGGCGGTGATTGGCTTCTTTAGAAAAGTGGCTGCCTAGAATATGGCTTCCAATTTTACATGGACAAAGACTTGCTAAAAATATATATGCAGTCATGTGTTGCTTAATGACGGGATTACGTTTTGAGGAATGCATTTTTTAGGCGATTTTGTCATCGTGTGAACATCACCGAGTGTATTTACATAAACCTAGACGGTGCAGCCCACTACACACCTAGGCTGTATGGTGCACACATATGGTGCACATGCTGCACACCAAGGTTCTACGGCTCCTAGCTGCAAACCTTACAGCACGCTACAGTGTGAATACTGCAGGCAGTCGCAGTGTACAAACAGTGTATTTGTGTTTCTAAACACAGACAAGATACAGTAAGAAGTCAGTGTTATAATCTTACAGGACCACCATCCCCTGTGCTGTGCACGGTCGGTGAAACATGGTCTGGCCTCACATGACTGTATACTCTCTGTTTTCACACCTGCTTTACCTTTCAGGCTTAATCACTTTCAATTCTTTAATTGTGTTAGGCTAGGAGTTAATGGAATCTAAATTGCAAATAAGTATAATCAAGTACTTCATTTCACATAACCCAAATTGGAAAGGAAGCCAAAAAGCTCTGAGGTCTTGGTGGACACTGCATTTGTATTCATTCTTGTTTTTCAACTGTGGTAAAATACACATAACATAAAATTTACCATCGAAACTATTTTTAGGGATACAGTCAGTGGCATTCAGGACATTCATGTTGTTGTGCAGCCATCACCACCATTCATCTCCAGAACTTCTTTGTCTCTCAACACTGAAACTCCACACCCATTAAACACTCACTCCCCATCACCCCCCAGCCCCAGCACCCACCATTCTACCTTTTGTCTCTGTGAATCTGACCAGTCTAGTGACCTCATATAAGCGGAACATCCCCAGGGTTCATCCATGTTGTAGTGTGTGTCAGCATTTCCTTCCCTCTTTATGGCTGACTGATACTCCACTGTGTGGATGGACCTCATTGTGTTTACCCATGCATCTGTTCATGGACACTTGTGTTGCTTCTACCTTTTGGCAATTGTGAGTAAAGCTGCTATGAACATGGGTGTACAAGCATCTCTTTCAATTCTTTTGAGAATGGACCCAGAAGTGGAATTGCTGAATCATTTGGTCATTCTGTTTATAACTTTTTGAGCCACTGTTTTCCACAGTGGCTGTACAATTTTAGTTTCCCACCAACAGTGCACAATAGTTCCCGTTTCTCCACATTGTCGCCAGCATAACACATTCTGTTCTTTGGGAATTAGCCATCCTAGTGTGTGGGGGTGCCTTTGGTTCTACCATGGACCCGTGCTCCTGACTAAGCCAGTCCCTACTCCCTGGAGCCAGCCTTGCCCCTGGCCCAGCAGCCCCACCTCTCACACATCAGCCCTGTCACATACCACCCCCACCCCTCACACACCAGTCCCGCCCCCTCACACCAGCCCCACCCCCTCACACCAGCCCCACCCCCCTCACACCAGCCCCACCCCCTCACACCAGCTCCACCCCTCACACACCAGCTCCACCCTCTCACATACCAGCCTCACAGCTCACACACCAGCCCCACCCCCTCACACCAGCCCCACCCCCTCACACCAGCTCCACCCATCCCACACCAGCTCCACCCATCCCACACCAGCTCCACCTCCTCACACCAGCCCCACCCCCTCACACCAGCCCCACCCCCTCACACCAGCTCCACCCATCCCAAACCAGCTCCACCTCCTCACACCAGCTCTACCCATCCCACACCAGCTCCACCCTCTCACATACCAGCCTCACGGCTCACACACGAGTCCCGCCCCCTCACACCAGCTCTACCCATCCCACACCAGCTCCACCCTCTCACATACCAGCCTCACGGCTCACACACCAGTCCCGCCCCCTCACACCAGCTCTACCCATCCCACACCAGCTCCACCCTCTCACATACCAGCCTCATGGCTCACACACCAGTCCCGCCCCCTCACACCAACCCCACCCCCTCACACCAGCTCCACCTATCCCACACCAGCTCCACCTCCTCACACCAGCCTCACGGCTCACACACCAGCCCCAACCCCTCATACCAGCTCTACCCATCCCACACCAGCTCCACCTCCTCACACCAGTCCCACCCACTCACACCAGCCCCACCCCCTCACACCAGCTCCACCCATCCCACACCAGCTCCACCCTCTCACATACCAGCCTCATGGCTCACACACAAGCCCCACCCTCTCACATATCAGCCAAACCCCCCTCACACACCAGCCCCACCCCCTCACACCATCTCCACCCTCTCACACACCAGCCACGTCCCTCACGCACACCCAACCCCCCACACCTACCCCACCCCCTCACAACAGCCCTGCCCCTCACACACGCACCCTTTCACACCCACCCCACCCCTCACACTAGCCCCGCCCCTCACACACCAGCTCCACCCCCTCATACACCAGCCCCACCCCCTCACACCAGTCCCACCCCCTCACAGCAGTCCCACCCCTCACACCAGCTCCACCCTCTCACATACCAGCCCCACCCCTCACACACCAGCCCCACCCTCTCACATATCAGCTACACCCCCTCACACACCCACCCACCCCGTCACACCTACCCCACCCCTTCATACCAGCCCCACCCCCTCACACTAGCCCCACCCCCTCACACTAGCCACAACCCCTCACACCAGCCACAACCCCTCACACCAGCCCCACCCCACACTAGCCCTACTCCTCGCACCAGCCCCACCCCTCGCACCAGCCCTAGCCCTCCATCAACCCCATCCGTCCCTATTAGAGGGCCAATTAGAGGGCCCCTATCTGCCCTGCCCTTCCCATCCACCGTACCCCTTCGCCTCGCCCCGCCCCTCCAGTCAGCCCCTTCTCCTTTCACCACCTGTGCTCATCACCTCTGCCCTTCCCATCTGCCCCGCCCCCGTGCCCGACCCCTACCCCCGTCCCGTCCTGAGTCTGGCCCTGTCTCCGCAGAGGAACGAGTACCTGCTGACGGTGGTGGCGGAGGAGAGCGACCTGCTGCTGCTGGGCCTGCGGTTCTCGCCTGCCCAGCTGCACTTCCTGTTCCTTCGCGAGGACACGGCCGGCGCCTGGCAGACCCGAGTGTCCTTCCGCAGCCCGGCCCTGGTGGACAGTCGCTGGCACACGCTGGTCCTGGCTGTGTCTGCAGGCATCTTCTCCCTCACCACGGACTGCGGCCTCCCAGTGGACATGTAGGTACCCACCCGGGGAGGGTGCACCTGCGGCCCACAGAGTCCTGCCAGGCCGGGCGTCCTTCAGCCATGCTCACCGGGCAATGCCTGCAGGAGCCGACCAGGGCCAGGAGTCACAGGGCGGAGGGGCAGGAGCCATCCACGGGGCAGGAGCCGCCCACGGGGCAGGAGCCATCCACGGGGCAGGAGCCGCCCACGGGGCAGGAGCCATCCACGGGGCAGGAGCCGCCCAGGGAGCAGGAGCCTTTCATGAGGCAGGGGCTGACCATGGGAGGTCAGGTCATGCTCCCTGCCAACCTCTGAAGGGCTGCATGGGGCGAGGCAGGCTCACCATCTGTGGGCAGAGTGGGCATTGGCGAGAGCAGGTGGTGAGTGATGCCCTGGATTCGGGCTGGAAAGGGAATCCAGGGAGAGTTTATGAAGCACACTGCTGTCAAAACCCAGATTTTAATGTTTCTCCATGTCTTAAACACAAAACCCGCTGCACATCAGACTCAGCGGCTTAGAACCAGGTAAGGACGATCACACCAAGCACACTCCTTTTCTACAAGTAGCTCAGGGGACTTGGCAGGGGACCAGCACTGTGGGGAGGGCGTTAACATCACAACAGGCAGCCGCAGGAAGTCGGAGTAACTCCTTCCCCAACCACCAGGCTGGAGGCCCAGGCCTGGCTTCGACTCCACATGGCAGGTTCCTCGCTGACGAGGGAGCAAATATTGACAAAAACTCCAAATGAGTACAAGATTATCCTTTGAAGCCTTGGACACAATGGGGGCTTTTGGAAGCCTAGTTTGTTTCTCGTTTTTGACGTCACCTGGTTTCTGTGGCCTGACAGTAGGTCCCCTGGACAGGAGCCCTCAGTCCCCATAGCTCAGCCAGTTGGTTACCAATGTCAGGATCTACCACTGTGGAGTAGGACTGCGCTTCTGTCTTTTTAATTGCAAATGATCCAGTTTATATTAAATCTATTAAATAGTAAAGTATTATTTCATATATTACTTTTTTTTTTTTTTTTTGAGATGGAGTCTCGCTCTGTCGCCCAGGCTGGAGTGCAGTGGCCGGATCTCAGCTCACTGCAAGCTCTGCCTCCTGGGTTTACGCCATTCTCCTGCCTCAGCCTCCCGAGTAGCTGGGACTACAGGCGCCCGCCACCTCGCCTGGCTAGATTTTTTTTTTTTTTTTTTTTTTTTTTTTTTAAGTAGAGACGGGGTTTCACTGGGTTAGCCAGGATGGTCTCGATCTCCTGACCTTGTGATCCGCCCATCTCGGCCTCCCAAAGTGCTGGGATTACAGGCTTGAGCCACCGCGCCCAGCCTTCAAATATTACTTTCAAAGGTAGGATCTTCTGTTTTGTTACGAAACTTGTAAGTATTTTTATTATGCAGCTAGTTTAAACACACTTTTATCATAGCCTCTCTCCCACCCTACCCCAAATTCATTTGGGCCCTCAGGAGGGTGATGAGTTCTCAGGTCCCGAGAGCTGAGAGTCTCCCAGGGAGGTGCCATGCGGGCGGAAGACAACCTGGCCTGGCAGCGGCTTCCCACCCCGTAAAGAAAGGCCTTCTGGCTGGACATCAACGCCGCCTGACTGGCTTTGCCACAGCAGCTAGGAATGATGCAGCGGCAGCGCCTGAGGCCTGCACAGACATTCACCTGCCTCCTCAGGAGAAAGGAAGAAATTAGGGTGGAAAGCATAATGATTAGGAATGTTCCCCGAATGTTTTAAAAGTGGACTTCCTGGGGGAGATGGTGGGACATGAGGAGTCACAGGCCTGGAGCCGATTGTGGCCACGGAAGAACTTAAGCCCTTGGCAGGTTGCCATGGAGGGTACAGGCCAGGGCTTCAGGGGCCAGAAGCCTGGACCCTAGCAGAGGCCAAGCTGTGTGCAGAGGACGGGGCCTTCTGGGACAGCAGGGCAGGAGCTGAGTTCACCATGGCCAGCTGCAGCCAGATGGCAAAGACTGGAAGGAGCAGACGTTTTACAAGAGACAGTGGCAGCGTGGGCTGGGGAGGCAAGCCCGAAGGCACCCCTGCTCCTCTGCCCAGGAGCTCTAGCCACACCGTCCCCCAGTGGCCACCCACCTTGCTCCATCTCCGGTGTTCAGCCTCCACTCACTCATCAAGACCGCCTGCTCCTGACACCCTCGTGGGTCACCAGCCTCCTCCTGCCCTGAAGCCATGTGTCCCAGCACCCCAGGCCGGGTGATGGTGCAGGAGCTCAGTGGAGGGAGGGTGAGTGGGCCGGAGGACCCTGTACAGGTTGAAGCCATGGCACATTCACCGTGAGATGGAGAAGAACCACTAAGCATGTCACCACACACTTCTGCAGAAGGCCCTGGCCCTGGGGTGAAGTGCCCCCCAGAATTCATGTCCACGCAGCACCCATGAACGTGACCTTACCTGGAAACAGGGTCTTTGCAGTCATCAAGTCAAGCTGAGGTCATCCTGGAGTGAGGCAGGCCCTGCTTCAGTGCGACTAGGACCCTTACCAGGAGACAGATAAGGGGAGAGGTAGAGACCAGAGTGACATGGCCACAGGTCACGGGGAGCACCTGGAGCCACCGGAAGCTGATGAGTCGAGGAAGCGTCCTCCTCTGGAGCCTTCGGAGAAACCCTGCCCCAGCTTGATCCAGGCTACTGGCCTCCAGAGCTGTGCAGGCGATCGGCCGTGTGCCGTCCTTTGTGTGGCAGCCACGGCACGGTGCACGCTGCTTAGTGAGGGGCTCATTCCCGCTCCTTCTGTGAGTAAACTGGTGCGACCACTCTCCTGTGGCCCTAACACTGTCCTCTGATATTTTCAGAATGGCCGATGTGCCCTTCCCGGCCACCCTGTCGGTGAGAGGAGCCCGATTCTTCGTCGGCAGCCGGAGGAGAGCCAAAGGCCTGTTCACGGTGAGTATGGAGGGGCTGCCCTCCCAACACCCGTGCTGTGGGATGGAACTGCCCCAGGCCGGTTGTCTTACTGCTCTAAACAGATCCTTGAATGTGCTAACTGGGAAAAGAAGGCACAGCGTGTGTGGAGTCTCTGCCACAGCGCCTTCGCACCGCTGTTTCCTCCTGGCACCCTCTTCCCTCATGGTCTTGGGTCCCTGCCCAACGGTCCTCTTCAGGCTGCCCCCACCACACTGAGCCAATGCCCACACTCTGCCCTGCAGCCCGTTCCCTGGAGCTGTCTTTCCTCAGTAGTGCTGACTGCTCTCAGGCCAGCTGTGTGTCTGCTCAGTGCCTGTGTCTCCACTCACGTGTGAGCAGGGACCTCACTCGATGAGGCTAGAGGTCTTTGTTCCCTGCTGAGTCCGGTGGCTAGAGCCATGCCTGGCACATAGCAGATGCTCTGAATATTTATTGATGCATGTTTGGACAGATGGATGAGTGGATGGGCAGATGGAGGGATGGACGATGGATGGATGGATGGATGGATGGATGGATGGATGGATAGATGGATGGATGGGTGGATGAATGGGTGGAGAGATGAACAGATGGAGAGAAAGATGAATGGATGGGTGAATGGAGGGATGAATGAATGAGTGATGGATGAATGGGTTGGATGGATGGATGGCTAAATGGACGGATGAATGGATGGGTGAATGGATGGGTGGATGGAGGGGTGGATGGATGAGTGGTGGGTGAATGGGTGGATGGATGGATGGATGGATGGATGGATGGATGGATGGACGGATGGATGAATGGATGGGTGGATGGAGGGGTGGATGGATGAGTGGTGGGTGAATGGGTGGATGGATGGATGGATGGATGGACAGATGGATGGATGAATGGATGGGTGGATGGAGGAATGGATGGATGAGTGGTGGGTGAATGGGTGGATGGATGGATGGATGGATGGATGGATGGATGGACGGATGGATGAATGGATGGGTGGATGGAGGGGTGGATGGATGAGTGGTGGGTGAATGGGTGGATGGATGGATGAATGGACAGATGGATGGATGAATGCATGAATGAACAGATGGGTGGATGGAGGAATGGATGGATGAGTGGTGGGTGAATGGGTTGGATGGATGGATGGATGAATGGATGGGTGGATGGAGGAATGGATGGATGAGTGGTGGGTGAATGAGTGGATGGATGGATGGATGGACAGATGGATGGATGAATGCATGGATGAACAGATGGGTGGATGGGCTATTGGATGAGCAGAGTAGCCAGTCACTCCAGGTTCACACAAACCCTTCTGTGAGTTCCCTCGGAAGGGGGGGCAATTCTTCACCATTGCTCCCACGGCCTCGTCAGTAACCATCATGTAAATTCTTCCCACTTACCTCTGCAAAAGGTTAGATTCCATCCACCCCACCCTCCTCCGGGGTCTGGATGGGCCAAGCCCAGTGGTCCCCTCCTCAGCGGGTCCCTCCCCAGCAGCGTGGGCCTGAAGGAACTGTCCCTCTCTCCGCAGGGCCTGGTAAGGCAGCTGGTCCTGCTGCCCGGCTCAGACGCCACCCCAAGGCTGTGTCCCAGCAGGAATGCCCCGCTGGCAGTGCTGTCCATCCCACGGGTCCTGCAGGCTCTCACGGGGAAGCCAGAAGATAACGAGGTGCTAAAATATCCCTACGGTTAGTAGGGGGGCCGCCGGCCCCCGCACCAAAGGCAGACGCGAGAGCCCTGGTCTCACACCAGGCAGGAACTCAGGGCTCAGCTCTCAGCACCCCCCACCATGTGCTTGCCCCTCTCGTCACTGCCACCGGGGGCAGCGGTCACAATGGCCAGGGAGATGCTTGGGGCCCACCCCCAGGAAGGCAGGCGGCACCATCAGACAGGCCAGTGTCATCCTGCCCTCCCCTCCAAGCACTCCCATGACAGCCATCCAGCCCCTTCCTGGGGAACCCAGGCAGACAGCAGGCCTAACTTACTTTAGAAAGTCTTTGTCCAGAGCTATCTGACATCCCTCATCCCCTTTTACCCCCCAAGGACAGCGTTTGGGCCATTTCTCCCTACCCCACCTCTGTCCCACCATTATCTAGACCAGCACGCCCCAGTCGGGCCCACTCTGGCCCTACACTCACGTCTTCCACAATCCCCCTGGCCCAGAGGGCCTCCCCACTTGGCTTTCTCTTGTGTGAAGTTACAAGGGTGACTGTATTTATTTAAACCACACTACCGCCATGGAGAATCTGAAATGCCCCTCCCCGCCACATCCCCACTGCTCAGCGGCCACCCCAAGGGACAGCGAGGTGGAGAACAGCCGGGCCCCCGAGCCTCAGGGTTAGTTGTTACCAGGTAGGGGAGCCCCCACCTCCAACACATCCGGGCTGCATGGTATACTGTGTCACACCACAGGCCAGCACCGGCTGGCAGGTGCACAGATGTCCCACGTAGAGTCAAGAGGTGGCAGAATTAGGACCCACAGTGGGGTGTGACTACTGGAAGTGATGGGATCAAACTGTCACAGATCCAAGCCAAGCCGTAGTTAAGATACACCAGTGTCAACAGGGACTCCCTCCCGAGAGGAGACCGCACCATGTGCAATCGCTGAGGACTCCCAGAGGAACAGGGCTTTTCCGTCTCAATGGGATGGAAAGCTATGCCTTCCAGAGTGGACAGAGGGTGGGCTGACCATATAGGGGGCATCACGATGTCCTTCATCACCAGTAGGCCAGGTTCTCACTTCCCCACCTGCGATGTGGCAGGCTTGTGCCAAGGTGCCTGCAGGGACCCTTCCAGGCCCGCTTGCAGAGGCTGAGGCAGGGCAGCCTGGTTTGGGGCCTCCTCCTGCGTTGTCTTCCTTGGGGGGCACTGGCTTGCTAGATACTCATCTTCCTGGTCTTCCCCTCAGAAACCAACATTCGAGTGACGCTGGGACCCCGGCCACCGTGTACCGAGATGGAAGACGCCCAGTTCTGGTTTGATGCTAGCCGGAAGGGGCTGTACCTGTGTGTTGGCAACGAGTGGGTCTCCGTGTTAGCAGGTGAGGCAGCCCTGCACCCGGGGCATCGGCATGCAGGGCCACTCTGGCACAGCATGACTGGGAGTGGAGGCTAGGAAAGGGGGCACCTCAGCCACCTCTGAATGGCCTCAGGCTTGGCCGTCAGGCTGGGGCACTTCTGAGAGTGACAGGCAGCGTCAGTACTGACCCCCAAAGCAAGGGGCGGCCAGGATGGCCAGCAAGCCAGGACACTGCCCTCCCTAGAGCCGCAGGACTCCCAGCCACGGGCCCTCCTCAGGGCAGGCATCACTCAGGACAGGAAACCGCCCCACCAGGAGCCTTGAGCCTGTGCATCTCATTTGGAAATGTGAACCTCCAGGGCATGGCACATGGGCTGACAGGGCTGGGCATCACTTGGTACCTCTTCCCAATCTATGGGAAGACGATGCCTGCCTCCCTGCAGCCTCCCTGGTAGGGTGGCCTGGCCGCCGCCTCTGCCCACACCCTCCCTGTCCGCTAGATCAGAGATGAAATCCAAGGAGATGAAGAGCCTGAAAGGTTATTTTTACAGCGAGCCTTCTCAGCAGTCTGTTCCCGCTGCTGGGGAGGTGAGTGGAGGTGACGATAGATGCTCCAGACGGGTTACCCGTGAGAAACGGGCACGGGTTCCGCCTAGCGCATGTGTGAGCTGCTAACTCTCTTTCACATTATCAAGGGCACAACTTGCCACAGAAGCAGTGAGCCTTTTAACAAGGCCACGATGTGTAAGCGTCATCCTGTCGGTATCACTGGGGGCTGCACAGATCACAAGCCCCTGGCAGCAGTGAGCGGCCTCCCTTTGACAGGCCTTTCCTGTGTGAGTGAAATGTGAAAACTGATGCCCGAGGCCGAGGCGCAGGAGTCGTGGCTTGTGGCTTGGGGCTTGGGGATCGTGCTCCCGCGAGGATTACTCTCGCTTTCCGTTCTCAGAAGTCTTAACCGAGTCACAATGTTTCTATCACAAGCCAAAGAAAGACTGGACTACGTGGAGGAGCATCAGAACTTGTTCACCAACTCAGAGACCCTGGGCATCGAGGTGTTCCGCATCCCCCAGGTGGGGCTTTTCGTGGCCACAGCCAACCGCAAAGCCACATCCGCAGTCTACAAGTGGACGGAAGGGAAGTTCGTCTCCTATCAGAACATCCCCACGCACCAAGCACAGGCCTGGAGGCATTTCACCATCGGGAAAAAGGCAAGTCTGTGTTCGGTGACTTCCTCCATCCCCTTTCACTTGGAAAGCCCCGAGTCACGGGCGGGGCCCCTACACTGATTCTGCAGGTAAAGGAGTTTCTCATGGTGTCAACACCTCGTTCAGGTGGTAAAAGGCTCACAGAGTCACACACATTAGCCCACCACCCTAAATCCAGGATGTGACTTTGAGACAGTCTGCTCAGCTCCCACAAAATGGAAGACCAGACCATTTCCCAGATGCCATCCGGTTCTACATAGACCCCTTATCACTACATTTAAAACCTGTTGAGAGTGTTTACATGAGCTGGTCAAGAACCCACAAATCATTTCAGAAAGACATTAGAAGATGGACATTCCTGATCCTTCCTTTCCTCAAATGTCGAGGACACGTGATGTCCACACGCAAGGCTGAGGCCAGGCTCAGGGGAACCACGGGTGGGACCTCGCAGGCTGGCAGCCACCTTCCTGTCAGGGCTGCTCTGGGCAGAGGGTCGAGGTGGTGTGTCTGGGAGATGGTTGACATCACAATGGGAAGGACGGGGTTTCCTCTTCCCAGCTCCGTCCACTCCCTGGACTCCACGCAGCCATGTCCTGGAGACAGCACCTCCTGACTGCCCCCAAATAGTCACTCGCTGGACTACAATGTGCCAAGCACACCCACTAGGCCCTGTCTGGACACACAGCTAAAGCAGTGAGCACAGCAGATAGAAACTGCTCTCTTGTGGCTTATAGTCACCCTCATGCAGGCTGCGTTTGCATCCAGTATGGCGGGTGAATAACTTTTTTTTTTTGATTGATGACATCATAAGGTTTTAATTTTTTATTATAAAGAAAAACTTTGCATCAAAGAAAAATTGGAAAATTCCAAAAAGCAAAGGGGAAAATATTTCGTTCCATCATCCAAGCGAGTATGTAGGTTCATGTCGTGTCCTTGCCTCCAAGCACATTGTCCATGAACCATGCACCTTGCCCTTCATTCTGTATGTTCACGCAGCTGCACTATGAGCCCTGGGCACACTGCGCCATGTTCATGTTTTACACACATTGCCCTGACACAGCTTTGCGTGGTGATCACACCTGTAACACGGGAGAACAGGTTGTGACAAGTTTTTTCTGGTCATCTGGGTTATGAAGAACATTTTTGTGCATGAAGCTTTTCCTGAATTTGGGAATTTTGGCTTTTGTGTTTTTTGCCTTCAGATAGCAATAGAAGTGGAAATATTGGGTAAAGAATATGGACATTTTCAAGGGTCTTGATGAATGTAATGACCAGCTCTGCGCCCATCCCACCATGATGACCTGTAATGCGGGGGCCTCGGTCCTCTGTCCCTGCACCACGTAGCAGCCGTGGATCTGGAGAGAGATGCTGATGTTCAGAAGCCTTCAGCACCAGGCCCCTGGCACCGACCCAAGCAGAACCACGTGGTCCTGGTTTACTCTCTTTCAGATCTTCCTGGCAGTGGCTAATTTTGAACCAGATGAAAAGGGTCAGGAGTTCTCTGTCATTTACAAATGGAGCCACAGAAAGCTGAAGTTTACCCCATATCAGAGCATTGCCACACACAGCGCCCGAGACTGGGAGGCCTTCGAGGTGGATGGGGAGCACTTCCTGGCGGTGGCCAACCACCGGGAAGGTAGGGCAGGTGTGGCCTTTATACTCAGAGGCAACCATTCCAGGGGCAGAGCAAGATTTGCATGCAGGGTGAATATGTATCTTATTAAAAATCAATAAGCCGCACACAGCACAGGATGAACATGCATTCTGGACTATTCCTCACTGTCTGAGGGACGGATATCTACTGGTTGTCCCTGGGGCACCTGCCCACAGCAGAGCCACCCTAGAAACATGGACTGCCAGACTGACTCCCAGCACAGAATGCCTGCCATCCTCCCTCCTTGTCTGAAAACAACTAACTGATTGACTGACTACCTGACTGACTAGCTAACTACCTGACTCACTGACTGACTACCTGACTACCTAATTACCTAACTGATGACTGATTGACTAATTACCTGACTGCTTGACTACTTGACTAACTACATGACTAACTACCTGACTGACTGATTGACTACCTGAATGACTGACTACATCACAGACTGACTGACTGACTACCTTACTGACTGACTACCTGACTCTCTGACTGACTGACTACCTGACTGATACCTGATTGGCTGACTGACTGACAACCTGAATGACTAACTAGCTGACGAGCTAACTGCCTGACTGACTGATTATCTGACTAACTACCTGACTGGCTGACTGACTGACCACCTGAATGACTGACTGTCTCACTGACTGACTGACTGACTGACTGCCTCAAAGAGTGACTGACTGACTGACCGACTGACTACCTGAATGACTATCTGACTGACTATCTAACTACCAGACTGGCTGGCTGACTAACTACTGGCTGACTACCTCACTGACTGATTGACTGACTGACTACCTGTCTGATTGACTATCTGAATGACTACCTGACTCTCTGACTACTAATTACCTGACTACCTTACTGACTGACTGACTGACTGTCTCACTGACTGATTACCTAACTACCTGACTGACTGACTAGCTGACTGACTGACTAGCTAATTACCTAACTGACTAACTGATGACTAACTACCTAACTGATGACTGACTACATGACTAATTACATGACTAACTGGCTAACTACCTGACTGACTGATTGACTGACTACCTGACTACATCACTGACTAATTACCTTACTGACTACTTGTCTGACTGATTGACTGCCTAACTACCTGGCTGACTACCTAACTACCTGACTGTATGACTGACAGATTACCTAACTACCTGATTGGCTAACTGACTCACTGAGTGACTACCTCACTGACTGACTGACTGACTGACTACCTGACTAATTACTTGACTCTCCGACTAACTGATTACCTAACTCCCTGACTGGCTGACTCATTAACTGACTTACTATCTGACTGACTGACTACCTGTCTGACTGACTGAATGATTAGTTGACTACCTGACTGGCTGGCCGCCTGGCTGACTGATGGACTACCTCACTGACTGACTGACTGACTGACAGTGACTACCTGCCTAACTACCTGACTGTCTGACTGACTGACTACCTAACTACTTGACTAGCTGACTGACTACCTCACCAACTACCTGACTGACCAACTACCTGACTACCTGACTACCTTACTTACTGACTGCCTAACTACCTGACTGACTGATGACTGACTGACTACCTGACAACTGACAGACTGACTACCTGACTGATAATTAACTACCTGACTGATTAACTACCTGACTGATGACTGGCTGACTACCTAACTACCGAACTGACTGACTACCTCACTGACTAACTGACTGACTGACGGACTGACTGACCAACTACCTGATTAACAACCTGACTGATGACTGACCGACTGCCTGACTAACCACTGAACTGACTGGCTGACTACCTAATTACTTGACTGACTAACAAACTAACTGACTGACTACCTCACTGACTAACTACCTACCTCACTGACTGGCTGACTGACTGAGTGACTGACTACCTGACTATCTGACTGACTGACTAACTACCTGACTATCTGATTGGCTGACTAATGACTACCTGACAACTGACTACCTCACTCACTGACTGACTGATGACTGACTACCTGACTGATTAACTACCTGATGACTGACTACCTAACTGACTGACTTACTGACTGACCATCTCACTGACTTAACTGACTACCTCACTGACTGACTGACTGATGACTGACTGCCTACCTGACTGACTGACTACCGAACTAACTGCCTGGCTGACTGATTACCTTACTAACTACCTGACTGACTGACTACCTGACTACCTGACTTATTAACTACCTAACTGACTGACCAACTACCTGACTGACTGATACAACTGACCGACCACCTCACTGACTAACTACCTGACTGACTGACTGACTGGCTAAATACCTCACTGACTAATTGGCTGGCTGGCTGGCTGACTGACTACCCAACTGACTGACCAACTACCCATCTGACTGACAAATTAACTGACTGGCTGACTGACTACCTCACTGACTAACTGGCTGGCTGGCTGGCTGGCTGGCTGGCTGACTGACTGACTGACCGACTGACTACCCGACTGACTGACCAACTACCTGACTACTTGACTACCTATCTCAGTGACTGACTGACTGATGACTATCTGACTGACCAACTGTAATAACTGACTGACTGACAAGTGACTGACTGACTACCTCAATGACTGACTGATTAAGCAATCTCCCCGCAGGAAAGGTCTGACCAGCACAGGGAGGGCAGATGTTGGGTATGGGCCCAGGCCCATGGCAGCGATGCTGGCCTGGTAGCTGGCCTGGCCAGGTGTGCAATGGAGGACAGCTGCCGAGGACATGGGATCTGGATGGCCTCCATGGCCTTGTTTCCTGAGGACAGGCAGCTGTCCTCCCTTGTGCCAGCAGAGACAGTGAGGAGCACCGGCCTGGGAGGCACTGGGACACCTGCTTTCCAGGCCAGGGCAATGCCCTGAGTGGCCACCACAAGTACCTGCCATCCTGTAGCTCCAGGAGCCGGCCCAGGTCTGAGGGCATCTCCCCACCTGCAGGACCCCCAGACCCAACCCTGCCCAGGCTCCACAGCTCTGCACTCCCCTGAGCCCACAACCCACCCAATGGGGGAGCTCCACAGTGGAGAGGGAGGAGCCTCCAGGCAGAGGTGGCAGTGTGTGGGAAGGCCTGGCCTGTGGGGACGCTGAGGAGCCATGGGCGGTGGGGCCAGGACACAGTGGGCCCCACCTCCAGGACACAGGAAGGTCCTGGGGATGTACACCTGTCCCAAGGGCGATGGGGGCCACCAAGCATTTCCACATGGGAATGGCACCTGTGAAGGCCCAGAGGTGGAGTCAGAAAGGGGCTGAGGGTGAGAGGCTAAAGGTAAGAAGGGATGTCCCCAACAGCTGGCCTTGCCCTCGTGGGCCTGTGGTCCTCAGGGCAGGGACTTGGACTGGGCTCTGGCTATGTCAGGGCTACCATGGGGCTGTGGAATCTGCCTCCCTGCCCCCAGCACAGTCCTTTGGTTCCAGGCGACAACCACAACATCGACAGCGTCATCTACAAGTGGAACCCGGCAACCCGGCTCTTCGAGGCCAACCAGACCATTGCCACCTCTGGCGCCTACGACTGGGAGTTCTTCAGTGTGGGGCCCTACTCGTTCCTGGTGGTGGCCAACACCTTCAACGGCACCTCCACAAAGGTGCACTCGCACCTCTACATCCGGCTCCTGGGCTCCTTCCAGCTCTTCCAGTCCTTCCCGGTAAGGCCCCCGGCATGAGCCCCGCCTCTCCATCGCTGGCCACTGCGTCTGCCACGTGCACCTGCAGGATAGGTGATGTGCGCTGGGGGTCCACCGAGAGCCAAACCTAGTGCTGTTCTGCACCCGTGACCCCAAAACCCAGGCAGGGCCTGCCCCTCTGGATGGCACAGGCTTTTTGCCTGGCGTCTGAGCCCTTCTTGCCTGGCAGCCTCTGTGTGCCCAGGGACAGTCCAGGCGCCCGGAAATGAGGCAGGAGGTGCACCCTGGCTCTGCCCCACCCTGGTGTGGTGTTCTCCATAAAGCAGTCCCCAGGCTCAGAACAGGCCCTTCGTCCCCTCGGAAGCTCCCGCGGTCTAATCTGAGTCTGTATGGGTGTCAGGGCCCTGGCCTGGGGGCAGCTGGGCAGCTTGGCTCTGACCCAGGCCAGTGTGGGGGCCTGGTCGGGGCAGCATGTGGCGTTCCCCTCCAAGCCTCAAGAGTCCCTCAGCTGGTTCCACCTCCAGGGGCGGGGACAGCGTGCTGCCTGCTCCCAGCAAGTGTGCATAGGACTGTGACCGGAGCAGAGGTGTGGGGTATGGGACAAGTGGGGGCACATCTCCCACCTCGGGCTTAGCCTCTATGTGAGTTGCAGTTCTCCGAGGGGGCAGCTTGGGGGCTTTGTAGTGCCGGTGACAGCACTCCCACTGTTTGCTAGAAGCGTGCCTCTCATAAGACAACACCTCCCTCGTGTCCTTCCGGAATCTTCTGTGCCCCCTGACCTGGCGACTCATTCCACTGCAGAAATGTTCTCAGGGCCTTCTGCACCCGAGGCAGTGAGACTAACCCAGGCCACTCTTGCCACATGAGCTGCCCTCATGCCACATCCCAGTGAGGCTGGTACAGGGGCAGAGCCATAGCGGATGCTGATGCCCGGACCCCTTGCCCCCATCAGGGAGTCTGGAAACACAGCGACAGCAGTCAGGCCTTGCCAAGCTACCCCTGCATTAGACAAGAGGTTGTGCATGTGGTGGGTGGGGCTTTACGGCTGAAATGATTGAAGGCATTCTGGAACATTCCATACATTCCATACATAACATTCCATACATACATCTCATTAGGGCAAGCCTGCAGGTAGTACATGGGAATGAGCTTCCAAACAGAAGGGAGGAAAATGGAGTTCAGCGATCACAGGTTCCTGGAGCCCCTCCACCCGGCAGGAGTGAGAGCAGCTTAGGAAACCGGGAGTGTGACCACCTTGAGAAGCCCGCAGGGGCCGGACCATGAGCCGCGGCTCACAGGGACCAGCCACCCACACGTGTTAATGTGCAGAGAATTGCACTGGGGCTGCCCCGTGCTCAGCCAACCGGCAGGCTGCAGCACAGCGTCATCCAGGTGGCCACAGCCCCACCCTTCGGGCACTCATGGTCCAGTGGGGAAGGGCAGTTTTACGTGGATGTTCAAGGCACGAGGAGAGCAGACATCAGCGAGCACACCCCCCACTTTCCCAGGCCTCACCAGGAGGAAGTGAGGGCTGGGAAAGTGGGAAAGGACCTGCAGGGCAGCGGGGCTGGGAGTAGGCAGCAGGGTCACCATCCAGAGCCACAGGCTGCAAGTGAAACATGAAGCCTGCCCTCATGGGGTTGACAGGGCTGCACGATAATGACTGGTCGGTGGCTGGGAGGGAGTGAGCCATTGGGAGGCTGCTGTGGCCGCCCAGATGAGCTGCAGGTACCCAGGTGAGGAGCCAGCAGTGCCAGAAGGAACACACCTCGAGCTCGCTAGTGCTGTGGATGGAACAGATGAGCGTGCCTGGGATCCAGGAAGAGGCGGGATGAGCCTCCTGGCACGGGGGCAGAGTGAGGCTCAGTGCACTAGGGTTGGGGGTGAGCCAGATTCCTTCCAGCCACTGGCCTTAGTAACAGCCTCAGGAGGTAGACGGTGGCAGCGGCTCACACTGGCTTAGCCTCGACTTTGTAGAGCGCCTGTGCCAAGAGCTCTGCCCGCATCCTCCCACGTCACCCTTACAGGACCTTGAGAGGGCTTGCTGCCACTGGTCTCTGTTACCCACAAGGACACAGAGGCTCAGAGCAGTGGAGGGCTCTGCCCGTGGCAGAACTGGGATCAAGCCAAGCAATGTGGCCTGTTGCTTGGTTTGATGTGGCACAGGACAGAGCTGAGCACAAGTTCCTTGTCTTACTGCTCCCTGCGCAGTGCTCTCACCGCAACGTGCATGCTGCTAAGACTCTGGGAAACTACAAGGGTGTCCTGGGCTGGTGGCCACATGCTGGTGTGCAGACAGCTGACCTGAAGAAGGGTTCAGGAGCCTTCAGTCATGGGTTAGTGTGGCCACAGGGCTCAGCAGGGACGCCCCCTCTGACCAGTAGTCATTGACCTGGAGTCGGACTAGGCTGGTGAGGTTTGAGATGTGAAAGCAGCTGCAAGCCGGGGCCAAGACCATGATATGGGCTGGAAATTGGGATTCCCAAGGAGGCCTCGACACGCGGGTACAGTGGCTAAAAAGGCAAATGGTGGGCTGGGCGCAGCGGTTCACGCCTGTAATCCCAACACTTCGGGAGCCCAAGGAGGGCGGATCATGAGGTCAGGAGATCAAGACGATCCTGACTAACACGGTGAAACCCCGTCTCTACTAAAAATACAAAAAAATTAGCTGGGCGAGGTGGCGGGCGCCTGTAGTCCCAGCTACTCGGGAGGCTGAGGCAGGAGAATGGCGTGAACCTGGGAGGCGGAGCTTGCAGTGAGCCGCGATCACACCACTGCACTCCAGCCTGGGCGACAGAGTGAGACTCCATCTCAAAAAAAAAAAAAAAAAAAAAAGGCAAATGGTGACATCGAGCAGTAAAGAAAGGGTGGCTTGTGGACCTGGGCGCAGCTGCAGAGCACAGGTGATCCGGCCGACAGCAGTTCCCGTGGAAATACCCGGGGCTCCACACCAGTCACGTGTCATCGGAATCACACTGGTGCCATAACATGAACGTGTGCCCTGCTGGCTCCAGGCTCACACATGCAGAGCCCCAGCACATTGGAGCATGTTCGAGGAGCATGTTCGTGCCAGAACCACGAAGGGATTTGAAACGTTATCACACAAGGAACAATTGCAGGGCTTGAGGCTTTATCCTGAAAGGAGGCATAGGCAGTCACTTCCAAGCATCTAACGGATGAGCTGGGGAAGGGGGAGCAGGCCTCCAGGGGGTCTTGAGAGCAGAGTCGCGCACCCTGGATGGAAAGGCACCACAAGTGACTTTCTCGTCAACTAGGCAAGGTCTCCTAACAGCTGTTGAGCCACGGAGAGGCTGCTGTCCTGGGGGCCCTGCATTCTAAATCACAAAGTGAGGTGACAAAAGAAAGGATCCCTGCAGTGGGTTGGAGAGTGCATTTTGGAGATTATCATCCTAGATCTACCAACACCATAATCCTAAAGCTCCTGTGATAACACCAAGTCCAATTTACAGCGTCTTCTTCATGATACTTCACCAAGGTGCTTAAGTGCCCCAGAGCGTACCTGGCCAGCTGCGCATGTCACCCATGCCATCCTCTCCAGCTAAGGGTCTCTGGATGTTTGACAAAAATCCTAAAAACTGCAGGAGTCAGGCTAAAGAAAATAAAGATAGGCTGAAAGAAACTGAGCTAGCTCTAGAAACAGAAAGGAATTTTTTAAAGTTACAATTGTCTTCAGAAGTATTCAAGAAGATACTGCACTTATGAAATAAAAAGAATGCTACTAATGAGACAGAGAGCTTGGACATTAAAAATGCAATTGCTGGCATTAAAAGAAGACATTCATTAACATGACTGAAATAAAGTTAAGACGATCTTCTAGAATGTAGAATGAAAAGAGACAGAATCAACCCCGGAGAGTCTATATCTGGCTAACCAAAAAGGCTTTCAGAGAAAGCCTTGAAGAAAACCTCCCAGATCTCATCAGACTGAAGGGGCGCTGAGACCAAGGAGGGCGAGAGCAAAGGAAAGTTACCTTCGAAGCACACAGGAGCCGCGCAGCCTGGGATTTCCCACCGGCAGCCCTGGATATCAGGAGGCAGGAGGGCTCAGTGTTCTGAAGGCGAGTGATGGACGCAGCGCCCCCGCAGAACAAGGCCGCTGGCCGCTGCCATGCACAGGTCCCACATGTCCGTGGCTTCCTGCCACATTGGGTTAGTTCTCATATCAAGTCAGACAAGGTTTCCTGTCCTGTGTCGGCTACCCCTTGAAGCACACACAGTGGGAAGCAGCAGGAAGCGGCCGACCTGATTCTGTGCTCACAACCCATTGGCTAGGGCCAGTCACATGACCCAGCTTAGCTGGACCTGTGCTCATGTGTCCTCACAGCTCATTGGCTAGTGCTGGTCATATGACCCAGCCTAGGTGGGCCTGTGCTCACATGTCCTCACAGCTCATTGGCTAGTGCTGGTCATATGACCCAGCCTAGGTGGGCCTGGGCTCCCGTGTGCTCACAGCTTATTGGCTAGTGCTGGTCATATGACCCAGTCTGGCCGTCAGTCTGAGACATGTGGGAGCCCTGGACGAGGCGGTGTCCCTGGGGTGCACTGACAAGCCCGGGTACTCAACCAGATGCAGGAAATCAGAACTAAAGTGGTGGCTCCACCCAAAGATGACCATAAGGAAAGTTCTGGAATGAGAACTGGTGCCTGTCCTAGAGAGAAGCCAGCCCAGATGGTCTGGGGTCAGCGAGGGCATAAGAGGGGCTTTGGGGGCTGTGGAGCCCACGGAGCACAAAGTGTGTCCAGGGATGGCGCGCTGAAAGAGTGACAGATACACAGACTGCAGGAGATGAGGAAGGCAGAGACACGGGGCCGGGCCAGGACGATCTTCCTGTGCAGCAGCCACTGAGGTGGGACGGGACTGACAGCCCCAGGGAGCAGGATCGAGGGGCTCCTGGGATGGGAAGATGGGAGAGCTGGGAGCGTTGTCGCCTGCAGAGCTGGTGTGTTTTCTTCCTCTGGGAAGGAGGGAAGGAGTGTAGGGCCAGACCCAGGAGGGGACAACTAGAAACTTGTTGAAAAGAAGCATACACAGATCACAGGTCCAAGTACGAAGCAGGTGAACCCGTGCTGTGATTTTAAGCATGAAAGGAGAATGTTTACCTGGCACCCAGGGATGGCACGGCAGTCAATCATCTTGACAGAAATCGCCTGGGTGGGTGGTGCCATAGCCCGGCCCCTGGCTCTGGGGGCTAACATTACCATAAGGTCAGGACCACACAAAGCTGATGATGATGTGTCACTCAGAGAATCGCCCCATGGCCGAACCCAGGGGAATCTGTCTGGGTCCAACACTGGGCACGGATGTTGGTGTTTATTAGTGGAGGTACAACCCAGGCTGCTTGGGGGAGCGGGGAGAGGGGAAGGAGGGCAGAGGCCCTGCATCTCCATCCCACACCCTACACCGTGGGTGAAGAGGCGAGGCCAGAAGCCGCCCACCAGGAATCAGAAGAGCCCCCAGCAGCACCCACTGAGGGGGACAGTTGCCACAGACCCTAAGCAGGAGCAGCTCTGCCTTCGGGTGCCCAGACCAGGTGCAGGCAGGCAGCCTGGTGCTCCCAGATAAACAAGACCTGGCAGCCCTGGCCCCTGCCCTGTGTGTGGAGCACGGCTCCCTTCACTCCTGACAGCCTCATTCTGGAAGCCCTGGAATTCCTGCTGATGGCAGCCTTCCTCGTCTTCCTGTTTTGGAAAGCCTTTTGGAGATTTCTGGAAGGTGGTCTGTGACTGCACATCCTCAGCTGGTTGGCAATTCCACCTCACACCCATCTCACAGGTGTGGAAACTGAGGCTCAGGTTCGGGGACCTGGCCACAAACACGCAGCAGTAAGTGGCTGAGCCAGGGCGTCCACAGGTGTCCCTGCGTCCACATGAATCCCCTCCTCCGTGCCTGCCCCGTGGGGATGGAGCCTGCAGCCTGGTTCGGGCCGTGACGGGAGTGCCTGGAACGCCTCACACCATGGTGGGGTCTCAACCCTTCACTCATGGGGCCCATCCCTTTGATGGACTACCTGCTCTTCATGACATGACGTCGGGACTGGATTCTGAGCTTTGTTGATCTTTGTGTGTTCTGGAAGGCAGTCGGGAGGTGTTTGTGGAACGTGGTTACTGAAAAACTCAGGGCTTCTGTCGCGGGTGAGGCGGTGGAGGTGGCAGCCCAGCCCGGAAGACGGCCGGTCTACATTTTCAGGCCGCATGTGAAGGGCAGCTTTGATCTACACCAAGGACTGGAGCAGTGGTCCTGGAGACACACGGGCATCCTCAGAAGGGGGCCAGCAGCGAAGGGGCAGAAATGGAACCACCTGAGCCAAGGGGAGGGTCTGGGCTAGCGACCCGGGGAGAAGTCCCAAGGGGTGGGTGACATCTGCCTGAAAGAAACATCAGAGAAGAGCAGGGGCTGGAGCAGGACCACAGCGGACAGAAGGAAGCACAGCTGCAGCTCCCCCAAGCAGACCAGAACTCCAGGAATGGGGACCTGGTTGCTGGGGGCACCGCCATGGCCCAGGTCCTGCTCGCGCCACAGGAGGGCCCTGGGCAGGCACTGGGACCACGCACACATAGATGGGCTTCCTCTCCACCCGGCCTGAGCCTCATTTTCACAGCTCAGTAATTCCTCAAAACTCACAAAGCCCACTTTCATGTTTTGCCAACATTTTTCACATTGTGTTGAAATCCTTTTAGGTCCTAGAGATGTCTTAATTTGTTTACTGTTTGGTTTGAGTTTTGCAATGTCTTTCATGAACGTGAGCTTTGAAGCGGGTGAAGCCGACATGCTTTGAAAGTACGTGTGTGCCGTAGAGAGGCGCCCTTCTGGAGGGTCTGCGGGGGTGTGGGGTGCAGGTGGGGTTAGAGGAGCTGTGCACACAGAGCTCACTTTCTCCCAGAAACACAGGGTGGGCATTCCCAGGGCACTGCAGGTTAAGTGCAGTGCTCCAAAGGAATGGTTGGTGGGCATGGCAGGACTTTGCAACCCAAAGGCAGGTATGAGTGAGGAGCTGGCTGCCCACACTGGGGAAGGCAGTTTGATGTCCCATTGTTCCACCTGCCCTCAAAGTCTTTCTGCCCATCCCACCAGGAATTCTAGAACTTTCTTTCAGGTGGGAGAGACCAAGCCTCCAATGACTGGGCCTTCCCAGCTTGGACCAAAGGAGGAGTGAGTTCTGTCCCTAGAAGTCTAGGCACAGGGTCCTGCTCCCTGAGCTGATGGAGTGGGGCCTGCGGTCATGGTCACCAAATGTGGCCTCCAAAATAGGTTTGGCTTCTGAGTGAGTTTGCTGCAAACCTCGGAAGGTGTTGCAGCTTCCAAAGCTTGGTGGTTCTGTGATCGTAGCTGTCGGCTTGTGGGGTCCTCACAAGGACAGCAGCAGCCACCATGTTAGCAGGGACCCCTCGTCACAGCTGGGCCCCCGACTTGGTGCCACACACTTCCCGAGGGTCCCGCCCATGGCTCCTCAACACACATGTACATGCACACTCAGGCACACGTGTGTGTACTCGCCTCCATGGTGATCGAAGGGCAAGAGGTGCTGTGGGGCAAGGACGCAGTGGGAGCCACCCTGGGAACAGGCACCTGGAAGGCAGCCGTGGGGTGGTTAGAAAAACAGGCAGGAGCCCCTAAGCACCCTCATGAGACCTGGCTGTGTCTCTCTGAGCCTCCATCTGCACATCTGTCAAGGGAGCAGCATGAAGGGGCCCCTCCCAGTGGTCAGCACTGCCCAGGACAGCCTGACGGGGCTGGGCAGAGCCTGGGCGGGAGGGCTCTGGGAAGGTGGCAACTGTGCCCTATGACTTCTGTCTTCTCTGTGACACAGGAGCTGGCAGTGGCCTAGGCAGCTTGGAGAAGGTGCCAGGTTTGCGGGTTCTGCAGGGCTGGGAAGAGCACAGAGGGGCACCCAAGAGTTGGCTGGGGAGTGTGTTGAGCCCAGTTCCCTCAGGGGAGTGACCTGTCATCCAGTAGCGTTGCCCCACCATGGCCGCCCAGAATGCTTGTCCAGCCTTAGCCAGCTACCCTTGGAAAGGCTGCCAGTACGCCCCCCACCAGCGCCTGTTGGGGAACTGCCTTCTCCTGGCGGCTGGGGAGGGAGCCCCAGGGGTGCATCTTGCCTCCCTCCCCTCCCCTGGCACTCCCAGACCACAGAGGCATCCTCTTTCTTTGCCCCATCAAAGCCGGAACCCAAGAGACTCTTTGCCCAGCAACTAATCCACTGATTACCGGGTGCCCACCCGCCCTTGAGGGAGCTGTTGGGGGCTCCAGGTGCTCCTGGCTGCCAAGTCCCGGAAGCACTATCATCCCAGCAAGATGCACCTGAGCTGCCAGGCACCATGCCAGGGCAGCAGGGCCAGGCTCTGGGGAATTCCATTGGAGGGAGGGCGGGAAGGGCCTGCCCAGCCCAGCAGGTGCCCGGCCGCTTGGCTCCCGTGCCAGCCGGGGTTTGGCAGGGCCTTTGATGTGAAGATTCTTTTTCTGTCTTCTATGAGTCCCTAACGTGCTTAGAATCTGGGAGTGGCCTGACAGCGGGTCCCACGCTGCACGCCCTCTGCCTGGGTTGGCACAGCCCCTGGGGGGCACCTCTTCACTTCTGAATGAGAGAAGGCCCCAGCTTCAGCAGAGGGACAGGTTCACTCCAACCTGCGAGGGGCTTCTGACTGCCTGGCGTAGGGAGGAGGAGCTGTGGACAGCCAATGACAATGACTGCCCTGCTGTGGACTCAGCCAGCTAAATGCTGGGAGCAGGAGCCGGTGACACCCCGAGCCAGTTTCAGATAAACTAATTTTTCTTTTTGCCAGAGTATGTCTCAAGTATTACATAGGATACATGCAGACTAAAGAATTATTCGTTGTCTGAAACTTAGATTGAACAGGGACCCTGGATTTGCTAAATCAGATGCACAGACCCTGGCTGGGTGCAGGGAGCAGAAGGGTGACTTGAGCAGCCTCCGAGCCTCCCCTGGCTGCCCCCGCCCCCAGCCTGTCTGGCCCTGCACTCCAGCAAGGGCTCTGCTTTGTAGCGGCAGCCAGGCAGGTGGCCACACAGCGCCGACTCCCGCCACTGCCATGTCCTGGATAGCCCTCCACACCCACCCCCACAGCTGACACGTGCTTGTCCTAGAACAAATACACACCCCACCTTGGGCTCCAACCAAGATTCAACTCAAGGTTTGCTTCCTACCACCCCATGAAACGTGGGCACAGTCCCTGCCCTGGAGGCTGCAGTGCTGCAGGTCCCACCAGACCAGACTGCCCGTCTTGGGCATTCCCAACCGAGTCTCCACCAGCCTCGGGGCTGTGGCCAGAGCACTGCCACCTCCACCCCACGCTCCTGCCACCTGCCCCTCCCCAGGGCTCACACAGCAGCCCGTGTGCCACCCATCCCTAGGGATGTACCGAGTCCTCTGACGGGTCTCCCGGAGCCCCTGTCTCCATCCCTAGGGATGTACCGAGTTCTCTGAGGGGTCTCCAGAAGCCCCTGTCTCCAAGGACCCCACCCTTCTTTCCCCTCTTGGGAGTGGGACCCACCCCACCCCCCCCCAACAGCACTTGGCTCACCTCTGTCCTGACACCTTCCTACCTCCTGTGGGTCTCAGAGCTGTCCACATACATCTGACCTCCTCGCTCTGCTCAAAAGCCGCCTCTGGCTCCCCAGTGACCTTTGGCTGGGGGCCCGACTGCTTTCCACAGCACCCAGGCCCTGTAGGCCTGCCCCAGCCCCTGCTCCGCACTCTGTGTGCACCCAGCCCTCCTGGCTCCCTCAGTCCTGTGTCTGTCCTGCAGTTCCTTCTGCCTGGATACCCTTCCCTGCTTCCTGCCGCCAACTCCCCGTCCTTCCTCCATGCCTTTGGGCCCTCGTCCTCTGTGCCCCCAAGGCCCCAGGCAGCCCCTCCATGGTTCCCCATCTGCAGCAGCCCCTGTTCCAGGGCTCCTTTGGGCAGGGAGGGCACGTGACTCATCCCTGAGATGCAATGCCCGGCTCAGCCCCAGCTTGCAGTAAGTTCTCTCTATACAGTGCGCAGAGAGCCAGCTCGGGGTCTTCCCGCACCCTGGGCTGCTACAGGGCAGGCCCTCCGGGGCTTTCCCTGAGAGGGAGTTTCAGGCTCTTCTGGCCCCAGCAGTCCATCAGGATCTGCCTCAACACAGGTGAGCATCAGCAAGTAGCTGAGAAGTGGGGGGGGCTCCACTGGAAGGACGCCCAGGGCTGGAAGCATGTCTCTTCAGCCTTCCCCAGCAATGTGGGGAGAGCTGTGCCGTGCGGGTGCACGTGTGTGCAGATGAGGACATGCGGGCGGGTGCACGTGTGTGCAGATGAGGACATGCGGGCGGGTGCACGTGTGTGCAGATGAGGACATGCGGGCGGGTGCACGTGTGTGCAGATGAGGACATGCGGGCGGGTGCACGTGTGTGCAGATGAGGACATGCGGGCGGGTGCACGTGTGTGCAGATGAGGACATGCGGGCGGGTGCACGTGTGTGCAGATGAGGACATGCGGGCGGGTGCACGTGTGTGCAGATGAGGACATGCGGGCGGGTGCACGTGTGTGCAGATGAGGACATGCGGGCGGGTGCACGTGTGTGCAGATGAGGACATGCGGGCGGGTGCACGTGTGTGTAGATGAGGACATGCGGGCGGGTGCACGTGTGTGTAGATGAGGACATGCGGGCGGGTGCACGTGTGTGTAGATGAGGACATGCGGGCGGGTGCACGTGTGTGTAGATGAGGACATGCGGGCGGGTGCACGTGTGTGTAGATGAGGACATGCGGGCGGGTGCACGTGTGTGTAGATGAGGACATGCGGGCGGGTGCACGTGTGTGTAGATGAGGACATGCGGGCGGGTGCACGTGTGTGTAGATGAGGACATGCGGGCGGGTGCACGTGTGTGTAGATGAGGACATGCGGGCGGGTGCATGTGTGTGCCTGCAGGGATATGCCTATGTACAGGCATGTGTGCAAGTATACACATATGCACATGTGCACACACTGTACACATGTACACACACTCTACACATGTACACACATGCATGTGCATGGTTGCGTGTGTATATACATGTGTGTATGTGTATATGTGTATACATGAGCAGGCCTGTGTATCTGCATGTGTATCCACATGTGCACGGGCGTGCATGTAAAAATGTAAGCATATGTGCCTGTGTGTGTGCCTGTGTGTGTGCATACACAGTGCATATCCATGTTTGTGTGTATGTATGTGTACATGCAGGTGTGCAGGTATGGGCCTGTGTGTGCCGGTGTGTGCGTGTGTGTGTGCGTGCAGGTGTGTGCAGACATGCGTATAGATGAGTACACACATGAGGATTGCCCACTCAGTTGGTTTCCTCAGCACAGGTGTGGGAGGAGCCCAGGGTTTAACATTCTGATTACTGTTTCCCTTCTGCTAAGTCAGAGAACTGGCCTGTGTGTAACACTCCCACCCGCCCACCTGTGAGGCAAAGTCCAGATGACGCAGAAGGTCCCACCGGCCCAGAGTGTCTCTGAGTCCCCTTGAAGGACATGGGGTGGCCT
Source organism: Macaca mulatta (assembly GCF_049350105.2). Taxonomy (NCBI): domain Eukaryota; kingdom Metazoa; phylum Chordata; class Mammalia; order Primates; family Cercopithecidae; genus Macaca; species Macaca mulatta. The sequence goes on from NC_133408.1 coordinate 3,035,203, forward strand.
TGGACAGCTGTTCTCCAGCAGATAGAATAGTCACATCTCGTGGAGCCGCAGGAGGGGAGGGGGCGCTGACCCAGGAAAGCCTCAGGCAGACCCTGGCCCCGCGCCCCCACCCCCCGGGGTTCAGCGCTGCCAGGTGTCCTAGTCCCACGTCCTTGCCTGGTGAGTCTTGGTCTCTTAGCTTAAGCTCACCCATGTGCGCTCCTCTGACCGGCTGTGGATCGGCCTTGGGACCTTGCCTGGTGCCCACGGAGCTGCGTCCTCACCTGTGGCGCCCTCCCCTGCAGCACCGCGTCCTCCGGCACCGCGCCCTCCCCTGCAGCACCGCACCCTCCTCTGCAGCACCGCGCCCTCCCGCACCGCGCCCTCCCCTGCAGCCCAGGCTCTCCGGGGTCGGGCGGGCAACGGCGCCCCCTGCTGGGCGTGGAGAACGCACGTTGACGTTGGGCCCAGAGTTTTCTCTTTCCTGCAGCACCTGAGCCGGCCGGGCAGGCGCCGGACAGTCAGGGGGACCGGAAGGCGCCTGGGCAGCCCTGTCCTGAACATACAAACAAGGGAGGGTGCCTGACCTACTGCGGAGGGCAGGTCGCATCAGACCCGGGAGCGTCTGAGCCGGGCCCTTGCCAGTTGATTTGGGCAAATAGAAAACGTCCCAGTGGTTGCTGTCACGGGAGGCTCTTAGAGCTGCCTCGCACCTGGCCCAGGTGGCGCACGATGTCCCTCAGGCAGAAGGCTCTCTGGACGGGGGTGAGTCAGGAAGAGACGCAGCCCCGCAGCAAGACCAGCTCTGTCCTCAGCCATGACTGCCTGGGACCGTGTGCAGGGATGCCCGGCCTGGGGGGACACTGTCCCCAGGGAAGCAGCCGCCCGTTCCCCGTGCAGCCCCGCCACCTTTATCCCCAGTGTGCTGGCATAAGCTTCCGCCTTGCGGGCCCCACGTGCAGACAGGCTCCTGCAGCTCAAGGATGGTGGCAGAGGTGCCTGCAGTTGGGCCTCCATGTGCAGCCCCAGACCTGTTGCCTCTTGAGGGTGGTAAGTGATTTGTGGAGGAATGGCAAGCACAGGAACCCAGAGATGGCTTCTGTCTACAGAGCCAGAGGGAAGCCTCGGCCAAACTGCAAGGCCAGGGAGAGCGTGTAAGAGAAAACTCGAGAGTTACTTCAGTGTCTGAGGCTAGGACTAGAGGGATCAGGGTGGGCTTCCTGGAAGAGGTGAAACAGCAGGTGGTGCTCATAGGACACACAGCACTGGGGCCTGGAGTAGGTGGAGGCATGGATTGCTGAGAAGCAAGTCACACAGATGGTTGCTGTGGGTGGGTGGGGGTGGGCACAACTGGCACTAATATTCAGGAAGAGAGTGGTGGCCAAGGAGGCTGCCAGCAGGAGTGCCGCATCTGGCACCTGCAGCTCAGCAGGCACTGGGCTGTGCCAAGATCCCATGTCCTGCCAAGTGGCAGCCTGAGGACAGCCAGGGAGAGTGCTGCTCATCCACACCTCTGCGCCCGCTCACCCACACCTCTGCACCCGCTCACCCACAACTCTGCGCCCGCTCACCCACACCTCTGTGCCCACTCACCCACAACCTCTGCGCCCGCTCACCCACACCTCTGTGCCCACTCACCCACAACTCTGCGCCCACTCACCCACACCTCTGTGCCCACTCACCCACAACTCTGCGCCCGCTCAACCACACCTCTGTGCCCACTCACCCACACCTCTGCGCCCACTCACCTACAACTCTGCGCCTGCTCACCCACACCTCTGTGCCCACTTGCCCACAACTCTGTGCCTGCTCACCCACACTTCTGCGCCCGCTCTCCTACACTTCTGCACCGCTCACCAACACCTCTGCACCCGCTCACCCACACATCTGCATCCACTCACCTACAACTCTGTGCCTGCTCACCCACACTTCTGCACCGCTCACCCACACCTCTGCACCGCTCACCCACACCTCTATACCCACTCTCCCACACATCTGCACCGCTCACCCACACCTCTGCACCTGCTCTCCTTTGGTCCTAGACATTCGGTGCTGCGGACTGGGAGGTCTTCCACATTGGGGAGAGGATCTTCCTCGCTGTGGCGAACAGTCACAGCTACGATGTGGAGATGCAAGTCCAGAATGATTCCTACGTCATCAACTCAGTCATCTACGAGCTGAACGTGACCGCGCAGGCCTTTGTCAAGTTCCAGGACATCCTCACCTGCAGGTATGTGTCACCGCAGGCCGGTGGGAGGGTGGGCTGACCTCTGGGAGGCCCACCATGTCGGAATCCCCGTTAGGCTCATCCTCACCACCCTTCCTGCGGAAAGACTGGCCTGGGGAAGTCAGTGCTGCCCTGAGCCACAGGTTTGGTTCCCAGAGCCGGGCGCTGTGTGCAGAGTTCTGCCCCTTCACACCCGTCACCTCCTTTCAACCGGGCAGTGGAGGCAGGAGGGGGCTTCCTGCCCGTCGTGTGGAGGGACAGCCAAGGCCCCACGGGGACAGGTGCGAGGTGCAGGCTTCGAGCGCCCACAGCCTGCTGGTGCCAGCTGCCACCAGACACGATTACTCCCTTTCCCTGATGTTGCATCCTCCCGGACAACACCAGGACACGGAGACTGGCGTGTTGAGACAGACGTGCGATCCAGGGAACATGGAGGGTGGGTGTGTGTGCACAAGAAAGTCATGGTTCCAGGCTGACACGCTCTGCGGGGCCACAGGAGGTTGCGTGGCCACCACAGTTTGGACAGCAGGCACTGAGAATCCATAACCGTCCCGACCAGCATGGGGCTTCCTCTGGGGTGGGATTCAGAAATCTGTGAATAAACCTGCAATCGAATCTGTATTACTCAGATCCCAGAGCCAAGGGCCATGGGTCAAGCTTGGAGCTGGAATCCGGCCCGTGCCCACCCTGGGATGGAGCTGGCGGCTTTTCCAGGTTTCCTCAGGTTTCATGGACTCCTATTTCATTGGGTAACGATTCACCTACCCCTCCTGGGCACTGGGCTCTAATCTCAGCTTGAGAGACACAACAATGCATACCTTTAGACCCTTCAAGGAGAAAAGTCTCCAAGATGAACTGCTCTGTGGAAAGGGCTGGGTGAGGTGCAGCGAAATCTTACGACCCGAGTACGGAGGAGCGAGCCCAGCTGCTGTGTGCTGCTTAGCTGTGCGCACCCATGGAAGTGCAGAGAAGACTCTGGAAGAGAGTGCCTCACCGTCAGCAGTCACCCCAGGACCAGGCGGGCTGCAGGGGTGTGCAGGCAGGCCAGGAAGGAGTTTCCCTATTTGCACTGTTACTTCTGAACTGCTGATTTTACACAGGACGACAATGTTAACTTACTTGTATCTTACTTATTTGATTTTTAAAAATTGAAAAAAAAAAGAACTCTCAGAATAAAGAAAAAGAGCCAGCAGCGGTGCCTGCCGGGGGCACTGGGGATTCTGGGGTGAGTGGGCTCTGTGGCCCCTGCGTGGCCTGGCAGCCGTGGCAGGAGAAACAGGCACTGAGCGGCAGCGGCGTGACCCCTGCGTGGCCTGGCGGCCGTGGCAGGAGAAACAGGCACTGGGCGGCTGCGGCAATTGTGTGTCCCCAGCATGAATCCACCCCATCCAGTGTCAACGCCGAGAACAAAACATAGATGAGGCTTTTTAGAACAGCGTTTAGAATAAGACAAGTTGGAGAATGAACTGGGATTAAAAATTAGTTGTGGAGACGATGCCAGTCTAGAAACGGATGAGGCAGACACCTCAGTATTTGAAAGCTGCGAGAGCTGACGGGACGCAGCTACACACTTGTGACTTACGGCCGTGTCACCACTGGACAGTGGTGTGGACAGTTTATGAACTAAATTATGAAACACAGAAGGTATTTATTAATTAATTGAGGTAATGTTTAATAATTACCATCAAAACAGCACACGAAAGTCACACTCCTAGCCCTTCTACTCAGAATGGGGAGTTCCCTGCACTTCTGGGAGATGTGCTGTGGCCTCACCGAGTCCAAAACCCTTTCCAGGGTGCTGAGGGGTTTCGCGGCTTCTGTGTGTAACCTTGGCTCTGACTGCCTTCAAACGGTCTGCTGTGTTTGCTTTCTACAATTCAGTGGTTCTGTTAAATCCACAAATATGTGCAGCCATGGCTGCAGTCAATTCTGGAACATTCTCCTCCCCTCAGAAGGAGCCCCCACACCCTTTGCCAGCCCCTCCCTCCCCACCGGGCACCCCCGGGCTCACTTCCTGTCTCTGTGATTTCCCGTTCTGGACACGCACAGAAATGGAATTGCAGAGCTGTGGCCTCTGTGCCTGGCTTTTTCTCGCAGCACCGTGTCTTCCGGGTTGGTGGTGTGGCCGCGTGGGTCCGAGCGTCCCCCTTCTCATGGCTGAGTCACGCTCCATCCGCCCATCTGTCCGATGACGGGCATTTGCCAGAGGGCATGATTCTGAAGAATAACATCTGTCCTACAGCGAGTGTGACCCAGGGCTGCTTTGGAGGCAGAATTGGTCACTAGATGCCTTATTTTGTGGTGAAACTGAAGCCGGCTTCTGATGTGAGCCTTGGAGCAGCCAGACAGGATCTTCCACCACTGGTACATCCAGCATGGCCGCTTGTCTTCCTCGGGTCTGGGTTTTAGAGCTCAGATCCGATTGAGGAGTAACCCCGCGGATTCACACTGACTCGGAGCCCACGGCCGTGCTTCCAGACCAGAGTATGTGATCACAGGCATCCTCGTCCTCCTCCCAGCGACGAGGGAGGAGGACGAGCTGGCACGGGCTCCATGGGAACCAAATCATAACCCGCCATTAATGGAGGTGGCTCCAGATGTCACCCTGACTGACCAAAGGAGTGAGGAGCCCAAGGCCCCATGGACTCTGCCCGCCCTTCCTGTCGCTGGACACCTGCATGATCCCTCCCTCTCCCAGGGTCCTGTCTGAGCTCCTGCTGCAGGCCGGCCCCTCAACTGCCTGCAGGGAAGCACTGGGATGAGGCCCCTCTGCTGTCTGAACTGGCCACAGCCCTGAGGCTGCTGCACCCAGAAGCACCGGCCTGGCCTGCATGTCCGTAAGATGCTTGCGTGTGCATGGCTCCAACCTCCATTTCCTCATCTCGAGATGTGGGGCTAATGCTGACACTTCAGCAGGTGGGTTCCCGGTGGGGAAAGGTTCCAGGGGAGCCGCTTATCAGACCCCACAAACTGAGCTGTCCCCAAGCACAGATGCACCCTTTGCAAATTCAGGCGAGACTCCTGTTTAAGACAGGACACAGCAAATTTGTTTGCAACAAGAAACAACTTCCGCTTGTAGGAGAATATCTGTGAACCAGCAGGTCCTGCAGGCCCCTCCTGGAGTGACCTCACGGCTGCTGCCCTCCCAGCTGAGGACACAGTGCTGAGAGAAGAAGCCAGGCGCAGAGGCCACGGCACTGTGATTCCATCTCTGCGCAGCGTCCAGAGTGGGAAACCAAGCTCCTGCCTCCTGCAGGTGCCAGGAGCCTGAGACTTCTTCTCTGATTGATTCAACCTCTTAAAAGTGTGCTTTTGTACCCCAGTGTGCACAGCACCATTATTCACAGTAGCCACATGGAGGAAATTCCCCAGGTGTCCGTCAGCGCATGGATAAACACGACGTGTGCATTCACACAGAGGAGTGAGAAAGGAAGGAGACTCGGCCTTAAAAAGGAAGGAGATTCTGACACGCACTACAACACGGATGAACCTTGAGTCACTGGAGTCTCAGCTAAGGCACAAAAGGACAAATACCGTGTGATTCCATTTATATGAGGTCCCTAGAGTGGTCAAATTCATAAAGACAGAAAGTGGCGTGGTGGGTGCCGGGGCTGGGGAGGGGGTGGGGGGCGACGTTTACTGGGTGCAGAGCCTCAGTTTTGCAGGATGAAAGCGTTCTGGAGGTGGATGGTGCTGGCGGCCACACAGCAATGTGAACGTGCTTAATGCCTGTGATCTGTGCACTTAAAGATGGTTGAGGTGGGAAATGTTATGTTATATATATTTTACCACAATTTAAAACTTGAGGCTAGACATGGTGACTCATACCTGTAATCCCAGCACTTTGGGAGGCCGAGGTGGGTCTGACTTGAGGTCAGGAGTTCAAGACCGGCCTGGCCAACATGGTGAAACCCCATCTCTACTAAAAATACAAAACTTAGCCAGGTGTGGTGCCGCACACTTGTAATCCCAGCTACTGGGGAGGCTGAGGCAGGAGAATTGCTTGAATCTGGGAGGTGGAGGTTGCCGTGAGCTGAGATCTCGCCACTGCACTCCAGCCTGGGTGACAGAGTGAGGCTCCATCTCAAAAATAAATAAAATAATAAAATAAAATAAAATTTGAAATGTTTTTTAAGCAAACAACTAATTTACATTTTCCTGGAATACACCAACACATATGTGACTGTGAGAAAGTCATTCCCCACCTTGGCCCCGGCTCCTCCTCCGTGAATTTTGGAGGTGGCTTCGGGCCAACCCCCCAGTTCCGGCGATGTCTGTTGTGTCCTAATATCCGCTCACTTGTTCCCGCAGCGCTCTGGACTGGGAGTTTTTCTCGGTGGGAGAAGATTACTTCCTGGTCGTCGCTAACTCCTTTGATGGGCGCAGCTTCTCGGTGAACAGTATTATTTACAGGTAATGAGCAGCCGAGGCCGGCTTCCCCCCAGCGCCTTGCTTCCCCTTGTGGGCTCACCGAGGCCGGCTTCCCCCCAGCGCCTTTCTTCCCCTTGTGGGCTCACTGAGGCTGGCTTCCCCCCAGCGCCTTGCTTCCCCTTGGGGGCTCACCTCTTCTCGCAGGTGCCATTGGCTCACAGCGAGTCCCAAGTCAGGTGTCATTTCCCGAGACTGGCTGGGCCCAGTGGACAGCCCGTTGCTGGCTGCACCTGTGTGGGGTCTGAGCGGCCCCTGCTCCAGGTGTAGCCACGACCCACGCGTGCTGGCGCTTCTGCCTTTGGATCCCGGCAGGGATGCGGCGTGTGGACATCCTAACGTGGGAGTCGTTGATATTTAATTTTTAGCTCATAGACACTGTGGTGTTCTCAACATATTTATTTCTAGGAGTTTTCCAAGTATTGTACATTTAACGAATGGGGTTGGCTTTTTTTTTTTTAATTTTCATTTGCAGCTGCTCATAACAATCATTTTTTCTGTCTAGCCACCAAACCAAACTATCAGTTCTAATAGCTTCTCTTAAAAAGATTCTCAGGGGACCTAGGAATATAATTACCTCTGAGAATAAAGAACATTTCCCCTTGATTTCTAGTGTTCTAATTGATTATTTAGCTTGCTTCCCTAGATAAAGCTTCCAGAACAATTTTGGATGGCGGCAGAAGCGGCAGCTGTCCTGCCTTACTCTAATTTAACGAGCACGTCGGAGCATGGCCGTTCGATGGGCTGTGGGCCATCCGGGTCAGGGCTGGGGTCTCCTTTGGCATCTGTGAGTGCGTGATGCAGTCCGCCACATTTACTGCTGATGTCATGATTTATAGTGAGAGATCTCCTCGCATTCTTAGACCCGATGCCACTTGGTGATGATGCAGAATTATTTAATAAGTCACTGGCTTCCAATTGCCTGTCTTTAAGCTTTTAGCATCTATAATAGGAAGTGAGATTGCTCAGTGGTTTTCTTTCAGGGACTTAGCTGTATCCAGTTTAAAATGAAGCCTAACGGTAAATACACACTGCAGGGCTTTCTAATTGCACCTGTGGACACTGCAGGGCTTTCTGACTGCACCTGTGGACTGGGATAGTCTGAAGAATAGGATTTTTCTCTCATTTCTGACAGCTGGGTTAAATTCGGTTATAAAACCATCTGGGCCTGGTAACTTTTTAATAATATCTCCTTTTTATTTATTTATTTTTAGGGGGGGAACAGGGTCTCACTCTGTGGCCCAGGCTGAAGTTCAGTGGCATAATCTCGGCTCATTGCAGGCTGAAATTCCCAGGCTCCAGCAATCGTCACACCTCAGCCTCCCTAGTAGCTGGGACCACAGGCATGGGCCACCATGCCTGGCTAATTTTTTTTCTTTTTTTGAGATGGAGTCTTGCTTTGTCACCCAGGCTGGAGTGCAGTGGTGCAGTCTTGGCTCACTGCAACTCCGCCTCCTGGGTTCACGCCATTCTCCTGCCTCAGCCTCCTGAGTAGCTGGGACTACAGGCACCCGCCACCATGCCTAGCTACATTTTTGTATTTTTAGTAGAGATGGGGTTTCACCGTGTTAGCCAAGATGGTCTCAATCTCCTGACCTTGTGATCTGCCCGTCTCAGCCTCCCAAAGTGCTGGGATTACAGGCGTGAGCCACTGCGCCTGGCCCATGCCTGGCTAATTTTTGTATTTTTAGTAGAGATGGGGTTTCTCTATGTTGGCCAGGCTGTTCTCGAACTCCTGACCTCAAGTGATCTGCCCGTCTCAGCCTCCCAAAGTACTGAGATTACAGGTGTGAGCCACCCCACCTGGCCATAAATACTGTATTTGAAAGCAATGAGAAAAGGATGGGCTTTACTTGATAATTCCATATGATTTGGGAGATTAGCTTCATGTAATCTGGAAGAAAACAAAGCTTACTCCACTTCACATTGTACATAAAAATAAATGTTAAATGGATTAAAAGTCCAAATGTGAAAAAGAAGAAAAGCTAAGGGAAGTTGCATAACCTCAGGGTTCTATGAAGAAGACAAGCCTGGAAGGAAAGGCACTGGGTCTGACCACCTGCATTAAAAGCTTTCTGTGGAAACAGACATCCTATTCAAAAGCAAAAGACAAACTCTTTGCCACACATATGACAGAAAACGAACCTTACAAACTAATAAGAGATGTGTTTTTAAATTTGGAAAAATGGACAAACAATATGAATAGGAATTGGCTGGGCGTGGTGGCTCACACCTGTAATCCCAGCATTTTGGGAAGTCAAGGCAGATGGATCATGAGGTCAGGAGATCGAGACCATCCTGGCTAACACAGTGAAACCCCGTCTCTACTAAAAATACAAAAAATTAGCCGGGCATGGTGGCGGGCGCCTGTAGTCCCAGCTACTCGGGGAGGCTGAAGCAGGAGAATGGCGTGAACCCGGGAGGCGGAGCTTGCAGTGAGCCGAGATAGCTCCGCTGCACTCCAGCCTGGGAGACACAGCGAGACTCTGTCTCAAAAAAAAGAAAAAGAAAAGATATGAATAGGAATTTTTAGAAGAATAAACATTGTAAGTGATTTGTCCTCAAAGCAAAACCCTGACAGGTTCTCCCCCATTTGTTTGGAGGCATTTTAAAGATGGGTAGTGGAGTGGGTGGGGGATCCTGGGGGATCCCACCCTGCTCTTTCCCATGAGAACAGGAGCCACCACGGCTTCTCCAGAAAGCAGTATGGAAGAATTTATTTTCATACTTTGATATTTAATATTTAATTAAATTTAAACAACTCGTGCCCTTTGATGTCAGCACCCTGCCTTGGGGACTCCATGCCTCGGAAATGGAAGCCCCTGGGATAAACGAGTCCTTTTGAAGGCAAACCTTGGCGACCAGCGGCTGCCCAGAGCGAGAATGAGGGCCTGGGGCAGCCCCTGACGTGGGGCTGCAGAGCAGCGGGCAGAGAGCTGGGCTCCTGTGTCTGAGGACAGAGGGGCTCCCGCCTGCACGGTGGCCTGCGTGTGTTTGAGGGGGCCCTGGGGAAAGTCACGTACCTCACGATTGAGGCCGACCCTCAGAACTACATGTGTGGGAGTCCCTGGGGGCAGGATCTTGGGTGGATAGGAGGTAGCGCTGGGATCTTGGTGAGATCTGGAATCTTTCCTCTTCTGGGCCTCAGCCTCCTGCTTTGCAAGATGAGAAGGCCCTCATGGCCCAGAATCAATCTCTCTCTCCTCGTGGCCCAGAATCAATCTCTCCACGCCGTGCCAGTGGGGGATGGAAGAGGCCTGGATGTGACCCAGAGCTGCTGGGTCCCCGACAGCGCGGGTGGGAGCCCGGGAAGAAGAGCCACCCCGCAGAGCCCAGGCTGACCTGGCTGCCGCTGTCTGTCCTGCAGGTGGCAGGGCTACGAGGGCTTCGTGGCGGTGCACAGCCTCCCCACCGTCGGCTGCAGGGACTGGGAGGCCTTCAGCACCACGGCCGGCGCCTACCTCATCTACTCCAGCGCCAAGGAGCCCCTCTCCAGGGTCCTGCGGCTGAGGACGCGCTGAGGCCGCGGCTGTCCAGGAGCAACTGGGGTGGCCAGGCGGGGCGGGACCCCAGCACCTCCCCCCAAGTGGCCCTGGACATCCAGGTGGGCCGAGCCTAGGGCAGCCCAGGCCTGGGCATCAGGCAGGGTGCAGGTGGGGCCATCTGCAGCCCTAGTTCGGGCAGGGACGTCCATCCACCTCTGGGTCCTTCTGAGCCACAGCCCCAGTGACAGTCCGGGTCTTACAGGTGGAGGCCCAGAGCCCCTGCCAGCACTCGCCCATCTGAATGTCAAGCAGGGATTTCACTGTCAAGGAACCGTTTCTATAAATTTTTACCTCAAACAACAGGACCTCGGCTTGTGTCCCCACTCCTGCAGAGTGCGCCCGGCCGCCTGAGCCAGTGTGGTGCCGTCCCACCATTGCCACCACCTATTTATTGTGTTTTATCTGAAGGGAACTGTATTTATATTGCTGTTCACAAAAGCACAGGTGCTACTCTCTCGGCAGTGGGTGGGCACAGCCCCTCACCACGGACACCTCCCTGTACAGGGAGAGGCGTCCCTCCCAGCCTCAGTTTACCCATAAATGCACTGGGGCGAGGTCAGAAATCACAAGCCTGGGCATGGCCTGTGTCACACCCTCCCCACGGCCCCACCGACAGGGACCTCAGCTCCTGGGCCTGGGATGTTTTCCCCATTCAGCAGCATTTTAACCACATGTCCTCCAGCTGACTGGGACTCAGGCTGCGTGCCTCCGTCTCTCTGTGTGCTGGCTGTCCTAGCGCCCTGGTAACAGCATCCTCTGCCGACTCTCCTGTGGTCATCTCGTCTCTGCAGCCAGGAGAGCTGCTTGTCCATCTGTCACAGGCAGCGAGGATGAGGGGTTGATGGGCGCAAGGCCCCGGGGCTCCTCCCTCTTAACCTATGTGGAGGCCAGAGAAACCCCTCCCCCATGAGAAGAGGCTCAGATTGCAGCCCCCGGGGCCATGCAGCCCAGACCAGACCTGCCAGGGTCTTGCAGGAACTGTACTCCTGCTTCTGCGACACAAATCGGAACAGCAGCGGTCCTGAGAGGGTTTACAATTTGCTTTTTCCGCCAATCAGAACTGTGGACAAAACTTCCTGTTTTCTACACCGCAGCTGTCTGTTCACCTTCAGCTCAGAGAGCACTCCTGACCTTTCATAATGAAATGGAAGCCTCCCCTTGTCTGGCAAATAATAAACTCAGTGTCTACTTTACCCGGCTTTGGGACCTTCGTGTTTTCCCGGGGCTCGCTGTTTTCCAGCCATCGCTGTGGCCAGTGGAGAGCCACTCCCCTCTGGGGCAGTCTCCGAGAGCCTCCTTCCCCTCCGTCCGGCCAGCAAGGCTTTCCCAAGTGTCCTGGGCAGGGGTTCGGACTCTGCTTTCCACCAAGTCATTCAGGGGCTCCTGATCACACACGATTGGCCTCACTGGGTCAGCACTTGTGAAAGGAAGATAAAAACTCGAGACCACAATTCACTCAACCAAGAAGAAAAAGTTAAGCTGCAAGCTGAGTCCTGCAAGAAGCTGCCTTTCCCTTTGCCCCTAAGCAGACAGCGACAGACGAGAGGGTCAGCATCTCCACCAGTGACTGCTCTGTGTGCACCTTACCTCATGGAAAGTAACGATTTACTGAGCACGAGATAAACAGGTAACTGACCGTTCCCACCTGCTCCTTTTCTCCTGCAGCGTGGGGCAATCAGTCATGTGACCATACCCTCCTCCCTCTGTCCCCTCCAGCCAGCTTTTGCCCTTGACTGAAGGCCTCAACATCATCTTGGGAGAGAGGCACAGACCTGTCTCCTGGGTGCGTCCTTAGCCTTGACAAATAAACTTCTCCATTGATTGAGGCCTGTCTCCGGTACGTTTTTGGTTTGCAGACTCATCCATGTGCTTTTCCAGCTGGGCCTTGCTCTTCTCTTGTTTGGCTGAGTAATTCGTTTCTGTTTATGTGAGGCTGATGGTGCCACAGCTGTTCCAACTCCCATCCCTCAGCCAGATCCCCTCATTCCCCAAACTGTTCTAGATTTGGCATTATTTTGGAAATCAGAGCCTGGCTTGAGTAGCTGGAAATCTGAGAACTTCTGGGTAAGTTACCAGACGCTCAGTATTTGGAGCGCAAAACTGAAAGTGGGTGAGCCGGGTCTCAGTCAGCTTCGAGGGGTGTGATGCCGAGGCTGAGGATCTGCCCGGGAGAAAGCAACACCAGTCACAGCAGGACCTGTGCCCGGGCCTTTTCCACAGAGCGTTTTGAGGTGCTGAGTATTTAAAAGAGGAAGAGAGGAGAGGGCAGGAGGGGAAGGGGAGAGAGAAAAGCGTGGGTAGGCGATGAGGCGAGTGGTCAGGTTCCTGCGAGGCTTTTATTAGCGCGCACTGAGTGCACATTACAAGTGAACGGGTGTGGGGGAAGAGCCCTTTATGCACTCACCTGGCCCTCAGCAAACCTGCATCTTCCATCAGGTAGAGTGGACACAGAGCAGAAGGAAAAGCCAAGCCTGAGTTTGTCTCGAGCATTTAACCAGAAGTCATGGCTGGAGACACAAAAGCCCCTCCTTGCCTATGTAATTTTGTTCTTTCACTGCTTTAAACAAGCAAGAGGTGGTTTATATTCCTTTAGCGGCTGGTGGTGTTGACTTTGTGTTCCTGAACAAAAATAAAAGCAAGTCCTAGTCTTGCTTTTGTCCCACACTCGCGAGGATCAGCTGTTCATCGACACTGCCAGGGTGCGGGAGGCCCCTGGGGAGACACACGGCCGGCCGTCTTGCAGGCTGTCTGTTCAGAAACAGACCGGTTCTCCTGAAAGGCAGGTTTTTGCGTGGCGCCATTTCCAAGTTTTCCCTTTCCCTTTGGAATAGTGAGCTTGGCATCTCAGGATTCTGTTTTCCTTTCCCGGGAGGGAGCAGCTCCAGGCGTGGGCTGGCCACTGGCCTTCCATGCCCCCTCTTGGATGGAATCAGTGGGCCTTGTGCGCCTGCCCACCTCCCCAGTCTTCCCCTGGGGTTGGGAAGAGCGCTTTTCTGTCTATTAGCCGTGATTTCAAGCCAACGCTGGAAAAGCTCTGATTCCCTGGATCGTGGGGAAGGCCCTCTCTGGGCACCCCAGCCGCACCTAGTTCGACCACCTCTCCCAGCCCTGGGAAGCGACTCCGGCGTGCTCTCCTGAAAACCTTCTTCCACTGCAAGTGCAGTCAGTGTGTTTTGTCTTGTGTAACTGGAATCAGAACCTTTTGAATCCTACCTGCAAATTTATGCAAGCGATATGCAAAACCTTGTGACAAACATTGGCAAAGGAAGACCTTTTGCAGGTGAAGCACAGCTGCCACCTAATGGCTCTCAGGGGTGGTTTGGGGCAGCGGCGCAGGTGAGAACTGAAGCTTGGTAGGAGTCTGCAGTGGTGGTAGGAGGTGTTGTGGTCTTCCTCCTCCCCTGCCCCCCAGTGTGGGAGTAGCCAGTGAAAGTGCAGAGTCAGGGGCTCCCTGTCTCTTCTTCACTGTGGAGGCATCGTCAGAGCTGGGGAGAGGGCAGGATCCCTTAGCCTCCCTTCAGGCCGTTCCTGATGCCACATCTGGTGTGAGAATGAGTTTGAGAAGCCCCCAGGCCCTCGACCTCCCTGTGCTGTCACACTCACGTCAAACTATGCTGTGTTAGCATTAACTTGACATTACAGCATTGCGATTGTCCTCCGGGAGGTTAAGCTTTGTGGATCTTAGTTTTCTGTGATCCTTCTCTATCATGGAACCATCGAAACTCTACATCTTAACATCGGAAGGTTCTTTCACGATCATCTGGTCCAATCCCTTTGGCGGCCAACACACGAAGAAGTGGCTGACCCTGGTTCAGCCCCAAACCGGGGCCCTAAATCAGTCACCTCCTCTCCAGGTGACACTACTCACCGGATGGAAGGCCTCACAATCTGGGTACCACTTGAGATATGGTGGGAGCAAAAAATAGTTGTGTTATTTTAAAGGGTGAAGAGTGACTTTGTAAATCCATGCCCCTGTCATTCCTAGAAAGCGACGTGGCTTATGGGCACCACCAGCTTCTCTGTGCTTTACAAACAGCTGGGCAGTTGGGCAGGCCGCATTGGTTGCTCTTAGGCTTGTAAATAACCTCTGGGCTGGCCAGAGCTGTCACGAACTGTCCCGAGTTCTATCCTGTGGCTGTTCGTAGGCAATGATGAAGTTGGGTTGTGGGGAGGAAGAGAAAGAAGGGAATGGTGGAATGGGCTGTGGGGCCAATGAGAGCAGCATTTACTGAGCACTAACTCTATTCCTGCCATTATGCTGAGTGTCACCCAACATTAGCCCCATTTTACAGTTTGAGGAAATTGAGGTTCAGAGAGGTTAAGTAATTTCCCCAACGTGTCACAGCTAATAAGGAAGAAGACTGAGGTTTCACACTTGAGGCTTTCTGATTTCTGAGCTCAAGCTCGTCCCTACTGTGCTCGCGGGGCGACGGTGGGGAGAGAGCCAGGTTTCCAGGAAACTTCTAAATGGCTATGCAAACGTTGACCTTCTTACTTCCTGCTGCTTGGATGACCGGCTTCGATGGGATTTTTAGCATCACAGTGGAAGAGGGGCCAGCAGAAGAGCAGGGCCAATTCCTGCATTGGTCAGGATGTGCCTCATCTTGCCCACGTCTTCCCAGAGCTGACACACAGGAATTTTTCCAGCAGGCCTAGCCTGAGGGTGCTGGGGCTTTAATTTTGTGCTGGTGCAGGCAGTTTTCAGGCTCAGATAAAATTTCCTTTAGCTGTTTATTTATCCTCCCAGCAAGCATTCTGTAGACACCTCTTCTGTCAGTTCTTTTTTTTTTTTTTTTTTTTTTTTTTTTTTTTTTTTTTTTTTTTTTTTGAGACGGAGTCTCGCTCTGTCGGCAGGCTGGAGTGCAGTGGCCAGATCTCAGCTCACTGCAAGCTCCGCCTCCCGGGTTTACGCCATTCTCCTGCCTCAGCCTCCCGAGTAGCTGGGACTACAGGCGCCCGCCACCTCGCCCGGCTAGTTTTTTGTATTTTTTAGTAGAGACGGGGTTTCACCATGTTAGCCAGGATGGTCTCGATCTCCTGACCTTGCGATCCGCCCGTCTCGGCCTCCCAAAGTGCTGGGATTACAGGCTTGAGCCACCGTGCCCGGCCTTCTGTCAGTTCTTGAACCAATAGGCATGGTCCCTGACCCAACAAATGGAGCTCCGATTCGGGGATGCAAAACCTGATTCCAGCAAAGCCTCCTGCAGCTTCTCTGGGGCAGTTTTCACAGCTCTTTTATCTTCTCCACTTCTCCATTGTTGCTTTACCAACGGGGCCTCTGCCACCAGGGAGCGGGGAGGACATGGAAAAGGGGCTGTGCGGTACTTGGTTTTGGGAAGGATGTGGAAGCCAGGGGCTAACCAGAGGTTTCGGCATGATCTGCGAATCTTCCCCTCTCTCCCATCCCTGTGGTGCCGTTTCGTTAGACACTGAAGCTGGGCTCATGATCTAAGGGCCACGGTTCACTTAAAATTCCATCCCAGGCCTGGTGCGGTGGCTCACGCCTGTAATCCCCACAATTTGGGAGGCCGAAGCAGAGAATCACCTGAGGTCAGAGTTCGAGACCAGCCTGACCAACATGGTGAAACCCTCTCTCTACTAAAAATACAAAAATCAGCCAGGCGTGGTGGTGCATGTCTGTAATCCCAGCTACTTGGGAGGATGAGGCAGGAGAGTTGCTTGAACCTGGGAGGTTGAGGCTGCAGTGAGTTGAGATCCTGCCATTGCACTCCAGCCTGGGTGACAGAGTAAGTCCCTGTCTCAAAAAACAAAAAAACAAAAAAACAAAAAAAACACAAAAAAACAAAACTCCATCCCAGCATCCTCAGCTGGAATAACTGCCACTGGCTGCCCCAACGGAATTAACAGATGCTGCCACCAGCCCTCCTGACCTCATTGGACAGAACCGCATCCTCAGCAGACACGAGCTCCTCCATCCTGAGACAGCCGTGCCCCTGTCTTGGAGTGAGAAGTCCTCTCATGCGGAGTCTGAGCTTCAGACAGGGAAGGACAGGGGCCCTTCCTGTATTCCCATCAGTATCCACCTAAAAGGAAGAGGCTGAGGCATGAAGTCTAACTTCAAAAGTTGACTTGAGCCAGGGTGAGGACAGCAGCCCAGAGGACTCACACCCACGTACGCCTGGCCGTGAGCTTCCTGGCCGTGAGCTTCCTGGCCGTGAGCTTTCTTTCTTTGGCCTTCGTTACAGGCAGGTTTTTAAAGGCAAAAGAGGGGAACATGGAGCAGGCCGACACAAAGCTGCTTGTTGGGAATCTCGCTGGCTCACAGAAATAACACTGCTGAGCTGTGTGGTGCAGGTTGCAGCATCCGGTGGGCATGATTTGTTGGTTAGCGGCTCCTGGTGGTCATGACACACAGCTCCTGAAGATGAACACACAGCTCAGAGGGCGTAGGACGGGACTCCTGTCCCCTCTCCACGTCTCTCTGTGCCCAATCATGTAAAAGGACTTGTGTTCCTCACAGAACAGTTCTTTTCTCATCAGGAACCCCATTTTCTGCTTTCTTTGAGTGTCAGGATGGGGGTCCCCTGGAGAGCTGCTTGGAGAGGCAGGAGAGTCTCAGGAGGGGAACCTAAAGTACTTAGGCAGGTGCAGCAGCTCGCATCTACAACCAGCCTTACAGAGCACGTCACTGGGGCTGAGAGTGGGAGGAACCAGTTCCAGTCCCACACGTGTATTCCCCAGACAGACCTGGCGGGTCCCATCCCCAGAGATCCCCAGAGACTGCATAACTGCAGGCAGAAGGAAAAGCCATGGAAAGCATTCATCCCTGCACAAGCTCAGGGCTCACCCTTGGGAGATGCTGAGCGGCAGAAGTGCCTGGAAAATGTGTGCAGAAAGAGTGAAAGGAGCAGAGGGTTCCAGGTTTGGCGCTGGTAGAATCAGAGGATGATCTGGGGGGATGGAGACATAGACCCAAATGGTAACGGGTTCAAAAAGTGAGACTTGAAGACGGAAACAATGACGTGACCCTGAGAGTTTCTTTCTAGTTCCTGGCTTCAGGCGTAGGGTTGTGGTTGATGGGTGGGTGTGTACACACAGGCAGACACATGTCCTGTTGGGAACGGGTGCTTGGTGTTGCAAAAATCAACACTGAGACAAAGGATCTCTCAGCAAGGCTAGTTTACTTTCTGCAGAAAGGGTGCCGCTCGCTAGCAGTCTTGCCATGAGAGCACACACAAACAAAAGAGACAGAGTCATTTATAACCTGACGCGTCCACCCTCCTGCTGTGTCTGGTTTCCATCGGCTGGAATGGGACCTCACATCTGTACTAGACCCTATTGGCTAGCAACTTAGAACTTCCCAAAAGAGGCAAAGGCAGAGGAGAACAAAGGAAGAGAGGAAGTAACTTGTGGAATGCTGAGAGAAGCAAAAACACTTCCAAATAAGGAAGAGGCTATGACCTAATGCTTGCTTGGACCGGTTCAGGCATGCCAGGGCAAATACCTAGGCTAAAATGTGGGAGCTAAGAACAGAGTATATTGATTTCTTTATTACAGCTAGTAGAATTTAAGATTAGCACAGGTCTTTGAGTAAATTTTGCTTCTAAGAGAGGTTACTCTCTATTCTGAATTAGACTGGGAGAAAAATCCCTTTGAAGAGGAACCTCTATTTCATTTCCTACATGTACCTTCTGTCTTGGACTTTGGGAAGCTGTCCTCTGGGCTGAGGACTGTCCGCTAGGTGAAAATATCAGGGAAGGTAATTGTTGCTTTTTCTGCCTATCACCAGGAAGTTGGACTTTCATAAAACTCTAGTGCAGGTTCACTACAGCCTGGAGGGACAAGCACTGGGTTTCACTTTACTCAGCCCTGCCAAACTGTGTGCTCTAGGACAAGCCATTCAACCCTTTCAGTTGTGCTATAAGAAGAATCAATACCCATCATGCAGGACTCGTTTAGGGATTAAGAGGGAGAATCACCAGGAAAAGGATGTATGATCTGTAAAGGGCTGTCACCCCCTTGTGATGGTGACAATGATGTGGTTAAACCCTGGACGGTGGGTGCGCATCCTTGCCTAGAGCAATGGTGTCCACAGGGTCATCCTTCACAGGGAGGAGAGGTACTGACATCGTCCGATGCTTGACACAACCAGACCCACACATATTATGCACAGATAGCAACACTGAGGGTCTCAGTGACAAATGAGTGGAACATATGGGGGTGGGGCTTTCACAACCTTGACAGCAAAAGTAAGGCAAGTTATTTCTGTTCAGAAACACAAAGCCAACAGCACCAACAGCGAAAGGAATGCAAACTGCATCTTCTTGTTTAAAGCAGTAAAGGAACAAAATTACATAGGCAAGGAGGTGCTTGTGTGTCCTCAGCCATGACTTCTGGTTAAAAAGCGTACACAAACCTCAAAGACATTCAACACCCTCACTTCAATGCCTGATGGGATGCGTTTCCTTAAGAAAAAAATCCTGGGAGGCGAACAACACTCACTGGGGCCTGCTGAGAGAGGGCTGGGTCAGGGGGGCGTGGAGAACATTAGCACAAAGAGCTAATGCATGCTGGTCCTCATGCCTAGGTGACAGGTTGATTGGCGCAGCAAACCACCATGGCACACGTTTACCTATATAACCAACCTGCACATCCTGCACATGTACCCTGGAACTTAAAAATATATATATAATAATTAAAATTTTCAAAAAGAAAAAAGAAAAAAAAAATCCTAGGGGCCAGGTGCAGAGGCTCATGCCAGTGATCCCAGCCCTTGGGAGGCTGAGGTGGGAGGATGGCTTGAGCTCAGGAGTTCAAGGTCAGTCTGGGCAACAAAGTAAGACCCTGTCTCTCAACACACGTATTTCTTTAAAAACAGAAAAAAAAAATCCTAAAAATAAAGTAGTGTCACATTTTCTTCTGTCTCATCTGAGCTTTCTGTTTCTATCCTGTGGAGAAAATCTCTAGACATTACCTATTACCTTTCAGTACCCGTTGGTACTTCCCAGGCATGGGGTGGGACAGGGTAACTAATTTTTCTGAGTGCATAATCATTCATTCACTCAGTGTTTATTAAGACCTACTGAAACGGGAAAGGTTCCCTTGTCCCCCTCACAGGGTGTGCGATGGGGGTGTGGCTCGCTTCCTCAGTGCCTGGCTGCCCAAACCTCTAGGCGAGCACAGACAGGTGCCCTGCTGCCCAGACCAGTAGGGGAGCACACAGACAGGCAGGCTCCAACCCCACTGCCGTGTCTAGGGGTGAATGTTTACAGCTGAAGCCCCCGTGGGTGTGTATTCCAGCGCGCTCTTCTAGTTTTGCCGTCTGTAGGCAGCTTGTGTTAACCAGGTCAATGAGGCCCTCTACTTGTGGAAAGGACAGAGGGGTGTCTGTATCCCGGGGTCCTTGCCTTCGTGTACCAGAAGAATTGGATCACACCTGGGCTTGGAGAATGAGTGCAAAGTGTTATTGAGTGGAAGTAGCTCTCAGCCGATGGGGGAGCCGAAGGGAAATGCTTTTCCCCTGGAGTTGGGCCGCTTAGTGGCCCCGGCTCTCCTCCGACTGCCCTAACCAAACTCTGCCTCGTCCTGTCGGTCCATGGCCTGACAGCGTGCCAGCGTCTGTGGGTGTGCTCTTCTGCTGGCATGCTCCCTTGACATCCTCTCCGTGTCCAGCTGCTTTTCTTCTTCCCTTCCGCTGATGTGTTCCTCTCAGCCTCCAGCAGCTTCTCTCTCTGTCTTGCTAGGGTCTCGGGTTTTTATAGGCCCAGGATGGCGGCATGGCAGGCCAGGGTGATGATCTTGAAAAATGCAACATTTGGGTGAGAAGGCAGAAGTGCCTGTCTTCACCTAGGTCCGTAGGGGTGGAGCCCTCGCCAGGGACCACACCCTCCTCTCCCCAGCACCTCCCTTCTGTATCACTTAAAGAGACCACACTCTTCCCTTCCCCACACTCCCGTATCATTTCCCCTCTCTGAAGATGTACATCTAACTGCTGTTAGAATATGGACGATGACCAGTCGTAGCTGCTTCCTGCTGACAGGGGACGTTGTTTGGGGGAAAACGGCAGTCAGATTCCTCCCAGAGGTTTGTCTGAGGGTTCCTAGCAAAGGGGAGTCATTATCTGAGGCTCTGGTTGCCTGATCACATGGAGTTTGATGGCTTCTAGGCATGAGAGAGAAAAAAAGCCAGGTTTTATAAGGTTAAGTATGCATGGGTTAAACATGTGTGTTATACAAAGAAAGAATTTACTGCCAAAGATCACAAAGATAAGAAGTGAAATATACTAACACCAAAGTTGTAGCCCGAGCTGTTTCACCCTGGTGCCAGAAATTGAACCTCGTTCAAGAGCAGATAAACTTTAGAATGAGGTAACTATTCTTGCCATATCTTTAGCAGTTAACAGGTGCATCCTGGGAATTCTGGGGTTTGTGGGCTTACACGGTGGTCACTGAAGCTTTTGTCCCTTTCCTGTGTCTCCTCTCACTTTCCTGGGCCTCCATCTCTATTATAAAAGACTGAGGTGGCCATTTTTAGGAGGTCCTCTAATGTACTATCTGGTCCCAGGCCCAGTTTTTGCAACTTCCTCCTGATGTCAGGAGCCACCTGAGTAATAAAGTTATGCTTTGGGATTCGCTGTCCCTCAACTGAACCAGCAGAGAGAGAGCTGAGCTTTACCAAGGCCTCTCTTAGCCTTTCCTAGAAGGTGCCTGGATTTTCATCAAATTCCTGGTCAATCATGGACAACTTGGTCTTAGTGTTACGTAAGCCTTCCGTTACGCACACCTGAAAGTGTCTCCTCCTCCAGGCTTCCGTCTCATGACTGGGGTCCTATTTATGGTCATTCACTGGTACTGCTTCTCTTCCGGTTGGATAATATTTGCCCCCTTTCCTGATGCTACATGTGAGGCAAAGCTCATCCCCAAATCTCTCTGCTGCTTGTGGAGCGGCCTGTTTTTCAGTATCCATCACAGTCTGATTCAAAAGTAACATGACGTCTCTCCAGGAGAGTTCAGATGTTTGGGTGAAATTCTGGAAAGCCTCTATGTGCCTGTCAGGGTCATCTGAAAACTTGCCCAGATCCCCCTTAATTTGCTTTAAGTCCTGTAAGAAGAAGGGGACTTGGACCTTACTGGGCCCAGATTCACCAGGCATCTGTTGGAGGAGCAAGAGTGAGACTGCGGCTTGTTTAGAGTGAGAAGTTCTAGGACGGGCCAAGTGGGAGGCTGAAGCTGGACAGGGAGGTCAGGGTAGACCCAGAGGAGCAGGGCTTGAGGGAGCTGGCTTCTCTTCCAGGGGTGCCTCTAGGACTCGTATTTTTAATTCCCTGGGCTTACCCCTTGCAGCCTTCTCTGAGATGGCAAACAGGAGGGCTGGATGAATCCCACACTGTCAGCAAGGTCTGGATTGCCTTGCAAGGTATAGAAAGGCCCCTGTACATGTGGGGCCTCAGGCCATCTGTCCTCACATCTGCAGAAAAGTCTCGACTGCCCCGAATGGTATCGAAATGAATGGTTCCTTCCTAGGGCCAACCCAGTCCTTCGTAATTTGGCCAAACCTTTGTGCAGAGGGCTCCGAGGTGTTTTTGCTCCAGATTCTGAGGGTCAAAGCAGTCCCAGTGGTTCAGGGTACACTGCAGAGGAGTATAAACTGGGGGTGGTGAAGAGAACCGGAAACAGTGAATAGAGGCGCCCCTCATTCCCTTCCTTCTTTCAGCGAAAACTCAGGGTGTGATGGAGAGAGAAAGCCAGCGTGATCCGTTCACTCTCCACTCCTTATCCCTGAGCCCTGGCGACCTTGGCAGGTGCCAGCCATGGGTACTAATGCGGTATGTACCCACGAAGCAGGGAAAACCTGGAGACTAGGAATGAGCCGCCCTTGCCTATGCCTCCCTTTCTCCCTGCTGTCGGCAAACCTTGAGTTCCCTGGGTCTGTTTATGCCACGAAGCATGGCCTTCTTCCGTGGGGTGGGGAATTTAGTCAGCAGGAATTGGTGCTACCCATTTACGTTGTGCCTGTTGCCTGGCTTTGGATCCCTCAGATCTGTTTTTTTGTTTGTTTGTTTTTGTTTTTGTTTTTTTTTGGTAAGGCCTCAGCCTGAAGCTTGCAATCGAGTTTGGGACTGAAAAGATGTTTTAGGGGCTGTTTGTATCTGTTGAGTCTCAAATGTGCCCTGCCGAACTTGCAGCTCTCAGCCAGCAGGGGTCGCTCCTCTGCTAACGTCCCCGTCAGAAACAGAGTTGGGAGGGGAGCCCTCTCACCTAGAAAAGGAAAAAAGAGAAAACCAGTTTAAGGGGCACAAAGGGGGAGATTGTGGGGAACAACCCCTTGCTTAGTGCAACCGGGTCCCTCACATTCTTCGAACTTTCCCATCCTTTCCCCAGTTGAGACCAGACTGAATTCCTTGGCCAGAGGGGGAAGGTTCCCTTGGCACACTTGACCAAGTTGCTCCCTGTAGGGTCCTGGCTACGGCCTCGGCTTCCTCCCGCCCCCTTCGTGGCTGTTGGGCTCGGCCTTTGCCTGCTGTGGGCACACCCAGGTGCCTGAGCCGGGAAGGGAAAGAATAAGGAGCGGTGCCCAGAGCCATGTGTGCCTGTGGCTGTCGAGGTGGAGGCATACATGTCACCTCCAGGAAAAACCGGTCTGATGTGCACCTTCGGCGGCTGAGTCAAATGCTCATTCTACTTAGTGACATTGCCCAAGCCTGTGGCAAAACTCTTAACATTATAAAGAAGGAGATAAGAGCCATTGTTAAACCACCTGAGAGACAAAAAAAGAGATGAAAGGAAAGAGCCTCTTACCCACAGGAAAGAGAGGTGGTAGGGTTTTGGAAGAAAGGCGTTCACCTTCCGAGATCCCAGACGAGGCCCCAGTTAAAAGAGGGAAAGTTCCTTTGTCCCCCCGCAGAGTGTGCGATGGGAGTGTGGCTCACTTCTCAGTGCCCCGCAGCTCAAACCTGAGGGGAGCGTACAGACAGGCAGGCTCCGGCCCCACGCAGTGCCTAGCGGCGAATGTTCACAGCCCAAGCCGCAGTGGGCGTGCGTTCCAGGGTGCTCTTTTAGTTTGGCCTCTGTAGGCGGCTTGTGTTAACCGGGTCAACGAGTACTTGTCAAAAGGACAGAGGCCCTTCTGTATCCCGGGTTCTTGCCTGGGTGTACTGGAAGAATCAGATCACTCGGGGGTTTGGAGAATGAGTGCAAAGTGTTACTGAGTGGAAGCAGCTCTCAGCCGATGCGGAAGCCAGAAGGGAGATGGTTTTCCCCTGAGTTGGGTCGCTTGGTGGTCCCAGCTCTCCTCCGACTGCCCTGGCCAAATTCCGCCTCGGCCTGCCCCTCGGTGGCCTGCCCCTGGGTGGCCTGCCCCTCGGTGGCCTGCCGGCATGCCAGCGTCTGTGGGTGTGCTCTTCCGCCGGCATGCTCCCTTCACGTCCTCTCCGTGTCCAGCCGCTTGTCTTCTTCCACTGATGTGTTCCTCCCACCATCCAGCAGCTTCTGTCTCTGCCTTGCTAGGGTCTCGGGTTTTTATAGGCCCAGGACGGGGGCATGGCGGGCCAGGGTGGTCTTGGAAAATGCAACATTTGGGCGAGAAGGCAGAAGTGCCTGTCCTCACCTAGGTCCATGGGGGTGGAGCCCTCCCCAGGGACCAGGCGCCCCTCTACCCAGCACCTCCCTTCTGTGTCATTTAAAGGGACCACACTCTTCCCTTCCCCACACTCCCTTATCATTGCCTTGTGCAGCGCCCTTGGGTAGGTGGAGATGACGAAAATGAACCAGAGGCCCTGCCTTTAAGGGAGGAAGACACACACCCCAGGATCTGTATTTGGGTAGAAAGTGATTTGTTAAGAGAGAGATTACAGGCTTGGGATTGGTAAACTATGCCCTGGCTTGACAAACAAAAGGGGCGCCCCATGGCTCACTGAGGTGCTCAAATTTAAAACATAACCTGGTGTCCAGGGCTGGGTGAGGGAGTAGCCACGAACTCTGTGTTCTCAGACATCGTAAACGCACCTCAGGGCCCCCCTTTTCACAATGAAGCCCAATCAGTCCCCGTTGTCAGTGCCAAGATAAACCGTAGCCAGATCTGCCCCCACCCCCCTCCCCGCCCGGCACGGCTCCCCATGCCCCCCACCACTGTTTGAAAGAAACAGCTAACAAAGACTTCCGACTTGCAGCTTGGAAACCAACCCATCAGGGCGCAGCTGTGTCAACCAATCAGAACTAAGCACGTTTCAATCCTTCATTTGCCTGCATGGACCTAATGGAGGCCCCAGGGAAGGAACGTTTTGCTCTAAAACCTGAACTCCCTCTTTGCTCTTTGAACATACCTTCATTTTACACCAAAGGCCGCATCTCCCAGGCTTGTACACTGTTCACTGGAGTAGTCCCTTTCCTCCAGATTCCTTTTCAGAGACCTTTTTGTTGAGAGTTCAGAAGTAGGAGCAGTTATTTCTAGGAAATCTGTCTGCGGGCGGTAGGCTGAGCTGAGTGCCTGAAAAGGAAACAATGGGGGGTAGTACTAGTAGAGGTGGATTTACTAGCGCTAGTAGAGGTGGATTTACTAGTACTAGTAGAGGTAGATTTACTAGTACTAGTAGAGGTAAATTTACTAGCGCTGGTAGAGGTAGATTTACTACCCTTTGCAGAGGTAGATTTACTAGCACTAGTAGAGGTGGATTTACTAGCACTAGTAGAGGTGGATTTACTAGCGCTAGTAGAGGTAGATTTACTAGCCTTCGCAGTGGTAGATTTACTAGCACTAGTAGAGGTGGATTTACTAGCACTAGTAGAGGTAGATTTACTAGTACTAGTAGAGGTGGATTTACTAGCGCTAGTAGAGGTAGATTTATTAGCCTTCGCAGTGGTAGATTTACTAGCACTAGTAGAAGTGGATTTACTAGTACTAGTAGAGATGGATTTACTAGCGCTAGTAGAGGTAGGTTTACTAGCCTTCACAGTGGTAGATTTACTAGCACTAGTAGAAGTGGATTTACTAGTGCTAGTAGAGGTAGTTTTACTAGCACTAGTAGAGGTGGATTTACTAGCACTAGTAGAGGTGGATTTACTAGCACTAGTAGAGGTAGATTTACTAGCCTTCGCAGTGGTAGATTTACTAGCACTAGTAGAGGTGGATTTACTAGTACTAGTAGAGGTGGATTTACTAGCACTGGCAGAGGTAGATTTACTAGCCTTCACAGAGGTAGATTTACTAACACTAGTAGAGGTGGATTTACTAGTACTAGTAGAGGTGGATTTACTAGTGCTAGTAGAGGTAGATTTACTAGCCTTCGCAGAGGTAGATTTACTAGCGCTAGTAGAGGTGGACTTACTAGCACTAGTAGAGGTGGATTTACTAGTACTAGTAGAGGTGGATTTACTAGCACTGGCAGAGGTAGATTTACTAGCCTTCACAGAGGTAGATTTACTAACACTAGTAGAGGTGGATTTACTAGTACTAGTAGAGGTGGATTTACTAGTGCTAGTAGAGGTAGATTTACTAGCCTTCGCAGAGGTAGATTTACTAGCGCTAGTAGAGGTGGACTTACTAGCGCTAGTAGAGGTGGATTTACTAGCGCTAGTAAAAAGGTAGATTACTAGCGCTAGTAAAAAGGTGGATTTACTAGCACTAGTAGAGGTGGACTTACTAGCGCTAGTAGAGGTGGATTTACTAGTACTAGTAGAGATGGATTTACTAGCGCTAGTAGAGGTAGATTTATTAGCCTTCGCAGAGGTAGTTTTACTAGCAGTAGTAGAGGTGGATTTACTAGCGCTAGTAGAGGTAGATTTACTAGCCTTCGCAGTGGTAGATTTACTAGCACTAGTAGAAGCGGATTTACTAGCGCTGGCAGAGGTAGATTTACTACCCTTCGCAGAGGTAGATTTACTAGTACTAGTAGAGATGGATTTACTAGCACTAGCAGAGGTAGATTTATTAGCCTTCACAGAGGTAGATTTACTAGCACTAGTAGAGGTGGACTTACTAGCGCTAGTAGAGGTGGATTTACTATCACTCACAGAGGTAGATTTAACCACATCACAAGTGGTCTTGGATGATGGGCCAGGGATTTGTGACTTTATTTTGAAGGCACAGGAATAATCAAAGCTTTTGAGCAGGGGGGCACTGAAATCGTCTGGCTGTAAATAGATCCTGAAATCTGGAATCTCATTTTTGAGAATGAACTTAGAATGTGGGTGGATTCAAGGATGGTCTGAGGACGTGTGAAAGGACACAACTGTGTTGGCCACCCTCCTGATGACGTGTTTGCTGCTTCTCACTCTGACTTTAGTGAGCACGGAGAGCTTCACACATGCACATGGGAAACGGTAATTTTTCCTAAATCATCCAGGGCAGGGCAGCCTCAGATACTTAAGAAATCTAGACAACACTTCTAACCACAATGCCAAGAGAAATTCTACATGGCTGAAAGCGGGGAGCTAGCCATCCCAGCCCAGAGATGTTTCTTCCTAAGAGGAAGCATACTGACGCAGAAATCTGTAACATGCTGTAGTGACCAGAAGGACGGAGCCCCCCACCCGCACCTGCTGTGGGGGACGGTGGTTTGTGGCAGAGCCCCAAGCTCTGCCAATCTTGGTTCAAGTCTGGGCATTGCCTCTAATTTGCCATGTGACTTTGAACAAGTCACTTGTCTTCTCTGGGCCTAAGTCTCTGGGTCTGTCAACTGGGAAGGCTGGATGGTCTCCAAAGTCCCTTTGAGTGTGGGCACTCTGTGGACTCGTGGGACTGAGATGGCTGGGAGCACTGGCGTGACCAGGCTGAGGAACCCCAGGGTCCTCTCCCCTCCCACTGATGCAGAGGGAGGCACCGCAATGAGCTGCACTTTTGCTCACAACCCTGGCCCAGTCTCATGGCCTGATTTCAAGTCCTGGCCCTTGTGAGAAACACACTCACCTGTCCAAACCCAGAGAATGGACTCACAGACCCGGAGAACAGCGAGAGTGAGACTTTTAATGACAGTCTTGCGAGATCGGGTGTCTGATGGGAAGGCATGCCCAGCCCAGTTCTGTTGTCGTTGCTGTTGTTTTGAGATGGGGTCTCGCTCTGTCGCCCAGGCTGGAGTGAGGTGGCAGGATCTCAGCTCACTGTAACTCTGCCTCCTGGGTTCAAGTGATCCTCCTGCCTCAGCCTCCTGAGTAGCTGGGATCACAGGCACTCACCACCACTCCCGGTTAATTTTTGTGTTTTCTTTTTTTTTTTTTTTTTTGAGACGGAGTCTCGCTCTGTCACCCAGGCTGGAGTGCAGTGGCCGAATCTCAGCTCACTGCAAGCTCCGCTTCCTGGGTTTACGCCATTCTCCTACCTCAGCCTACCGAATAGCTGGGACTACAGGCGCCCGCCACCTCGCCCGGCTAGTTTTTTGTATTTTTTAGTAGAGACGGGGTTTCACCGTGTTAGCCAGGATGGTCTCAATCTCCTGACCTCGTGATCCGGCCGTCTCGGCCTCCCAAAGTGCTGGGATTACAGGCGTGAGCCACCGCCCCTGGCCAATTTTTGTGTTTTCAATGGAGACGGGGTTTTACGATGTTGGCCAGGCTGGTGTCAAACTCCTTACCCCAAGTGATCCGCCCGCCTCACCTCGGCCTCCTAAAGTGCTGGGATTATAGGCGTGAGCCACCGCTCCCGGCCTCCAGCGTGGTTTTAACAAGCAATTTACCCCCAGTGTGCAGGTCCCTCCCCCGGTTCCTCATAGGCTGAGCACTGTGGGGGTCACAGTCCTCCCGGACGTCACCTGGTGGTTGTGGGGCAGGGGCTTTAGGTGTCTTTTTAGGGTTGTCTTGCTGCATTTTGTTGCAGCCCACAGTGCATTGCAATCCTAGTTAGCCTTGGGGCTCTTTAAGTGTTTGACTTACGACCTAAGTCGCTGGCAGACTGATGAGAACAGACAAAGGGAGCTATTTCGCTGGTAAACTTTTATCTTAGACCAAACTTCTTTGGTTCAGGTGAGGGCAACTAAGGGGGGTCCCAACAAGCAGGCATCGGCTATCCGAGCAGGGGCCTGGGATATCGTGTTTCTTGTGTAGTTTGCAGACCTAAGCTGAGTCAAGGCACTTTGTCTTGGAAATGGACCACCATAGACATGAGCTCCTTCAGCCCTGTTTTAGGTTAGCAGTGTGAACTTGGGCAAGTCATTAGCCTCCCTGAGCCTCTGTTTCCTTTTCCGAGAAATAAACAAATGTGTCAATGCCCTCCAACCTGAGAAACATAGAGGGATAGAAATGAAAAAGCCGAGGGAGCTGGCTTCCCGTAAGTATGACATGAAGTATCATATACTTCCCATAAGTACCACTATCAGGCTAAGCAGGTTCCTTTTACAAAAGGAAGTAAAGAAAGTTAGATGCAGAAAAACATATTGACAAACACACTCAAAAGCTAGTGGCATTATACTGTTTTTGACAGTAGCTTAGGCCTTTGACTGTTTTATCAAGCTATACAACAAAACACAGCGCTTATTAACCCCAGAAGTGTGGAAAGGAAGAACAAAGGAAGAAGAAGCTGTGTCTCATCTTGAGTTGTAAGCCCCGTAATCCCCATAATCCTCAAGTGTCACGGGAGAGACCAGATGGACGTGACTGGATGATGGGTGGTCCCCCCACGCTGTTCTCGTGCCCGGGAGAGACCAGGTGGAGGTGACTGGATGATGGGTGGTTCCCCCACGCTGTTCTCGTGCACAGGAGAGACCAGGTGGAGGTGACTGGATGATGGGTGGTCCCCCCATGCTGTTCTTGTGACAGTGAGCTCTCAGGAGACCTGGTGGTTTCCTACATGCTCGGTAGCTCTGCCTGCGTTGCTTCTCTTTCCTGACACCTTCTGAAGAGGGTGCCTTGCTTCCCCTTCCACCGGGATTGTGAGTGTCCTGGGGCCCTTCCAACCATGCTGAGCTGTGAGTCAATTAAAGCTCTTTCCTTTCTAAATTACCCAGTCTCAGGCCGTTCTTCACAGCAGTGTGAAAACAACTAATGCAGCCACCACGCCCAGGCTGTTTCTTCTCGGTCCAGGTCCATATCTGGGATTTTAAGACTAACCACACCCTCCTAGTTTCCAAAAGCTTTGACTTTTCCAGAGATTCCTTCAGGCCAGTAGGTAACCAGGAGCCCTGAGAGGGCTGGTGGGGGCGGACCTGTCACAGCCTCCTCAGGGAGCCAGAAGAGCAGGGCCAAGGGGCCAGGCCAGAGGACCTGTGGGCATGAGGAGCCCCAGAGGCTAGGAGAGCCCAGGGAATTCCATGACCTCAGAGGGCCGCCTCTCAGGGCTGGGGTGCTCCGATCTCACTGGGGCTGCAGGTGGTGCCTGCGGGGCCAGGAAGGATAGGGGCGACTGGAGGAAGTGCAGAGAGCATCAGGGGCCTGGCCGGCCTGTGGGAGGCAGCTTCAGGAAGGGCAGGCTGGTCATCCCGGGGCTCACCTGTGGGCAGAGCCCCCAGAAGTGCTCTCAGAGGTAGGGTGGCCACACGGGGAGAAGGGGAGAGACCACCCAGGCCAGGCGCGCTGTGGGGGCCTCTGAGAGCCCCACCCCACAGCTGTGAGGGTTAATTTCATGGGTCAATTTGGAATGTGTTTTTAGATAAGATTAATGTTTAAATCTGTGAACTTTGGGTAAAGCAGGTGGGTGGGCCTCATCCAATCAGTTGAAGGCCGAAATAGTATAAGAAGGCTGGGACCCCTGGGCCAGAAGGCCTTCTCCTGCAGGCTGCCTTTGGGCTTGGCCTGCACCACAGACTCTCCTGGGTCCCAAGCCTGCCCGCCCACACCGCACAGGAGCCGATGCCTCGTGCAAACTCTCTGCTCCTCTCCACACATCCTAGTGGCTCTGTTTCTTTGGTGAGCCCTGATGAATGCAAGGCCCAAAGAGGCAACAGCCCCACTCAGGAGTCAGGACATCCTGTGTTTAGTCCCACCGGCCACTTCCCCATCCCTGAGCCTCAGTTTAAAGGGGTGAACGGGGCATCCTCCCTGAGCACCTGAAGCTACACAGCTGTCCTCTGTGGAGGGACCTGGACATCCACGTGCTTCTTCCCCATGCTGTGGGTGTCACTGGGCCTCTGATTGCATCAGGAGCTGGCGCTAGGGAGGAAGGAGGCAGACAAGGTGCTGCCAGCACCTGGGCATACACAGCAAGCCACGTGCACTCCCGCCCGGTGCACTCTGCTCTGTTTACGATCAAAGGGCACCAGCACTGCTTGGTGGAAACAAAACTAAAAACACCAGAACTTGTCAATCAAGATTTTAAAAATTCAGAATGCAAACCAGAGGGGGAAATGCCAGGAACGTCGGAATGTTTAGCTCTTTCCACAGTTGCTCTTCTGGTCTTTGTCTCTGCTGATAAACATTTACACACTGGCAAGCTGTGCCGTGCGAATTGCGTGTGAGCCACTGTGGCCACGTGCTCCAAGTTTCTGAAAACTGCAAGAAACCCTCGTGACAGCACTCTGGAGTGTCCTTGGCCAGGCGCCTTTTGTTCATTCATGGGAATTCTATTCAACAGTCTCTAATGAACAACACTTTAACATCATTGTTGTCTAAATTAGTTTCCCACTTGGAGTTCCTTCTTTGGGTTCCTGTTTTCCCATAGGATCTTGGCAGCAGTTTTTGCCTCCACTCCTTTCTCTTCAGTCTCCTCCTGCAAACCTGCTGGAGTCTCCAACCAGCTGGGCAGAGCCCCACCTGTCCCCTCAGCTGACAAGACTGCCCTTTACCTGTTGCTGGTCATGCCAGGACAGGAAGCGGACGACTGCTAACAAAATGTTTTCACTGTGATCACTGCTACCCGTGTTGGGTGCAGGTGCCCAAGTGTCACCCAAGCCTCTCCCCGGGTGCAGGGGCTCAGGTGGTTCCCAGGCCTCCCTGTGGTATAGGTGTCCACATGCTACCCAAGCCTCTCCCCGGGTGGAGGGGCTCAGCTCACACCCAAACCTCCTGCGAGATACAGGTGCTCAGGTGTCACTCAAGCCTCCCCTCTGGTGCAGGTGACTTAAGAGCACCTGTTATTAGAGTCCTACACTGATTATAAAACCATCTTTTTAAAGAGAATTAAAATGAAGCAACAATTGTCTGTATATGACAAGTCTTAGGGCAGCCGCAGTTAGACCAGGACAATTGACAAGGAAATTTGTTAATTTATACAATGTCTGACTTGGAGGCCAGCTGAGCAGACAGTTCCTTCAGCTCAAAGTCATCAGGGGTTGAGAATCTGTCCCAGGGCCTTCAGTCCTCAGAGCAATCCTGTTCCACTGGCTGAGTATGGCAGAGGTGGCCAGCTGTGTGGAGCTTCCTCCCATTTGTCCGACTGACGCAGTTTGCCTTCCAGTGAGTGGCCTGGCTTCCCGCAGCGATGGCAGTTACCTGGGAGGGTGTTCTGAGGGCAACCTGGAGGGGCAGGAGGGCTTGTAAAACAGCCAGTAGCTGAGCCTGCCTCTTGTGCCTGCGTTTCTCCTTCTCCTTAGCCCTGTCCTCCTTGTTCTACTCTGTTATAAACAACTGAGGAGGCTAATTTGAGGATTTTTCTGCATAGGGGCACTGGGTTCTAAGGTTGACTCGTAATTTTTTCCCAGTTCCTTTTTATTACAAAGGAAAATGAGTTTTTTGTTTTAAGGTTTGGAGGATCAAACTTTTCCCGGTTCTTGCAGATGCATTTAAGGGGTGTGTCCTGTGGTATAGAGATGTGATTATCCAGAGAGAACAGAGGAGGGAAAAAAGGAAAAAGAAGGAGTCTCCTCTTATTTCCTTACTATCCTTTCCTGAACAGGGCACCCCCCATTCATCCTTAGGGTTCCAGAATGAACCCATTTTTACCATGTACCCTTAACCTGGGTTCCATCTTGTCACAATTACCCACAAGAACAGGGAAGATGCCAGAATGAACAGAGGGCCCGTGTTCATCCTTGGGGTTGTGGAATGAAGTGGTCTGTGTAGCCCTCACCTTGCCTTCATCTCTGTTCTAGTGGTACTCTGATAGCCCGGGAAAAACCTTCATCTTTGTCCTATGGGTCTCTTGCACCTGCGGCCTTGGGCCAACCTATATCCTCATCTCCATGACCTTATAGTGACTCACTTGTAGCATTCTAGCAACAAGGTGGTATTTCTTCTCAGATTCCCATTTCCCTTGTTCTTGAAGTAGATGAGGAGCTGTATTAGTCTATTTTCACACTGCTGTAAAGAATGCCTGAGACTGGGTCATTTCTTTAAAAAGGAGGTTTAATTGACTCACAGTTCTTCATCACTGGGGAGTCCTCAGGAAACTTACAATCACGGCAGAAGGTGAAGGGGAAGCAAGGCACATCTTGCATGGTGGCAGGAGAGAGAGGGAGCAAGGGAGGAACTGCTAATCACTTTTAAACCATTAGATCTCATGAGAATTCACTCACTATCACAAGAACAGCCTGGGGAAACCGCTTCATGTTCCAATCGCCTCCCACCAGGTCTCTTTCTTAACATGTAGGCATTACAATTTAAGATGAGATTAAACCATATCAGAAGGATTTTTTTTTTTTTTTTAGCTAACTGCCACAGGAGGCTGGACTCCCCTTCCTTCAAATATGACCTTGGAGGTCTTGGTGCACATTGAGAAGAGCATGGAAGTGATTAGAGAAACGGAGGAAGATTTGTATCTGGGGTTCCTCATCCTCCCGGGGTAACATGAAGAACAAATTCTTAAGCAGATGGGACAATCCCTTGGCTACGGGAGGAAGTGGGAGGAAGCAAGAGGAATATTCATGAAGGCAAAGCGTAGAGATCTCTTACCTCTAGGGAATGTATCCGAATCATGGCACCAAAGTACGTCAGCAGTGGTGGATCCATCTGGGCCTGCAGTAACTCAGTTCCTCCCTCCTCAAAGGAAAGAACTCGTCTGAGGGGCATAAGGCAGAGTGAGGGGCTGAGGCAAGTTCTAGAGCAGGAGTGGAAGTTGGTTACACAGTTTTAGAGCAGGAACAAAAGGAAGTAAAGTACACTTGGAAGAGGGTCAAGGAGGCAACTTGAGAGATTCAAGTGCACAGTTTGACATTTGACTTGGGTTTTTGTACACTGGCGTGGTTCCGGGGTCTGCGTCTCTTTTGTGATTCTTCCCTTGGGGTGGGCTGTCACGCGCGCCGTGGCCTGCCAGCACGTGGGAGGGGCTGTGTGCACAGTGTGTGCCCTAAAATTGTACACATGCTCACTTGAGGTGCTCTTCCCTCACCAGTTGGCATTTCTAGCGGAAGGTCATATACCAGTTAAACTTCACCACTTTGCTTCTTAACGTGCTCGAGCCCACTCGCCCAACTCCTGAGGTCTTACTGGGAGGCTGCCAATCACCAGCTTCGGGTGCTTTCTGTCTATTGGAAGACTGCCTTTTCCTGGTGCCGGCTGTGACCAACTCTGAACTAGTTTTTGTTTGTTGGCTTGTTTGTTTGTTTTGCTCTCTCAGCTTTTAAAGGATAGAAGTAATCCATTGGCCTTAGGAATCAAAAAATTGGTGCAACTCCAAATAAAAGTAATAAATGTATTCTCCTCTTTCATTCTAATTTCATGAATCTTACTGACTTTACCAACTGTTATAACTCAGCCAGCACCTGTCGAGATAACGCCTACCCAATTCAGTAAAGACGTCCATGGCATGCAAACTTCATTACCAGAATTACCCCAGCTCTCATGTTTATTCACTCGGGCCAAGCAACTATTATCTCAAACTGACTCTGAATAACTATGCAAACCCGAAAGCTCTCACTTAGTTTTAAACTTGATTATTGCCAATAGCACTTTTTGTCACATGCTGATTTATAGTTTTCAACATAACATATGCACTCGGATCCTAATTCCAATCAATTCTTTAAATATCTACCCATACTTCTCACCATGCTACTAATCCTAGTCACCACCAACCATCCAGTTCAACTTTTATCAGATGGGAAGGAGTAGGTATTATATCATTTCCACCAACTGGCTGATGGTATGGCCCAGCAGAGGCTAACGCAGCAGCCCTGCAAGCAGCTTCATGGGAGACACTGGTTTTATTGTAGCAATAACATGATTTCCACTGTGCTCCAACCTGGGAGAATTTCAACACATATTCATTCTCAACCCTAACGCTGATATTCTCCCATGAATCGCGCCCATGACTACCATCAGCCATGGAAGACATTTGAAAAAATGAGTGACTATTCAAAGCCTTACCTTTCACCTCATCCTCGCATGTCACCAGCAGCCTCGCACTCATGTGCGCGCCTTTCCTTGGGGGCACCTACTCCAAAGGCCTGATCATCAACACAGCTGACACACGTATACCCACGCCTGCCCCTCCTGATTCTGCCCCTCGCCTCCTCCCTCACAGCTGCCTGGGCACTCGAATTCTGTCTTCATGCTCTTAGAGCAACCTGGCTTCACAATGGGACTGTGTCATCAAGAAAAGCGACCCCCTTCTAATCAACTCATATTGTGGGGTTGTTAGAAGGAACATTTGTTGTATAGAATGATTGGTGATGGCCTGGATGCGGTTTTGTATGAATTGAAAAACTAAACGGAAGACACAAGGTCTGAATAAGAGAAGGAGAAAAACAGGTATTAAAGAACTAAGAATTGGGAGGACCTAGGACATCTAATTAGAGAGTGCCCAAGGAGATTCAGCACAGCCCTGCCACAAAGATTATTTGTTTACTTTAAGAGGGAGTTAAGAGTGGTGGTTTGGGGATAGCACCAGGAGATATCAGCTGTGATGGCTTGGAGAAACAGTGTAAACTGGCAGTATAAACAAGAGCAGGGCATTTATGAGTAGTTGAGAATGGTGAATATGAGTATGACTAGACAGAAAATAGTAGGGATGACAAGTTTTTTGGGGTGCAGTCCAAGTTGGTCTGGTATCTGGAATGAGACTGGGGCTTAATAAAAAGGAGCGTCTATACAGGAGCTTAAATCTGCTATACCTTGTAGCACTCTGAGGACAGGCCTGAATTCTGAGAAGGGCAGGTGGTAAAAGTATTGTCCAGTCCTTTTTAAGTTGGTGGCTGAGCTTGGTGAGTTGTGTTTTTAAAAGACTATTAGTCTGTTCTACCTTTCTTGAAGATTGAGGACCGTAAAAAGTATGAAGGTTTCACTTAATACCGAGAGCCTGAGAAACTACTTGGGTGATTTGACTAGTAAAGGCCGGTCCACTATCAGACTGTATAGAGGTTGGAAGGCCGAACCGAGGAATTATGTCTGACAGAAGGGAAGAAATTACCACAGTGGCCTGCTCAGACCTTGTGAGAAAGGCCTCTACCTATCCAGTGAAAGTGTCTACCTAGGCTAAGAGGTATTTGAGTTTTCTGACTGGGGCATGTGAGTAAAGTCAATTAGTCAGTCCTGGGCAGGGGCAAATCTTTGAGCTTGATGTGTAGGGAAGGGATGGGATCTGAACAGTCCCTGAGGGGTAGTAGAATAGCAGATGGAACACTGAGAAGTGATTTCCTTGAGGATGGATTTCCATGATGGAAAGGAAATGAGAGATTCTAAGAGGCGGGCTAGCGGCTTGTAACTTAGATGAAAGAGGTTATGAAATGACGACAGAATAGAATAGGCCTGTGAGGCTGGAAGGAGATATTTTCCTTGGTCTAAGAACTATTTGCCTTGTGTGGGAAGAGATTGATAGGTGGAAGTTTCAATGGGGAAGTAGGTGGGAGTGACGATGTGAGGGAGAAAAACTGGCCGTGAGGAACAGAAGTTGGAAGGCTAGCTGCTTGTCTAGCCACCTTATCAGCATAAGCATTGCCCAGAGCAATGGGATCTGATGCCTTTTGATGGCCCTTGCAGTGAATGACTCCAGCTTCCTTTGGAAGTAAAGCAGCCTTGAGCAGAGTTCTTATTAAAGAGGCATTAATGATGGAGGACCCTTGGGTAGTGAGGAAACCTCTTTCAGCCCATGTAACAGCACGGCGGTGCAGAATATGGAAGGTATATTTAGAGTCAGTATAAATATTAACGCGTAGTCCTTTAGCAAGAGTGAGGGCCTGAGTTAAGGCAACTAGTTCGGCTTAATGAGAGGTAGTGGAGGGTGGCAGTGGTAGCCTCAATGGTAGGTGTGGAAGATGCTATCTTTGGGATGTGGAAGATACTATAGCATAGCCTGCCTTTGCTGGTGAGTGGCAATTAGGTCTGGTGGAACTGCCATCAATAAACTAAGTGTGTTCAGGGTGAGGAACACGAAAGAATATGGGGAAATGGAGTGAATTTCAGGTGACCAGAGATACAGTCATGGGGGTCAGGTGTGGTATCAGGAATAATGTGGGAGGCTGGATTGAAGTCTGGGCCAGGAACAATGGTAATTGTAGGAGACTCAACGAAGAGTGAGTACAGCTGAAGGAGCCGGGGAGCAGAAAGTATATGCGTCAGGTGGGAGGAAGAAAACAGATTTTGGAAGTTATGAGGGCTGTAGAGCGTCAGTTGAGCATAGTTTGTAATTCTGAGGGCCTCTAGAACTATTAGGGCGGTGGCAGCCGTTGCACGGAGACATGATGGCCAGCCTAAAACAGTAAGGTCAAGTTGTTTGGACAAAAAGGCTATAGGACGTGATCCTGGTCCTTGTTAAGGATTCCGACTGCCCTAACCATGCCTAGGAAGGAAGGGAGTTGTTTTGTAGAAGGGATCAGGGTTTGGGAGATTAGCCAGTCACGATCAGCAGGGAGAGCATGTGTGTTTTTATCAGAATTATGCCGAGATAGGTAACAGATGAGGAAGAAATTTGGGCTTGACTGAAGTAATGGGGGCCGTCCGTGAGGCCTTGCAGCAGTACAGCCCAGGTAATTTGCTGAACCTGACGGGTGTCAGGGTCTGTCCAAGTGAAAGCGAAGAGAGGCTGGGATGAAGGGTGCAAAGGAATCGTAAAGAAGCTTGTTTGAGATCCAGAACAGAATAATGGGTTGTGGAGGGAGGTATTGAGGATAGGAGAGTATATGAGTTTGGCACCACGAGGTGGATAGGCAAAACAATTTGGTTGATAAGACGCAGATCCTGAACTAACCTGTAAGATTTGTCCAGTTTTTGGACAGGTAAAAAGGGGGAATTGTAAGGAGAGTTTATAGGTTTTAGAAGCCCATGCTGTAGCAGGTGAGTGATAACAGGCTTTAATCCTTTTGAAGCGTGCTGTGGGATGGGATATTGGCGTTGAGCGAGGTAAGGATGATTAGGTTTTAGTGGGATGGTAAGGGGTGCATGATCAGTCGCCAAGGAGGGAGTGAAGGTATCCTATACTTGTGGGTTAAGGTGGGGAGATACAAGGGGAGGATGCGAAGGAGGCTTTGCACTGGGGGAAAAAAGTTGGCAATGAGGTGTGGCTGTAGACTAGGAATAGTCAGGGAAGCAGATAATTTAGTTAAAATTTATCTGCCTAATAAGGGAGCTGGGTAGGTGGGGATAACTAAAAAAGAGTGCATAAAAGAGTGTTGTCCAAGTTGGCACCAGAATTGGGGAGTTTTCAGAGGTTTAGAAGCCTGGCCGTGCATACCCACAACAGTTATGGGGGCAAGGGAAACAGGCCCTTGCAAAGAAGGTAATGTGGAGTGGGTAGCCTCCGTATTGATTAAGAAGGGGACAGACTTCCCCTCCACTGTGAGAGTTACCTGAAGCTCGGCGTCCGTGATGGTCCAGGGGGCTTCTGAGGCGATGGGGCAGCGTCCGTCTTCAGCCATGAAGTCAAGAAGATCTGGGAAGGAGTCAGAGAGCCTTGGGCCAGAGTTCCAGGGGCTCCGGGAGTGGCTGCCAGGTGAGTTGGACAGTCTGATATCCAGTGGGGTCCCGCACAGATGGGACACGGCTTAGGAGGAATCTCGGGCTGTGGGCATTCCTTGGCCCAGTGTGGCCAGATTTCTGGCACTTGAAGCAAGCTCCAGGGGAGGAGGTTCTGCAGGAACCCCTGGCAGCTGCAGTTCAGGCGTTTGGAGTTCTTGTGTGCTGGAGATTTGGCTGGGGTTTGTCTCACAGTGAAGGCAAGGAATTGCAACTCAGAAATACATTGCTACTTGGCTGCCTCTATTCTATTATTGCACACCTTGAAGGCGAGGTTAATTAAGTCCTGTTGTGGGGTTTGAGGGCCAGAATTTAATTTTTGGAGTTTTATTTAATGTCGGGAGCGGATTGGGTAATAAAGTGCATATTGAGAATAAGACGGCCTTTTGACCTTTTAGGGTCTAGGGCTGTAAAGCATCTAAGGGTTGCTGCTAAGCGGGCCATGAACTCGGCTGGGTTTTTCTATTTGATAAAAAAGAGCCTAAATGCTAACTGATTTGGGAGAGGTCGGATAAAGAAAAAAGGAGCATTAACTTTGACTATGCTTTTAGCTCCAGCCACCTCTTTAAGAGGAAATTGTTGGGCCGGTGGGGGAGGGCTAGTCACGGAATGAAACTTTAAACCAGACCCGGTGTGAGGAGAGGAGGTGATAGAAAGATTATGGGGTGGGGGAGCAGAGGCTGAGGAAGAATTGGGGCCTGGCTCGGCCTGGCGAGGAGCAGCCTGGGGAGAAGGGAGAGGTCAGATGGGTCTGTAGAAAAGGAAGACTAGAAAGACTCAGCAACGCTTGGGGTTGGGACAGAGGGGACAGGCGTGCGGGAAAGAAGGAGGACTTGGGACGAGTAGCGTTGGGAACAGAGACTAGGGAGGGACCGATGTGTAAAAGAATCCCTGGACCTCAGGCACGTCAGACCGTTTGCCTATTGTACGACAAGAATTATCTAGGTCTTGTAGGATGGAAAAATCGAAAGTGCCGTTTTCTGGCTATTTGGAACCCCTGTCGAGTTTGTACTGGGGCCAAGCGGCGTTGCAGAAGAAAATAAGACACCTAGATTTTAGGGCAGGTGAGAGTTGAAGAGGTTTTAAGTTCTTGAGAACACAGGCTAAGGGAGAAGAGGGAGGAATGGAGGGTGGAAGGTTGCCCACAGCGAAGGAGGCAAGTTTAAAGAGAAGGGTAGAGGCACGGAGAAGGGGGTGGGGAGCAGCCCTGGGCTGCAACGTGGGTGAGCAGCCAAAGCAGGCGTCCCTGCAATTGACTTGCCACCAAGGGAGCGTGGGTGAATGACCAAAGCAGGCGTCCCCGCAAGTGACTTGCCACCAAGGGAGTGTAGGTGAATGACCAAAGCAGGCGTCCCCGCAATTGACTTGCCACCAAGGGAGTGTGGGTGAATGACCAAAGCAGGCGTCCCCGCAATTGACTTGCCACCAAGGGAGTGTGGGTGAATGACCAAAGCAGGCGTCCCACGGAGATCAGACACCAATGGAACGTGGGTGAATAATCAGAGAGGCGTCCCCGCAATGATTAAACACAGAGGGAAGGCTGCTTTCCCGAGTCTGTGACCGGCGCCGTAGTTTTGGGGCCACGGATAAAATGTCTCTCCTTTGTCTCTATCAGGAAATGAAAGGAATTGAAATTAAGAGAAGGGAGAAATTGAAGTGTGGCGCCGAGACTGAAAGGAGAAAGAGGAGAAATGAGGTTGGAGAAGAGAGTAAAAAGAGGCCGCTTATTGGGTTTAAAATTGGTGAGATGTTCCTTGGGCTGGTCGGTCTAAGGACCCGAGGTCGTGAGTGGATCTTTCTCATGGAGCAAAGAGCAGGAGGACAGGGGACTGATCTCCTAAGGGAGGTCCCCTGATCTGAGTCA
Source organism: Macaca mulatta (assembly GCF_049350105.2). Lineage (NCBI taxonomy): Eukaryota > Metazoa > Chordata > Mammalia > Primates > Cercopithecidae > Macaca > Macaca mulatta. Next base: position 3,074,947 of record NC_133408.1, read on the forward strand.
CGGCACCAAATTTCATGTGTGTCCACGTGCAGAAACCACCAAACAGGCTTTGTGAGAGTAACAAGGCTGTTTATTTCACCTGGGTGCAGGCGGGCTGAGTCCGAAAAGAGAGTCAGTGAAGGGAGATGGGGTGGGGCCGTTTGATAGCATTTGGGTAGGTAAAGGAAAATTACAGTCAAAAGGGGTTCTCTGGTGGACAGGGGTGGGGGTCACAAGGTGCTCAGTGGGGGAGCTTTTGCGCCAGGATGAGCCAGGAAAAGTAATTTCACAAGGTAATGTCATCAGTTAAGGCAGGAACAGGCCATTTTCACTTCTTTCGTGGTGGAATGTCATCACTTAAGGCAGGAACCAGCCATCCGGATGTGTACGTGCAGGTCACAGGGGATATGATGGCTTAGCTTTGGCTCAGAGGCCTGACATTTTGGATTTGTGTCCCCACCCAAGTCTCATGTCGAATTGGAGGAGGGGCCTAGTGGGAGGTGATTGAATCATGGGGGCGAATTTCCTCCTTGCTGTTCTCATGATAGTGTTGACAAAAAGAGTCAAACTCTGTGAAATATTTGAAGAGATTTGTTCTGAACCAAATATGAGTGACCATGGCCTGTGATGCAGCCCTCAGGAGGTCCTGAGAACATGTGCCCAAGGTGGTTGGGTATAGCTTGGTTTTATAGATTTTAGGGAGGCATGAGACATCAGCCAAATACATTTAAGAAATGCATTGGTTTGGTCCAGAAAGGTGGGACAACTCAAAGTGGGGACTTCCAGGCTATAGGTGAATTTAAACATTTTCTGGTTGACAATTGGTTGAGTTTGTCTAAAGACCTGGGATCCATAGAAAGGAAATGTTCGTTGAGATAAAAGATTGGGAAACAGGTTCTTTTGAAGTCTCATAGTGGCTGCCCTTAGAGACAATAGATGACAAACGTTTCCTATTTAGATCTTTTTTTTTTTCTTTTTTTGGATATAAGGAATAAGTTTTAATGTTCATTAGCAGAGTCAGGTTACTACAATAAACAACAATGTATATTTCAAAATAGCTAGAAGAGAGAAGTTGAAATGTTCACAACACATAAAATTGATAAATACTTGAGGTGGTGCATCCTCTAAATGCATGACTTGATCGTTACACATTCTGTGCATATAACAGAATATCACATGTACCCACAAATATGTACAAATATGTATTTTTTTTTTATTATACTTTAAGTTCTAGGGTACATGTGCACAACGTGCAGGTTTGTTACATATGTATACATGTGCCATGTTGGTGTGCTGCACCCATTAACTCGTCATTTACATTAGGTATATCTCCTAATGCTATCCCCGCCCCACCACAATAGGACCCGGTGTGTGATGTTCCCCTTCCTGTGTCCAAGGGATCTCATTGTTCAATTCCCACCTATGAGTGAGAATATGCAGTATTTGGTTTTCTGTTCTTGCGATAGTTTGCTGAGAATGATGGTTTCCAGCTGCATCCACAAAGGACACAAATTCATCCTTTTTTATGGCTGCATAGTATTCCATGGTGTATATGTGCCACATTTTCTTAATCCAGTCTGTCACTGATGGACATTTGGGTTGATTCCAAGTCTTTGTTATTGCAATAAACATATGTGTGCATGTGTCTTTATAGCAGCATGACTTATAATCCTTTGGGTATATCCCCAGTAATGGGATGGCTGGGTCAAATGGTATTTCTAGTTCTAGATCCTTGAGGAATCGCCACACTGTTTTCCACAATGGTTGAACTAGTTTACAGTCCCACCAACAGTGTAAAAGTGTTCCTATTTCTCCACATCCTCTCCAGCACCTGTTGTTTCCTGATTTTTTAATGATTGTCATTCTAACTGGTGTGAGATGGTATCTCAGTGTGGTTTTGATTTGCATTTCTCTGATGGTGAGTGATGATGAGCATTTTTTCATATGTCTATTGGCTGTATGAATGTCTTTTGAGAAGTGTCTGTTCATATCTTTTGCCCACTTTTTGATGGGGTTGTTTGTTTTTTTCTTGTAAATTTGGTTGAGTCTTTATAGGTTCTGGATATTAGCCCTTTGTCAGATGAGTAGATTGCAAAAATTTTCTCCCATTCTGTAGGTTGCCTGTTCACTCTCATGGTAGTTTCTTTTGCTGTGCAGAAGCTCTCTAGTTTAATTAGATCCCATTTGTCAATTTTGGCTTTTGTTGCCGTTGCTTTTGGTGTTTTAGACATGAAGTCCTTGTCCATGCCTATGTCCTGAATGGTATTACCTAGGTTTTCTTCTAGGGTTTTTATGGTGTTAGGTCTAACATTTAAGTCTCTAATCCATCTTGAATTAATTTTTGTATAGGGAGTAAGGAAAGGATCCAGTTTCAGCTTTCTAATTATGGCTAGCCAATTTTCCCAGAACCATTTATTAAATAGGGAATCCTGTCCCCATTTCTTGTTTTTGTCAGGTTTGTCAAAGATCAGATGGCTGTAGATGTGTGGTATAATTTCTGAGGGCTCTGTTCTGTTCCATTGGTCTATATCTCTGTTTTGGTACCAGTAACATGCTGTTTTGGTTACTGTAGCCTTGTAGTATAGTTCAAAGTCAGGTAGCGTGATGCCTCTAGCTTTGTTCTTTTGGCTTAGGATTGTCTTGGCAATGCAGCATCTTTTTTGGTTCCATATGAACTTTAAAGCAGTTTTTTCCAATTCTGTGAAGAAAGTCATTGGTAGCTTAATGGGGATGGCAATGAATCTATAAATTACCTTGGGCAGTATGGCCATTTTCACAATATTGATTCTTCCTATCCATGAGCATGGTATGTTCTTCCATTTGTTTGTGTCCTCTTTTATTTCACTGAGCAGTGGTTTGTAGTTCTCCTTGAAGAGGTCCTTTATATTCCTTGTAAGTTGGATTCCTAGGTATTTTATTCTCTTTGAAGCAATTGTGAATGGAAGTTCATTCATGATTTGGCTCTCTGTTTGTCTGTTACTGGTGTATAAGAATGCTTGTGATTTTTGCACATTGATTTTGTATCCTAAGACTTTGCTGAAGTTGCTTATCAGCTTAAGGAGATTTTGGGCTGAGACAATGGGGTTTTCTAAATATACAATCATGTCATCTGCAAACATGGACAATTTGACGACTTCTTTTCCTAACTGAATACCCTTTATTTCTTTCTCTTGCCTGATTGCCCTAGCCAGAACTTCCAACACTATGTTGAATAGGAGTGGTGAGAAAGGGCATCCCTGTCTTGTGCCAGTTTTCAAAGGGAATGCTTCCAGTTTTTGCCCATTCAGTATGATATTGGCTGTGGGTTTGTCATAAATAGCTCTTATTATTTTGAGATACGTTTTATCAGTACTGAATTTATTGAGATTTTTTAGCATGAAGGGCTGTTGAATTTTGTCAAAGGCCTTTTCTGCATCTATTGAGATAATCATGTGGTTTTTGTCTTTGGTTCTGTTTATATGCTGGATTATGTTTATTGATTTGTGTATGTTGAACCAGCCTTGCATCCCAGGGATGAAGCCCACTTGATCATAGTGGATAAGCTTTTTGATGTGCTGCTGGATTAGGTTTGCCAGTATTTTATTGAGGATTTTTGCATTGACGTTCATCAGGGATATTGATCTAAAATTCTCTTTTTTTTGTTGTT